>NW_027325356.1:8760081-9960081 GCF_036924035.1 Leuresthes tenuis | reverse complement strand
CCTCTCTAAAATTCTCTCAGGTTGATTAACAGTAGACTGCTGGTAGAAGGAATTCAATCACCATGAACACACTCTGGTATATCATATATAAAAAGCATATGAGCACACATGTGTTTACAGTTTATCAAATTTGTCCCACTCAATGCAACCAGACATCCGCAAACTCTGGCTGAATTTATCCCTGTGTACACACATTTTCAAGCATAAAGGATGATCTCAGTTATGTGCACCTGTGCACACACAAAAAAGGCACATCCGCACATAAAAATATCAACAGTGATATTCAATCCAGATTTCCACAAAGTATAACCATGCACTCAAGGACACATGGGGAAAAGAAGGTACACCCTGTCTAAGTTATGACGATTTACATATCAGGGCATCAAAAAAAAAAAAATCATCTGGTCCTCACCAGGTCTTAACATCAAGTCAATACAACCTCGGATGACCAACAACACATGAATTATCACAGTGTCATTATTTACTCGACAAAAACTAAGCCAAAATGCAGAAGCAGTACCTAAAGTACCCACTGTGAGAAAGACGGTTCCCAAGTTAAAAATGTTCAAGAGAGTTGCTAATCTTTACAGGAGTGGAAGTCTCAGCAACTTTACCTCAAAGTTACATCTGAACAAACCACAAGACTTCAGAAACAATGTCCTTTGGACAGATGAGACCAAAGTGGAGATCTTTGGTCATAATGCACAGCAGCATGTTTGATGGAAACCAAACACAGCACAACACTTCATACCACCTGTCAAGCACGGTGCTGGAGGGGTGATGATGTGGGCTTGTTTTGCAGCCACAGGACCTGAGCACCATACAGTCATTGGATTGACCATGAGCTCCTCTGTATAACAAAGTCCTCCAGAGTCAAATGTGAGGCTATTGGTACAACAGCTAAAGCTTGGCTGAAAACGAGTCAGGGTACAGGACAATGGAAACATGACAATGATCCTAAACGCAGCAGCAGCAAATCAACAAAAAATATTACTTTAAGTATTGGTTCAGTAAGTCATAAAATCATGAGGTATATTCAGTTTTTCACACTCTGCTTCTGCATTTTGACTTTGTTTGTGTTCAATAGATAATAGCTTTGTGTAATATGTCATGTGTTGTTTATATGAGGTTGCATTTATCATATTTTAAGATCTCGCAAAGACCAGGGGAATTTTTATCAAGTCCTGATGCATAAAACCTTAGAACTGAAAGAAAGGGTACTTTTTTTTACATGCCTGCACATGGTATCTGTAAACATATGTCCAACCCAATCAGACAGATGCATCTGTTCCTTGTTACCTGCTTCTGAAAAATCTAATCACCTCTTTGTACTCTTCAGTCAGAGGTTTGCTGATTCATAAAGGATTGATTTCATAAAGGATTGATTTCAGCACCTAATTTTTGTATTAATCCTATCACTAAAAGACTACTGTAGTTGCTAGTGAACTATAAGTTATGTTGTTACAGAGCAATGATGAAAACAGACACAAAGTCGAGAATATTAAATGAATCCTCAGAGATAATGAATGCTATATTACTGTGGATGATGAAAGTCCCCCAGCACAGCTAACGGTGTATATTTTCAATCAAAGTGAGAAAAACAACAGCCTCATACTCACAGGGAAAAGCTTTTTCAGGAACAGTGGCCCTGTAATGGATTGTTTTATGGCTCTGTATGCAGATCCCAGAAGGCTCTGAATGTTCAACTCTGCAGTGCTCAAGCCACACACACAGACATATAGCAAATAGATGAGAGAGAACATGTGGACATACAAGCACATGCACACGTCTGTTTCTCATCACCTGTTATAAAATACAGCCCTCACTTATTACAACCACAAACAGATGAATACTTCACTGCAACATTCTGCTAGTTTCTCCATCATTACATTTGTTGCACACAAACTCTTAGTATGTTGTCTATGTCCCTGCAATAGATTATGTTAACCTGTCCAGTTAAAGCTAGTTTATGGCTGCCTTTGTTGCCTTTGCACATGCCGAAAGTGATGTCACTGCTGCTGGCATTCATTGTGCTTCAGCATAATTTCGGCTTGTTGTGCACTTAGCAGTAATTGTAATCTGATGTGAGAAAAGAAAAGCTCAGTTGTCAATAATACATCTGTGATGGCTAAATTACATTTAAAGTCTTGAGTTTTAGGTTATTATATTGAGCACAGCGGCTCACTTTTACTGGCTCATATCTTACTGACATACTTCAATTGAAAAATAAATAAATAAATTCACCAAATTAAAAACAAAACTGTCAAAAGATATTGCAAATAAACATGTGTTTCCATTCCATCAACGTTAAGTGAATATTGCAAGTGACAATAAAAAAAATCGAGGTTAAAAAAATCTTCAAAAATTTTCAAAAATCAAAAATTGTAAAACCTGAACTTTAAAAAAAAAATCAGAATATCTTTCTTTACTGTAAAAAGAACATTACAAATCTCTTATGGGTCCACACATGTTTAATCATCTGATGCCAATTTTTATTACTCAGCCAGATTAAAAAGGAAAAGTCTTCTGCACTGTGAATCACTACTATTGATCTGATAAGTGTTTCCATCTAAACCATAAAGCACCTTTTTACAATATTTTGTCAGTTTTCATGGAATTTCTGTCATCCTGTCACTCAGGTTGTTGAAAATGAGCAGACACATCTAATCTGCCAGTGACTTGTTTATTGCTCCACTTTAATGGGATGGTAGCAATAGCAATCAGAAATTAACACCTCAAATATTCCTATAAGGGGTTAAAAAGACAGTCGAAAGAAAGATCTTTGAGCTAACATAGCTGCTGCCAAACCTTTCCATCTCTGTATTACTCTAATGTCCCTTGATGAACTGTAGGAGCCACAAACGCCAATCAACCAACAATAAAAAAACTGACAAATGGAATGTATAACACTGATTATCTTACTAGAATACAATAAACACAGAAAATCATAATTTTAAAAAGTATCATTTTAATACAGAGCACTATAGAAAGAGTTGCAGACCTCATCTTAAAACTCTTACCTCGAGCCATCAACTGCAGAGGTCCATATTTGATATTTGTGGGATGCACTTACCCCACAACTCACATTACAAAAAAGATCTGCTATGAACATCCCAACACAAGACGCCCCAGGGGTCTAAGTGCAGATAAAATCTGCTCTCACTCTCATCTGGTTACATACAGTAATTTTAACTGACTGTTTGTCAGAAGCATATTGCTTTGGTTTTGAACTCAGAGCCACTCAGCTTTTAAACTGTTTCTTTCACCTGCCATGCCCCCATAGTTCTGTGTTCCCTGCACTACTGAAGACAGGATAAAAACAACTAGGCAATGGAAACCATTGCTGGGTACAGGACAGTATTAAAAGGTTTCTCCCATCATCCATCACCCCTGATTTTTCCTGTGTTTCTGGAGTTTTCTCTGATCCAAGTGTCAGATTACTACAAAAAATAAGTGCTTGTAAAAAGATTCAAGTTCTCAATATTTGAGCAACAAACAGTGCTGCAATTTTTGATTTACTTAAATTACTGTTTTGTCTCAGTCTCGTGGGATCACTAAAAACATGAATAATAACATAGCACTCCTATAACATAAGTTTGTACAGAAGTATACCAAGTTTGACTTTTTACTCATTTAATGAGAAAATGTAGTCGCAACCTTTTAACTACTTTATAGTTTAAATGTTTTCTTTGTCCTGTTGATTGCTATGTCAGTGTTTGCTGGATAACTCATTATCCCTAGTCTAATGTATTGTTTTACCTTTCTTTAATGCTGGTGATTTAGGGTGATTCAAAAGCATTTTATTCTAAGAGTCTTTTAAACCAGTCTGAATCATGCAAAGTTATATATGTGATACTTATATGTGTGTTAGTATACATGTAGGTGCATGGTAAGTAGATTTCTGCTTAGTGTGTGCAGAGACTATACAGGGTTCAGTGGAAAGCAGTAAATCCGGGGGGAAACAAAGGAGATGAGAGGGACCTTTAAATGCCAAGATTCTTATCTGCAGTCCTGCTTCGAAAGTCTTACACGGAAAGGCTTCCGTGTATACCCTCAATATACATCAAGCTGTCTAGAACTAAGACAAATGCTGTCATTGAGTTAATCAATCACCCAAGCAAGTCAATCAGTTAGTCAGCAAACTGTTAAATTAGTTAGTGATTTAATCATTCAAACTGTAAAAGATTTAAAGTCACGGAGTCATTCACTCTGACAGCAGACTCTATGTCTCTCAGCTCAGACTATGCAGAAACACTACACATCCACATCTTCTCTCAGAGGTACTATGACACCAGAGATGCTCCCATTTGGCCCCAACTTAAAGCCATGCCATGCAGCAAAGATCCTGAAAGGTGGAATTACCAGGACAGAAGTAGAGGCAGCTGGGTAAAATCAAGACTGACTTAAAGTGTTTCCTGTCATTCTTACTTCTTCTAACCAGCAATGATTAGATGTGATCAGTTTTGACAACAAGGACAAAATCTATATCTAAAAATGTATTTCAATTCAATGATGTCATAAACACAAGGTGTAAAATCTCTGTGATTATGTTTTCTTCAAAACAAGACTGAACATGTAGAAAACTTTTTCTTTATTACATTTGACCTGACCTCAACCCTAGAATTAATGCCTGAGCTACTACACTAGAGGCCTGGCTTCTGTCTCTCTGGAGTCCAACCAGACAGAGGAGAGCTGCAGAGGGAAGGTGGAGATGGAGTCCAGACATGGGCTTAGTCAGTCTCAGTAATGAAGACTTCAAGAATCTGGGTGACATAGAGGGTAACAGTGGGTGGGGGTGGTTGGACTTGGACTTGGTGGTTGGGAAGGATACTTACAGAGCTTTGAGAGTTTCCACACATTCTAATATTCTCACCCCATTCTGTCTGAGCCAAAGAAATATGCTGAACTTGAGTTTGGCAGGATGTTAAAACTTTGCTATGAATATTCACAGTGGCATGACCTTTAAAGCTACAGGTATCCACTTGTGAGGCATTTAGTGACAGGCCTTCGTGCCTATTACAGAATACGATTACTTGAACAGTAATCATGGGAACCATAAATGTCTGTACATAATTTTCTTCTAAATCTTTTGCAAGATGGTTGGATATTTCTTTGGATGAATGAAAATTGGCAGCAGAACCAGATGAAACCTTTAATGATAACAACAGTGAGTGGCACCAAATTTCAATCCAATGGTATCCAATCCAATTGTGAAACAACAGATATTCAGTTTGACATTAAACATCACCAACAGTCTGGCAAAAACAGCGAGGACGTATCATGACTTTAATGACATGGATTTTCAGTATACATATGTATTCTTTTAACTAAAAACAGAACACTTTATTTTGGCAATGGAAAGTGAAACTGAATGCAGTTTGAGTGTATCTAATACGAGTAGCATGTGAATGCCAGGTGTAACGGAGCCGTTGTCTTTAGAAGTCAGGCAAACTCTGCATGAGATGTATAATGAGTCAAGACAGGAAGTGGTTTGTGGTTTCAAACTTTAAACAGAACTGACTTTAACCTTGAATCTTAAAGTTTTTGACCAATGGAGCTCTACTTGAGCACATTGGCTCAAATGATTGGGAACAAATATGACAAAAGTATGTGCACTTAAGTGTATGTTCCATAATTTCTAACCAGCCAAATATCAAATCAAATACATTCAGAAGGTCTGGAGCAGTTTTAAGACAAAAGATTGTCTTTTTTTGCCTTGATCTCAGATTATTCATGCCAATGATTAAGTGTTATAATATCTTGTGAAGATGGTAAAGATGTTGCCAAGTCAAGTACAGCTATATTCAGGTACTACACAGTGAATGAATGGGCAAATCAGTGAAATAGAACAGAGTGATTATGAATTTTAAGGATAAAAAGTATGGAGAAAGACAATGGTAGTGAAACGATGAAACCTCCACAATGATGCTTCAAAGGCAAAAATTCTGCCAAAATGACCAAAGTCTGTGCGATTTCCTGGAGACTAAGTCAACAAACTATTTTTTCATACTTTGAAATGCAGCCAGACTCATCTGTTTCCTTACTTTGCTAGTTCCTCCCACTGATATTTCAAGTTTTATATCATGAAATCAATCATAGAGATTAAATCCAACTTTTTTAAAATATGATAATATATTTGACTGGCATTTCTTGCTTTAAGACCCATTCAACTACAGCCAGCAACTCTTTCCCAATATCGCAGTTATGACTGATACTGGCAGAGTCAGAAATTCTCCACACTGTATTTGGATTTCACTGAGAGATTTACTGGGAAGCAATGCAGCTTGTTATTCATTGTAATTTCAACTTAATGATAACAGGCTCTTTGTTGGCTCTCTTCACATTGTGTCAGAGCTTGATAAAACCAAAATGCTGCTTCTTCATATTCTCATATATTACTCTAAATGGTGACGTGTCATTCACTGTAGATTTCCTGCTCCAGAAGTAAAGATATCTTATTCCAGAAAATTCCAGGAATATTTTTTTAATCATTTCCACACACCTAATTTCCACACAGCTTTGGATAGTTTTGATAATACACAAACTATGCCCTGTGGTCCTCAACATCAGTAAAAAGCATTTGTTTGTCGTTGGATTGAAACTTACCTTTGTCTTTTACTTTCTGTAGAGTTTTAAGGTGTATGTGCATGGAGCTCTACTCCAAAACAAGACCAATAATGTATGGCAAGAGAGAAAAAGTGAGAAGCTTGACCTGACCTGAAATTTGAAGCAAATTTTCCATGTATTTTGAGGTCAATTTCAGAACAAAACAAAACTAAGAGGAGAAAACAGACAATGCCTTCGATGGCTGGCATCCTCACGATTCACATTCAGATCATGAGGAATTGTTGTATTAATGAGACAAACTCCTATGTAATTATTAAGTTTAAGTATATCACTGATAGGTTGCTGATGGACATAATTTAAACAGTGCATGTGTTCAAACATGACTTAGCTTAGTGTTTTAGAGATACAAAACATATTGTGTTTGTATGACTAAAACAACTCTTTTAAAATAACTGTACTAAATCTAAATTTTTAAAGTCTGACTAACACAGCCAGATGATGTGCTTGAGAGTGGAAGTACCCCATAGTTCCTGTCCTGAGCTTTGACCTGGAAACACCAGAAGAATCACTACAGATTTTCTAGTGATACTCTGACCATGATGTCTGTTGATGTTCTGTCCTGTTCTGCGTACTGTTTTACAAATATTACAAGCTTATCACCATTCTTTTTGTCTCTGTTGTAGGTATGATGGTTGAGCTCTGCAATGTTAAATACCCCTTGTCAGAAAAGGGATTTCTGTTTTGGCCACTGCTTTAGAGTATGCAGAGGGCTTCGAAAGTAATGCTTTTCATATGATTTGTTTTATCTGATATAAATACATTGTCAGCTTCAGTAATATCAATTTCAGTTTTGTGCAAATGAAACAAAGTTCACATCCTTTCTGTTCTTGCTGAACCCATTGTTATACACTGCCTTCCTGTCTCTCTGGAAGATGGTGCAGAAGATGAACCCTGCTTATGAACTTCTGAAATATGGTGCAATACAAAACTGTAATGATCCCCATGAGAGTGGAGGATCATTGTAGCAGCAAGGCTAGCACAAAGTATGGAAACAGTTAGGACCAGTCAGGAAATAGTTAAGATTAGTCGTGTCTCCATAACATTTGTCATCATTCCCTTCTTTTTATGAGCAACAATCCATGCTCAAATACTGCAGATGTTATGGTTGTTATCTGCCGCAGTAATGAGCCCTGCAGGGTATTTAAACAAGAACATGTCAATCAAGTGTAAGAATGGTTTATAGTTTGGTGGAGCACATCAGCCATCTATCAGACTCTACAGCTGAGACTGTTTAGAGAGTGAGGGCAGAAATGAACTCTCATCATCACAATCCTTCCGTAATTGCCAACACACACAACACAGAGACAATTCAGAGAGATACATATAAACATGCAAGCTCACATACAATCAACATCAGTAAGATTCTGGGTCTGAACCATGTATGTATGGCTTGGTGTGGTTAAAAACCTGACCACCGGTGAAGACAGAAAAACACAAAAAGAAATGTTGAAATCGAGCTGATTCACATCCCTGTGAAAACCGCGGTACAGAGGGAGGAGACTCAAGTTTAGATAACAGAAGCAATGAGGGAGAGACATTATACATGTATAAGACATTAGGCTTAAAGTTCTGTCTATAGCAAAAGCCATTGAGTCCAAAAGGATGACGGAAAGGCACGAAAAGCAACCTCTTGAAAGAAGTGGAAAGTCATAGATCAAAACACTTTGGACAAAATGTTTTGCTCTTAATTAGAAAAAGCCTCTGAGTCAAGCAGCTCACGTTAAGAGCAAACATAATTTCAGTAACACAATTTGAGTTGGCGTTTTGATAGCAACTAAGCCCACTTTCTCGAGGAAGGTGTACATTTTTCCAAATGTTTAACATGTCTTTTTCAGTAAAAACTCTACAAATATCCCATATTCCCAGATTATTGTAACATGAGTGTCTTGCCAGGTGAAGAAATAAGAAAGGAGACCAGAATTTGCAGGAAAATGCAAGGACTGTCTGGATGCAGCAGTGCTGTAGGTAGAGATTACACTGTTAGACTGACCAGACCTTGGTCAAATATAGTTTAAAAACTTCAGTTGCTCACAATTTTAGGTTAGCAAATGTAACAAGGCCTGGCAGGTTTGTCAAGCTTTGGATTTCTCCATCTGTGCAGCAGTTAACATGAAATATGAACATCTAATGAAAATCCATGTCTTGTTAATGCTGTACTGCCTTTGTTAGTTACCAAGAAGCCATGGAGCATTGCAATTACTTTGGAGAAAGTTACACCTCAGCAATTCATCACAGTTAAGCTGCATCATGTATAGTCATTTCTGCCATCAAATCAGATTTCAGTCTGATTGGTAGCCAAACAGAATTTTCAATAAACTCATTGAAGTTATTGTTAGCTTGTTTGGTAGGAGCTAAAGTCTTCCAGCAGAATGGTCTTTGTAGGCAAACATAAGGTCTACAACTAGAAATGAGAAGCCTGCTTTTGCCTTTCTCTGCCTGAAATCAAGTCCATGTTGTTACTAAGAGTTTCCACCAATTAACTTGCCCCTATTATCACTGCTGGCAGTGACAGCCGTTAAGTGGGCAAATGTCTGGCACCCCACTAGCTATAAGGCTTACTGTAGAGTAAGCAAACTTAATGAGTTATTACTTGTGTCTTTCAAATGAGAAACACATTTTATATTAATACAAATTAACTGATACATCAAGAATTAAACCAGCACAATTATGGTGTTTTGTATATTATTTAAAACTGATTCCATCCCCGCCTCAAAAATCAGTTAATCAGCACAGCTTCTGCCTGATCAACCTCACTGGGTGTCAAAAGAATTGGCCCTAAAACCAGTACAAAGGGATTCATTCTCTACTCAAAAGCTCACATGTAAGAATGTCTCTTGGGCTCCCCTATTCACTTTTTTGTGATTTAATATTCAATATAGCCAACTGTACTAAAGCATTGGGTTGTGTGTAAACATACACCTACAATGCCAGTGGCTTCACACAATTCAAAAGATTTAAAAAAATACAGCCTGAGAGCATTGGCAACCAGCAATTACTTTAATGACGAAAAACTTAGAAGCCCTTCAAATCAGTATCATTGACAGTGAAAACACAACTAGCCTAACAAGCAAGACAAAAAGTCCTCAGACCTACTTTAAAAGGATAAAATCTAACCAAAGAAATGGAAGTATTTGGCACTGGGTTCATCTTACATTGCCGGCCCCACTAAAACTGAATAGAAAGAAATATTTATGTACACACACAGAGGATCAATCTGGTTTCCCCTCAAGTCATCTGCAAAAGCTATTTGATCCCAATCTGTGTTGAACCATAAAGGAAAAAAACAGCCTCATCTAATCCACCTCTTCCAGCTCCACATATCTCTTGCAGAGCCAGAAATTAAACATAAGGCAGAGCCTGATTCCTTCTAACGTTGACAGTAAACAGATCACATGGTCTGGCATCAAACCAGACTTGGTGCCTCATTTATTCAAACGCTAACAACCAAAACCCAAGCCAAAGTTCAACTTCATAAGAAACTTATCTCATTGTCAAAATTTGGGCTTTTCAATGCTATTTTCTTATTGAATGTGATGTATCATAAACTGAAAGTCTTACTACCTGTCTTATAATGTCCATAATGCCTGCATTCCTTTTTTCTTTCAACTTTTGCTTAAATACATTTGATCCAATAAGAAACATTTTGTGAAATAAACCCCTTGATACCACATGTAATAAAAAAAGAAAAGCAAGACAGGAGCCAATTTTGTCAAGTCATAAGTCGTACTTTTAAAGCATTGCCCAATATTCCCTTCATATCACACATGTACTCTATTTGCTCTTTTTCAAATTACATAAAAAGCAGCCTCTTCACATATGATACCTCTATTAAACCATATTTGGTATTGGTCATTTCTAATAAGAGCCTGTTTTTCCAATGAATGGTTACAGTGCAATAAAAATAACTAATCGCATCCTCTTCTGTCAGACTTATTCTGCTTTTTAGGTTATAATGCAGACTCCCTGAGGGGGTGTCTTCCCTTAAGGTTTCAGTTTTGGACCTAAGCAGAGAAAATTCAAGTACAAGTTCTCTTTTGTTAGAGCCAAACTGATGGAAATCACTTCAGCACAGATGGAACCTGTAAGGCACGGAAAGCAATAACCATGTTGCTAAAAGCAAAAAAACATTCACGTCTTCAGTGGTAAAGTTATCAAAGAGGTAAGCAAGTTTAGGAAAAAAAATGTATATGGTAAATAGGATTGGTTGAGGACTGACGACACATTTATTGACTGAATTCTTACTGAAAACCATCATACCGTCTCTGAATGATGGTGTTCAGGATATTACCATTTTTTTGGTCTCAAGAGGATAAGTAGAGCTTCCAATCAGCGATATACTGTGTGGAATTCTGGAAATTACACAGCAAGGGGAGGGGGATGTTAGTGTTTCTTCAAACTTTTCCATAACCCCTGTGTAGCTCAGAATCACTTCACCCTACAGGCATCAACAGCCACTTGTTCAGTCAAAGTGTCCTTTAACAAATCACTGTTCTGGGAGAGTAGGCGAGCTGAACGGATATAAATGTATAACATACAGTAAGTATCAGTTGTTTCACTCAGTGACCTTAGCTTATAAGGTCAATGAGAAATTTTAGCTGTGATCCAGGGGAAGATTACTCAACGTACCTGAAACAGGTGCCATTTTTTCCCCCAGCACTGACACATGGATACTCTACAGTCAAGATTTTGTCATCTGGACACTCCATCCTGAGAAAAGAAACACACACAGAAACAACAGCAGATATGATTGAGTGGAATTGCTTTTGGAAATTGCTGAAAACCGCTGGAATGGGTTCAGCCCCCCCTCAACCCGACCGATGGATTAAGTGGGTATGGAAAATGGATGGATGGATATAATCATAAAACTGTGCATAGAGATATGGAATATACCGAGCCACAAAAGTCCAAGGCTGGATATAAACATGTGAGTTTGCAGTTTATCATCCCATTTTATTCCCTACCAGAGCTCCCACGGATTCATCATTTTAAATACTGCTCATCCATTAGGGCAGTGTTTCTCAATCCTGATCCACATGGCACCCAGCCCTGCATCTTTTCCACGTTTCCCTGCTCCAGCAGCCCGATTCAAACAAATAGGTCTCCTCAGCCTTCTGCAGAGCCTAAAGACCTGACCCATTCATTTGAATCAGGTGTGCTGGAGCAGGGAAACATGGAAAACATGCAGGACGGGGCGCTTTGAGGATCAGGATTGAGAAACACTGCATTAGGATGACTGTGGTATTGTTGAAATAATTAATCTTAGCCCTAAACACACATTTCTAAACTAACCAAGTGATGTTACAGGCAAACCCAACTCATAAGTGACAAAAGTGTATTACTGAGGACTGTTATCTACTGAACAAGATGTTGAAAATAAAAAACAGTAAAAAACTGCCAAATCTGGATGTTAAATCCACATCCCACGGTTGAAAGCACAGGGCACAATCACATCACCCACTTTGTGTCTTTTTAAAGGAGTACCTTTAAAAATGATTTGTATTTACCTCCTGCTGCCGGTAGAGGTAGTAGTTTGGAGCATTCTCTGTTCACACCCTTCAATACAACAAATGACGGTATCCTGCAAAGTAACTGAAGCGACAGGGGGAAATGGTACTCATATGAGCATTTCCACATCAGAGCAGACGTTCTAAAGTTTTACCTTTAAGGAGCCATACAATCCTCATAAGGAGGAAGAATGAGGGCATTTGATAGGGCAGTAACAAAGCACAACAGCTTTTTTCACTTCTGATGGTATGATCAGTTAATAACACCAAACATTCTTTTGACACATCCTGGTTGGGTTTAGGCAAGACCATTAGCAGGATAGGGTTAGAAAATGATCGTAATTAGGTCGAGAAAACATTTTTTTTAACAAAACAGACACCGATTTCAGAAATCACTCAGTTGCTCCCATGACCACTATTTGATGTATTTGAGCGAAGGACAGTCTCAGAGGACCCCACCGTGGGCCCCACTTATAGGGAACAGACACATGAGTTTTGATTGACACTGATATTTTAGATTATTTTTTTAAACAAGCCAAATGATGAAAAATATCAAGTTGTTTACATTTCCAACATTTTGACTATGATGAGATGAATTTGATAAATGTTGGTACAGATGGTACAGAGACTGTTTATTGGACAGATTAAGCAACAAGATGAGTTCACCTGGACCAATTGCAAAAGTGTGACATATTTCTTCAAATTAATGTCATTTCATGGGGAAAATGGTTTATTAGATGATCACAAAACAACTATTAACTAAAAATAAATTCCCAAAATCTCTTTGGCCAAACAATCTTCTTCTTCATGAAAACTCCTTAAATTTCAGAAGATAATAATTAACAAGTATCCACAGTCAAAGCAGCTAGTATATTAGTTAAACCTGTCACTGTCTCTTTGTCAATTAACTATATATTTTTTTCTTTGTGTTAATTAGTGAAAGACAGGCTTATATCAATAAAAGTACTTTAGAATGTATCGATCTGTCCGCCTGAGCTAATTTAGGTCCAAACTGTAAGAAAAACCAGGAAAAGGATATGAAATAACTTACATAATTTATTTTAAAAGGCAGCTGGATAGGCTTCAGCCACCCTGCAACCCTGAATTGGATAAAGCCAGAGTAGAAAATGGATGCATGTATGAAATTTCATTACATAATCCAAACTAAAAAGCACTAGTCTTCCATAAGTGTAAGCATGACAGACCACAATTATTTTGTGTGCATCTTTCACAGCCATTATTAACACAGTTAGGAAGGCCATCTGTCACAGTGATAGATGGTTTCATCCCACTGTAACAGAATCCGATGAGTTCATACAAGACATTGGAAACATAAATCTGAAAACAGACTGCAACAGACGGTGGTTCATTATCCGAAGTTCAACTGGATGTTCAGCGGTTTGCATCTCAGTGGTTTCCTCTTCTCCTCCCCATGAATATTAGGAGCATGTGCTCCACTCACATCCTCTCCTCACCTCCTGACCTATTCTCTACGGGCACCTTAACAGCATCTGTCATGTTATGTCTGAGCACAGAAAACATTTGGCTCTCTGCACTGCGACCAATTCCAACCATTTGGAGTTTTGCTGCTTGCTTTTCCTTCGCAAATCAGATTAGATTAGACGCGCAACAGCGGTTCATCCAGGGGATTTCTCTGTGACAGCCTGCAAACTGATTGTATCGTAAAGAGCAGAAACTAATGAAACATAGACTGAACTCTGTTAGGGATTTTGGCTCTGTGTGCTAATCTCACAGTGGGGTACTTGTTTGGTGACTAAATCAAATGCTGAAACGAATTTGTTGAGTGAATATTGCCAAGATTTTTGCAGAGTTTTAGTCTCACATTAATCTCTAAAATCACTGTAGATCATAACTGTATAGCTACTTAAAGCCTTGTTTCAAACCAAGTAAACTTACAAAGGTGCATTATTTTAAACAGTTTCCTTGCGCTCCTCCTAAAGTCCTTTTTCATGGAGAAAACGAACATTTGGGAACCGCAACATCCCCGATTAAACTCGATATAAATGATCACATTCACAAAAGATATGTATATATGAAAAACACATCTTTATAATTCACCACGCGCCTTACCTCGATGTGTCCACTGCAAGCGTCATCCTGATAGAGCTGGCACCAGATTCCCACATGAAAACAACACATATAGCGCCAAATGGTAAAAGACCCGCACCATTAAGTTGACCCATGTCCCCCTTTGCGCTCCAGGATAGATGACTTGTTCAATCGAAACGTCTTAACATGTACCAGGCGCCGCTGTTTTCATATGTCAGTGACCTGCGTGGGTAGAGCAGTCAAAATATCAGAAATCCTTGTCAAGTATCCTCCAGAGGTGACGCACATGGAGCCTGCGTGATAATGGTGCTGCGCGATGTGTTCGGAGCCCCGACCCAACTTTACGCACTGAGGCAGAGACCCCTTGGAGAGCTACTGAAGGGTTTACAACCCAATGTGTTCACACTAATCCCTCTGGATTTACATTCCTGCCTCTAAAGAAGAGATTTAGAGCAACTGAGTATACAGGCTCACTGCCCACTGGTGGTGATGACACAATAAATTAATGATATGATTGGATTATATTAAAATTGACAAAACAGTTTACTTCTCTATTTCACAAATTGTTTTCACAATTTGCACAGTGAGCTGGCACTGGGGGCGCTGTAACAACATAAATGTAGCTTTAGAATAACGTTAATAAGAAAAAATTGTTAATCTGAGATTAATATGTAAAAACAAATGAGCAAACTGCATAATGACTTCTGAGAACTCCCAGAGTCTCAAGATTTCCCTAAGTAAAAATAAAATTATCCAAAATGTCATACAAAACCATATAATGCTTTTTAAGCTTTGATTCAATTAAAGAATCATAAACGTGTAAGAAAGCCCCGTTGCATTCTACAAGTTCCCAACATGTGCAACCATGTAGCCAATAGCAGTTTTCCTATGTTTGGATTCAATTTGGGATTTACCAGACCTGTGCCAACCACTGAACTTTAGTGCCTCAAAACCGAGCACAAAAAAAGGAAAAGATTGCATTTTGGTCCCAAACCACTTAATGATTTGTAAAGGAGGAGAGCTGTGAAATCAGGTCATTGACCGACCGATATTCTGAGATTTGACATTTGCTGGACTGAGTTCTTTGTTACCCAAGCTGTTTGTTACTCAGTAAGCTGACACTGTTGAAAGCCTCTCTAGAAACAACAGAGAAAAGCTTGATTCCCTTTTTATTCTTCACATAAATGTATGGATTAACTCTAATGAACACAATTTGAACATGCATTCTGAGCACAGTTTGAATTTAGATCAGAATATTTTATTTGTTAGAGAACTAGTGGGAGATGACCATGAAGATTAAAATACTTTATTGTCTGGTAGATCTGGTAGATTCCCTTTACATTCCTGCAGTTTCATTAGTTAACATCACAGAAAGGCTTCAAATACTGAAAAGAAAAAAAGCATTTAACTTTTTTCAAAGTGCATTTTATCTGGGATAAAGTTTCTTATTCAGTGATGATGAAGATTAACACTTTAAATGTTTCCCTTTTGTGACATAAGGCAAAGTTTAGTCAATATTGGAAGTTGTTTGGTCAACTTAATTATACAATTTGTAAAAAGTAAATACTAATTTGAGGAGATACAAAGATCAATGTCATCAGCATATCATTCCATGAGTTGTCAGGTGGATCCTGCAGTCTCTGAGCCAAGGTTTGGTTTGATTTTTTATTCCCTGACTCTTTCAGTTTTACAAAAGAGTGGTAAAAACATCAGGAACAAAACTTGGTGAAGGGCCCAATTAGAAAAACACTGATGGAGCCCACAGCTCTGATATAGTATAAGATAATGTGGGGTGTACTAATGCCAACTCCTCCCAAATGTGTTGCTGCTTCATGAATCCCAACAATTTATAAGATTGAAAAAAGCATAAAAAAGAAAAAAAAGGAGCCTGCATTTTCTCTGTAATTAGAATGAGTGTATCACTGCAGTGAACGTGCAGTTTAGAAATAACAAGGCAGACACAGTTACAACATTCTTATCTATGTTTGGTTTGGAAAATATTCTATGGGGAGGGAGGGGGTTGAACAGACTGCTCAAAACAAGAAGAAAACAAGTTTTTTTAAAAACAAAGTCTTTATGTGGAGGTCACTTTTCAATGTATAACAATCATCCACTCATTATTATTGTTTTTGTAAGTATACACACAATCATGCCTGATTTCTTGAGATTTAAATTTGCCACAGGCTTTTAGCCTTTGACTGTACACACTGCAATGTGATTAACCCAGCACTCTATGAGCAGATTTTTCATTTCATACATTATGATGATCTGCCATATGTGAGCTGTGTTAACTGTACACTGAACTTTCTTTTTATTAGTTCTGTAAAAAACAGCCGTCATTCCTTTCACAGGTCCCCATTAATAGTGTAAAGCAAGCCCAGAAGAGGTTGTGTTTTTACTCCTCCACTTGATGTATAGCTAATAAAAAACAACATTAATACACATTAAGGGCCTACCTTCAATGAATAATTGGATGACATCAGAGCCAAATTAAGCAAAGTATTCTGTTTATAGAACCTGAACAGGAAAAAAATGTAACCTGGGAATATATGTCAGAAACATATTTCACAAATAATACTGTTTGTGAATTATGCCAAATGAGAGGGCAGGTTCACCAAGAATTGCCACACATTTCACCTTTGACAAAAAGAAAATCACTTTGTTGAACCTGAATATGTTCTAAAAATTGTGTTTAGCTTTCATTCAGTGTGACATGGTAACCACTTGAGTTGGAGTTGGTTCAGTGGAAAGAATAGAGGGTAATTCCACTATTGTGAGAGGCGCTCTGACCAATAGTCACTTCTGAGGAAAGAACGACATTGTGGTCAGTGCATTGTCCGACGATTTTCGGTAACTCTGCACTTAGTAGTTTCTTACATTTTCGTTCCCCTGGGCTCATGGGGATCTTGGACACCATTCAACAGAAACAGCCGGTTTATTCTCTGCAAATGAATAATTCTAGAAATAAACCTGCACTGTATACATCCATACACATCTCGCACATCAAATTAAACTAGGCAGTCTGCTTTGGCTTCTTTTCCTTTAGAATCAAATAAATTCATAAAAGAGCAACATTATTAAAGAACCACAGCAAAAAGCAGCTGTTGAAATGGAGGTCTTTGACTCATTATTACGACCACACAGGCCACGGTTTCTCTTGTTCCCACGATGGTGAGTCTCCCTTCTCAGTTTACTTTGGTTGTGGTTTTTATTTGGTGTTTGTCTATCTGCATGTATGCAGGCTGGAAGAAATGTGTTTTTCATTGAGGGCTGAGGCCACATTGTGCAGTGTTACCAACTTCTTGTCATTCAAGTCTGAGAGTGCTCAGTTGTGAAATACATAAAAGGAAAAACATTATCCTTCCCAAAAGAGTGAGAGAGGTTTTAAACTTGTGGTATAAAACGAACATGGCTGTCTTCTTCTTTGACTTTCACCACTGAACCTTCAGAAAATGTTGCAGTTCTAAATTGAATAACCAGCTTAACTAACACCATTTTCCTGGCACGTTTATCAAGATGTCTCAAAGGCATTTGGATCTACTACTTACAGAAACAGTTATTTAAACATTTATCACAAAATGAAGAAGAACTGCCTCTGCTTAATCTGATTGGGATTTTAGTTTACAAGTTTCTGTTTACAGAAGAAATGCTATGACTCACATTAGGATTTTCTGGAACAAATGTTGTGCTCACAAGTAAAGATCAAGGAGCAGGAGGAGCATCCTTTTCGTTTTTTAAAAGTTAATTGTTTTATCTGTAAAATGTAGCCTTGTTTTCTTCCTAGTCCAGTCAATCAGTGTACTGAATTGATGCCAAAGCTGTTAGAGTTTGAGAGAGTCAACCATTCAACACTGCGTGAGCAGTTCAGCAATGGGATGTGCTGCAGTGTCTCCAACCTTTGACATCTTAATGACAAGACTCAGTAATTTCTGAGGACATTACCTTCAGTGGTTAAGAAAGAGCCAGGTGAAGCTGTCGATTTATCTGTTGATCAACGTTCCAACCCAAGTTGTGGGTAGTGACCAAAAGAATGACTTTGTGCAAATAAGGATGGCATGTCTTACCAACGGATAGGGGAGTAAGCTTGGTCATCACAGAATTACACAGAGCAGGGTCTGTGCACCTGATCATCGACAGCAGCCAGTGAAGGCATCTGGTCAGGATGCTTTTCGGACATTTCACAGGAAAAGTGTTTCAGGTATGTCCCACCTGAAGGAGGCCTTGGGACAGACCCAGGACAGATAACATATTTTGGATGGCTTGAGAATGCCTCTCTGTCCCCACTGGAAAAGTTAAAGGAGGTGGGTTGGGCTCTCAACTCAGACTGTTTCTCTAACCCTAACTCGGATAATGATAGAATGGATGGAGATAAGTGGAGAACATTAGCTTCTGTAAAAGCCTTTTTTTAAATTACAGTTTATCTCTGCATGTAGAGGCTCAACATCTGAGCATGAAGGACTTGGGGGTTACTGATTCATCAAATGAGAAACACTCCTATGTTGATGCTGCTGTATCAGATTAGAGAGAATAAGTTATCTAATTTAGAATCACCATTTTTGTATAACAAAAAATCCAGATGGAGAAGCTATCAAAGCTCTTCCATCGGTTACTAAAACAAATATGTCAGGGGATGGTCTACTGTTGGTTTTGGTCCAGTTTCAGAGACTAAACTAACACTTTCCCAGAGGAATAAAGCTGCAGTCTGCGCCCTCTTGGATGAACTCTGAAACGGCTTCTCAGAAAACAGTCACATCTTTGAGTCTGTGCCGTCAGTCAATGCTCAGGGTCAACAGAGATAATCCCACTCATACAATCAGAACATTTTGATATTCAATCCTGTTAAAACACCTGTGCACAAGAACCAAATTAAAATACACATTACAGACATATTTGTAGCCTTTTGTAAGTAAAATAAATGCCAAAGTTTTAAGATAACTGTAACTAACTCTATTTCCTCATAGTGCTTTTTGTCCTGAAACTTCAGCCTGATCTTTGCATTGAATAAGTTTCAAAAGAGACGTTAAAAGCTCCCTCGCTCGGTGAACATAACACAAGTAAGATGAGTTCATGTCAGAGAGTTGCTCACAGATCATTTGTTTTTACAGAATATTCAAAAGACAAATAGATCTTTGTAACATTTCTGCATGTTGTACACAGAACCCTTCATCTGTCTTTTTGATTCATTCAAAGTTGCACTTTTTCACTCCCATCAGCAATGCACCCATAAATCTGGTTGCTGTGAAACACAGATGAGGAGCTGTGTGAAGCATGTTTTTAATAGAACATACTGTATTTTTGAGGCTTGGAGACAGAGGGGATTAGAAATATGAGGGCTGCATGCCTCGCTTATCGTGGTAAACACCTGCCTTTTTGGGACCAAACACGCAGAAGTGATCCATCAGAGTCAGATCGGCTCATGTGAAAGCAAAACCTCTTTTGTAATACAACTTACACAACTCAAATGACTTAGTGCTGGTTTATGTTTAGCAGAGACAAATGTTACTAAAATGACATTTGGCTGACTTTTGGACTAATGCTGTAGTTCAATTTTTCAATATTTCAGTTTGTTAGTTTTATTACCACAGGCAGCAATGGATTTTACAAAGTCTGGCCTCCAACAACCAAAGACTCCACTTATTTCTTTTTATTGGGTCTCATTTTTATATTTTGTCATGAGCTGAGGTCAAGGTGTCAGGTAGTATAAACCTTATTCCAGAGGTCTCACACTAATAACATGGACGTGGGGCCTTTGTACCACTGGGACAAGGTAAGAACTTGTAAAAACAAAGCGGCATCACCTCTTAATGTTTCATGAAATTCAAACTGGAAAAAATATCTTTTAAAAAGCTCGAGAGACATGGCACAGTGTGTGGAAAATGTTTTTTTGATTCACTTTACAAGATTTTGTTCTCCAAACTTCCAAGTTCTGTTCAGCAACTGACGCTTAACTTTAGAGCCTCTACTGGAAAATGTTGGTTTTAATACTTCACTGCAAGCCATCTGTGTTGAATGAAGTGGAAATATCAGTATGAATTAATTACACAAATTTGTTCCACCTTTTAAACTACTTAACCTTCTCTCTCCTTTCTATTTGTCTACAGCATATCAAGTGCTGAGAATCACAAAATCCTGTCTCCTGTTTTTTTATATTTATGGATTAAAGACAAGTGTTTGAACAACATTACAGTGGGTTATGTGTGCACTCATGGGGCAGAAAGCAAACTGAGAAGTTATTGAGAAGTTAACATGAGATATGTGATATGTATTTCAATCTAAAGAAACCTCTGTCAGCTCTTCTGGCAATTCATCCTGTCAGAGTTCTGGCTTTCACAAACTGAAGGGATTCTATGCAAAACAAGCACAATGTCAAATGAATAGTGCAAAGCTCCGAGAATATTGCTTTGGTAATCAATTTCAGTTCGTCACTTTGCAATAGGCAATGGATAAGGAAGAATATTGGCTTTGGTGCACTGCATGCACAGTGGCTGCCCAATGTATCCAGCCACTAATTAGCTCTGACTGAGAATTTCATGAGTATTATCCCAAAATAGCAAATACAAGACTGCAAGGGAAAAAATCTTTGTCAAAGTAATGCTTAGCAGTAAGCTATTCAACAACTCTAACAGAACTCCTGACGGGTTCCTCTGATTAGCAGAAGGATTTTGTGCATTGGGTAGTCACTGTGCATGCAATGACATGTAGTGACATAGATTAAATTAATAAATAGTTATGATGTAAACATGGTAACTTTTTTATGCAAAAGTGATGGAGTGTAAAAAGAGTTGAGTTGTCTTAGAAATTCACTCTTCTGTGACCCTGTTCTGAGTATCTGTTATCTTAGCTTACAAGTACAATGGCTAAAAACATGAAAGAGGTGTACACACTGAAAATTCCCTGCATGAAAAGTTCTACCTCCTGTAGGGGTCCTTAGGCAAGGCCCCCTTATCCTACCTGCCTACCTGTAAGTTGCTTTGGATAAAAGCATCTGCCAAATGCATAAACAAAAACATAAACATAAAAACCACACATCAAATTAAAAAAACGTTACTTTAAAAAAAATAAAAAGTTTGAAGCTGAAGCGTGTTGACTGATGTGTTGCTCAGAATAAGAGCTTCAAATACCTCAAAGCTCGTGTAATAGCAATATAAAGAAGATGCAGCCAAGAAAGCAGCTCCTAAAATTTGGCTACATTCATTTGTTTTCTGTCATTTCTTAACAATGAATGTGTTGATAGATATGCTATCAAGGAACCTTGTGATTTACACCACCTGCATACACATTTGGGAAAAAATGTCAGTAAAACATAAACATGCAAAACATATTTAATCCCAGCCAAACATTGAAAAACTGTTGTCCTAACCTTTAAGCAATCATCTAGTCTTTCAGAGCAAATTGCCACGATCAAAAGCTGTTCTCTCACTAAGGGAATTGTTCTACAAAGCCTAATGTATCTGCGCAAACTTGCATGATTTATAGTTTAGAAAAAGCTTTGAAAGGGAGGGTTCCCTTGCTCTCACAGGTGCAACCAGCACTCAGCGGCTGAAACAGACTCTCACTTGCAAGTCTGGCTTTTGACATGACTCAGACCATATGCTGAAACTGAATCAAATGTGATGGATTTGACTCAACTTGCCAGATGATGACGTGATCAGGTTGCCTGCATGGGAGAAAAAGGCAACTAAACAAAGGACTATTATGGGGTAAAATTCAGTGTTTACATGTTGAAACACACACTGTCACTTCCTTTGAAGACATTGAAAATATATTGTAAACACGTTGTTTGGATCATTCGACTAAAGGTTGCAATTGTTAAAGACTTCCAGCTGGAGCAACAGCAGTTTGAAATTAATTACCCTGATTTGTAGCTTAAATTCTTTGCAAAGGGATATGCAGTAACAGTGTTGATCCACTCTTGTCAGCAAGCCTATTTCTTGTACAAGGATTACACTTATGTAAAAAAGCTGAAAATGTCAAATAAAAAGAGCAATAACTGTGCAAGGAAACAGGAACATTAATGGTTTTTCAATTGAAATCGTGAGGAAATGCACCTTACGGTTGTCAAAAAGAAGATTGTGTCCTGTGTGTGACCTCCACCAGTCATGCCAGTGGCACTCAAGTGGCTTAAGTGCAAATTGATGTAGGGGGTTAACCTTACTCTACACCCTGACCAGTCAGGCCAAAAGGGTTTGAGGGGGGTCCTAAAGCAATAGCACTGTTGCCCAGCCATGCACAGAGAGCTCACACTTTGTGCATGTTCAGTGATTGGTTTAATAGGGCAGAGATGGTGGCTACGTCTGGAATGCCTCCCGACACGGCCATGACCTCCTTGGATAAGAAGGATTACAAGCTGTGGGAGAGGACAGACCTTTCCTTACACAGTGGGCAGATCCTGCGGTCAGAACTGATCAGCAAGCTTACAGGGTCACACCCTGGAAAAGCAGAACTATAAGGTGCTGACCTCTACACTTTTCTGCACATATAGGCTTAGGAGGTTTACTATGTTTATAAAGACCCACAGACTGACTCTAGTCTGAATAACTTGAAATAAAAATATTACAGATTTGAGATGTAAAGAAATCCCTTGTTGAGTTTATTATATTAGTATCTTTATAATGTTCTCCACTAGACACTTGACTCTAAAGAGTTCCCTACTTTTAAAAATGATTTTAAAAAATGAGCTGCTGTGCATG
Source organism: Leuresthes tenuis (assembly GCF_036924035.1). Taxonomy (NCBI): domain Eukaryota; kingdom Metazoa; phylum Chordata; class Actinopteri; order Atheriniformes; family Atherinopsidae; genus Leuresthes; species Leuresthes tenuis. Next base: position 9,937,190 of record NW_027325356.1, on the reverse strand, counting down.
ATCATGAATCAAAACCCTGCGTCTGACAGTGAGTTAAACTTATAGCTAAATCAGACCACATTCATACAAACTTTCGATATTTGACAGTGAAACAAGTCCACAGCCAAGACTCATTTCTCCCAACTGGCTTCTAATTTACATGCTAGCAGCATGGGGTCGGGTACTAAATGAGAAAAATTACTAAATCCCCAGGGTGAAATTGCAAACTCTGAGAAGATAATGTAAGCATCTTGTCATGAATCAGGCTGTGCTGCACTGCTATGTGGCCTGGGACAAGCCTGCATACAGTAAGTCATGGGCAGAAATGCTGATGGAACACACACAATGGAGAAGACAGAAATATTAATCATTTGATTCACACTCAAGGGATATATTTCATGTGGGGGTGACGTTGCACCCAAGAACATTCAGGGAGACTTAAGGCATCCGGCCAATTTTTCTTTCAGTAATGGCACAGTCAGTGCCGACATCTGCTCACTGTCCACTCAGCGGCATGCTATGCTGGTGAATTACTGTGCTTTAATTAAATGTGCTTCCTTTGAGACCAAAGTTAATCAGATCAGAGAAAGGTACTGATGTGCAATTATAGTCGCGCACTAAATCTTGTGCCCTACGTGAGGTCCTCCTACCACATGATGTTAGCATGTGTTCTGTATGTGTGTGGCTGTGTAACACAAACAAGGTGAAGTACTGCAAGACCCTAAAACCCCATGGGGAGAAAAATAATTGGTGCTCATGGTATGGATTATAGACAGCTGCACACTGTATGTGTTGCATTACTCATGTATCACAGTCATGGCAAAGAATACTTTTAAAGGTGTAAGGTCAGCTTCAAAGTGTTTGTATTCGTCACGCTCTCATAGTATCTCAAAAACTACACAATGAAATGTGCAAGGAAAAAAGGATAATTCTGCCATATATTGATAAAAAGAAACTAAATACATATACTTTGAACTCTGTACTTATATACAGGTCTAGGATACCTATATTTTAATGAAGTATTTATTTTCAGTGTATTTACTATATGGTTCTGATCATGATTATAACAATAGAATTTATAATATTTTATAATAGAAAATTGGGCAATTTTACTTAAAACTATTTTCATAAACAACAACTACTACAAACAGACATGCATATACATAGGGAAAAAAACTTACATATATATATGTACACGTACATATACATATCACTACAGAGTCCTGTGATCAATCTGGATTGAAAACTTTAACCACAGCCCTTGTGAAAAGCAGAAACACGGCTAACATGCTTTATTTCTAAGAGATCAGTTCAAATTTAGTTAAGATCCAAATTTTCAATCCACATTCACATCAGCAAGTTTTCTGGTTACCACAAGACTTGACATGACCTCCACTTTGTTGTTTAGGAAGCAACACTAGCCATGTTTATGGGGAATTAACAGTATGACTGGAACATGTCTTTACCCAATCAAACTGCTTGCTTGAAACTTCCTGTTGTTTAACAGTTTCCTTTAGCTTACATAGCTACCAGCACACATGCTGAAGAAAAGACAGGCCTGCAGTGTTCCCATGGTCAATGACCCAAATAAAAAGCAACCTCCCATAATTTTCTTTATGAGGACGATGAGGTACTCGTGCCTACAGACTCACAGGTCAACTCTTGTAGACCCAATGTAGAAATTCGAGATGCAACATAAACTAATACCAAAGCTATTAGGCCTCAGGTAACAATTGAGCTGTATTTAACAAGGGTGGCCTTATATTAGAAAACAGGTAGTTGGAGAAATGGGTGGGAAACTGTAAAAGTACCGATAAGCAGGAGCAGATAAGGACAGCAGACTAATCACTTGTGGTAAAGCCCTCAAATGGCAGTGTGTACATGTTTAGTTCTGTTATTTGGCAGACTTCACTGTCTCTTTGAATGTCGTCATCACAATGAAATGAAGAACGCAGATACAGGGAAAGTTGTGTTACTACAAACAACGAATTGTGGAGAGATTAGAGCCATTCAATTATTTTAATCAAAACCATATGATGAGTAGCGACAGTTGGTCTGCTGCAGTGAGAAAGACGTAACCTTCAGCTGTTGAAGCTGATGGTTGAGGTAACACAATATAACTCGTTCTAAGTGATTCATATCTCTGAGAGGAGGAAGGCAACAAACAGTTCCCTAGACACTCTCTCTTTTTTTTACTCTGTAAAACATACTGTGGTAAAAATCTTTACTCTACAAATGATCCAAAGTTCCATCTTTTTTGCATCTTGTTATAAAGACAGTAAAGTGCAGGTGTACATCAATACAGCCAAATTCCCAGTAAAGCTGCTTTCATTCATATATTTTTGTTTATTTTATCAAATGGCTAAACGCATCAAAATCTGTGAAAAACAGCTCATTTACACTATCTATATGTCAACTTGCGGTTACCTAAAGCATTTCCAGACTGCCGCTCTGCTGTAATAAAATCCTGATTTTACAATCGTACAGTAATCAGACAAAATCACCATTCAAGCAGCCTAAATACATCTGTGCAGTGATTTCAGCTTTTTGTTCAATGAACTTCTACAGAGATAGTTAGAAATGGCAGAATATCTTAATTGTTTTCTCAGTCAACATCCCGTGGTCATTAGCCACATGAGTCTTTCTGGGGTTGCTGCTTGAAAATTACACACCCACAATTAATTGAGTATTTCTCGGCAATTATAAACTCTTTGTAAAACATCTTAACACTTCATCAGAGCCTGATCAAACCGGGTATTCCCCTTCTGAACCTCTTGAAGAGGTTAACTTGCGTGTTTACTAGAGCAGGCATGTGATCTGGTTAAATGGCTTTATCTAGATCTCGACTGGGCCTTTCAATTGGACGACCATCCAAGAAGCATTTCCTGTATCATGGTCTCGAACTGGAGTATCATGATTGAAACAAAATGATAATTCAACATCTGACCATATGAATAGGTAACAACAGTAGGCAGAGTAGATACACACTTTCCCAAGTGTCAGGGTAGAATGTGAATTGCTAACACCTATGGGGTGGTATGACAACAACAAGACTGGGTGGTCACTACCTCAACCAGTGAGAAATTGCATGAATATCTGTCTCGAAAGTAGTGAAGTAGGTAATTGATATTCTCTGGGGGTTCAAAGCCCCAGGCATCCAATCCCTGAGTAGCTACTTTCTACATGTCAGCAAAGTAGAAACGTATGCATGTGGTTTTCAAGTAGTCATTGTGGTCAACAAATGCTAATAGTTCAAATGCTCACAATCTGCTTGGACCCAAATCAGCCAATTGTGGCCATTTTTTGCAGTTAAATACCACACTGCTTGTAAAGTTAATTTAATAGTATTCAAATTGCCCTCTGGCTTGGTTACCAGACACTGCACATGGCCTCGTCTCTAATAGTTAGTTTTTGCTTAGAGTTAGCTTCACACCATCTATGCCTTATAAGAGAGCTCTTTTGTGTGAAAAGCAGAGAAAGAGAGATTAAGGGGAATTTTACAGCTCTACCAAAGTAAAATTGTGTTCTCATGGGTAGATTGGTATTGTGTGAATGTAATTACATAAACTTGGTTGTTTCTGATAGCTTAGAACCTTCTCATGAGAAACAGGAGTGCAGCTGTGGGATTTTACCTGTGTGTTTGTGTGCACCACAGGACTCGGAAAGAATATGCACATCTGTGTGGTCTTTACCTCTTTGTACTCTGATGTTCATCTCCCACTGGGATGCAGGTCAAAGTTAAAACAACAGATGCAAAAACTGTCACTCCAAATGCTCATTTATGAAGAACAATTGAAAAGCTTTTAGCCTCTGTGTCATACATGAATGTGGGACAGAAATATTTATCACATGGTTTCTGTTCTGCAAGTCACGACTTTGATCTGACTCTCTTGATTAAGAACTTATTGTGATCTAACTGACCGAAACAAATTAGCTGTGATTTTCATTCAGTCAAAAGCAACATTCACTGACAGCAGTGGATGAATTAAATTATACTCCAGAAACTGTAGAGTTTAAAGCTATTAAACATAGTTTAGAGCTTTGCTTTTTCTGTTTTACAGATCAACCTTTAGTAAACCTTCAGGCACATCACATGTTAGGCCTGAAATGTTTCCCGTAACATTATTGTCACATAGTCATCTGACTTCCATTATTGGTTTACTCCTATTTATTTATTTATATCCCCTGGCAGGCAAACAGAGCCGAGGTGACGCAGAGTCGACAGAGTCTGCTGGCTGGGAGTGGCGTGTAAGTACATGCAGCATGCTTGTTATGCTTTCAGACACAATGGCTTGGAAACTATGACATGCTTCATAGTGATTGAAGAAAGCACAGATACAATAAATGTGTATCAACATGTGGCAAAGCAGTGCTCAATCTTTTGTTGCATTTTCTCTTTCACTTAGCTTCAGTTTTCATCAAGTAACCTTAAAGCTACAGGATGGACCCTGAGAGCCGTAATATTCTGATTGGAGGAAGAAGATAGCACAGTGTATGTGATCTCTTATTGGACCTATACTTTTTTATAACGCTGTGATATGCTGTAAGATGGAGAGAAATAAGTTCAAGACTCTCTACTTTTTGAGCTTTTGCAAACTGCGATCAGTGTGTATCATATAATGAACCCTGCAATCCATATTGGAAAATCTGATCAAATAATAAAATGTATCTGGTGCTGATGTGGTCCCTTTCAGTTTTTTCCTTTTGTTTTCCCCCAACAACAATGTCCAAAATGAAGCCTCTGTGCATGAAGTATGGTCTTCAAAGGGTCCCTCATTCTCAGGGGTTCAAACACCACTAACAGCACCCTTTCACAGTGTTTTCAAATTGCCCAAAACTGAGAAGTTCAAAAATGTATTTTGTGCAGATGGGCTTGTCAGTGAACACAACAATAGAGACAGTTTGAGTAGAAACAAAGCTCATGTGTTTTTGCTTAAATGTTGCCCGAACCATTGTTTACGTAAAGAAGAGAGAGGCACACTGAGTCCAGCTGCTCTGAAATATTTATGCAGCTGTGCTCATGCACCATGCTGTCCCACAGGTTGCACAGCAGGGACAGTTTGTCACACTTTTGTTGCATTTCATAATCTGATCTAAAATCCACAATTTCAAATACAAAATAATAAACAAATAAAAAGATAATTCAATTGTAATTGCTCTTTTACTGTTAGCGTGACACACCCACTCAGAAAAAGTTGGGATGGTGTGAAAAATGCAATAAAAAAATAAACTGGCTGAGAACGGAAGATTGAGCAGAGACTCTGCAGTTGGTCAACAGATGCATGATAAAATCTTTGGAATGATTTAAAAGATTGGAATAGATGTGCATACTTCTCCCTCAACACCAAATAACACCAGTAAACATATAATCATTACATGTGGTTTTATGAATATTGAATCCCTCGTTTCTAAGTCTCATTTAGTAAATTATTTGATTCATGATCACCATATTGATTCATTTTGTCTTACAGAAATCTGGCTACAGCACAGAGATCATGTTAGCATTAATGAATCAACTCCTTCTAGCTATTCAAATTTTCAAATTCCTTGAACCGCAGGCTGATTAGGAGGAATGGCAGCTAACTATAAATCAGGGTTACTTATCAGTCTAGAGCCAAGTTTAGTTTAGCTTGGCTTGTTTGAGTGCCTGACTTTTAGTTTTAAATTTCATGTAGATATTGAAAATGAGAGCCTAAATTTTACCCTTAACTCAGTATTAGATTCAATTGGTTCCAAAATGTAAACAAACCTACACACTCTTAATTATGTCCTCGATCTTGTTCTAACATATAGCAATGAGAGTGAACAATGAAAAGTATTTCCATATATTACTTATCTTAGTTGTTCATTTTTGATAAACCTTTGAGTTTACATTGCCTTACCACACAGCATCTAATAAATGTATTTATAGTAGGTGTCTATCAGAGAACATTTTAATCAAATTTAAAGAATCAATTGCATTACAATTTTCCTCAGTGCCATTTGCCAACACAACATAGGACAGCTACTTATGCTTTACTCATACATAAGATGAATACCTTGTTCACAGAACTGACACAGCTTAAAATAATAGAATATTGGACGGTAGTTGGCCAGAAGAGGCTGGCTCCTTGGTTTAATTCACTGCTATGTGCTTCAAAGTAGACTACAACAAAGCTTGAAAGAAAATGGCGTTCCACAAATATATAAGAACCTTGCTTAGTCTGGAGACATAGTTTAATGACATATAAGAAAGCCTTCCACAAAGCTGGGGCTGCTTATCATTCCTCATTGTTAGAGGAGAATAAGAACAACCAAGGTTTCTTTTCAGCACTTTATCCTGGCAAAGAGTACTTGCTCTGTCGAGCTATTTATTTATTTAACTCTTAGCAGCGATAAATTCATGAGTTTCTTCATCAGTAAAATTTTTTCTATCAAAAAAATCATGGAATCCTTGGAATCATGGAATTTCACTGGTGTATCATCAAATGTTTCAGCTTTAGAGGAGTTTGTAGAACCTTTTTTGTTTAGACTGTATCTGTCCTGGGCTGCATGTTGGTGTGGTGGTTAGCACTGTTGCCTAACAGGAAGAGGGTTCCTGGTTTGAATTCCCTGCTTGGAAAACATGCATCCTGACTTTGATGTTGCTTTTACACTTGGCACACATCTACAGACCCACAGCAACTGCCTGTAATGGACTGGAGAGGTCCCCCAGCCTCCAAGCTCAGCAAATAGGATCGAGTAGCACCTGTGGGAAGCAAGCCCAGTCCATAAAAACCCCACCCCACAACTCACAGGATTCATCCAAAGGATCTATTGATAACTTCTTGGTACCAGATACTCTTAGATGTTCTTTGCTCGTCATGACTGCTGAGCTCTTTTGACAGCAGTAGGATGACCATCTCAATTTTGGGTGGGTCATTGATGCACACTTTTGTCACAGTAGCCTACAGAAAATTACACTGAGATTTTTGAGTAACATATGCTTCTTTCAAAACAACATCTATTCTAGGGAGGCCAGTGCATTTTTCCAAAAAGGACGAGTAGGACAAAATAACAAATGATACCCATCATGTGGCAGAGAATTTCATTTCAATGTTATTAGAAGGAATCACAGCATTACAAAATGGTAAAAGCTTTACCCCCCCAACTGTTTTGTAAGAGTGTTGCAAGCCTGAAATACAATAAACTGATGTATATTGGCAAATGAAACTAAGCAGATGAGGGAGGTAGGACATTTTTCATGCTGGCTCAGTTTTTCTGATTTGGATTTGGACTTTATTCTGATAAACAAGGAGAGTGTTGGCACCTGCCTGGACACTCCCTAATGCCTTCAGAGAGTCAACATATCTACATGTTTTCTCTGGCTGTCTCCCACATTCCTGGGAACCTTAACAGTGCTGCTGTCTATTTTGATCCGGCAGCCATTTGATCCAGTATGGTTGGACTTGAGACCTCTGACCGTGCTGTGATTTCAAGGCCCACGGCAACCTGAGCCAGAGGGGTTGAAGTTCTGAGCCGTTAAAAGGGGGCGTGCAAACTGGTCTAATCATGACAGAAGGTTCATTAATCAAAGTCAGAGACTTCTTGTAAACAAAAGGAGGCACAAATGTTCTCAGTTCTTATTCTCTGATCATCCACAAGGTGTGCTCCAGATGTGGGGGCTGGCTGTGGAGTCAATCACTCATATACATACACACCTCTCCAGGCATGCACACAAATTGTCTTTTGCATAACATCATATGCTGGATTTCATCTTCAAAGAGAAGGGTGTGTCTGTGTGTTTGCTTAGAGACAGTATTGGTCAAATGGGCACAGACACATACACACCGTAAAATACACACACATACCTGCAGCTGAGTTTAATTTATGCTTAAGCCTCAACATGTTTCTTACCATCAAAATCCACTAGATGGCAACATTCACACAGCCATGTTCATGTTAAAACAGTGTGTGCGACCAGTGCAGTATGTGTGAAGTGCCCCTGGCCTGTGCTTAGTGGCTTAATTCTTTAGAGATTTGTGAAAGTCACAAACTATAGCACTTAAAATACTTCTTACAACTATAGATATGCCTTACCTATACCTATATCTAAACCAAGATAATAAAAGGAAAAGATAAATCCACCCTGGATGCTGATAAAAATCATATTTAGAAGTGAGAAACTGGTGATTCCAATGAGACCTAAATGCAGAAATTCCAAATGTACTGGAAGGCAGCATGATGGTGCCGCCCTTTTTTACTCAGGGTTCCTCCTCAGAATGAAACAAGTGGAATGACCCCTCAGCCTGTATTTAAGACTTAGAAAATCATAGGAACCTTACCAACCCTCACCCCAAACCTAACACACTTATCACTTTGTTAGTTTGTGTCATATTGAATCAGTCTTAATGATAATGTTGTCCAGCCTCAATCAGGTAACATGTTGTTATGGAATTTGTAAGTGCAAATTGAGTTCTTATTAGCTTATACTGCTGATAAAGGCTAGTTTGATTGGTGAGCAAAACAACAGGAAAATATTACTGGTTTTCCACCTTTTAAGTGTAGCATGGCTTGTCTCAATATCCAATTTAGCACAGTACATCAAAGAAATAGGGCATATCCCCTCTACCCTAGAACAGAAAGACCCTGCTGTCTTATCAGATGAAAGCAGGTGGGCTGTGACAGGACGTAAATGTCAAACCGGTCTACTGAAGGCAACTGAGCGAAGGAGTGAGTCATGGATGTTTCCTGCAGTGCAGAGTGGAAGATGTTAGAACTTTCCAAGGCTGAAGGTTGTTAGTTTTTAGATCATTGGCCTGGCTGAATAATCACCAGTGACCACGCAATCACACAAATGAGGAAGATTTTGTCAGTATGTTCTGCACACAGAATTATTGATAACTGACGGCAGTCAGAGAGGGGAACAGATGTGCAGACAAGCTGACACATATGGATCAATACTGCCACTATAGTCAGTAAGACCAGCAGGGTTAGGGACTGAGTTAGGAAGTGCTGCTGCACACAGTGTCGTATTGTGTGCTTTAAAAATGCCAGTCCAATCAGAGAGCATATAGCTTGATTTTTATCCAGCTGATTCTTTAAAGAAAAAGGCTCACTTCATAGCACCATTCAAACGTGTTTCATGCCATATAAGAACTGAATTAGTCATGTATAAATGGTTGTAAATCATTTTTGCAACTGCTGATAGAAAAGAATATTCAAAAGCTTGACTTCATGTATCGTAATGGAAAAACCAATAAAGACTGATTTGAATTTGATACAAACTGATTGTCAATAAAAAAATATTCATAGCTAACATTGAATGGAAATTAATAGACGAAGGTCTGGAGAAAACTGAACTAAATAGAAAAAACAAAAAACATCATTAGGAGAAGCACATAATTTGAAGTCCTACTCAGTCCATCTCCATAGATAATCTCTTAAAAACTGTGGACTATATAATTGTGATTTTTATTATTATTATAATTTATCCCTCAGGTAAACTGGAGGCTCACCTGCCCTGTGAGCTGCTAGCTCAGGTGCCAGCATGGTTCCTGAAGCTCCGGATTTTTGTACTCAGTTTACCAGGCGCCTCTGGAGCTAGCAGCTTCTACGGCAGGCTGTAGCATCTCTTGTAGTCTTCTATCTGAAACACTCATTTATAGCTCCTGTCATATTAAGGCCATCCATCAGGGAAGTCTCTGTCCTCTTCGATAGGTCATCTTTTTTAATAAAATCAGTTGCTTACACTTACAGCTGGAAATATGCAGATATTTTAGAGTAAATTCCACAAGTGAGTGAAGAAAAGCCTGGACTACAAACAAGATGTTTCATGAAGTTCAGGAACAAGAGTGTCATTAATGGGACAAAAAAACTTTTCAGAATAACATTTCTGTTGCACATAAAGCCATGTAAAATCCTGAAGGAAAGTAAAACATAGACTTTTAATAAGACTTTTTTTGTCTTGTGTCATCCACCAACTAACTTTGGTGTTTTAAGTGACAAAGTTGACTCCACAGTCAACTCAGTCAATCAGAATCTGATCCAGGGAGGCTGTTTAAAACAGTAGTAGAGACATTTCAGGCCCACGCAAAGAAAATGCTGCAGAGAGATGAACAAAATCTCATTTACTGTGCCTCCTGCTGCAGAGTGGGCAGATCAAAGCAGTCGACAAAGACCTATGTGTGGCAAATGCTTAACAGTCTGATGTTAAGAATTTTTATTTCATGTAATTTAGACTTCTCACGTCATGACATATTCTGGCTTTCACATTTTAAAAAAAAATCTGTTCCCATTACAGCTAAATAGCAGCATCTTAAATTCCATCTTAAATGTACTGAATTGTAGCATGTAATGTGAAAAAGATTTTTCTTTTAAAAGTGTTTTTATGATAGATTTATATTTTATGAAAGATTTATTATATATTTTACAATAGATATATAATAGTATTATAGACAAAACTGATTTTAACGCCTGCTTTTGAAGCAGCAGGTATCTGATCAGCTGCCTTGATTGGTCCAGCGTCCTGAAGCTGGCCCAATAGATTTCCCACAGGATGGAGGCAGGCCAAAGGCTCCAAACAGCCAATCCTCAGTGTGTGTTGCCACACTCTAATGTGCATAGAGGGAGTGCGCACCACTTCTTCCAAGGCCAAGGGCCATAACAGTTAGTATAAAAACTATACATTTTATACATATGTGAAACCTGCCAAATAAATGTTAATAACTGTTACTTTCACAGCTACTTCACTTCAGTTATAATGCTGTAGTAACTTAGTGTCAACTTGTGTAACTAACTTAAAAGAGTCAAAGTGAGACAATGACCACTCATGACTACTACACATTTAAAAAAAATGTAATATCCCTTTAAAGGCAGGCTGAGCAGAGCATTTTACACGAAGCAACATACAGATTCATACTAAAGTAATTCTTCTCAATCATTCCACATGACTCTTTAGAAGTGTGTTCCTTTGAGTAATGAGTGAAATAAAATAATAATTCAGCAGGCATGCCACACATAGTGAAGATACTCTTAATAGTTCCATATTGAATGAAAAATGTGAATGTGGAGATACATTTTAAATGTTTTTAGACTAATACTATCACAATTACACACCACAGCAAACCATAGACAGAGTGGTAGCATCCTGTAAATGCTTTCTAACTCATTTTTTGTTCCAGCCAACATTAGCCACTTGGAAAAATACAAATAGTTATAATAACAACATCAGCACAAATTTCACACAGTACATCCAGATTAGCACAGTTCCACAAAATACAGTTTTACAGAAGCACAGTGGAAATGATCAATAAGGCAATGCAAGGATGCAGAGTACTGCTGATCTGGAGAAAACCTAACAACTTCCGACACCTCCTCTACACTTGCTTCTCCTTATACAGCACTGTACAGATATGTACACATGGACCATCTGAATATTGTATTAATTTAACCAGTCCTACACTGCAGCAGACTGAATGGTGTGCCAACGAGTGGTTTCTGTTTGGCCCAGACAACACATTTCCCTCCAGTGCTCTTTTCCTGCCTCCGAAGCATCGCTGCCAATCAGCACGCGACCCAGAATACTGCTCTTATTGTAGAGACGACCCTGTAAATACAGAGAGGGAATTAATGTATCTTTACAGCATAATCAGTATTTCTACCTTTTTAACATAAAAATACATGTTGATTTCGGAGAGCACTGGACACTACAAGTAAGTTTTGTGAAACGTCCTACCTGCATCACGATGAATTCAAGAGCCAATGGAAGATGAGTGATGTCACCAGAGGGCACGTCAAACAGAAACGGCGCGTTCCAGATGGGGTTTGGACCACTGGCCCCTTTCGTCTCCTTGGTACCAATTACTTTACGATCCTGACGCAAGTTGATCACAACATAATGATCTGTTGGGGAGAAAAAAATGTCCTCAGCAGCTACTTTACTATGCTTCATCTACTGATTTGTTTCTGCTAATGTTATGCAAGCAATGCAAACTGCTGAATAAGATAACATTGTTTATTTCTGCAGTGGTTAACAAGTCAGGAAAAGCTAGAAAATATTTTATATTATATATATATATATATATTATATTTTTTATAGTTCATGTGCTGTTATATTTACACGAGATAATCCACACACACTGATTTATAATCTCGTATTACTCTCTAAACCACCTCCAGCTCCTCTTTTTCCAATCTCCTTTGATAATCCATTTTAGAATAATGAGATTGACTAAAATTGAAAAAACATTGTGTCACTATCATACACTAGTTTTGCATCTGCAAAGAGCCCACATTTTCACATATTTCAGGGATCTTTCTGTCTTTAAGCTCATGAGAAGAAACATAAATGACCATTAAATTCACTTCAGTGTGGGAAACCAAATTATCAAAGTTATTTTTTTTTGTTTGGAATCTTCTGTTTCCTCCTCTGCTAACCAACATCATCAAAGCGGGGCTTTAAATCAGATGCAGTGAGATATGGTTCGGACAGGAGGGGAAATGACACCGGGCTGATCAGCTCCTAATATGATTATGTTACAAGCCAATCAGGGATCCGGTCTCTCTGCTTGTAACTGGGGAAGCACAAGAAAATACAATGTGTTGATGTGCATTGCAGTGTTTACTGTTAGTATAATAACAATGCCACAAATATATATATATATATATATATATATATACATACATATTGGTTCTCATATAGATATATATAGATGGCCTTTTTAAAGTAAATAAACTACTCAGTGCAACCGGGTAAGACTTTGGCTAAAATACTAAATTAAACTAGATGACTCTGCAGTTATGGGATTTATCAGTGATGGACAAAAGGCCGAGTTGTGGGAACTGGTCGACTACTTTGTAGCATGATGTGGGAACAATAACCTTATCTTGAACACAAACAAAACAGAAGAGATGACTGTGGATTTTAGGAGGACCAGGAATGAGCCAAAAACTATATCCATCCTGGAAAAGGAGGTGGAGGGGGTTGACAACTACAGATCTGGGAGTTTACCTAGACAACAGACAAGTTTATCTGGACAACAGACTAGACTGGAAATCCAACATTGAGTCAAAGACTGATCATGGACTTAAACTGATAAAGAAGGCTGGCTAGATTCTGGGGACAGCTATGGAGCCCCTGGATTGTGTTCAGAAGAATTCTTAAATGTGTTAACATAACAGACAACTGCACACCCTCTACACAACACAGGGATGACACGACTGAGTTCAGTAAGAGGCTTCTTCAGCTCCAAATTAACAGAGACCAGTACAGAAGTTAATTTCTGCTAGCTGCAATAGCCATACACAATCCCTGCTTATAATGCTTTTTTTTTTAAATAGCAAGCACTGCAACATTTTAATTTCCTTATGGGATTAGGTAAGATTTCATTTCATATCTTTGATCAATATAGTCGGTAATGCAGAAGGTCCAATTTCAGTGTATGTAATAGCACGGTGGCAAAAAAAAAATCCTCATATTTTTTTACTTTGTGTGCTGAAAAAAGACCTGCTCTACATGCTTGGTGCAAATATTGTTTTTTTTTTTACTTTCAAGATGTATCTCTGGAAATGTTGTGTATTTTTCTGTATCTTCTTGCAATTTCTAATGTGCTTTTCTTCTGTGAAAACACTGATTCTAAAAAAAGGTTTTGTGTGCAGGTTTGGGTGCAGTATTTTTGGAAAGATTTTTGCCAGTAACTCTCACACTTTTTTTACATCTGTCATAATGAGTAACCATGGCAAGTTGTTTGCATGTGGGAGTAGCTGATTGTGCTTTCTAAAGACAAAGAATTGCCTAGAGAATACCAAAAATCCAGACAAGTTGAAGAGGAGATGTCTAGGATACAGAGCAGGAGCAAAAGGGAGACAAAGGAGGAGGAAATGTGATATCACCTGCAGACAAAATGAACAAGCTTGGAGCCCAGATGAAGAAATATCAGGAATATTAGAAAGAAAAAAAGAACATTTGTATCACAAGGCTGCAGGAATTACTAACACCTCTTTACTCAGCTTTTAGACTCTACAGGCAGACAACGATTGCAGAAAGAGAGGTAACAATAAAGGAGGTGGTATTGCAGTTCCAGTTAACAACAGATTATGTTAGTATGGACATATCATTAAAAAGGGAGGGTCTGTGCATCCCGGGACAGTCGTCTACTAATCAGAAAGGTAGTTTGATTTCCAGCTTCCCCAGGCCACATGCAGAAGTGTCCTTGGGAAAGACACTGAACCCAGCGTTGTCTCCAATGAGTTCATCAGTGTTATAGAGAAAAAGCACAATGTAGCCCAAAATACTGCATAAACTAAGAAGCTGTATGAGTGTGTGTGTGAATCGGTGAATGTGGCTTGTACTGCAAATGCACAACTTGGGTTGATATGCGCTATACAAATATAGTCCATTTACCATTTAACTCAGACATTGAACTGTTGGCTCTGAATCTTTGTCCATGTTGTCTATAGAGAGAGTTCACTTGTGTAAGACTTTCATGAAAAGACTGTTTAGAACTTAAGTGTAAAAGTCTTTCCTCAAGAGCTGGTGGAGAGCAAAACAGAGCTAAAAAAAAAGAGTAAATATTGGATTCTAGTGTTGCTATAACTTGCATCAGAGTAGAAAAGATTAATGTGAGCCCCTAAGAAAGTCACCAACAAACAGTTTGCAACTTAAGTGGATGGCTGACCCTCACCTGGAGCTCCTGGGATTCGTGTGAGCTTGGCCAGACTCTCAGCCTTTCGGACCATCACTTTGATGCGTTGGGCCAGAACCTGATACTGCAGCAGGATGAACAGTTGTCCCAAAGCCCGCTGCGCACAGACGGAGCTCTTCCTGTGACCCAATGTCTCCTGAGAACTCACACTCTTAGGGTACAAAGGAGGAAAGAAAGACATTCATGCACTCAGTCACTTTGGATAAAAGCAACAGCTGATTAGTAAGTCTCTTGGTAATTTCCATTCTGATTTCATGTCAACTCTCATCATCTTAAATCGTAAGAGGCCGAGTGAGTCACTATCTGCTGTCGACTGGCTGAGTGTTAGCGTGCAAGCGACTTGCTGAAGTCATGTAGCAGAGTGTGAAGGCAATTTTGTGAATCTGTTTAAAAATTCTGTTTAAAAGGACAGACGTTATTCTGCCAGCATAGATATCTTGAGTTGCATGATAGACAAAAACCAAAACATAGCATCTCTGTGTGTCATGAAACCTCCAAGTGACCTCCTAACATGAGAATCTATGAAGAAAGTGGAGCAACAGTAAGCAGTAAATTTTTCAAACATCTACCCAATCTCAAACTTTTTTAGGTGTGACTGACTGAACACTGAAAATATTTTTTACTAATTAGAACACCGGTAGTGTTTGTGAGTACAATAAGCCCGCTCAATGCTCCCACTGATTTTCTTAATATATAAGAAAGAAAGAAAGAAAGAAAGAAAGAAAGAAAGAAAGAAAGAAAGAAAGAAAGAAAGAAAGAAAGAAAGAAAGAAAGAAAGAAAGAAAGAAAGAAAGAAAAAAAAAGAAAGAAAGAAAGAAAGAAAGAAAGAAAGAAAGAAAGAAAGAAAGAAAGAAAGAAAGAAAGAAAGAAAGAAAGAAAGAAAGAAAGAAAGAAAGAAAGAAAGAAAGAAAGAAAGAAAGAAAGAAAGAAAAGAAAAGAAAATCAGTCACTAACTCCTCAAACAGGGCCCGACCTTGTGATATACAAGTGTTGAGCTTGATTTTGCAGATTTTCTGCACTCTGGTGGGATGACTGTTATGTGATATAACTGCCGGTAATGCTGAATAACTCAAGAACTAAGAACAATGATACTTTGTTATAAACTAAGATACACCACACTGAAGCAAATGACGCATGGAAGTAAAGAAGATGAGCCGCACCCATGATCAAAGATGAGCATCTACGAGGCCATGGAGATAAAAAAAAAAACTCTACATATCCACTTCATCCTGGTGTTTCAGCCTCAATGTCCATCTGGAGGCACTATGGCTTCAGCTTCAGTATTTAGCTAGCTTTAATCACAATGATGGAGCCAAGAAATTAAGTTGAGAAGAAGATTTAAGCTTTTTTACTTTTCAGTAAAAAAACAAGGTGAGTCTTAGATCTGGACAATTTCTTTTGTTGTCAACATGTTTATTATATTAAAAAGAAAATGGAAGAAGGCAATAAATTTGTATAATTAGTTTGAATGTGAGAAAGCAAGCAGGAAGTAACATATGCAAAATACGATACGAATATGCATCCAGAAAGGCCCCAGCCAAGAACCAGGAATCTTCTGGCTGTGAGGCAACAGTGCTAATGACAATATCTCTGTGCCCAAATTATATCAAATTTAATTATTTTCACTTAGTTTATCAATGTACTGCAAATTCTCAAACAAATCATCAAGTTCAACTGGACATAAGACAAGTTCAACCCAATTATAATTCAGTTCAATACAGTTGATTTTCATTGTATTCATATCATGACAATTTATAAAAAGTTATTCTTTTGAAACATTACAATTATTTGTGGAAGGATCACCGACACACTGAGTGAATGACATGTTTACTGATTTGACATTTCATGAAAGAAGTTGACTTTTTTTCAATAAGAGCTTATTGGAGCCAGAGATGTTTTGGAGCCAGTGTCTAAAGGCATTTTAAGGCACTCCCATGGATGGTATATGCCTGTGATTAAAAATGAGAAGCCTGCATACAAAGAAAAAAAAAAAAAGGCTGATCATCCTCCTTTTATCTGCACTTTTACTAGAAATTCCGCCATGCCCCCCTTTTCTACAGGATTTGAGAACAAGTAATAAAATACAAATGATTAATCACCTGCTGGATACCCTGACTGGTCCTATTACACTGATTACAAAACCTGCAGTCTTTCTACAAACTAAGAAAATGTCTACATTAAGAGCTAAAGTCAGAGTGCACAGCCTTTGCACGAACATCCCGTCTTCCCTAATTACTCAGATTGGTGAGAAACCCTTTTTCCTCAGCACTCTTGCGCTGCTGTTCCAGAGAATGAAGACGATGATGCTGGTTAAACAGGACCGAGCCATACATGGACATGAGCGAATAAGAGGAAACTGCCTTCCCCAACAAAAACAAAACATCTCGTGACTGAGAGTCCAGTGAAAAATCAGGTCGACGTCCCTCCCAAGCCTTTTATTGATGCCTTCTGGCTCTGTTGCAGCAGAGCCAGAGAGGGCACAGCGTGGGCGCTCTGCCAGTTTGCTGCACTCTGCTCTGTTTGCTCTGCAGTCACCAACAAGAAAGTCACCATGACTAACAACAGTGAAGGCTAATGGGAGCGCTGATCGGACATCAGATTCCTTCATGGATAAAACGTATGTGTGTTTTTGTAGGATTGCATGCCCTCTTTTCCTATTCATTAAAACAAATGTGTGGGAGGACTTTGAAAAGATTTTTTTTAAAGAAATCTTGTAATCCATGCACTGAAAGTACTGAATGCACAGGAAGTACACAAAATCAGAGTCTCAAAAACAGGTTACAACCACAACAAACAGAAACACAAAATTGTGTGTACACGGACACACACACACACACACACACACACACATACAGACACACTGAAATTCAATCAAACCTGTATCAATCTGCTCTTGAGGTCAAAAACCAAACACATAACCCAGTTTACCGCAGTGGCTATATGAATAAAAGATGTGTACACTTTAAAAACCATAAGTACCTATTTTCCTACACACAAACCAGTGTTTTCAATTAAAGAATACAGGATGACATAAGGCATATATTCCATATGCAATACAATTTTTAGTATGTACCGATTTCTGTCTTTGTGACTATACACAGCTTTAATGGTGAATCTATGTGTTTTATAAATCCATCCTCAGGTTTGTCACCCACATATTCTAGTCCATGTTCTTATTTGAGTCTGATTAAAATTAACATGCAACTAAGAACTGTGAAGAACATTGCTGCATTTCTGGACAACAAGTTCTCTCATGTGAAAGATTGCTTCCTTTCATCGAAAGTAATAATTTCAAACTTTGGATAACTTATTTTGTGCCGTGAGCAGCTCAGTTCCCTTCTTATATCTGGCTATTTAACATGAAGCTAACCTTGCACTTGAAAATCCTATTACAGGCACACCTAAGGGTCACTAAACTAGCAGGTTAATGTTTGTTTAAACTTCTTGTAAAGACAACAAACTCACTGTGTATGCCTGGGCCACACTGTACATTCATGTGACATGAGAAGGAGTACTGATTTCTATATCTAACTAAAAAGTTTTGCATTTAAATTGAGGGACGAGTTTCTTCTGGATTAAAATTCCCAGTGTGCAATATTTAGGGGGGCAGAAATGCAATATAATATTTGTAACTATTGTTGGATTTTTATTATCTTTAATCAAGCAATATACATCAGAAACCACCAAAAGCTTGTTGTACGAAGGGACACACCATGCACTGTCTTTTGAAATTTTTGTGGCTGCTGTAGTTTGGATGCAGGAATTCAGTTGGTTGCAGCTTGCACTTGAACCAGTAGATGTCAATACATCATACACACTGGACCTGGCTTTAACCTACAATTTGTTCTCTTTGAGTGCACTGCAGTATTCAAGTCTGAATACACTTAGACACATGTCTCATCACATAGGTTAGGTTATACAGACTTGTTTGGTGAGGCAACTAATCATCAGTTTTTAATAGCACAAATGCTCATAAAGAAGTCAAGTAGACCCTGCACACATTGTATTAAGTTCCTCAAGTCCATGCTGAAGATGTTCAACAAGTTCCTTCTAAGGTGAGGATCAGAGGAACTCTAACGTACCATCTGCTGCTTTTCATTTATCTTTTTTTGATTTCTTACTCTATATATACGCCCTTGAAAGCTTAGTCGTAATATATGCATTTAAAAAAAGTGTTAAAATCACCATTTACCTTTTTCAGCTTTCTTTTTGTTGGGTTCAGTTGCCTGGTGTAGGTAGTTGTGGTGTCGGGCTCCCAGTCCATTTGCTCACAGGAGAGCTCCACCATCCCAAGCAAAGCCTCTCTTAGGCCTGAGAAGTCCCTGCTGTAGACAACCAGCCTCAAGGTGCAGGTGCGCAGCTCTTCCACAGTTCCCACTTGCAGCACAAAGCTCTGGCTGTGAAGATCTGTGCTAAGGCTGCACCGTCGTGAGGCTGTCTGTTGGGGGGTGGGGCAAAGTGGAGGGAGGCTGACCCGAATTAACATCCCACTTCGCCTCCGGGTGTCCCCGTAGAGCCCCAGGATGTTGACCACTAAGGTGCCGCAGGCAGAGGAGAAGAGCAGGGAGAAGTGCAGGTGAGCAGTTGACTTGGAGAAGACTGAGAGGGAGTTGGAGCCATATTTAGATAGACAAGGCTCCGCACCGGCAGTCAGATGACTGCTCTCACCAGCAAAACTTCTACCACTCACAGTGCTACGCCGAACCGCACGGCGGGATTTGGACACAAAACTCAGCTTAGTGATGGAGGGCAAAGACGCTCTGCCGTGACTTGGTGCTTTACTGGGTGAGCAAGGTACAGCAGGAGTGCTGAGGCGCCGGAGTGGGAATAAAGACCTAGGAGTCTGCACCAGCTCAGCTGACCTGGCAGGGCTGAGGTCAGAGGGCAGAGAGGTGGGGTCATCTTCAGAGGGGGAAGAGTTGCTTTTAGAAGAAGGAAATTCCAATACATCCCCATCCAGCTCCTCATATTGTTGTTTAACAAGCTGCGTACATGGAGAATGAGTTAATGTCACAGTGACACTCTCAGCAGGATGAGGTGACAAGAAAACTGCCTCCTCGGCCTCCAATGAAACCTTCTTCCGTCTTCGACAGCAAAGGATGCAGCCAAGAACCAGACAGTAGCAGAGCACAGCCAGACCAATGGCCAGCAGGATCTGCAGGTTGACTAGTGAACAAAGCAGCCATCACAGGTTAACATAGATAGTAGGATTTATGAGAAAGCAAGAGAGATGTAAGCATTGACAAAGTAAGATAGTATACTGACAAATCAAATCAGCTTTTGAGTTTGACTCTAAAAAAGACTACATTGCAAAGGATCTTTCAGTAAACAATTATGTTGTTGTGTCTGTGCTCTGCATCCATGATGAAATTAAACAGGAAATGTTACAATCATTGCATAAATTATATCATTACATTTGCTTTTTTTGATCCCAGGCAAGAGCGCTGCACATGAAAAGCGTCCATGACAATTGTACAGGCAATGAAATTTGTGCTTTCTTATCATTTGAGCAACCATTTAAGAATTCACGGTAGAGATTTTCACCACTTAAAATGTGTTGGTAGTATTCCCTAAAACAAAAAGAATTACATGGATTCTTTTGCATAATTTCATTTAAATTCCCTGAAATTGACATTTGCATTCTGTATTTACATCTTTAATAAGATGGAATCATATACTAATTATCAGAATAAACTGAAAACTGAGCTCTAAAAGCCAAGCGCATGTGCTCATTTAATGTGACACGGTAAGGGTGTATCAAGATGACTCATCAGACACTAGTGGGTGGTTGTAAAAACACTTGGAAAGCTTCCATCACTGACTATTCTGAAATAAACAAGTAATAAAAAGAGAATTGTTGGGTATTCTGAGGGCATTAGGTACTAAGTTTAGATACCTAACATCCTCTTAAGATAAGATTTACTACACATCAGACCGAATAGCTGTGTGTCTCACCCATACAAAGATCAAGAGAAACTAATTGGAGCATAAAATTACTGAAAACTCAGATCAATAAAGATGAGATCACTGTCTGAGCAAGTTACTGCCAACTGTCAGCACACACGCATTTTGGCCCCATCAGAGTGCCTGTCCGGTCAGACAGCTCCTCACACAGCCTCCATTAAGAGATGGAGGTACAGAGGAGCAGTGAATCACTGCAGCATCAGTGATGCTGGAAAATAATGTTGCAGAAATAAAGGTTGATGGGAACGCTTTAAAGCACGAGTTATTGTGCATTATGAGGGACCGATTATGTCATGGTGAACGCTGAGCAGTGGCAGTTTAGCATCTAATGCAGAATTTTCAGCCATGAGGGTTGTCTGTGTTTTCTGACTGACTTCATCATGCGTAAAGTCAAGGAAAATGGAATGAATTTACTTTGCTGGAAAAGTGTTTAACCTTGTTCCAGCTACTGGAGAATATACATTTTTTTCCAAGCAGCAAAACTTTTAATCCTTAAAAACAAATTGTCAACCACATGTTTTCCACCTTGTCGGTGACTTGCAGCCTCTTGCCCCGGTTGTCATGTCAAAAGCACCCTTATTTATTTTGCTTTCTCTCCTCTCTTTACCCATAATGCCAATTTATATAGTTAGTAGCGTTGCTGTCTTTTTTCTCCCAATAAAAATCTGTTTTATGATATATTTTTGATAAATAACATAAGAGGCAAACGTGAGATAGCAGATACCGCAGACAAAACAATATTTGTGATTTAAAAAGAAAGCCTGTCCTACCTCCTAGACTGTAGTGCGACATCTTCCCGGTGTACTGCGGGGTGAGTCAGTGTGAGCGGTCCATTGCCAGCGCACAGGGATCTGAAGCCTCCCAGCCAACAGCTTCATCGGCTGATTGAGATTTTATATCCTGACTGTCGGATGCTTTAAAAAAACGTCCCGCCTTCATTCAAAAAAACATCAAACATCTCTTCTCTTCCGTTCACCGTCACTTCACTGCAGCAGTTCCACGATATTTTTTAATGCCAGTTAAATTACAGAACGACATGACCAACCTTAAGAAAAAACTTGCGCATTTCTCTCAGGAAGTGAAAGGTATTTCTAGTGGCCAGATGTCGAATTGTATTGTTAACATCTATTTTTTTGTGCCCAACAAAGAAAGCAAAGACAACATCCCGTTTCCAAAAAGATGGGAGAAGAAAAGCATTTTTTCGTCCTTCATTTCTTTCTCCATTTTGCATTCAACTGCTCAGTCGTCCGTGGCCTATTTTGTAGTTGTATTATCTAATTTTGTTATTCTGTAGTGGTCCAAAAACCTGTTTATACAACTCAGTATTAATTAGCTTCCCATACTTCCCATACTAAGGAATCTCAACACTATCACAAAAGTAACAGTTTGAACTGTGTACTGATAAAAAGATGAATAATTCTTCTTCTTAAAGTCTTTTTTATAGATTAAAAAAAGAATAAAGATGTTAATTTGTCAGAGCTCAGGACAGTTTCCAATTTACACTTCAGATTTGGAATTGGGCTTAAAGAAGAACCAAGGATATTTTTTATGTGTAATTTTCCTTGTCATGGTAGAGCTCTAACTTGCATTTGTCAACTCAGTGACGAACAATGCGAAGATGACTTCTGTTGTAAACCGGCACCATATAAATAAAACTGAACTGATCCAAACTGTTTTAACTCGCAGTGGTTTACAGCTGTGTTCCTGAGCCCATGAAGGGACTGCCACAACATGTGTCTGAGGGCCAAAAGATCACTGTCAATTCATACTGTTTGATTCAGTCTTGTGCACTGTGTCCAGAGATGACTCTGAATCTCTTTCTCTTTAACTATATCATTAACCATAGATAAATCAATCCCAAAGCGCTTTCCTATGTTATGATGAGAGATGTCATTTTTAAGTTGTTGAAATATCTGCCCAAGTAAGTTATCTTGTCTGTACTTCTGAAGAACTCAGAGATAATGGAACTATCCATTTTTGTACAGATTATACTGACCTGCTGCTTATTTTTCCAGAATGGCAGAACCTTACAGAGCTCGTTTTGTTCATACTTAATTTCGAAGTACTTGGAGCCATTTAACATTTTAAAATAGATTTTTTTCCCTACATCAGCCAGCTGTACCTATGCTTACCAGATTCTTCAGTTAATTAAAGTTTAATTGACACTTTGTTAAAGGTAATAAGCTTTTCAAAAGAACCAAAATAACTCTTTTAATTACAGTTTTTATCAGGCCAAAGAAAGAAAGTCACGTCTCACACTGACCTGGTGATAAGGGAAACTGCCATTTGTTGTTCTTTTTTGCCATACATGTTTGACTCTACAAACATACTAAAATCTTTTTCAGGAAGGAAATTTACAAATGAGATTTTGAGCTTAAAGGGTTAAGCTTTCATATCTAGTACTAAAGAACCTTTCCCAGAGGCATTTCTCGACCACTAGAGGGCAGAAGAGAGTTATGTTACTCTATCCTAAGAAGTTTAACACCTCTATTTAAAAGTGTCTAACTCTAATATAAGCCACTATGATTTGGTAGATTTTTTTTACTTTTCACCCCCTTACCTTCAGACATACATCTTGTTTTGATCTCCCCCATACCAAATGCTTTCTCACTAACGCTGATAATGCCTTGATAAATGCGTCAGATCCCAGTACCTTAATATTTGTGAATGATAGATTAGGTTTTTTTAAATAAAACAATAAAACCACTCCAACTGTTATGTCTGTATTCAATGGCCCGTAGGAGTGACCACTCCCCGTGTTTCCTATAATGATTTATTTAACTGCGCTCTCAAAATAATCACATGCTTTTATTTCCATCTGCTTTATGAATGGACACAGTTAATTACAGTTTATCTAGGATTATTAACACCACCTTGGAATTGTTTTCCTTCATTAGAGAAGAATTACATGGCCTCTGTTTACATCTATGTAAAAAAAGACTCTTCAGATCTGCTCACTTCCTCACAGGAAGGAGTGTGCTATAATTGGCATTTCCTATTATAGTTTCAAATCTGCTAGTGGTGGTGATGGTGTTGGGCTTCAAAAAATCTATTCAGATCTGACTGCTGTCTGACTTAACCAAAGTCCTCACTTTGGACCAAGATTTCTTCCTGACCTCAACTGTGGTTGCTGATGTCCTTTTATGTCTGCTTTGAAAACTCCCATGAGAACATTTCCACAATATTCTCACAATGCGTTATTTCTGTACACTATGTGTCGACCTTCCCAATGTTCAGATAATTCATTGTAAAAGGACTTACAAAGAGGCAGCAATAACTACTTTGTCTCCATTTCTGGCTCTACCCAATAAAAACAAAATCGATAGTTTGTTCACAATACAGAAAACATCAAATGTTTAAGAGAGACATTTTACTTCTTCATGAAAAATAAGAGCTCTTCTTAAATTTGATAGCAGTAACACTACATAAAAAAGTTAGGACGGGGCAGAACATGTGTCGCATCCCCTCTTCTTTTGATGGCGTTCTGGGAGACCAGGGGCCTTATGTATTTGCGCATCACATATGATCTGTACATTGATGGAATGAAAATGTTTCCTGTTGATATACAAATTCATCATGCGATGGCGCTTTTCAGAAACGTGAGCTGTTCACACAGCAATCTGTAGACGGGCCACATTTAAAGAGGTAATGTGAAAAGCCAAACAAAAAATCGGATTTGAGCAGTAAATCGGAATTGTGCATTAAGACCTGCAGTGTGAACGTAGCCTTCGTGACCTTGAAGATGTTGCATGTTCTTATCACCAAGTATAAAGCCAGGATATGGGGTGGGCGTATCTATTGAGCCTCTTTTTGGACAAACTAATTGGGTTATTCTCAAAATGTCCTGGTTTAGCCAGAGACTCCCTTACACAGCTGGTAGTTATCTGACTTCTTATCGCTTCCCAAAACAACTTTGCACGGGTGGTAAATATCAGACACTACACTTGTTAAAAAAAGAAAAGCCTTCCCTGAAAAGTACATAATCTGGATGGGATCATATGCTGTTCTATATGCCTTTCAGCACCAATCATGTTTTTGAAGATGTGTAAACTGCCAGTTTCATCAGCACTAATGATACACGTTCACACCCCCAGATATGCAGATGTTTTAGCTGAGCACTGATATGATCCATCTTCAGTGTCCCTGATTTAAAAAAAAAGGATTTCAATTTTTTATTTGTCACAGAAACACAGAAAAGCATCTCAAATTGAAAACACTTATGAGCTGTGAGGCTGCAGATAAAAAAAATGAATAAGTACACGTCATATAATAGATTTACATCAAATGGCAGACAATGCATCAAATTACTGTGGAGGAGAGATTGCTCATAGGGGAGTTTTGGGAGTGGTGAAGGTCAAAGAGGAGGGAATACAGAGGAGAGTAGTTGGGTTCATCCCACAGAGACACCTCCTTTCCGGCACACCACCACATCATCCAACGGAATTAAGAGGCTGCTCACATTTGTTGCTAATGTCGATTCTGGGTAATCGGATCACACTCTGTGTGCAAACAAACACATTGAATGCACACCATCTAAAACAACTCGAACTTGCTTTTATCTATTTCATCAGACTGTTGCTCACTTTGTCGCTATTTTCTCTACCTAACATACACTGTACAACCATGCCTCACACAATGATACGAAGCAACATGCAGGTTGGTCAGTGAGCAGAGTTGGATGTTCTAACCACAGGTCCCAGCTGTCATTGGACGAGAGGCAGGGCACACCTGCCTCACAGGGCCACACAGAGACAAATGAGACTAACAACTATCCACACTCACACTCACTCCTGAATTTAGAGTCACCAATTAACCTGAACATGCATGTTCTTGGGCGGTGGGAGAAAACCAGAGTACCCAGAGAGTACCCATGCATCCCCAGGGAGAACATACAAACCCCAGCAGCCTTGTTATCGGTATGTGAATACAAAATTGTCTTTTACTCAAATCTGAACAAACTACAAGGAAAATATTAAAAGAGAGAGATTTTGGTATGACAGAATGGAGACGAGACTTTTATAACCAGGCAGCTGTGATGGGCCTCTGGGACTCACTCGATACCCACAGGTTTTGTTACTCAAGATTCAATGGTGACTGTGTTTGACAGCTCACCTGTCTGACGTTTAACTTCTATTTGTTATTGGCCGTTGCGTCTGCACTGAATATGATATTCAGAGTGTGAACTTTGTTCCTTTTACTGGCTTTGTTTTTTCTTTTTATGAGGGCTCAATGATTACTACATGACACCAGCTGAGGACAGACACATTATTATCTATATTCACATTTGCATTATCTAGACAGGCACATTCACATGTTTATTCAAAGGCAGAGCTGTAAAGGTGTATTACCATATTTGGCTACCATGTTTTACATGGTCCATCAGCTGTTTAGCAGTGTTGGCAGAGTTTGGCAAAATACATTAGGTTCCATTTATGACAGAAATATGTTCAGCTGTGCACTGCTTATGTCCACTGAACATATGACAATATATTTGTTACAATTGTTGAAGTAACTTAACTGTGGCAAAACTACTTAAACAATGGACAGTTGTGTTTAACACATATTTTTGGCACACATAGCATTCAACACCTTCGGAAGTACACACCCACATCACGGAAGCTAAGTCATATCATTCATGGTAACATATGGTGGGAAGCAGATAGTCGTATATTTTACACTCGTATTTTTTTTTTGCTGCCGTGGACCAAAATGCTCCTCTTGGAATCAAGGTTTTTAGTTTTATTTTGCGTTTATAGTTTGTCTACAGCAAACTCTATGCACCAACCGCGGGTCGTATTCAAGGAAAAAGGTACGAGACGTTTCTCTTCTAATCAGACAACCGAACGAGTACGTTTTATAACTTTTATGCCGCCAAAACCTTTCTCAGTCAATATCCACGTGCAAATTATCAAAATTAACAAAAAAGAAAAACGCTGAACGGACAACAGACTTCACGAGAGAAGAACATCTGAACTTCTACTGACTAATTCTAAAGTTAAATCTTTGTAGCTTACGCAAAATAAAAAGTACATATTAAAAACTAAAAAAATATCTACTGTGTTTTTTTGTTGTAGGAATATTCTGCCATAGAAAAAACTGTGGATCAGCAGTTTTCATTATAAGGCAAGGCAAGGCAAGGCAAGTTTATTTGTATAGCACAATTCAACAACAAGGTGATTCAAAGTGCTTTACAGAGACATTAAAACAGAAGAAATAAAAAGCATGATTTAAAATTTAAACAAAAGAAGGAAATAAGAACAATAGATAAAATCAGAAAAAATGATATATATGAAAGATAAAATCAATAGTTAAAACATGTTTCCGTTTTGAAACTCAAGCTTATTCAAATACAGCTGAAAATAGATGTGTCTAAGTAAGTTGTAAATCACTTTTCTCAGTCAAATGTCATCTATCTGGATGTGAAGTGAACATTCGTTATTAAATGCTGCATTTATAATGGTTGTTTTTAGTTGTTTTTATGTTGATATCACATGATCAAAACCAGCAAGAAGTCATAGATATAGTACTTTTTGGAAGTACTTTTTGGGATAATTGCTTGTTTTCGTATGAAGGAAATTGAGGCTTTGATTATTAGTGTGAGCATTACTGATTATTAGTACATGTAAATTGGTGTTACTGGTATTTATTTTCTTTTAAATTATTCATTCTTGAATAGGGCTAAATGTGGGTGATGTTAAAAACAAACAAATTGTAAGCATGTATTTTAAATTGAGTTTCCAATCTCCCAAATTAAGATTAAGACTTTATTGTCATGTAGACACATGTAAATATACAAAATTACTCCTCTGCATTTAACCCATCCAGGATGGCACCTGTTGTACACACATGCACAGGGTCACACACTCACAGAGACAGATTCCATATACACTGGAGCGGTGGAGCATGGTGCCTTGTTCAAGGGCACCTCAGCCATGGTAAGGAGGTGGACTGCCACCCCTCCAGTAGCAGTTGAGTGAGAATTGAACTGCCAACCTTCTGGTTATTGGATGACCCACTCTAACCAATGAGCCAAGATATAGCCTTGGAAAGGCTATATTCTGTACCTATATGCTTCATAGTTTTAAAGATGTTTCATACTAAAAAATGTTGAACTTTATTGTAATGCCTCAGAAAATGTCAGCAGGTTGCGTATAGGATCTGCATGTCTGTACAGGATTTCGTATCACAGATTTTGGGCAAATTCTTCCAAGTAGAAGTTGAGATATTCTGTGGTATGGCAGTGTTGGGGAAATTCATAGATAATACAAATATCTATCTCATGGCACAACAAGAAAAACACATTAAGTTAAATAAAGAATTTACCTAATTTTGCTCCAGTCTTCTAACAAATGTCCCTATATAATGTGTAAATCTTCTTGTATACTCTAAGATGTTTATACTGTGCATACCCAGTCCACATGACAGGCCTGGTTTATAGTTAGATGTTGATTTCCATTATAGAGACTGCAGCTAAAAGGTTTCCTCTTTCTGGACAACATGAACAAGTATGGATTCTTCTCGGCAAACAGCCGGATAATGTCACCACTGTTGGACAAACACACCTGAATTTCTACAACTTTCAAAACCCTGAGAAGGTACTTTTACTGTTTACAGCAAATTGAGACACTGAACTAGTGGATTGAATATACACAACTAAACTTCACAGCAAAATGCAGCAAACTAATATTCATGCTTGATGTCTCTTTACAGACTCCTGTAGAAAGAAAGGTGCAGTGGGACAAGTGCAACAAGGTGAGGAGTATAAAATGACCCCAGCCAAGTTGGTAAGATTTGTTGTCCACTTCAGAATAAATTTGTAAAATCTTGCTCTCGTCATCTAGGACTGCAGCTACAACATCACTTTGGTTTCCCAGAGGGAAGAGGGAAAGCTGCCGTTTGTCTGTGGAAGCAATCGAAAGAGGACAGTTTGCTGTGATCTGGTAGGAGACATATTACTGAGAACTGCAGTAAAGCTGGGAACACTTACTGGTGTTCATTGTCATAAGTCACTTCTTCTTGTGTATGTTGCAAACAACCTCATGTTGCTTTTGCAAGAGAAGCAAATGCATCAGAATGCTTCCTGTTTATTTTTAGCATTTCTACTTCTCCAAAACTACATATAAGATAACAGTGTCAAGTGTAGGGCAGAGTGAATTATTAAGTCACATTTGTGCTTCAGATGAGGGATAATAACATTTATTTGCTTTCTCTTGGAGATGGTATCAGAAGACCCACCCAAATGTGTTCCCTCTGAGAAAGCAAATTACGTGGGAAACAGCATAAACGGGCATATCATAAAGGACAATGAACACTCAGTCCTCATAGGTGAGTTTTCTCTGAAATGGAATTATTTATTGTGCTCATCAGTGCCTGCTCTCTGCTTCACCAGTTTTCCATGCTGGCTAATTTCAGCCTTGAAGGGGCTCACTTGTTCTTACTCTAGTAGGGTTTGCATTTGCAGAACATTTGTCCTCTTTTCAAAACCACTAACCTGCTTCTCTCAGCTCAGCTCTTATTGTATCTTCTTCTACTGTGCTTGCCATTTTGTATTAGTTTTATTTGTTTTGTATTACAATGATTTTGCACACATGCCTCCTGTTTGCACCTGATATTTAAAAATGTGTAACTATTTGTCCCAGAAACTGGACAAAATGCAGACCTCTACATTACATCCTCTGGGGCTTGGGAATATGCTGGCATTCACAAGTTTGGGGGAAAAAGAGTTAGACCAGCCGCCCATGATAAAGGTATTTGCAAAAAGAGATATTTGTGGACTTTTTTTTTTACTTAAATCCTTCTTCTTTAAATGGTCAGAGACTAATTATGTTTTGTCTCTGTCTTCAGAGCAGCACTATATGGGGTTGATGCTCAGCCAAAGGGGAGGTGAACCTTCACAGGACAGAATTTACGCTTTCTACAAGCAGAAAAACAAAGACAAAGGGTTATACAGTAAAATGTGGCTCCCTTTTGTGAGCCAGGTTTGCACGGTAGGGTGAGAGTTATGAGAAAATTTGATTCAGTAACAAAACAAATAAGCACATTTCATAGAAACACAGATCATTTCATGGGCTTGATTTGTCTGTGTGCTGCTTCTAGACAGATGTCGGTGGTCCCAAGAACAACATGCAGTTTAGCTGGACGTCCCAAATGAATGCCAGGCTCTTCTGTGGAGACCATGAGAGCAAACAGCATTTCTCTGAGCTGGTAAATGTGGCTACTGTGCATGCAGAGCAATGGCAGGATACCAAGGTCTATGCACTCTTCAGAAATGAATGGTAGGACTCCATCATCATGACTGTGTTGTAGAAAACATGTTTAAGATACTGTATGGCTGAATGCAACATCTCACCATATTCAGTATGGTGAGATGTTATCTAAGATGGAACATGAAGTACATTATAAAAACTTAGCTGTGGTTACGGTTTAAAAGTACAAACAGTCATGGGCTTTTTTTAAAATATATAATCCAGATGATCAGCTGTATTTTTCTTTATTCAATCCTGAGCAGTCACT
Source organism: Leuresthes tenuis (assembly GCF_036924035.1). Classification (NCBI taxonomy): domain Eukaryota; kingdom Metazoa; phylum Chordata; class Actinopteri; order Atheriniformes; family Atherinopsidae; genus Leuresthes; species Leuresthes tenuis. Next base: position 9,907,071 of record NW_027325356.1, on the reverse strand, counting down.
AAATGTGACTACCAGTTTAAGCAAACCGCCATAAACAATCACAACCCAGACTAAAGGTCGTTCACTGTGACATGAGAAAAAATAACTTTACATTTTCTGGGAAGCCTTTATAAGCTACATTCCCTGTACTTAAGACTTTTGCTTACCCTTGTTTTTTTTCTGCAAAGCTGAGCTCTTTCTCACATTCACAACCACCTCCCTGTTCACTCAGCTTTTTTTCCCTCTAAAATTGAATAGACTGCTGTGTTTCTCTTCAGGGGCATGAGTGCTGTGTGTGTCTACACAATAGGAGACATTCACAACATCTTCACTTCCTCCCCATTCAAAAGGGGCGAGGAAATGAACAGGACCAGGATGGTATGTGCTATTTAAGAGTTACAGAGCCTGTTTTCACGCTGGTGTTTAAATTAGCTTTAAACCACTTTTAATGTCAGCTCAAGGCAGCTCATGATAACTTTTATATTTTGAGAAACAGAGAGCCTGACAGCAGCTAAAGGTGACAAGACTTGATGAACAGTTGGTGATCATTCTAAAACATGCATTTTGCTTCTCCAGTGTGTTCCTGATAGCGCCAAGATTTCTCCAGAAATCCTGAGGAGGATTGAGAGGGCTTCGGAGATGGAGCAGTGGGTGCAGCCTATGAACAACGCTGGCCCACTTCTCTTTAATCACCACAGCTACACTCACATCCATGTTGATACTTCAGTCATGTTCCTGTCATTAAGTGAGTAATTCAGTAATATCAGTTGAGAAGAACTGTATGTCAGTGTTATTTTGAAAATGTACTGTAGTTTCCTTTATTTTTTAGTAATGAGGAAAAGCTTTTCAACAAACTCAACACTAGTATTTTGTATGTGGCTTTTTAAAGGATCAGAACTGCACTAAGTAGGATAGAGTTGTAGAGAGGAGGAATATATCTAAGTGGAAATGTAGGTGTGTGGTGTAGGTGTGTGGCAGTTTTTCCCCCTGCTCCTGTGATCTGTTGGACAAGTGTTTGTTCTGTTTTTGCCCTTTGGCCTTGGTGACCAATCATTAGGTCTTTTTAAAACATGACGAGCAGGTTATTGTAGTAGAAATTTCTGTTGATAAAGCACAGTGACAGTGAAACAACGTTTCCTAAATTTAAGTTGTACTCTATGAAGGAGAATGTCAGCGTTAGCTGTAGCTCTGAAGGAGTCTCAAATTTCATGAGTTACTTATACATACAAAGACGGGGTGTTCCACAACAGTGGACAAGCTGTATGAGATGGATACATTTTTCAGTTGTTAACTTAACCTCTAAAGCCACCTAAGCTGCAAACCACTGACATAACCAAGTAATCCCTTCTATAGATAAACTATAGTACAGTTATATATCCTATAGTATTTGTATATGGGAAAACACAGAATAACACACCCTTTCTCTGAACTAGAGAAACAACACCGAGCACACGCTAAAGGAGAATAAATGATTTTCCATCTATTTTTTTTTCCCATTAAAAGATGTGATGAACACACAGTCATATCTCAGATTTTTCCCTTCTCAGCTTTTCCTCTTCTACTTTTCGAATACCTAAAAAGTTTAATTTTAGGACAAGGTTCCGTTGCTTTGTATATTCTCCCTTTAGCTTCTGCTATGACTGCAATGATGCCTCAAATACACATTACAATACAATGAGTGTGGACATTTTAAATACCTGTTGGTGGAGGTACAGTGCCTTCTGTCTCAGCCCTGTTTTTGACCTCTTTGACCCCTTCGTTTCAAGTTGAGATCACCAACTGTTGCAGATCTCGTAGTAATGCACATGTATCAGCAATTACTGCATTTAAACAATATTTATATATTAACATAATTAAATAACTGTACTTGAAGACCTACGACGAAAGTGAGGAGAGAACTGGTGTTGTGTTGAAAACCACACAGCTGCAGGTTGTCTGAATTACAGAATGTAACTGTCCAACTAGAAAGCATTCAATTTTCAAAGCAATGTTGTAACAATAATGCTAATCATTCAAAAAGTTACTGCAAAAACTTATTAGAAGTTGGTGTATGTCATCTTCATTACCTAAGCCACTAACATTAGCTACTGCTAAACAAAACAAATTACAATAAACCATGATGAATTACTTCCTAGATACTGACATTCCCCTCATCTGAAGTCCACACACTAAGAGTTACATCTCATCTCTATGTCTCCATAAACAGAAAAAATATTTTTTCTATATATGTCACCTTTAACAGTGGTGCCATCCATCCTTGACTGCCTCCAGGATTTTAGATACTATATTTAAAAAACTGTGTTCAGCTCAATGACAGCAAGACAAACTCAAATATGATGGTTAATAAGCAGTAGCTGGCCTATTTTTGAAATAGCTTCACTCAAGTGTGCTATTAGAATGTTTGTTTCTACAAAAGGAAAAAAAATACATGCATAAATCTGAGCATATGCATTTGGTCTGCTTTTCATGCACCAACAGTTGATAGACTACTTGGTTTATACCAACAAGTGTACATGAAAGTCAAAATACAATTCCTTGTAAGAGTTTTGGAATTCCTCACTTACATGTATTTTTTTTATTAACCTTTATTTATACAGGTAAAATCTCATTGAGACCCAGGGTCTCATTTGCAAGAGAGACCTGTTTTAGGTAGGCAGCAGCAAAACACAAAGTTACAGATTAACTGAACGTACAAGAGACAAAAACAAAACAGGAACATATGATATTTAGTAATAATAAAATTGAAGAAAAAAGGAACTAGTTAAGTACAGTACATGTGCAGACCCCCACTGACTGTCTCACCAGCCTTCCTATAAGTAATTTGAAGTCCTCTAATGAAATAAAACTGGACAGCTTCAGCTTCTGTTGGAGCCTGTTCCATGTTATAGGCGCAGCATAGGAGAACGCCTTTTTGCCAAGTTCAGTACGGACTGAGGGGATGGCAAATGTGATGAAATCCAGGGACCGGAGGCTATGATCAGACTGTTTCCGTGTCAAGTATGTGGACAAATAGGAGGGGAGTAGTCCAATGATTGATTTGTAGATAAACAGATACCAGTGGGTGGTTCTGCGCATGGAAAGTGAAGACCAGTCAGTGAGAGAGTACAAAGTGCAGTGACGTGTAAGGGGTTTACAACCAGTTATGAATCTCAAAGATCCGTGATATGCAGCATCCAGTAGATGTAGGGAGTGAGCAGAGGCATTCATATAAACAACATCACCATAATCCAGGAGTGGCAAGAAAGTGGCTGCAACAATACGTTTTCTTGCATTAAAAGAAAAACAGGCTCTATTTCTGAAGAAAAACCCCAGTTTTAATTTAAGTTTCTTCAGTAATTGGTCAATATGGCATTTAAAAGAAAGGCTATTGTCCAATGTTATGCCAAGGTATTTAGAAGTGGCCACAGACTCAATATGGGTACCCTGAGCAGACATAATACAGGGTAAAACAGCAGGCACCTTCTTTTTATTTGAAAAGAACAAAGACTTAATTTTACCTGCATTTAGAACTAGCCTGAGATGAGACAATTGTATCTGAATGGTGTCAAAAGCAGACTGCAGTTCTTTGAACACCTGGGCGACAGAAGATGCGCAACAATAGATGACGGTATCATCAGCATAAAGATGTACAGATGCATTTATGTTTTGGCCTACCCCATTCACATAAATAATAAAAAGAGTGGGTCCTAAGACGGAACCTTGCGGCACACCATTTAAAGTGTTTAGGAACCCGGAGCTAAGACCATCGGACTGCACACACTGCTTGCGGCCGGAAAGGTAGTTGGAGAACCAGCCAACAGCATGGTCTGACATTCCAATGGTAGACAGTCGCTGACATAAAATACTCTGATCGACTGTATCAAATGCCTTTGAAAGATCAATAAAAAGGGCAGTGCAGTATTTCTTGGCATCCATGGCTTCCACAATATAATTTATCACAATATTATTTATTCTACTGTTATGCGTGCTACATCAAATAATGTGTACTTGGGCAATGTACTTTAAATAGATCTAAATAAGCTTTTTTTAAATTTACATCCATCTAGTGGTGAAGTAGCAGATTTTAACCGACTTAATATATTCTGCTTCATCCTGCCATTCCAAGCATTTGGCTGCATGAAAGTCCCTTTCTTCTGACAAGTTTAGTGCAAAACTCAAGACATCTTATTATTTGTTGCACCTACTGTTGGACAAATTGGTTTGACAAGCTTTAATATATTTTTGTTCTATTCTTTTTACTTTGCTATTGTTGTAGCTCAAAAAGTGTACAGCACTGTGGCAAGCTCAGATTGTTTTTAAAATTGCAACAGAGTGGATTGGATGTAGACACAATGATTGCAAAAGGTTTGAAATGAAAAATGAGAGTCATAAAAAGTAGCTGCACCTGTGCTGACACATGTTTGCAGTGTATGCAGTCAGGTATGTCTCATCATCCGTCCTAAATCCTGTTTCCTTAATCAGATAATGGACGTATTCACAAGGTGATGCAGAATGGGAGTCATTCTTTCATCATCGCTGAGTACAGATCATTTCATAACAGAACTGACATCCACAGCCTCGTCTTTGACCCCCTCACTGTGAGTAACACCTTGCTGCCCATGCATATGTGGCGATAATGGTTTTATTGAATCAAAAAAAATCTTCTACTTTGCAGGGAAAGCTGTATGTGAACTTAAGAAGTGAACTGGTCCAACTTGATGTGACAAACTGTGCCCTATATGGAAACACTTGTGAGGAATGTGTCCTATCCAGAGATCCTCACTGCGGCTGGAACAACAAAATCTGCACCTCAGAGACACGGTGAGACCTCACAGCACCATCTAACTTAAAGTCACCTTGATAAAATTTTTATTTCTTAAATTGTATACAAACAAAAACTACGTTTACATCTGGCTGCGTAAAAGATGCATATGGCCACAGTAGCATCATTTTATTGAATTTACTGTGAAGGTGCAGGTTTGATAACTGTTTGGTTGTCAACAGCTTGATTCTTTTTCTTTTTTTCTTTATTTTTTGGCAGCTCTTGTACCTGTCACTCTCAAATGACGTCCACATATGCCAGTTAAGCCAGCTGCAACGCTAAATATACCTTTCTTAGAGGTCTAGAAGAATACTCGAACATTATTTTTTTTGTTTTTTTTTAAGTTATTAACTTAGCTATCATATTCTCATAAACTGGTCTTATAATCATCACTAACTTAATCCATTCCCTCAGAACTAGATGTGAGGGTACAGATCTCACTAGAGACCCGAGGACTCTGCATGTTCATTTGGTAGCAGTCAAGCCACAAACAAGTGAATTGTATTGAATTCCTACCCTGCACAGCTCTGCTTAAAGGAGAAATAAGGTATAGGGGGTAAAATCATTTTTCATTCCTGGCTGTGAACGTGTCTATTTCAGAATTATCAGTATTACTACTTCAAGTTTTACAAATGTCCAAAATGTACACAAGAAGTGATTTCAGTCATTAAAACGTTGCTCCCTAATGCTATCAGTGCCCAAAGAGTCAACATGGTACCTTTAATTTACACACCACAGGTCCATCCAACTGCGTACATGTGACAAAATCAGGCGCCACCTGACTGTCACTGTGTGTGTTTTGCCATCAGACTTACACAAGCCGCATGATTCACTGCACATTACAACTGCGGAAGAGAGCTCAATTCCATTATGAAGCAACTCTGATGATAGTGATCTTGATTATGTTACCATAATATTTCAACAGTCATTGATATTGACAGTTAGTTGTCAAAGTTTGTCTGCTCTTTATTTTGTTTTAATTACAGTCATCACTCTTTTTTTGATCCTACAATGAGGAGTCAGGAGGATGCATTTATTGATTTTTGTTGTAATGCAGCGCATTTGACTATAGAGAATGTGAAGGTACATCACATCAGGTTGTCAGTTGCAACAGGACTGTGAGGAACTTCAGTCATTTCATACAGACAAAGGTAGTGTGTAATAAGTCACTATATTGTTGGTAAAGATTTACGATAATCTTGAAACTTTTTAAAAACTCTTTTTTTCCCACTTGCTGTGGACATTACAAATATCTCTTTGTCATGTCAAGTAGAAATGAAATTAAACATGATTTTAGAGGCTAATCTGGTGTATCAAAAGATGATCATGAAGTTTTGTATGCGGGGACCTCATATACATATAATGCCTTGATGCCTGCAGGATCCCTGAAATATCATGCTTAAACAAACCCAACAGCCCAAAGGCTAGTTACAATGAGAAACTTTGTCTCTGTATGACATACCATGTTTTGGGTTTTGTTTTTGTTTTTGTTCTGTTCAGCAACTCAATACTACTGGGAAACATAAGCCTGGTGATCAGATCTCATGATCTTTACTCGTGGAATGTGGAATTTTGAGAAAAAGTCTGATGACAGACAGTGTTTCTATTGTTGTGGAAAGTTTTTGGCTATGAATGAAATGATACCAAAAACACTCAATCAAACTTTACATTTAGAGTTTCACTCCATTTTAAGTCGATGTGAAATTAGGCAGGGCCTTCTCTTTTCTCTGTAACCAAGACAATAACACAAAGAAAGGGGAACTAAAATTAAGCCTTTGTGTTGTTGCAGTGTCGTATGGAGGGGCAAACTTTTTGCAGTTAGAACTACCCTAAAACCACATTTGCTTCCACATTCATCTACTGTGATGTGGTAGATGGCTGAGTCTCAACAGGTTTAGTCAGAAATGACACAACCTACTGATGAACATTTTTTCATTGGCTCTGTAAGACAGGAAATGAGAGGAGTCATGCATCGCATGAACCCACACAAGGAAAGGGGTGACTGAGAATGACTAACTGGATGCAGGGTGGGTCATAATGCATTCTTATATATAGTATTCAGCTGGAAGGCAAAGAAAACATATTTTGCAAGAAATGCAGATTTTTAAAAAAAATAGAACATAGCTTCATGACTACACACTTCTTAAATGTATGTGTCAACAGATAAAGAGTACAAGTGTCAGCACTTATATTTCACACGCCTGTAGGCCAGCAGCAGACAAATGACAGTCAGGACAAAAAAAGTGAAAAAACAGAACACACTTAGACATAACCAGTGCTAATGGTGCTAACGTTCTTGGAGATGAGTGGTCAGTGTGTTTAATCCAGTAAGACCTGAGACACCCATTTGGAAACGTTTACCTACTTGAAGTTGATTTATTTCTTTGAGATATAAATTGTTGAATCATTTTCAAATATAACACACGTACACAGATATGTAGGTACAAATGTGTAATATAATGCTTTATTTCATTTTGTGAATTAAAAAACTTGTCCCATCTCTAAGTTTAAGTTTTAAGCGCTTTAAATTTTGACGGTGATCTGAAAATTCCTAACATTTAAAAAGCCTAATTGTAATATTGTCACACGGTTTTTGAGAGGTTGATTGAATGTAAAGTATCAGGGAACATTAATGCAACCAAACGGGAACATTCTCCAAGGGCTCCTACATTATAGATTGTAGGATAACTTTATGGGAAAGCAACACATGCAACTGAAAAGTAATATTAAATTTAAAAGAAAATATTTTCTCATGAACCATGTGACAACCAAAAGAAAATACTTTTGTGGACCATTCATGCAACTATTATAATGTTAATGAAACCAAACGCTAAGGTTCTGTGACTCATGTTATTTTCACATGGAAAAAAATCCCAAAACTTTCCTGGTTAGTTATGTTCCAGTAACAAAAAAAACCCAAAAAAAAAACAATGAGCCTGAAGTCTTTTTTAAGTTGTTCTTAAATAATTTCTTAAGAAATCTGTACGTCAAATTCATGACCACAAAATTGTTCGTGTCTTTACTCTTAGATGCGTATCAATGTGCCATGCGTCACCAGCTGCTCGTTGTTCGAGGAGCTGTTCTGTAAGATGAAGGAGTTGTGTGCTCCTCCTGGGAAGTGGGAGCCCAAGTTCATTCAGGGGTTCTGGGAGTTACAAATGTGTTGGATATTTATAAAGTGATATCGCTTCCAGTTGAGGTACAGGAATGGATCTGGCGAGAATGCTTTAATGTGGGCATGTGTGCAGTCTATTGTACACACGATGTTAGGAGAACCAGCAGGAGAATTAAATCCCATCCTAACTGCAACCTGTTCTTAAACTCTATTTTGAAACGTTATGTTTTTCGTGCCCAGATAATGTATTGCATCCACGACTCGCAGGAGGATTAGCGGCTGTGATATGCCCATCCTGTCCAAAGACCCAGTGACCCAAAGATGAATTTTGAATATAACCTTTAAATAACTGGTATGTCTTTTCTTTTGCAGTGGCACTTATCAGGACATAGTCAGAGGGAACCATACCACCTGCTCGACATCAGAATCATATCACCTCAGACAAGGTACTAAGATTTTTAGGAATTCCTGCTTGTGGTCTTTAATATCAGTGGAATACAGGTGACTCACATGCATATGAGAAGTTTGACAAGTGTATATTGTGTACTGAGCAGCTAAACATTGCTTTCACTTTAAAACTGAGTTGCTATGGTGTTAGCATCAACATTTTTAGACTGGCTTCAGACATACAAGTATTTTCAGTGTTTAATTTAAACATTAATCAAGTACTAATTTTGGGATATTTGGTCAAAAACGTTCTCATCGTGAATATAAACTTTTATGCATTTATTTAACTGCAACCAGATGCTGTTAGTTTAGTGTAGTATAAATGGTAACAAGGATAGACAGTTAGCCATGCTCTGCCAATGCCTTGTTTCCTTTTCTCATTCAAAACTAATGGTTAATTTATTGTAACTGGTAGGTGCTCTGAAAACATGTCTGCCTAATATATTGGGTTGCTGCCACTTGAGAGCAGTCTCAGAAATATGTGGAACAATCTGGGGTAAAGGCTGCTCTTGCTTGTGTTGATTCTGTTGCTGGTCCTTTAGTTTTGCTCTAACACAGAAAGATCAAAGTCGAAACAGATGTGATGCTTTGTGGTGGAGTGAAACTGAGGTGTTAAAAATTATTGAAATTGTTCAGTGCAACTCTTGCCTGTGACCTTTACCTGTGCTGCCTTGTTAATTTTGTTTTACTTTATTGCTGTGTCCTCTTTTTGAAGAATTTTGTTGTGTTGGTTGATCCGCAGGCAATCAAAATCAAAATGTGACTGCCAGGAAGCGTCATTATCCAAGTGTTGTTATTATTTTGGAAGACTATGAATGCACTCTTATAGATATGTGGAACAATCCTGTTAGAAAGAAATCCTAACTGGAACCCAAATGTTTTTGTGGAAGCATGTCAGCCGGTAGGTGGTTCCTTAAAGTGGCTAAGAACCCATGTGTCAACTTGAGGCGCATTCCCACTGTAGGAACCTTTTGCAGTTCCTATAACCGTTATATAATCCTATAATGTTTTTTCACGCATTCGGACATACAGGAACTCGAGAGATCACGGCCCTCAGTTCCTATAACCATTTTAGCTCCTACTCCGAGGCAGGACCTTTTCTGGGTTCCATAGGAACACATATGACGTAGGTGTTTGGTGGTTGGTAGCTACACCCCTTGTCTGAAATATTTACTCATACGACACGGACACAACCGGCGCATATTTAATAAGTTAAACTTACACGTGCTCTCCTTCTTTCGAAGTATCGCCTGCTTCTCGATTCTTCATCTCCTGACTCTCACTGTGTGCTCTTCCAGCCTCGATCTTAGACGCCTGATGTGATCGTCCATGATTAATATTACCGTCATGCAGACCATAAACATGGTGGCCTCCTCGCTCTCCATGTTAGCTTCTTGGTGGTGTTGTTTTGTTTTCTTCTCTCCTTACTTTTCGCCGGTTTTGTCGTTGAGTGTGGCGCTACAGTAACACGTCACTGTCGCAGACGGTTGCGTCACATCAGTCCCGAGCAAGGTCCCTGACTCATGTGCGAATGCAAAATGAAACAGTTCCCCTGGGGAAGGGCAGTTCTTATAACTAAATTCGAGGTGGACAGTTCTTAGAACTGCGTTCTTAGAACTCTCTGTCCGAATGCGCCTTTGGATGTCATCATCAATGCACCCTGCTGCAGCACAGCTTATTTACTCTGTGACCGTTGGAGTTTGGAGTTTTGGAGTTTGCTACTGCAAGTTTTGTGCAACATGGCAGGATATTTATCAGACTTTGACGATGTGAAAGACAACTTTGAATAAGATGGACGTCCTTACCGGAGTGCAGCGGCGCGCGTTGATGATGTTATCCCACTAGACACGTGTAGAAAACCCCCATAAGCCCCTAATAACAACATCACAGTCAGCTCTGAGCTATCAGTGCAATAGTATGTGTTCATTCATTCGGCTTAAAGTATTGGTGAAATATAATGCCTTATTTAGAGGCTGTATTCTTATATGGATATATACGGATCTTGAGTAATCTAAATATCTTCCGAAGGACGGCAACTTTCACCAAACTGTTATCGGTGAGTAGATGAACGTATTTTATTAACAGAAATAAGGTCTAGGCTTAAAAAAAAAAAAGAACTTCCCCTTTTATGCCCCCAATGCAAGAGGAACTTGCCAGGTCTTATCTCACAACCTGTTTTTTCAGTCAAGTGGACTTCCTGTTGACAAGTTCTGCTTTCTCTTTAAGCAAACTACCCACTTAATTAGCTTCTTAATAACAACTTAACTCCCCATGTTACTGGAGCATTTAAGCATTTGTGCTGTTGCTCAGTAGGAGCTGTTGTTTTTTATATTATTATTATTATTATTTAAAGAGATGTATTATCTTTAAATTGCCACGATCCTTGTAAAAAGTGGGACTTAAGAAGAAATTTGCTCTTTGGTCAATGTTCCTGGAATTTTTTAAGAATTCAAATTTGTTAGCTGAGATTAGAAGAAATGACAGCTCATATTAAAGGGGCATCTAAAGACTTGTTGCCTAATCATAAGCTTCACTGTGGAACTTCTAACACGTCTTGTTTTGTATCTGCCCTTGCACACAGTGTGTCTCCGCCCAGGTGTTATCAGTACCAGACATGATCTCACCACAGCTTCTTGATAAAAGCTTAACTACCCTTATTACTGTAGCAACCCTTTTCCCACATGCTAAGTAGGAGCTTATTTTAGTTTAGTTTATTTTAAAGAGAGGTGATAGCTTTATTTATGTGAAAGAAAAAAATCTATAGCAGTTGTGAAACAAATACCAGAAGTGAAACACACAGACATGCGGTACAAATACAGAAATGACTCTACCAACCAAGCCACAACGTTTTAAAGCCCAACCAACCTGCTGTGTGTGCTTAAAAACTCAAAGTGTACTTTAGATACAGTGTTTGACTATGTATAAGGAGCAGTCTGTAGAAACAGATATTCTGTAGATAGATAATAAATCTTGTTTTCAGGTGATTCCAGTGCATTTTTGCTTATAGAGCCTCCCTAATCATGCACCCTGAAACTTCGGTGGTGGAAATAAAGTGTAATACGTCAAACCTCCCAATCTTCCTCTCTCCTGGGATCCAGGCGCTTGGAAACACAAGGCTAATAACAGACCAGACTTGTTTAATGTTAAAAAAGGGAAACAAACAAACTTCTTAACGGTAATTGTTCTTGTGTTCTTTTCTCAGTGCATCCATCACACTTCAATTCAGATGTGGTCAGGGTAATGCTTCCGTCTAAGTCCAAATATTTCCTGCGGTGCCCGATGTTGTCCCATCATGCCCAGTACACCTGGCACAGCCTTGGAAGCTCCATGTCCTGCAGCTCAAGGGAGGAGCAGTGCCTTCATCTGATTGACAGCATGGATCACAAGCAGGAGGGACATTACAAATGTGTGTCAGAGGAGATGGGTTACAAAAAAGTCCTGGCACAGTACCAGCTGCAGGTGAGGGGGACGGCGGTGGTTTGGACAGTGAGCCCTGTGGTCTGGGTTTGTGTGATCGCTGTCCTGGTGAAGAGTTTCTACTGTTAATTTACAGTAAGTGGCAATTTGGAAAGAATTACGAGTATCTTTGCTGATACTGAGGTCATGACTTTATGTTTTAAACTGGTGGTATTTTTGTGCACATACAATACTTCCTGTATGTAAACATCTTAACATGTCAGCAGTAGTGTCATATCAAAAAAGAATGTTGAATACACTGCCACTTTATTTTTGTCAGGTTAGATCCCCTTTTGCTATCAGAGCTACCCTAGTTTTTTTGTGTGATGTCATCATTAAGGTGCTGGAAACATTGCTCAGTGAGCTGGTTCATGCTGACATGATAGCATCACACAGTAGCAGCAGATGTGTGAGTCTCCAGCTCTATCACACCTCAATCTGCATCACCAGTCTGAACTGTGACATAATGGATTAAAGCTCTAACATTGTTACACCAAAATTCTAACACTGACCAGGCCCTTGGTCTGACCAGACCCTCTTCTCCTGTGGTACTATCTGATCCTTTTCCCCTGTTACTGTTGGCTATTTGTCAGGGGCTACTCATTCTTCTTTAATTTCCTTGTTGACGGCTCTTTGACTCAGAACCGCAGCTCACAGGATGTTTGTTTCTTTTCAAACAATTCTCTGTTATTCTTTGAGATTGCTGTATGATCATTTCTGTTGATACTGAAATACTTAAAATAGTGTCACTGCCATAAAAAGCCTTGCCTTGTTTCAAACCTCTTAGGCCTCTCATCTTCTGCCCCTTTCTGTGGCTTGATTTGAGCTTCAGTAGAACCTCCCTGCTGATCAAATATTTGTTTCAAAGAGCAACTGAACAGGTTTAGCTAATAAAGCAGCAGGTGCATGTTGACATATGTGAAATCTCAAATGTTGCAGTGTCACTGAGCTTGGTGTTCTGCTGAACACAAGGCATTTCACCTTTACTTTTTTCAGTTAACTCAGATCAACAGAATTGCTTTTCACAGTACTTTTTGTGTCTTAGGGATGGTATTTTGCATTAGGAAGTTCATATCCACCATTTGGGCTGTTACTTTAATTTATAGACTGTTTGAAATTTGTGCAAAGGGCTCGAGCCAACCCTCATTTCTTTATTTATTGCCAGGAAACAGGAAATAAGTCCAGCAGTTTGTTGAAACATATACAAACATTAATAGAAATTTTGTATATAAGGCAAAAACTGTTTTTTTTAATTGTAATAATAATTGACCCGACACTGCTTCAGTATGTTGAGGTCTGAGCTCTGGGGAGGATTCATCACTCAATAAGACTCGTTGCCACTGCTTTTCAGTCCAGTTCTTATATCACTGGAAATACCTCAGCCTTTTCTCCCATTCCCTTCCTTGAAAACTGCCACATGACAGCCACCCTTCCATGAAAACCATTTCTGATAAGGCTTCAGTGAACAACTAATAGGCCCGTTAAAAAAACAGCTTCTTTTTTTTTTTTTACATTTGATAAACCACATAGATCAGCTCCCATAACCTTTCTTCCCATAATACTTTATCCTAACTGAAGCCATATTCATCTCCCAGAGTTTTTAAAGAATGTATTCATGTCTCTTCGATCGGTTTTTGCAATTAATTGCATGTGCTTACAGAACGTCATCTCTTTGTTGTCCATGCCGATTTAAAAATACAGCAGCTTGTCTTTTAACAGGAACAAGATGAACTAACACCTCTCTGCACTGGTGTCGTTTGTTACAAGTTATTGCACAGCACTTTATTTTAGACATTTAATGTTTTATAAATTAGATTATTTTTTTACAAGAAAGTTTTATATTCCATTCTTTACATCATTATTGATATTCACTGTCTTACTTTTGATTTATGCCTTTAAGTTTTGTGATTAAGATGGTCTTTAAGTTTGGAGAATAGTTTAAAGTGATCTGTCTGTGTGCATTCTTGTTCAAATAAATCCATTTAAACACTTTTTCTCAGTTGTTCTGTTCTCTCAGTTGCATCACCTAATGCTTTGCTACCAGTGGGGCTGTGATGAGTTTCCCTTCACACAGTTGAAAAAAAAAACCCTGCAGTTTTGAGTTTGACACCTGTGCTCTCACTTTTTAAAAGGTGGAAGTTCAACACTTTCACAACTTGTAACATTTCCTGAATAGTGTAATGGGGCTGTTGCACCAGGGTCGCTTGAGAAATGTTCTTAAAAGTCCATTATTCTACACAACACTTCTTGGTGGAAATGTCTTTTGCAAAAATGATATCAACTAATTTCATAATTCAGCTTTGAAACATTTCTTGTTTACAAAATGACTAAACCTTTCCGAGAAACTTGCTTGTGGTCTGTAGTGTGTAGTCAATTCTAGACTGTGCATTCATATCGAAACCAACTTCCTATCTTTGTGTTGCAGCAAAGCTGAAATACAAGGGTGCAACGGGTGTAATGACATGAGATGTCAGCACAAACCAATGACATGAGATGTCATTACACCCGTAATGTGTCACCCGCTACACATTATTAAATGAGATTTCTGTTGAGATCAGCTAAAGAAATAAAAAGAGACACACATGCACATATAAGATATAAAGTAAAACTTTATCATGACATACAAGTTTAAAGCCCTGAGAACCATATCTTTTATATTAACTAATATGAACAAAACTGAATGTGTGAAAACCACTTTGGAAAAGTGCTCCTCTTAAATACAATCAGCACAAACCAGTTTTTACAAGCATTCGTGTGTTTTGTCCCATTTTTTTTTTAGTTTGCTTTAATCAAAGAGAAAACTATAATAATATCAGTAATATCATTATTATCATGTCTATAATAATAATAATAACAGTACAAAAATATGCACAAACCCCACAGTTGAATTAATATACGGAGCATTGTACAAGCCAAAACAGCAACATAAAATTGATAAATGAGGTATTCAATAACCACTTGCATATGCACCTGCTTTTACTCAGATCAGGTTAGTTTTTAAACAATTTTAAACTGAATTTACTCCAAAATCATCAAAGAGACAAAAGTGTTCCGCAAACTTCCAACTTCACAGCTTCCTGAGTGACGAGACCTCGCCTGCAGTTCCTGAAGACAAAAACCTAAAAATGCAACACCAAATCCAAAGAAGCATTCGGCCTAGTGACCACAGCCTCCATCAGTACTCGTCCCTCAATGCAGCTTAGACATTGAACACAACAGTCAGTGCAGCCCACTGCCTTGAGGTATCCTTGTATGACACAGGCACAACCCATCACATACAGTACACTTATCCACACAGCAAGTCAGGTGGCAGGAGCCTGAAAGTTAGCGAAGTGATTAGAGGGCTGCTGGTTCGAAGCCCACACGCTGGAGAGGAGAAGCAAATGACCAACCCTCAACACTTTCCACTCTGTGATCGGTGACTGACAAAGTCCCCTTCAAGGACAGAGGATGACAGTGGCTGGGCTGCGCAGATCCCAGCAAACCATCTGGAACTGTATAAACGTAGAACAGATGAATACTGGGGAGAACTTTCCACATTTAACCCAGATTCTTCTTTTAAAAGTCATCAAAACTCATGTCTCTGCAACGTCACTTCTCTTTATATGCAGCGGCAGCACCACCTGCAGCAACTTTAATGTCATTACAAATACATTCACTGTATATGATGAACCTGCTTGCACACACTCACACACCGAACATACAAAGGCAATGAGGCTACACTATCAGGCTGTGGACTTAGCAGATGAAACAGACAGCTTGGACTTAGAAACAGGAAAATGTTTTAGTTACACAGCCTAAATTATTAAGCTCAACTGTTACTAAAAACATGGTCCAGAGGGACAAAACAACTGACAAATAAATATGAAAAACTTAGTTGTTCACACGACAGCGTGATTGACAACTGGTGTCAAACGTCTGATAAAACTCCCCAAAAGTAAGTGATGACTCTCTGAAGGATTAAACTTGAAGAGAAGGAATTTTCCCAGCCAGTTGAGAAGACCTCATCTCACCAGCAACTACTTTAAGGCAGCACCTATAATTCTCACCTTTATAAAATACAGTTATGTGTCATACAGGGTTGTGAAGGGCACACTGAAGGCCTAACTGCGCAGCTCTCAACTACCCTCAACTATGATCTGCACAGCTTAACGCCTGCAAGACCTGACACATAATGGCTTAGATACAATCTATCTAAAAGCACCAAGGCTGCCCAAATCATCCCTCTGGGCTTTTTGCACAGTTAAATGCCTCACATTCACACGGGCAAAGCTATAAAGTCCATTTTCATCCTTTGTGTTGTTTCAAAAATGCTAAAAAGTTACTTTAAGGGGCATCTTATACTGAGAAACAATATAATCTTGCCATGCTTGGATCATTAGTAAGATTGTGTTAATGAAGAGAGGGGAGGGGGGGGGGGGGGGGGGGGGTGACAGTCACAGTGGGTGCTGTCCTTGTCACCTAAAAAGTCCAAGATTATACTAGTGAGCTGGCTTCAGAGAAAATTTTCTGGTCTTTTGTTCAGAATAATAAGACTTGAATGTCTCCAAACAGGCCACTCATGGCCATCTGCACATGTAACGTAATCAGATTTGAGTAGTTTAAATACACTTTCACATGTACTTACTTCAAGTGTTACATTCCAGTGAGTGAAGTCCTGATGTAAAATGTGAAAGACGAGGATTTACAACACCTCACCTGAAGGTGTTTTCACTGGTTTAAAAAAAAAAAATCATTCTCAAAGATAAAGTTGAAAGCAGTTAGATGGAACATTTTTTACAGTCCAAAAGAGACACTGACCTGCCTCACTATGCACCACAGCAGGTGCAACCAGGATTGTACAAGGAGGACCGACCAGGCAAGTCTTTGGTATCTAGCTGTGCAATTACCAGAGGATTAAGGTGTTATAACACTGGTCACATGATTGTACACATGCATATCATTTCATAACTGTCATAAAAGAAGGCTTTAACTGCCACTTCTGCATTTGTAGTCAAATTCAAGGTTAACATGACCTTTAAGCAATCCTGAAATTCAAACGTCAGTGAGGAACTGTCCTTTTTGTTCCTATTCCCTGAAAAAAAAAAGTAGATATATCACTCCCATCAGACAACCCCACCCCCCAAAAAAAGCAATAAAAAGCAAGCATGAAACAGGTTCTACAAGTAAATACAGAAGAAAGATAACAAGCCCCTCCCAATTGTTTGTCCCCAAAAACCACCCGCAGTGTGTCAGTACGTCCATGTCAGTTTTAGTTCAGGCAGGATTTGCGGCGCCAAGTCTCAATGGCTTTGCAGCCGAGGTATGTAGTGTAGCTCTCCCTTTCAGAGAGTCCGATGAGGTATTCTTGAAACAGTTACGTAGTATTGTGCATTCTTCACATATGAATCCTCTTTAAATTGACAGTGATTCCTTGCAGTTGTTGCTTTGCTTCCTGAGAGAGACGCCCTCCAAAGGCCAGAATGTGGTCTGAGAACTATTTACTGATAAAGACGCCATCCCACTCGACATTCAGCTCTGCAGCTGTAGCTGGAAGAAAGACGCAAGGATGATGGGGGGGCAACAGGCTCATATTTGATTCTGTGGCTGGGGCTTGGGATGCCTCAACCACATCACTCTGTACCTCTGAAGATGGAGATGTGAGCTTGTGGTCTTACTGGGCTTGTTGTTCCTGGATCAGAGTTGCTGCCCCCCGCCTCCTCAACTTTGAGCGCTAATCCTTTATAGACAGCTTGTGCGGACCTGCGAGTAACTGATTTGTACTTCCAACCTTTGTAATGGACTTTATGTGATCTTAGCTGAGGGCAGTTCTGAAATGAGGTATTTAATTTGCTGATCTACAGCATCTAATCATTCACCAGTTGGAGTTCAGCAAGAGGCTACAGTGTGTTAAAGAAACCTGAGTGGCCCGGGTTGGAGGCCTATTGCTGTGAGGTGGGTAACCTGTACATGAGGTTCCACTGGTGAGAGTTACCCGACTTCCCCTGATTGCAACTAGGTCAAAAAGAATACAAAAATAAAGTTGATTCAGGTTAAATATACTACAGGTCCTGAGGTAAAGACACCACTGCAGGTTACTTGATTTGAGGTATGTAAAAAGAGTAAAACAAAACTTAAAATCATTCTAAAACACAAAATCAAAAAGACAACAAAATGGCAACAAACAAACAAAATGTCCTAAGATAAAACTTTTCAAGTTCAGTTGTGAATACACCTGTCAGTGGGTTTTGGCTGAGCTGATTGTGTTTAGCATTTACACTAGGATTAACAAGTGTAGATGTGTGTAGATTGTGTCTGTGATTGTATGCATGTGCTTGCTATGGTGTTTGTGTGTGTGTGTGTGTGTTAGATTAAATGCATAGCAGTGCGTTTGGGTGTGTGTCGTCATGTAATCTTATCGGGCTCTATGTTCATGATTGGACAGCCAAGAGGTTGACAGGGTTGATGAGGTATTTGTTGTGCAACAGTTTGTTATTCTTATCGGTTTCTCATTGTACTGTATATTCATGCTGGGGCCTCTTGGAGGAGCAGAGGCCAAGCGCGCAGGTACAAAGGGAGGCTTGAGTTAGGGTGACCCGTTGGGGCCCGGCTCAGCTGAGCTGGTACCCTTGGAGGAGGAGGAGGATGTGGGGCTGAGGTTCTGAGCCTGGGGTGCGGAGAAGCCAAAGCTGCTGCTGGTTCCAGGGGAGACTGAGGCAGCAGCAGCCGACACAGCGGGCCCCGGGGCACCACCGGACTTCTGGGCAAACAAGGTTCCTATAAAGCAAGAAACACCATTACATCACAAATGCCTTCGTACTTTTATGACTAACAAAGGTCCTGAAACATTATGCCTATGTTCACGCAGCAGGTCAAATCCCATTTTCTGCTGAGATTCGATTTTTTTGCGAGGTTGTTGACACTATAATTTAAATGTGACCGCCATCGGACTCCAGTGTGAAGAGTATATGGCCCTGAAGATGTGATGTCACACACAGCATGCTACGTTTAGAGAAGTAAATATGATGTCAGCGTGTATGTATCAATTCTGCAAGTTATTGTGCAATCGGATCCGACACAATTATGAGGATTTTAATTAAGTCCAAAACTTCACTTTCTTTCCACTGACTAGGTCCATCAAGGGTGTCTGCCATGCTTGTTTCTTACATTGTTTACATTTGATCTTGTAACGTCTCTCAGTTCAATGACGTAAAAGTGGGATGAAATGCAACATGACCGTTCAGACTGAGGTCACTTTGAAAAACATCAGATGTGTATACGTTTCAGGACCACATATGAAAGTGGCCTGGGTCTGATTTGAAAAAAAAAAAAAGTATTTGTGCGGTTCAGAAGGTCATAAAAAATATGAAATGGGTCACAAATTAGTCATTTTTGGGCCATTTTTGCCTGCAGTGTGCATGCAGCCTACGAAACTCCCCAAAAAACCAACCTGAGTAGATTGTGCCATTAACCTCCACTGACACGGTGATGCTGGCATTTCCACTGGTTGAGATGCTCAAAGACATATCCTGCTGCTTCTCATCTGAAGAAACACAAATATACTGATAATTTTTACAGGCATTCACAGAATTACCCCTTCAAATCTCAACATTAACACCAATGTCCAAAACCTATTAAAAAATGTTTTTTATTGACACGAAATGTAACAAAACATACAATATGTTGCTTGCCTGATTTTAACAGGTGGTAACACTGACCTCTGGTGGTGATAGCAGGAGCTCCTAGGCGCAGGTTCATGGGCATTTGGGAAGCCATGGCCAGCAGGTTGTGTTGGAAAGCCTGCTGCATCAGGCGCTGCTGCTCCTCTGCCAGGCGGGCCATCTTCCTCTCTGGCCCCTCTAATCCACCGCTGGTCTCCAGCTTTTCCCTGAGCTGCTCCAATGTGGCAGCTCTTGCCAAGCCAGCAACCTGCTGCTGACCCAGGGACAGCGCTAAGGGAGGTCTCACTGCCATGATTGAGGGGGTTAGGTCATCTGGAAGAGACGCATGTTGATTTTAGAAATGTGAATGATTGTCCATCTTAGCCTTGCCTCTCATTCAGCAGGAATTAGAACAATAAAGTCTGCTTTAAAGAATACGTTGGTATTAAAATGGATGTTGAATGATTTATAAATTGAAAATGACAAATAAAATGATTAAAAGAGCTGATATTTAAATGTAAGAGAGGGCAAATCTCAGTTTCATCTTAAAAGCAACTTGGAAAAGGGCACAGTTAAACTTTATTCCCATAAAATGGGTTTGGCTTTTTTTTTTTTAAACAAAAGAAACCTGAACATATAAAGTATACTGAATATAAAACACGTTTTTGTTCAAGCACTCCTCTTCATTTCCTTTGATATTTAACCATTATGTGCGTAACTTATGAACACCTTACAACTCCTTTAAGGTGCCCTGCTGATTTATAGAACTGATTTAGGACAAAACAAAGGAGGTTTTAGTCATGCAAAGCAATGACACATCGACAGCAACCGGGAGCCACCGCCACATGCCATCATGTATGATCACATAAAATGAATAGCGAGTAAAAAACAGCCCATTGCTCAAACCAAACCATGGATACTATTGGGGTCAACAGCAGAGCCACATTCCAACCAAGTCAAAGTGACATCAGATAACACAGCAGTGTAATGACAGTTATCAACACGATCCTCTTGATGTGGACTGGAAGCTTCAAAGTTCATGAAGTGTCCCTCCTGGTGTGGGAACCATGTTATTTATTAGTAGTAAAGTGGTGGGGGCTCCCATCTGCCTCAGGCAGAATCGGTTCACATGGACTCTTAAACACCTGGATGGACTACACAAACATGCACTCAAAGTCATATAAAAACACTAAAAATGCACTCATACATGCACACTGACAGCGGTATACAGTGGAGGGGAGGAATGCGACCTGTGGCGAGAATTAATATTAATAATATTAATAAACACTATCAATTCAATAAATAGGCATCCATTCACATGTTTATATTTTTTTCTGAAGATGAATCTCTGATAGAGAAAAAAACCCCAAAACAACGAAATACTCGAAAAGCAGCCATAAGCCAACTCTGAATACTTCTCCGGTCATACATTCATTTATAGTTCTCTCTAGATGTTTTTTTTTTCTAAATGCGACAGAGGGCAGTATTGCTCTACAAATATTCTCAAGTTCTCAGCACATGACAAACTTAAGCACTCTAACCCATACTGCACACATCAAAGCTGTTACTGTCGCTCAAGTGATCATTTACCCAGACTGAAATAGTTTTAATTCACCCTAAGAACATGTTCTTAATCCTTAATTTACAGACATGTACCTCCGGAAGCTGCCCACTTATCAGAATTCAAAGATCAAAATCACATTAAATTTCCAAACCTTGATAGCACCTACCTTTCTTCAAAGAAGGTCCTGGTGAGGCCTGCAGGCCGTTGAGGGTCACTGAGGTACCTGCGCCCAGACCTGGAAGGTGCATCTTGGGAGGTGAGAGGATGTGGGGAGCTGTGCTGGGGGAGGGAGAGAAGCGGAAGAGGCTGCTGCTGTAGCTCGGACGACGTCCCTCACGACGATTACTGTCAATGGCGGCCTGCAGCTCGCCCGGGGAGCTGAGACCTTTTCTCTCACACTCATACGGGTACAGATATTTCATGTACCTTAAGAGGAAAACAAATAGACACACGGAGTGCTTAAAATCACCACAGAAACTTTCACAACACCAGCTTTAACGCCACAAGACAAAAACAGAGCCTGAGCCCTGCTAGACAAGCTTTCTTGTAATATCTTTTGAGCAGTCATCAGGAATACCGGTAGTTTTTGTTTAGTTTTTGTATCGTTCTGTCCCACACTGCTTTAATAATGCAGAGATCCAGGCTCTGGGGAGGATTCATCCCTCCATAAGACCTGTTGCCACTAATTTTCAGTTTTCCAGTTCTTGTGTCATTTGGCATACCTCAGTCATTCTTCCTTCCCTACGAATGGCTTCTTGACAGCGGTATCAGTGGATACCATTTCAATAGAGGCTTCAGTGAACAATAGATGGATCAACTGAAGGTCCAGATGCAAAATTATGCATCTTTGCGACCAGCTGCCAGTAAAAAAAAGTGCTTAAAGATACTTCTCTACAAGCTTTTCTGTTCAGTGTGGACACAATGTTGGTTCATCCCATGAGTTAGGTGCCTATTTTCAATGCTTGAATGATTCATAGATCAGTGTTAAGTGGCTTAACCAACAAAAACATACATTCCTCTGCTCATGGCCATGTACAATGACTGGACTGAAAAAAACAAAAGAGCAGCCAATGTTCAAAGAAAATTTTGAAAGACCTTCAGAGAGCCTGGACAATTATTGTTCAAGGCCTCTTTAAAAGATTACATGAAGGTCTCGCTGCTTGGAAGCAAAAGATACAGAGATGATTCACAGTACTGTATTTACAGAACAGTCAGTCAAAAACACAGTGGTTAAAACTCTGCACTCACTTTTTCTTACTCTATATAATTTCTGGTGTGTCATCAAGGAATATGACATTACATATGATGTTACATTTTCCATCCCATAAATGAGGAGACCATATTATGCACAAGCGCTGCATAATGGTGGAATACCAGTACAGAGGATCAATAAGAAACAAAAACAGCCGCTTCCATTAGGTAGAGCTAACAAAGTATTGCTACAGTACAGGCAGGCAACATTAAAAATACATGAAGACTCATTAGGATATTTGCTGCTGGAGAAGACAGAGAGGTGTTACTTCTTCTGAGGAGCTTCCATCAAGAGAGCGAGAGTTTTAGTCAAGCTAAGCATATAAGCTGTCAGTCAAACCCCACCTTAAGTCACTGTGAACCCTGACCCAAATCACATCAATAGATCTATGGGAATCAATGGCTTCTATGTGTGATGTAATGCTTGCAGGGACTGAAAATGAGGAAGGAAGGTAGCCTGGTAAAGAAAACAAGCTTCCGTGTGTATGCACACAAAGGCATGACTCATATTGACATTTGTGTGAACACCAACACACACACACATTCAAATACTCGAATACATGAGAAGGATCTAGTAGAGTATTTTGTCTCTGTAAATTAGCTCAAGTTAAACGGGAGTCATTACGTTGCCTGTGTGGACAGCTGCACTGATTAAAATAGAATCAGATCAGTTCAGTAGACATGTGTTACATGTGAGCGCAGCTTAATACTACACATGTATTGCATGAGGAAGGTGTTCATTTCCAGGCTAAAGGTTACACACTTAAAATTCTTGATTTGGTTCCAGTAGATTAAATTAGTCTGTTTGCTTTTTGTACAAAGATACAAAGACTTACTGTGTGCGCAGAGTGAAAGCAGCACTGGTGATGGATGTAGGCAGGTTCAGTCCCTTTGTGATTTCTCTCCAGATCTTCTTGTTGATAACTTCCACGAGGCCTCCCTTCTCTGTCACCAGCTTGTAAAGCATATACAGATCCAGGACCTGCTTGGCCATGATGGGAATACGATTGACCGGGGTTCCTATATAAGGAAATATAAAAAAATCAATATGGTGAAATTTATATATGTGAATCAGCTCATCTTGAGGTATAAATGAATGGCTTGGAATGGAGACAACTTGACAGCCAGAAATCACATTTACAACCTCTACAATGAGAATGACAGAACAGGAAGAATTCTAGCACATTAATTCATCCACCAATCGATGCCGAAACGCCCAGGACTATTTGGTGACCTCCACATACTGATCTAATTGCTGTCAGGATGCTGGTAAGAAGAGGGTGGCGAGCTGGCTGCCTGCACGCCTATTAAATTTGGCTTGAAAACATATTAGCCCAGTTAAGGCAATCTGGCTTGACCTGGAAAAGGGGATTCACAAACAACACAAAGCAAAGCGGCTCTAGACTTTTGATACAGATGCATTAATCTTGTCAACAGCTTATCTGCAGTGAAGCTTGCAGGGAGCGTGCAGAGGGGAGGAGGTGCAAGAACAACGAGGAGGGGGGAGCCGGAGGGTGGTTTCCATATGCAACAGAATCAAAAAGTGCAATGTGCAATAGTGTAAGCATGAAGCGGGAGGAGGGGACTGGGGATTGTGACAACCTGCTAATCCATGGGCAGCAGTGGGTGGGTAGGGGGGGGCCTCCAGGATAGGCCAGTATAATGAAGCTCATTTAGAGGATTGTACAGAGTAAATCCACACCCCTCTGTGTTAGTGCTGCTGGACCCAGTGCATGAGAGTCGTACAGATTTGCCCTCGCAGTTAATGCCAGCCAATCCTTCAGCCCCTCCACAGGCTGTTCTTAACCTGGAATTGGACTCATTAATGACTTTATAAAATAGCTGTGTGATCAGGCCATGAAGATTAGCCCTGATTCATTTTCTTAAGTTAGCAACATGTCTTTAAGCCATGTGCAAAGAGCCGAAGGTGAACACATGGACCTGCAGAATGATGAGATCAAGAAGGTGTGATGGCACTGTTGAAGCACCACGCCTGACCCGTCATGTGCCCTACTTCAACTCGGTGGTTAAAAAACAAAAGTTGTCTAGCTTCAGTTGTGTTCACTGAAAGTCGGTTCATCTAGAAATAAAACATAAGTTGAAATAATTTAAAGCTTACAATCAGACATCTTTCACTACAACACAGTCGTTCTTTAGATAAGGCTTTGGGAATAATGAACATCGCATTTTCCTCATTCTGTATGTTAACAGTGTAACAGTGGTATGTGAGCAAAGTTTGAGGGGTGCAGGTTGAAGACTTTAGAAAGCTGCTGGGCAGGCTGGATAGCAAATAAAAATAGAAAATACATAAAGGATGTAGATGTTCATACAGGGTTATATCTATAAAATCTCAAACAATCCCATACAAAGTTCGAAGTCAGGTTTATTTTGTCCACCTTCATTGATACAAACAAATATCACATTCGGTGGACTGTAAAAGATAGTACTACTAGCTACTTCTGCTAAATAAACTATGCTGATGCTGAGCAACAGTAACATGATAACAAAATCTTTATGGCAATATTTTCAAGTCTTTATGAAAAAAAAAACATTAAATCGAATATCACAGCTTATTTGCCTGTTAAAGTTTGAAAATAATTATGCCATCAACTCCTTTCTGAAAGTATATAAATTACTAACAGTAAACAGTAAATTACATATCACCTAAATGAGCAATCATTGTTTTTCTTAAACTTTTATTTTAAGCTATAGCATATACATATAATTGTAATCATATTAAAGTAATTTCATTTTTTAAATCAATCTGCAATATACTGGTCATTATTTAAAAGCAATCTTAAAATCAGTGTAGAGACATGTTTATTTATAAAAGATAACGCAAAAGTAAAATAAATCCTGCATCTTGAAAAATATATGTGTTTATTTTCTTTGTCATCCAACATGAATTCCCATAACTAAACACAAGGTATAATTTAGCAACAGGTGGCAAAGAAAACTAAATGGCAGAGCATGCACTTCATCTCCTGGTTGAAGAAAATTTCCAGAACACACACCAAGAGTGCTTCGTCAGTTATCCAATGCAGCGTTGGACATCAATCCAGCATTAAACAATTAGTACAACAAGAGGGGTCAGAGATCAGCCAGGGGTTATTGATGTGTGCATTAAACTGCAGGTCAGCAGGAAGCCATGTTTTCATACCGGCCTGCTCGTGAACAATGACAGCACAACAAATGAAACACAACAGCACTGGCCCCAGAGTGACAGGCCAGCAGTTGGTTAGTCTTTAATTCACGTCTACGCTTTTGTTACCATCTGCTGTCAAATCAAAATCTGATTTCATACATTCACAATAAGCTATTTTAAGTGCCTATAACAATGCAAAGCCAAAAACATTGTCACTTCCATACAGACTTGAACAGAGTGTAATACAAGTATGAAATTAACCAAGTAGCTACTGAATTTGAGTGTCTAAAGGTGGTTTTGAAACCAAAAACACTTATTTAGTCAGTGAACACATGACATCAGTCAGGTTTCACACTTCAAAATGACCTGACCATATGTGAAAGCACCTTTAATAATACTGTAATTGCCCAAAAATCACATTAGCAACACTTGGGCAGTTTAGCAGAGAGTTCCCACATTTGTGAGAACCAACGTGCTGCCTGCCTTTGCTGTCCAACATCTGCTGTTTCTAACCCTGGAGACATTTAGCCCTAACAGGCTTAATTATACCAGCCAAAAACATCTCTTTTGATCATAGCACAGCTCCTCTGACTCACATACACTAAATGGCTGCTGTACTTGTTCCCATTTTGAAATTGTAGCCATATTTTCTTTAGAGAAGACCACATACAATATAATGGTCAAGGATACAAGACCACTTCATGACATGAGGCCTCAAGTACGCAACTACTGGGTATTTCATCTCTCTGTAAAGCCCTGATTTGTCCATTTGACCGCTCTGAGCCAATCGGTAATTGGCTGCAGGCTTCACCTCCCATCATCCTTTGCCCTGGACTGATTTTCCCCCAGGGACTGGGCCATCAGAAGCCTAGTGATTAATGGCACCAGGGGTCAGAGGTTGCTCTGGTGGGAAGTGCCGAGGCTGAGGGCCCCTGAACCACTCCCTAAGTCTTTCCTTCAGCCTCCACTGTGCACACAAGAGCCACACGGCTAGCTTTCAAACGGCTAGACTTCAGGAAAGAAAAAGTAAGGAGTATGCCTTTGAAGGATTCATATATGGAAGTGTGTGTGTGAAGATGATCGATATCTTTTTGCCTGTGATGTTTCCCCTCAAATGGAATTGCATAATGAATGCAGAATCTTCAAATCAGTTCTCTCCTGACATACAGTAAAACAGACAACAAAAAAACAACAACAAAATAAATCTGTATTCAAGAAAACTTTTGTCAGTCATATTAGAGAGAAGTTACTGATCGGGTCATGAGGAAATTGTGATTAACAGAAAGAGATAGTCTGAGTGAATATCACATTATAGTTCTACCTTTTGATCTCAATGTGATCGACCCTGCCCTCAAAAAAAGGAACAAGGTCATTTTATCTGACCCCTGACCTATTTTTAGCAGGAAACAGCTGTTCACATTAAAAGGGCTTCTATAATAAATCAATTGGGTGCCCCTGACGCCAGTGGTGGTAAATTAAATATTGCTGACTTCGCTTGATGGGCATTCTTTAAATAATTAAGAGACGAGGGTGATAGCCTTAAAGCGGCCAACACACAGGAAATGAATTTTTTACTGAATGAGCACTGGCTGGTGTGAGGTTTCACTGCCATTTACAGTGGAGAAAGAAATGGGAAAAAAGAAGAGAGAGAGAGAGAACAACACACCACCTCATATTGTTTAGTTGCTTTATCTTTTCTGATGCCTTTGAAGATTAATTTCATGCATTATTCTTTTTTTATTGATATCAGATAAGTGAGATTCGGGTCAATGTAAGGGGGATTAATCATGCAGTGATGAGTAATTATAAGATAAGAGAAAGAGAAGAAAAGAAAGTGCAAAGAGACAGTTTTTGCTGCCATTACAAGGGAAGGAAGGAAGGAGGTAAGAAAGGAAAAAAGGAAGGGGGAGGTGTTGCAGTTAGCCAGCTGGAGAAAGACTGGATTACTGCTGTAAGGAAGGTGTCAGCCAACACAAACAGCCCCTGGCCTCATGGCAGTGTCTGAGTCCTTTTAGAGCACCCACTCCCCACCACCCATCCACACCTTCCTCTTCCTCCTCCCTACCCCAATCATCACATCTACACATCAGAAAAGACTAAACCAGGTCTATGTCTCTCTTCGGCGCACTTCAGATTATTTCCTAACTTTAACATAAGTACGTTCATTTGATTTACCAGAGCAACCCTTAGTAAGAAACAGTCATCCAAAAATATTATGCAGGACGTCCACAGTGAGTGACGCATTCTGCATTACGAAATGTCAGTAAGATTAATTACTTGAAGACATAAACTGCTCCAATAATACTCTTGGTATGTCAAACTGCGTGAAGTGCTGTAATGCCGTGTCTATAAATTTCCGCTTCCTTCAGATGATCTGCTGTTGGAGATTGTTCTTTTTTTTTGTTAGTATTTTACAGCTCCCACCTAATTACACTCTAAATGATACATTTAAAGCAGCATCCCTCTAGAAATTCTTGTTTATATTCGCCTCAAAGCTAATTCATACCTTTGGAATCATGGTCTTAAAATTACTGTTTGATTTTTGGAGAACTGCGACAAAGAACAGCTATAATCCTTCATTAAAATGGGTCAGAGAGACACTGACAGGACAGACGAGTGTCTGGGCTCCACATGCTGTGAGTTTACTTTATACAGGCAGCCCTTGGCTGTTTAGTTTATATGTTCATACGTCAAGCCAGCATATTGTCAGGACCCTGCTGTATGCAGGGGCATGTTTGTTTTATTTTTAATGCGCTGCCAGGGACATAAAAGGTAAAAAAGCCTTGAGTGCATGGAATTTTCTATCTTTAGTGCAGGCAGAGCCACCACTCGCATGACAGACCAATTCATATCAAGTGTTAAGATATGTACCCTCCACATAAGGGAAGTTAAACATAACGTTACACTATAGATACATTGCTATTCCAAGCATGAAGCTAAATCTACAGCTGGTACACACACAGAAAGAAAATTCTTTAATGTCTATTACTAAAAAAAACAAAAAAAAACATACTTAGCTGAAGAGGTTTAACACCTGTCAGTGTGGCCATAGTAACAGCAGTAGTAACAGTAATATAAGTACGTAGAACACAACGCAGTGTTTAGTACTTTGCATTTGAAGTGCATGAAAAATATGCCAGATCAGATCAGCTCACAAACATAAAATACGTTTGCACAAACCGCATGTATGCCATTATTGATGAAACAATGAAAGGATTTTCTGAAAAATGCAGATTGGCCTTGCTTTTCTTTTAAATGTCAATGACTTCTTGTCTTGCTTTAACAGTTGGCTTTGAACCAGAAGGACAACTTGGTAGGAAAAGGCAAAACACATGATGATGGAGAATTCATTTGAAGTGACTATTTTTCACATGAAACAGTGAAAGGAACTTCTTTATAAGAATTATTACAGAGAGCAGACAGCCAGTAAATAAAGGAGCTGTCTTCTGTGCACCGTCAACTGCTTTCATTTGGCGTGTAAAACAGAGAAAAACTGGCAAATCTCCCAACAAAGGTCAGCCGCAACAAATCTCAATGTGTCCTGTTCACACACTGGGTCAGACCGCAGACCATAACACTATTACAGATGAAGATTAAAAGGTCTTCAAATGCAGTTTTGCAATAAAACTTGTTTTTACTAATAAAGCTGATAAATGCTTAAAACATATTGAAAGGGCTTTGACTAGCCTTTATCTTGCCAGCTTTTCGGGTGAATAATCTTAAAACTGAATTTGACATCATTAGACACACCGTGAGAAGGACAAAAACGAGAGAAACATGACTCTTTCTGTGGGTCATAAAGATGGGTCACCTGGTGAAAAAGAGGGGGAGGGGGGATTGAAAAGGTTGGATGGCGCGAAAAGTGAGATGGCCTCTCCAACTGTAACCCAAGTCCCCTCCATCCCCAGAGACCCAGCAGATCAACTGACAAGACCCCAATCAGCGCAGGCTGATATGGAGCCAACAGAGAGATGAATGAATGGATGGGCGGATGGACACACTGAAGAATGACTGAGGTTTCTTATGCTCAGGGGTAGGGGGCTGGGTTTAGTGACTTATGTATGCCAGACTGGCAATATCTTAGTTGTTCATACATTAAAAAAAAATTGCACACGGGCATTTCACTAGACGGTGAATCTACTTTTTCTTCTATCATAAGTCTTGTGTTCAAAAGGCTTTTCTATCAAGGTGATTACGCAAAACAAAAAAACATTTAAGCCATTAAAAGTAGGCATTTATTAATTGAAATACAGATTAAAGCTCTTTGTATAATTTAGCAAATGGATAAAAGGTCAAGGAGAATCTAACAAATGTAAACTGTCCATCTCCCCAACATAGCTAAAATTTCTAGTCCCTGTTATGTTTTTCTCTTTTGTTCTTGACAAAGAGGAAAATTACTGACCAGTATGCTGACTGCACAGGTTCTTGCATCCATCTATTAGTGTGTCTCACTTTTTGCTCTTCATCATAAATTTGGTTAGGTTATGCCACCCAGCAGCCTTTTATTGAAAGCAAGCAACTATTATCTATGGGTGTTTCTCCTCTCTAAAAATGTCCATAATCAGGAAATAGATGGTTGGTGAATTTGAAATTTACTAGTTACAGGCCAGCACTTTGAATGCATTACTGCGAGTCCAGCAATCTACATGTATTCTATAATTAAGAGATCAGACAATACAATCCCTATGAAATTACAAAAAACCACTATGATGGGTTCATTTGACAATACGTAACCTCAGTAGAGAATTTTTTTGATAACTTTAGGTCTTAAGCACGACAAGCTTCATACCTGGAGTTGAACTAAAGCAACCACTAAAACCTGTTGTGTTACTCATGCATGAGACACATTTTAATACGTGAGAAGTACTTCTCCACCATCTTTGCAGTTCCACTTAGTATGTGGTAATTTGTTTTTCTAGAGTAAATATGTTTAGACATTTTGTGAACAGAGATGGATGACAGATATGCCTTAATAGTGTGTGTAAAACAGGTTTGCCCTTCCAGGTATGTGAGTCTGTTAAGTGCAGTAAACTGCAGTAAAAAAATGAAAACAGCAAGTGGGAATACACGTTGTGACTTGAGGGGTTAAATGCATCTTTGATTGTTTCAGCCTTATCAAAATCTACTCTACTTGTTCTAGCTGGCTTAAAGTAACTAGACCTGATGCAACATACTGGTATACCAGTTATACTCGTATCCATTCTTCAAGGACACAGAAAGTCAGAATGAGTTTAAGAGCCAAGTTATAGTTCTAATGTAATTTGACATAATATATCTTTCAGCAAAATTCAATTTGTGACCAAGCCATAGATAGATACAAAGGACAAACAGTACATGAAAGCTTAAGTTTTTTTAGTGTTTGGGTAGTGGGGGAGGGGTGTTGATATATGCCACAGTTACACACATTGTTTGTGAAGACCTGTATTGTGAAGGGATGCCATTTAGGAAAAGGTCAATAAAGCACTCTTAAAAAAAAGAAAAAGACTGTTGAACTTAGATATGCATTCAGTCTAAAATAAGAAGTCTAAAATACATACAGAAAATATGTTCAGATGACATATTAGTTACTGTGTTTTGGTGTCAGGATTCAAACGTCCAGGTCGGTCACTTTTACTGAATGACCTCTACTCCATGTTTACATTTAACTGGAAAGTCAAGTTGGAGAAAAGTAGCCCAATAGCTTGACCCTGTAAACAGCAGAAAATGTCAAGAATGTTTGTGTGACAACTAAATGAAAATGCACAATCATAGGAGGGACTTTGGAAAAAACTGCAGAGGTTAGGCTTAACCTTTAGGCTTAAAGCGACATTAGTTTAGTTCAAAATTCAGCTGAACCTGTCAGAAACTGTGTGTCAGTGGGTATAAAGCAGAAGAAAAAAAAATGTGTAAGAATGAGGCACACAGTGGAGATAAACGAAAAAAGATTCTCCATGAGAATAAGGCCATGCGTTGCCAAGGTCAGAGGTCCAGCTGATTTATGCTGGTTTAAAGGTTATACAGACAGTTAGGTACAGGTAGTTTCAGAAGATGAAAGCCAGTCTAGTCACACTTACACATCAATACTTGGTAACTGACCAATACCTGTATCTGATACAGCATAAAAAAATAATAATAAAATAAAAATCTCCATCATCTTAAGAGTCACGAGCATTTTTTTTAGATGTAAAAGCATCTGTGTTTCGCATCCATTTCTTCCCTCGGTTTCCATTAGGCCCCTTTGCACTCACATCTTGGTTACTGTGTGGCTTATGGAACACTGCTGCAGAGCTGCACTGGAAGTGAGCTCAGGGCTATTGTATTGGTGTAGGGCTCCTCTGGGGGCTGTAATGCATTTCATACCATCCATCACAGGGGTGTGGAGGGCAGGAAACATTGCTTTAAGAGCACACACAGGACACAGATGTAGAAGCAAGACATGCAGATATGCAGAGATAGCAGAAGTTTGGGAAATTTGTTGATCACAAGAGAGTTTCATGTGCAAACAGCTTCAGAAAACCCCCACAAAGGACAGGAACAACATAGTGATGTAAAAGCACCTGGGTTTCACATTGAAATTGAATTTGTAAGAAAACAAATTTTAAAAAAAAAAGACCTTTGTGTCACTTTATGATAACGTGTCTTTTCTTGATTTATGAAAATGTTAAGTCATTGATCAACCTATGTAACTAAATCTTTGACAAGGATATCAGTTCACTATGCCGTGTGTCCATCATTCCCGTGTGCTGCTTTTCAAATGAATGCAAATCTTACTTTTGCATATTTTCCTCAACTGGATGAGTTTGTTATATTTGTATTTCAGATTTTTTTTAAGAAATATATTCAACTGAAGACTAAACAAGACACATGAGTGATCTGAGTGCCAGTATTATTTTTACTCTCACCTGTGACCTCGCTGCATGCGTGGATCTGCTTGAGGCCTACACTTGTCCTCTTCCCTGCTCAGATACTTATAAGCATAATGATTAACAACCTCTCTCAGCTCTGCAGCTTAAAGTCTAAAATCCCTGTACAGTACGGTCGTAATTAAAGATGGGCAGCACTGAGGCAATACGTGGCTGTCCAGCAGTCAGCTCAATGACAAAGGAAATAACAGGGAGATGGAAGCGATTGGGGGCTGGGATAATGAAACACAGAGGAAAATAAACAAAGAGTAGCCTTGACTGGAAAGAAACAAACAAAAACAAAAGAAAACCCCCCAAAAAGTCACAAGATTTTCATTTGATATCCCCCATTCTTCCCCCAAACACACACACACACACACACACACATACAGAACCATCAGGAGAAGTACTATTTCCTTTTGTTTTGAAGGAAGAACGTTACCACTGCACATGCTTGCTCCACAAAGGCTGGGCTGTAATTTGCCAGCCACTGGGTGGAGTCACAAAGTTAAAGATCATCTCACAGCCCAAATATATAAAGATGGAAGCCACAAAATGTTTGATCACAAATGCAGGGGACGATATGTTCAAATTGGATATGTTTTGACTCTTCTTTTTGAGTCTTCTTCTGGAATCTGGAGCAGTGATTAGAAAGTAGTAGCCGGCGTCTGTGTATCATTTGGGTAGAAACCCTTTTGTGAGATTAGGGCCTCTTTGCCGCCAGTTCTACTTTTCTGAAATGTTCAGATTATCTTTCAGTCTGACTGGCAACCTCAGCTTCAGACTACTGACAGAGTGCTTTAAAAAGCTAAATAAAAGAGCATGGCCTTGTTTCTACGCAAGCAGCCTGATGTCTCCTTTAACCTCTGCTCAGTCACCCTGGCACCTCGTCTGCCCTCGTCTCCTACTGTGGTTTCCACGTCAGCCCTCTTCATCCTTCATCCTCTGCTTTCTCTTTTTTAACACTTACAGACACGCGACGGTCACTCCCTTGTCTGCTGTCTGTCAGGGCTGCCCTATCAAAAAGTCTGGCCCCCACTTATTTAGAGATCATTAATCATCCCATGTTGGACAGGAGACCCTTTAATCCAGTCACTCCCCCCCAAGCAGGCCACAGTGTGGCCCTCCACCCTTATCCCCCATGGTGTTATCAAGTTTCAGTGGTTGTAACTGTAGCACAATAAACAGAGGGGGAAGGAGAATTTGGTGGGGGCAAAGAAGGAGGAAGGAGATAAAGACAGAAGGAAAGACAAGAGGACAAAATGTCAGTTCCTCATTACATGTAATTGCTGCACTTAATGTAAAACACACTTATCAGACCTAAAAGACTTCAGATAAACACACTCATAAATCAGATAAAAGAAACTAGTCAAAATAAGAACATTTATCACCAAATTGAAAACCTAATAGTTTCCTGTTGCCAAACAAATGTGCAGTATCTCAGATAGAGAAAAACTTTCAAATGCAAACTAACACTTCATCTAAAAGAGACAAATGTGCTCACAATACCATGTGTTTTTACTGTTAAACCAGGTGCTGCCAGTTTCCAGAATTTGTGGGGTGTTAACTAAAGGAAAATGAGGCCGTATCAAAGAGCCAGAGAATGTTCCTATTGTGGCGTGGTGTTTGTATAGAGGGCCTGCTGTTACGAGGGCCAGTGTGTGGCTGACCAGGGGAGTAATATAATGCATACATGGATCCCCCAGAGCCCATTCATGGTGTAATTGGTGTGGACAGAGCTCTGGGTCTCTGGGTTACAGTTGGGGAACTTCCTCTAATGTCCTGCTGGGAAGCCACTTTTCCCACAATACAAATACTAAAAACACAGCTTAATCTGGACACAAAAATCTTTTTTTTTTTTTTAAATCTGAGAAAACCTTCAGGAATGCGCATGTTTTAACTGCTCAACATTTTACTACTTTGACTGGTATTCTCAGCAGAGGAATCATGTAAAAAATTAACATTCTGTAACACTAAACCCCAGACCAAGACAACCAAAGACCAGACAAAAAGTCATCGGTTCTTATTTGCTACTTGGCTCCTGAACAATTTATTATGAGCTACACAGAGCATTTAAAGGAGGAAGCAGAGCATCTCATAGTAAATTTTATTATGGAGCTGCTATAAAATGAGAAACCTTCATTTTAATCATTGCCATCTTCCCCTCTCCTCCCTTTCCAACTTCTCCCTCTAATTCTGTAAATCTTTCTCGAGCTCCATCAAGACCACAACATCTTAATGAGACGGGCGACTCCTTTTCTACCACTTTATTGTCATTATCAGATCTAAATCTGGAATATAGGGATTTCCTCTACAGCAATGATAGCACACTATGTGGTCCTTCTTAAGGTGTAGCTCCACTTCCCATTAAGAAGGAAGGATCTTTCCTTAGCTGACTGCGACGTGTGAGGTTTTCTGGCTGGCGGAGAAGGAGAAACACTTGTCTTCAAGGCCCCCCAGCCCCCGCCCTTGTCCTCTTGACTGGTAATTTCAATGAACAGGAGCCTCTCTCTCTGGCTCTGTCCATCAGAGGCAGTTGGCTGCATCACTCTTATTTTCTCCCCCCTTTTTTTCCCCACCTCATCATGCACCCATTTTTCTAACAGCCTCACTTATGAAACACCCCACCTCTTGTGCCAAACCTCCATCCCCAATAAGAAAGTGCCTGGCCGTCAAAACATAACAAACAATCACCCATCTGCTCAATCAAAACCTTTAAGGTGGTTAATAGCTTCAAGCCAGCAGGAGGATTTTCTTTCTTTCTGCAGTGAGTGGGAGTGAGACAGGAAAACCTGTAATGGATCTAATGAACAGTGATGTCGCTGTAACTCATCAGGGTTATGTACACTCTTCCAAAGTGCATTTATATTACATGTACATGTCAGGCCATTAGCTAATGTTTCTTTCTGCAACAAAGGAGTAATATATACATGAGGTTCTCTGATTAATTAAGGCAGAAATCCTTCTCTAAAGTTATAAGCAACAAAGACTGGGGAAAGCAAAAGGAATTCAACGATAGACGCAACAAATATTCCTGTGACCCCTCCATAATTTGGTGTGACAGGAGCAGTAACGAAAGCAAAGGAAGTAAAGGTTAAAAGGGTTCTAGGAGTGTCTTCAGCCATTTCTGTGATACAGAGCCTATCAATGGGCCCCTTTACTCACTGACACCATTTAGGACAGCTGCTAAAATTCCTCAACCGTTAACACACACACGCACATACACACACACCAAACAGGCATGTTTTTAAGCGCAGAGGCAGGAAATGGGAATCCCTCGTAAGTTTTCCTTCCGTTGTTGCTTTCCTTTCAAGACTTAAAGGCCCCTTACCAAGGTGGGAAAAGCACCTCACCATTTGTCTCTCTCTGTCCAGAGATCCTAGTGGATTCTACTTATCCTCACAATCTGTCTCCCTAAATTAACTGTTAAACAGAGGTAAACATTCCACTTCCAATTTAGAAGCTGGCATTTTTTCACATCATGTCCAATTCAAACAAAAATGTTAAAAAAAGAAGCTGTCTAAGTCATCTCTAATCACAAAACTAGTGCAATAACATTGGCTGTATGTCTATCACACAAAACAGAAGGCATAGTGAGTGCAGAGTAATTAGAGGGTATCATCAACAAGAGCTTGGCAAAAAAGTGGCCCAGCATCTCCCTGTGATTAGGGCTCTGGTTTGAGAGACAGCAGAGGTCAGCCAAGTGCCTCTTGTCTTAAGGAAGAGATGAAGAATTCATCCTTCAGTAGCTGAAATTATACCCTTCTCTGTTGTACGATTGTTTCATCAGCTCTCCAAGATGTTTTCAAGTCAGATCCACATTCTTTTAGTATTTTACAGGCCATTACATTTTCACCTTTTCAATGACATCGATGACATTTGCTTTATCGGTGCCCTTTGATGTTCCCAAATTCAAACACTCAAACAGAAATAATATATATATATAGTTTTTGTGCCTCATATGTGTCCATTATTGATGGGCACTCTGGCGAATCAGTAATATTTGTTACAACTGTTGTCCACCACTGACCCTTGCACTCCCTTACTAGTAGTCACTTGTACAGATGACACAGGAACTTGATCCTTGCAAGCTGATTCCAGTTACACTCACCCCGGAGATGTAATTCAACTCAACAAGCTGAACATCATGCAGATAGAACAAGTTGTCACTTTCAAATTCAGACTTATTAGTGGACCAGTTTATTTACTTTAATGGGGAAGGTGGTGGTGTAATCAGTCAGTTATCTGTTTAAAGTGGCATTTTTGCCAGCTTGATGGATTTCTCTATCTGACCAGCTTGAGTAAAGGGTCAGCAAACCACTCCCAGTGTCTGCCACAGAAAGAGATGCTAACAGGAGCCTGACAGATCCTGTCCCTCCCTCTTTGACTCTCCTTAATTCATCATCCTCTAAACAAGACCTCCATGCGCTTAGCTAGATCAGACCCTCAGAGCCTCCTGCTCCTGTGGATTGGAGCGGGGCATCAAGGACAGGTCCCAGTGTAGAATCTGTTGCAAAACTGTCACCACAAAAGAATCATTTTCAAATCTTTATTTTGATTCTGCTTATAAATTTGTATCAACATTTCCCTAACACCAGCATCAAAGCACACACCTACAGTGTATCCCCCTAAGCTAGCCGTTAGCAGCTGTCGTCATTCGAGTTGAGCGCCTGTATTACTGTCCTCTCATGCATTTTTCATATCAGATTGTGAGATCAGCTTTATTTCTAAATTAACCACCACATCTGGTGCTCAATTGAGTAAATAGTATAAATTGTGTGATTGCTTTAATTTAGCAAATGCTATGCCACAAAAAACCCTTCACAAATAAGGGATTGTGCCGCTTTTGTTACACAAAAGTACTCTCAGTAAATTACTAAGAAAACAATAATTTAAAAAAACCCTGTCCACCTTATTTGTTTATTTATGTTTTTTCTTGTTACCTTTGTGTTATCACAAGAAACATTTATCTGAGGTAAGATGGCTCTCGTAGCCACCTTTTGCATGACATTAATGGCAGAGTTGGTAATAACGGCGTTAGAGTATAACGGCATTAAGATTATAACGGCATTACTAACGGTATTATTTTTTTGGTAATGAGTAATCAAATTACTTTTCCCATCGCCGTTGCCGTTACTGACAATGTGATAGAATGTGATACTTCAGTAATAGAGGAAGTTGTGTCATTCCTCTGATTCCAGTAGATAAACAAAAACTTTTCTAACCACTTCTTGTGAAATTCCCTGTCGTTGGGCTTTGTTGCGTTTGGGCTTAGCTATGTTGCGTTTCAGCATCGATTTGTTTCCATTTTGTTTTATTGACTTTTTCCAGGAACTTGGCTAAGCTTGTGTTGTTGGAGGAACATTTTCAGGGAATGAAATAGATGAAGGCACCGTGTATTTTCACTCGAGTTAGTGGGCCTGGTTGAGTCAACATCCCATAATGCTGGGCCCTGAAGAACTGTTAAGAACCATAACTGACAGGCATAAGTAGAAGCTAAACTGGAGTAAGAATTGTGGACATCCTTTTCAAAAATATGCATACAGATACACAGTCATTTATGTCCTCATAGACCAATCTACAAGTGTGCGGATACCGATCAATCACAGTGTGACATACAGCAAAAAACTATGCTGTGCGAGTACCTTCACATACAAATGGTATCACATAAATATTATGAGCTGCACACACAAATACCATCATGTCTCATCACATCCTCTTAAAACATAATGTGAAATATGCAGAACTGCAATCACATTATGATTCACTTCGGAAGGATTGCTCAACACATGTTCCCATTGTGGCTACAGGTTAAAAGCACAACTGCAATAGCGGTGGGTTGTGAAGGGCCTATTAGACAGTGACTATCCTGCACAAGATCAGCAGACCCTCCCTGTCCGTTGGCCAACTTAATAGATTAGGCCACTGTCAGATCTACTTGGCTCCGATAATGAAGGATCAACTGAGGCAGCTCTCACCTGCTGATGCCTTAAAGCCTTTACTCTTGGGAAGGGAATTAGTAAAGGATTTCTAAACTGGTGCAGTGTGAGTTGCAGCATGTTTTTTTTTTTTTTGGATTGATCAGTGCCATAGTATAGTTGACAAGTAGACAAGCTGAAACATATTGGAAGAAAAGACTCACATAGGTAAACAACTATCAAATGTACTCTTAATCTTTACTGTTCTTGCGTGTTCTAGTGCTTGAATCACCAAATAATAAATATGGGCCGCAGGCTTAACACTCGTCAGTATACAATGAAATTCCGAAAAAAAAAGTAGCAACCCCTTCTTACACTTAGCCAGGAAATGACTCTTAGGGAAAAGGAAGCTGTGCGGTATTTGCTTTTACCCAGAGGGGCAGAGGGTGACAAATTAGTTCAAAACACCCTGCATTCCTTAAGAGTTAAGAAAGCAAAGGTGAGCAATTTCTAGTTTATAAATTCACACATACAGCCAAAATACACTCTTATTTATACCCAAAACAATAGCATGTAGAGAACTCCAAATGGAAACATGTTTGAAGAAAACTACAGCGAGTGCTTAGCATTATTCATTTTAATCTTACTGGAGTACAAATAAACCTGCGCTTTTTAAGTTAATGCCAAACTAATATGACATAATTGAAAGAAACTATGAGCTTGGCAGGGGAAAAGCAAATGGCAGATGCTGTTTAATATGCTGTTAATTCCTGGAGAGTATGCTTACCTCGTTTTTGCATGAATGTAAACAGATCGTCCAAAAACTCCTTCCTTTTGGGATCATTGTCCAGCTCATACAGCTGTTAAAAGAACATAAACTTATTAGCGCATTAATGTTTCCTCTCCGAGCGCAGCCCCCTTAGAAAGTTAAATTCTCACTGGAAATATAGCTGTCTGCTGTCTTTGTGAATGGGCCTGATCGTTTTTATTTGATCTTTTTCAACCTAAAAGTATGAACTGAAATAAGCAGGGTGAAAACAACAAATATTGCATTCATTAAAAAATGTAAACGATATATATTCTTGAAAAACATTTGCTACAAGTTTGACTTTCATTTGAATTAATGTTATGACAATGTAAATTGTGTAAAAGTGTGTACTTTTGGTTGTTTTTGCAAACCATCTGGACATCACTTGTTTTTTCAAGCGCTCACCTTTGCAAAGTCTCTGGAGGCTTCTCCTCTTCCTCTGCTACTGTCAGCCTCATCTGCCCATCCTGCACTGCCATTCTGCAACAGACAAGAAGGGCAACACAAATAAGACCAGTGAGCAAACACAAATAAAGACAAAATGTTGTCTGTATTGGAAATAGAGAAATCAACAGGAAACATTGTGAAAAGGAGAAAACCTGGCTCACAGCCAAACAGTTGCAGAGTTCTATCACTAATGTAGATGATAATTTAAAGCTCTTTAAAATTAACACTGGACTGAGTTTTGACTACAAATGCCAAATCTGGATGACTGACGGGCAATTCAAGGTTCAGGTTGGAGAAAAAAAAAAAAGAAAAAGAAAAAAAGCAGTAAACCGAAACTTAGTTAAGACAAATAAAATTTTCCAACACAAACTCATCTAAACTAATGTAAACTCTAACTCCCAAGAATGCATTTATCCAGGGGTTGAGGAGTAACCTCTGGAGTTATTGTGCCCCTGAGCTCCTAAACCCCCCTCCCCCTTTGTACTCAAACATCTCCATTTGACCTAAACCATCTGCATCTGGGCCTGCCCTGCCCCCACCTATGTCTTCCGACCCAGCTGGATACACGGGCCCCCCATCCTTCAATCTTAACGCAGCTGTGACGGGTGGCCAAGTTCATGGAGTGTAGCTGGCTGTCAGGAGGGGCCAGAGGAGGGTGGGCTGGTCAGTAGCCTTAGCCTACAAGTGTGCGCCCACTCATGCACACACATACACACATATACAAATGTGCAAAGGCTGGTCATGACTGTGTGTATGTTTGTGAGTGCAGGAAGGGGGGTAATGGCCCCACAAGACGGGAAGGAAGGAAAATAAGGGCAGAAAGGAGTGCACGGTATGTGCCGACCAGGAATGTCTCCTAAAGACAAAACCTATAAAAGCATCAGGAATCAAAACAAGATCCGTTTGGAGGGGGGGCATTAATAGCTGCAGCCAGGATCTAGTTTCAACCAGGAGCCCATTGGTCAGTGGCAATTACAGGGCCCGAAACAAGAGCCAGGAGGGCAAAGGTTGTCAAGGCCCCTGAGAGCAAGCCATTTTCACCCTCTCACTCTCATGTGTGTAACGGTTGTCAACATTCATGCTCCCTAAACAAATACTCATCAGCCATCAACTTGCCATCCCGCTGCAAATGGCATGTTTCAAGGTTACTAGTTAAACGTGTTAAGACTATTGTTATAAAATGAAATCCCTGCCATTTGGAGACACCAACATGCCTAACATAATGTCATTGAGTTTGTAATTGGCTGCATTTGAAAATGTTATTTTCCCCCTCAAAGTGAAAAGAAAAAAGTGAGATTACCAGTAAATTTTTGGAATATAGAAGTTAGGTGTTCTAATCTACAGAGAGTACAGACTGGAATCATGTTACTTTAAAAAGTATGTTTAGAAAATTAGTTCACAAACACCTTATCCAAATAATTTTTTGCAACCAAATATCATTATTGATAAAATGAGATTACAACAGGTTCATCACGTGAACAGGAGCACACATTAGAGGCCCTACAGACCTTTGCACACCATTTGACCACCCCTGTTGAACTTTAACCATTATAAATGATTATGACTGAAGATAATTCACATTTTAGACAGGTATAGTCCTAGATGCAAAAAAACTTTATATGCAGTGCCGCTTAGACATGCTGGATGTTTTCTGGCTTATTCTATGACCCCTATAGTTTACACTGTGCAGTTTGTCATGGCTAATGAAACCCTAAAATAATAATCTCATATTTATAGAGAATATGCTTAAAATGTAGACCAGGTATATGCACATACAGGGCATACAAAAAGATGCAAAGACTTTACCTGTGAAGTCTCTATAGTGACATGTAATATACCTCCTTATAAAGCAGAATCCCTCAATCTAACTAAATCACAGTAAGTATTCCAACATGAGAATAATCACAAATATCAGATGCAACTGGAAAACGCAGGCAGTAGCCGCAGGGTTACTGGCCTTGGATTTGTTAGGGGAACACAAATGTGTTTATACACAAACCACATGCACACTTACACACACTCACGCCGCCCCGAGGGACACTCTGTTATAGGAGTGCAGAGGTCAAGGTGTTCCAAACATCAACCGAGAGCAAATGTCCAAAGCGACAGAATATTACTGTCCAGTCAGTCAAAACTTTGGCTTCGTGCTCCATCTTCCCCTCTGCTTTAACCTAGTTTTCCAAGGGACCTGTAAAAGTTTAAATTTGGTACGAAACCAAATAATTTCTGTCCCATTTTCTAATAAGTGATATCCTCAATGACAATACAACATTTAGAAGAATGCTGCAATTCTGAAGCTTTATTCTCATCTGTTCATCATTCAGAGCAAAAAACATGCAATCATCAGAGATGTCTTCATCATTGCTGGCATTAAAAGAAAATTATGCGATTCCAGACGTAAATCAGATCTGTGGAGATCTGATTTATTCAGGTTTCCTTTAGGCACATGCTTTCATGCATTACTGTATCATTTGTTTCAAATGGATTAAGAAAGCTTAGATTACACAGCACATAGGAATCTAATAATGCCACGTCATGCACTAGTTTGGTTACTAGCATGACCACTTGTCCGATGCCAAAGAACATACTCGATACTCAATACTATTTTCCATACCACGAACGAAAAAAATTGACCATTTAAGAGGCATAAAGTGTTTTTCATAAACAGCTTTAGACTAACTATTGGTTGCCCTAACTGAAAATAAGAGCGGCAGCACAAAAAGAACCACTGCTAAAATCAACTTAACACAAAATCTTTCAGATTACTAAAGGATTTGGTCATTTATACACAAATTATAGGAATGACCATGTCATAAAAGGAG
This sequence comes from Leuresthes tenuis, assembly GCF_036924035.1. Lineage (NCBI taxonomy): Eukaryota > Metazoa > Chordata > Actinopteri > Atheriniformes > Atherinopsidae > Leuresthes > Leuresthes tenuis. The sequence continues at coordinate 9,864,797 of NW_027325356.1, read as the reverse complement.
AGAAAAAAGAAAAAAAACATTCAGTTGAACAGAAGACAAAAACAAAAAGTAAATAAATAAATCTCGTCCTTTGAAATGAAAGAGCAGTTTGGTATTTCTGTAAGCTGAAATGTCTCTTGATGTTGAGGTCTAATGATGTTAAGATGGAATAGATAATGTTTGAAGTTGGTTGGCACATCAGAGTCATTTTCAATGAGCTGCAGTCATATGCACTTGGTCTCTGTTTAAATAATCAGAATTAACTGTACTGAAAGGCAGCTCTTCCTTTAGACCATGGGTCTGCAGTTCAGTGCAGTTCATCCATCATGTCGTTGTTGCCTTCATGAGTGTTTCAAGTTTAAAGTTTGTGGTCGGGTTAGCAAACTTGTTATCTTGGCAAATGTTGGTCCACAGTGATAGCAGGACATGAACAGCACGGTGCTCATAGAAGATCGTATGATCGTAGAAACACTATCCACTATCTGATAACCAATTCTGCCTGTTAATTAGTGATTATTCTTTATTATTCCATTTTCTGTGTACATGGCAGCAAGAATACAAAGCCTGTTATTACAATTCATCGGTAAAGGCAATCTTGCAAAACAATGAATACTAATTTACTTTTGATTTTATTCTTACATTTCTAAGTGGATGTTGACTTGTATCCCCACTACTCATTCTAATATGTTGGTACTCAAGGATGAAACGAAAAAGTAAAGTTGAAGGTTTGCAAAACCCCTAGGATGTTTACTCCTTTTAATCAGCTTAAACCAATAGAACCAGGCTTTATTCTTAGTTGTCATGCTCAACTATAAACAACTTGTTTTTTTATTGGCTGACGTTTTTAGAAGAAACACAGTGTGGCATCAGACCCCAAAGATTAGGATGTAAGAGTGTACATTCTTTTGAAATTTGTCATCATGCCATAATGCAAATTCTGTCAGACCTTACTGAAAACATGTCTGCTTCTTTAGCTGGTTTAAAGAACACAGGCAGATGGTAATTATAACATGAGCCATTAACCAGGAGCAGACATGTTGGCTCTTGAATTGGGACCTTGGTCAGCTGAGGAATGTTAACACTATGCTGCTTTTTGTTACGTTAGAGTGGCCACTGATGTGTTGGGAGTGCTCCTTCTGATCAGTAACCTCAGCCCCCTCATCACCCCCAGTTCTCCACCCAGAAATTACATAAAAGATTCCCACACCTTCCCAATCTTTATGACAGACATGTGCACAGCTTGGTTGTCAAATATATTTCAGAATCATTTCAATAAACTGCTTAAAGTGGCACAACATAAGAGTTTTAGTCCTTTACCGAGAGAGACTTAAACCACACACAGTGAAACAGCGAAGACTCTCTATTCAGCAGTACACAGCCTCTCAGTTGAGTGCATTATACATTCTCTCTGAGTGATAGGCTGATACAGACAGAGTTTTCAATCATACTCGCATTATGTTGAACCAGAGGCTAATGTCTGTCACAAGTAAAAGCAGAAAAAAAGTAGCTTTCTGAACTTAAGTGAGTAGACAGCCGACGGTGCTTATGGAAAGCACTGTACTCCCATCTACATTTTTAGACACACTTATCGGTCAGCACATGAGGCTTTGTCTCAGCAAAATCATGTCAGCGTCAGTTGTTTTCAACCTAAACATTAAAAAAATATCCCTGTGGATGCATGTGCGTGGCCCAGACATACTAGTCTGTGCATGTTGGGTCAAGGATGAACAGAAGCCTTCATGTGTTTAAGAAGCCCATGTTTCTCCGTTTCTCTCGTGTTGTTATTTAGGTTTACTGGCCAGGCGGTGGGTGGCCTAATTACATTATGGCCATACGTGACTGACTGGCTGAGTGCCAAATCAGGGATAAGAGTAAGGTAGATGACCAGAGGAGAACAGGAACTATGCATCACAATGTGGGAGGAAGCAACTCTGCAAAGATGGACACACAAACAGCACCTATGTGTCTGTACACGTTTTCAGGTCATCATGAAAATTAGCTGGCTGAGCTTGTTATTGTATGTCAGCGTAGTTTTAGATTGTCACCCGTAGAATTGGACATTCCCATAGGTGCTATTCATGATTTGCAACCACAGGCAAATTGGCCCCGGAGAGTGAAAATGCCCCCCCTCCCCCCAGTATAATTGGCTTTGCCTTCTGAGGTTCATAATATAAATGTCTATCAATAATTTTTCTATAGAATCTCACCCTTCACTAGAATGATAGTCCTGGCACAGTAAGAATTAGCGCACTACAAACCACATGAATCTTTATATTTTTAGAAAGGAGACAATGGTAGCACCATCACTGTGTTGGTTCTGAAACTATGGAATTTTGTTTTTAATACACAAATGGCAAAATGCAAGGCAGCTGCCCCGTGTATCTTATGCTCCATTATTGCCATGCATTACAATGGACAACCTTCAACAAGTTGACATTCTTTGCATAGCGCCTAATCATACAGCCTATGAAACACACTCCTACCTGGATGTTGATGTATTGCTTGGAGGTAATTCTACTCAGCCATTATAGAAAGATGTCTGGAGAAGAGCCACCATTTTAGTGAGGCCAGGCATGCCGGAACAAGAGGGGTTAATGGCTGCTGCTTGGGGAGTGGGGGGTGGATGGCATTGATTGCTCAGGATGTTGACAGCACTTCTCCAATTTGATAGTGGTGTTGTTATTAGATGAAGAGGCTTGTTCTTAATAAAAGCATCATGTGATTTGAATTTCAGGCAGTGGGCGGATGGGAAGGCTCAAATAGCAGCAACTGAGTTGAGGAATTATTCACTGCTCACTTTATGGATCTTGAGATAATAATAAAAACAGCTGAAAATATTATCCATTAAAATGTCACAGGTTTTGTGAACAAGCAAGCAGCTATTTGCATAGTGTGTAAGCAGCTGTGAAGCAGGTCATTTTCATTTTATAGACAGCAGATGGATGACTGACTAGTTGTTGACAGTTGTTGTTTTGTAGCATACCACAGTGAACCTGTGGGCCAAACAAAGACAAATTAAGACAGACACGCATCTCTGCCATATAATAGTCACGTTAACCCTGAGCTGAACCTACCTCTATCTTCCTACTCCAAGCTACAGCCATGGCTCTCTGTGTCCCACCCTAAACAGCCACTCACAGCAGACCAAGTCCCTTGGGCCATAGCTATTGAACAGGCAGCCCAAATCAATAGCCCTGGATGTGCAAACACAGGGAAGTCCCCTGCCCCCCTCCGGACGCAATCTAACAGCAGACGTCAATACTCATCATCCTCAGTCATCTACCACCACACCAGGGAAACTGAGATGAGGGTAGGATCATAGCTCCCAGGGTGACCTAACCCCCTCACCAAAAGCAAGACACCCTAACTTTGAGTAACACAGTGAAGGTTTCCATGGGAAGCCCTCATCAAATTGCAGTCATCTACAAGAAACTGTGTGAACAGCCACACCATTCCTCAGTGTAAACAAAATTCACGCTCATACAAGCAAGATCCCTATAGCAACCGCAGGCAGTAAACCAAAGTTAACCAAATGCTACAGCGCTCTCAGTGTGAGCTCTGGCAAAGTGGACAGAGGAGGAGGGGAAGGAGACTTTTAGTGAAATTCACCAACATTCCTGTACACCAGAAACAGGATCTCACAATAACAGGAGAGCTTCTCTCATCCCACAGGTACTCTTAACATCTCATTCCCAGACTAATCTTTTTTAGCCAAATTGCTGCCTGCCAAAACAGTTCAGCAAGGGAAATCTTTCAAACAGACACAGCAGCAGTAATTTAATCACAATCAAGTCCTCCAGCAGCAATGTGGATCACAGCCAACAATGACTGTGGGTATTCAAAAAGGGGCTACATTTCTGCTTAGCTGTTAAACCTGATTTAAACCTAAAAGCATTGAAGAGCAACTCAGAGTAAAGGTCCCTTCTTTGTAAAATGCTAACATCACTCTATAGCGACAGAGACCTGAGGTAAATGTAAAGACAGCTCTATATGCAAACTATTTGCATTTATCTATATATTAAATAGGATCTGTGAATGTTGCAGGCTATGTGTGGATAGATAGATCCAGATATAACAAAAAGCAATGAAGCCTCCAGTGGATGTCCATCTGCGTGTACCCTCATCATCTCACAGAAAGTGAATCTGCTTCTGCTCAGCATGCTTGTAAAAACTAACATAATGGGGGGCAGAAATCTCTAATCCAAATCAAATTATTGAACCCGTTATCCCTCTGCAGGACTCCAGGAATCATTTATCGGAGGTCTTCTTTTCTGAGGGAGGGGGTGAGGGGAGATGAGCTAAGCGGATGGCGTCCTTTATCTGCTAACCACTGTAAAGGATTTCATGGTGAGCTGGCCATACGCTACCGTCAACAAAGGCTCTGGCTAATCGTGATCCCATGTGCAACAAGGTGGAAGTAAATCTCACTGCCACTCAGAAACATATAGTAGAGTTTCAACTTACAAACAGATCCACCAATTATTCTGTGATATAAATAAGAATTATTATAAGATGCATAAATAAATAATAAATCAATTTGAAAAAAGCCACATATCCCATGAGATCAGGTTGCAGAGATCAGCAGGGAACAGGACTTAAGGGCAGGCCTGCCTCTGAGTGTCCAGTCATGTTTTGGCAAAAGAAGAGATTTCTGGCTTTGGAAGGAACAGACAAAGTGGCGGGGACAGGGGGACTAAACGTCCAGGAGCCGAGCAAGTTGCTACCTGTCCTGGCCTTGATGGTGCTGCACCTCTAAACAGGCCACTGAAAAACAGTCCTTCAGGCAAGACCACCCCTCCCTCCATTAATCACTCCAATTACAAAGCTCAAAAAGAAAGACAGAGGAAAGAGGGAGGGGGTGAGGAGAAAGACACATGCAGGCAAATAAGCAGGTAGACAGACACACAAAGAGGAACAAACAAACCAATACATTGATCAACTAGTTTTTCTTCTCCCCCCACCCCCCACCTCACTATATCCAATTTTACAACCTGAAACCTGACAGCAACCAGAAACGATAGTCTGACAGAGAGACATGGATCTGGATATTTAGCTCCTGGGCAAACAGGTCTGTTGGTAACCATTAAGTCTAGTTTGCCAAATAAACTGACTGCATTTGTTCAGCTCCAGCCCTTTCACCAAGATACCACATTCCACAGGCAGAGGCCCCATCCCCCATTACACTAGATGGCCCCTTTCGCTGCCTCACACAAATGCAACGTTTATAGGGTGGTGTGGCCAGAAGTTCACACTCATTGGTTCAAAGACCCTTTCACAGGCAGAGCAAACATTTTAGTGAATCACATCTGTGCCACCATTTCCAGCAGTCCATACGTTAACCCCTTACGTTGGTGTTTCAGGGCCACATGTAACTGAACCTCCAAGACCAAAATTTTCCATCAAAACTTTTAATTTGCAAAGCGTCCCCTCATTGGCTGATCATGGATCGTTTGATTTGGACCCATTCTTTGTGGTTCACGAAGCATACAGTGATACACATTAAAGTTGCCTCTAGTATGCTCAAGTTGGCACAAAATTATTTCACAAGACTAAAATTCACATCCTTCTGCTTCCTTTGAAGCAGAAGACTGCAATAAAGCTACATTTTATGGCCTCTTGCAATCACTGCTGCTTTAAGCAAGAAGTATCATTACTACAGTTAAAGCACCTATTAGCCATTTTTCTCTGAGTTAAAAGCTTTGGCTAAAAATACCTTGCATATCTTGCATCCACCTCACCCCCATGCTAATGGCTGCTGGAGACATCACACAGACCTGATAGGTCTTTATATACATTCTCAGTGTACTGACAGCACCAGAAACTTGATACATTCACAATCAACAAAAAAACCTTCTCTGCCATTAGGACACATCACATTCAATTACATGTAAAATGACTAAGGTCACAACGCCTGGAGTCAGATGGGTAAATGACTTCTTTGTCAAGCACACAGCATTGGGGCAGAGAAATGTAGGGGGTGGGGAGAAGTCCTCTATCATAGAAGTTAGTGTTATGACGGTCTCTCTGAATCTGCAGTATCAAATGTTCAAACCATAAGCGCAATTCACAGCTTTCTGTAGAGCTTAATCGATAAGGAGCGATTTCTCAGCTTAAGGCTGGAGGTATCTGTTTCCTCTCAGCTAGCGTTAAGTGTGCAGGGGCATTCCACCTCTGACAGGCCAGCACCCCCCAGGGACTCAAGCTTAGATGTTGCAGCCCGTCACGCATCTGGAGCTCATCTCCAGAGGCCGACAAGAAGCTACATCTCTACTGGACATTCAGAAGAGTGCAGAGACTAAGGCTGACCTGAATGCATTTTATGCAGCTCCCTGCACTTGGTAGAACAGAGAAAATGTGTGTAAACTGATCACTCACAGAGAAAGTCAGAAGCCACCAAGTATAAGACATGCAAGCTAAGACGATATACCTTTACACATCTAAAAGTAAAAGAAAAAAATAGGTAAAAAACAAAAAACTAATCCTGAATCAGAAGCCCGTCAGGAGACCACTCAAACACTTGCTTTATAAACTTAATCCTGCATATTAGAATGTCCATAAAACAGACACCACACAACTTAAATGTAGTAATATTTTGTTGTTTAATTCAACCAAAAAAGATACTAATAAGGGGGTCGGCGGATCCATTAATTATATGTATGCTTGGCTTTGCAAAGAGTGCATGCATTATTGTGATTCCAAATATGAACAACATTCAGATCCACATTATCTAATAATTCAAAATCCTTAGCAGTTCAAGAAGTATTATTACTTCTTCCTTTAATCAATCTGACCAGTCATTTTGTCTGTGCTGAGAGCATTGAGCTTCCTAAGGTTTTCTAATCACATTCATAAAGGGCAGGAAAACCTGAGACGTCTTTGTTTGACCAGATGGCTGACTAATCAGGGCTGGCTCCACTGGGGGTTGGGGCATGCAAATCTGCCACAAACATTATTAAACCATATTCCACATTAATACATTGATCTTGGAAATATCTTTTGTATCTGGTACACCTTCATTTGAAATATCTAAAGCATAGACGTACACTCAGTACCTGTCCAACATCAATATCAGGACACTGAAGTATATCAAACAATAGCCTAAAGTTTCTTTTGCTAAAACATTAAGTTTCTATCATAACCTGCATTTTTTTGTAGTCTCTTCTGTCAAAAATTCTAATTTCTGTGTCACTCTTCAATCATTTACTACCGTGACTTTTGAAATTATCAACTAAAGTTGACATGGTTCATAGTTCTATTTGGCATGATTGTCTATTAACCAGATAAGCTACGGGTCAAAGCCTTTAGTATGTTTTCTTTTCTTTCTTTCTTTTTTATCTCGCCTTTCAGTTTCAGGTGCTGAATCTGACAGGGTGCGTGCTGCTTTACAACAAACAGGCATTCAAAAAAGGTAACACTTTTCCATTTCACTATTAAAACACTGATTATATAAACCCATCATGGAAATAAAGTATTTTCTTGCAGAGATTTGAAGTCTGACTTCCTGTTACACTCACTGAAATCCAACAATGTAATTATCTTTTTGTTAAGGTTTTACATTTGTTTTACATATATGTGTGTATGGAGTATTTTGGAAAGACCTACATTAAACAAATGTTCAATGTTGTTTTAGTTTTCTTTTTATTTAGAAATCGGTCTACTTTTACGAGGGCTGAACCCAACTCTCAAAAGCAAGTTCATTCCAGAGAACACAAAAGAATGATAAAACTACATTAGTCTTCAGCGTGCCTCTGCCATTCAATAACCTGTGTAAATGAATCACAATTACAAAGAGGACTTTGCTCTGACCTGCAAGAAAAAGCCTATTTCCCCTACACGGACCCTTCTATACATCAGTACAACATTTGGCAGACACACCACTTACTGTGCAGGATATGAGCGGCTTTGGGGTCGTGCAGCCATGAATGTAGAATTGAATATTGGAAGCTGAGCTGTGAACACATAACTGTAAGTGTAATGTGACGTTTCCTGGGTTGCAGCCAGGAAATATTTTTTCTTCCTTCCTCCTCTAGTAGCTGCTCCCACTTACAAAGCCTATGATTACACTGAGCTTGTGTTTGAAGATAAACAACATGACCACATGCTACTATAAACTACATGAAATTTTGGCAGCCAGCAGAGTGCAGACTGAAAAGCAGGCAGGCAACAGTGTAAGGAAAGCCTTCCCAACCTCTTTCAACTGCTTCTCCTCTGCGTGGCTTTGTGCCAGATCCCAGTCAGCTGCCACGTTTACCCAAGTGCCTTGACACAGTGGCCCAGTTAGCACCTACAGCCCCCTGACACTAGTCTGGAGCTCAGCCAAAGCAGTAGCAGAAGAGAGCCAAGAAATCCACTAACAATAGCCAACTCTCACTCCTCACCTCATCACTGCTTGGTCCTTGCCACCAAAAGCAAAAGAGAGTCCATATGCCAAAGGCTGCCTCTTACCAGTTGTAAGATGTTGTGGCTTTAAGATAGACAGCCTGATGAACAGCCCCAGTGCTTTTAACAATTAACCTCAACATGTTTAAGCAAAAACAAATTCTCCACAATAGATTTAATCCAGACAGCAGCTGCCAGACACCTTACCATTTTCCAATAAAAAGAAAACTAATTTGTGGATTTAATCATTCATTTTTAAGGTGATTTTGGGACTAACCCTAGTGCAAATGAGTGAAGGTTTAACCCCATATGAACACAAGTAGCCAGAGATCCTCTGGTGGGTCCTTATAGGAAATCACAAGGTCCAGACTGAAAACTAGGAGAGACGGAATTTTTCCTGTCAGGGCCACGTTACTCTGAGGGCTAACATACACCAAACTGACGCCAACAACAACATAAATCACACATGCATTACACAGCTTCACTTGATTACAGACAGGGTGTCTGTATAAGTATGTTTTTATGGGTCAGCTTATACGTCTTTGTTAATGTTTGTGTGTGACATGTTTTTGTGATCACTTTCCCAATCAGTTTAAAGAACTCTGGAACTCTTCTTTGGAAAGGTGATATAAAAATAAAATGTTTTATTCAACAGTATGACAAGACAAAAACTGAAGGACATGCAACACCTCGTCTTTGTCTTCCTTCTTCAAAGAGTGGTGGAAAGGGAGTGACCTAATAAAAGTGTCAAATAACAAAAGCTGATTTCCAATTCAAATATTTACTTGGATCGTCTTAGGAGTACTTTTTTTTTTTTTTTTTTTCCAAATCCAATTCGTCAACAGCTTTTCCGAAGGCTTCTCTTACGAAGGTAAATTTACAATCCTGAAAACAAAGTACTAACACCAGAATTCAAAGATGTTATTTATCATAATATGAAATGTGAAACCAACAAGTTAAATACTCTGTATATAAGAGGCCATATGTGTCACAAGGACAACAGGACCTCATGTACTGTGCCATGGGTCACAGAAACACAGTGCTAACAGTAGTCGATTGCATGTGCACTGTATATATCACTATGCCGTCAACCTATATAAAACTCAAGGAGACTTTGTGCAACAATGTCATGTGACCCTGACCGTGTTTCATTACAGCTGCTAAAGGCGTTGGTGGACGTCTTAGTTTCATTTGGCTTTTCTCTTTACTCTGTTTGCCTTCATTAAAGAGCAGGTGTTGAGATGGGTTCAGCGGGAGTGGTTGTAAAGGACGAATGAAATCAGTAATGGTGGTGTGGAGGGGGGCTTGTGGTTTTACTACAAACTGATCAGATTACAGCAGACCTCAGTAGCTCAGTTTTCATTAGAGGCCAGTGTATCTTCCAGGGCCAATTTGGGAGTAAAAAAAATAAATTAAAAAAAAGACAGGTCTAGTTGATTTGGACCACTTTACAATTAACATGTGAATACTTTTTGTTCTTTAATTGAATTAAATTAATACATTTTAATTGAGAAAATGTGGTCTGGCTATAAGCAAAGGTGTGCCTAAGGCTTTGTTAAACAAACAAACAAAAAAAGCAAAAAAAAAAAAAAGCTTCCTAAAAACTGAAGGTTTTATTGAAACCTTGAAAATGTCCACTCTTATTTCTCGGGCTCTTAAGAAACTAGGAATATGAAATAAAATCCATTTGAGAGATTAAACCTTCAATTTTAATCACCGCAGATCAGATGGTCAGATAGCACAAGAAATCTTCTCCGTTGACACCTGACAAATGCTGAATATGTTGAGTCGGTCACCCAGTATTTAGAAAAATTCATACAGTTTCATATAGCGATTGATCAGCTCTGTGGAGGAGAGAAGACTGAGGAATTGCACATTCCTTCACATTTTTCAGCCATTTCTTTACCAACTATTCGTAACACTTTCCACATGAACAACCACTCCCACTCCATTTCAAGTCCACTGACAAGAACACCCAGTTTGTCATCATAATGCAGATATGGTGTTTACATGTAACATGAAAAGCTGGGTGTGTCATATCCACGTAGACATAACCAATTAAAGGACAACTATGCAGAATATTAGTTAATGTCAGACTTGTGCAGAAACAATCCTTCCCATAAGTGTGTGGGGTGTATTTTTCTGCCTCTGCCAATATTTTAATCATTTCTTCTGTTTTTTGGTGCGCTTAAGTTTTTTTGGGCTCTGCCCTAAGCCAGAGGGCATGTACACACAAGTCAATGACAACACAAGGATGTGAGGACTATAAAAACATAGCAATAAGTTCAAATCGCTGTCTCCACCCACTGCTTTGTTCCACACACATTCAGGCTCTTACCAGAACTTAGACTTTCACATAAACCCTGCCAACATAAAACAATTGTTAAATAACGTTTTATTTCTCTGTTTTACTGCTTAGTTTTACTACTGGCCACAGCCTGTCTTTTACTGTCTAACCCTCAACTCTGGCTTGATGAGCAGAGGAGGGGAGGAGGGGTTTAAATCCTGTGTCTGCAAAGAGTCGACTGTCTTTAAGTATCGAGGTTCCTTATTGTATGTACAGATGTGTCTTTCTTATAACTTCAGCCACTATTTTAGCAGCAGAGAAAATTCAAAAACCTAGATAAGATGCACCGAGCTGCTAACTTATCCTGGATTCTGTTGGAGAACTCCAGTTAGCACATTCAGGGAGGGCTGTCAAAGTTGATCTAATTTAAGTGGATGATTATCTGTCACACAAAACCTCGTTGGTAACACTTTGTCTCTGTTCAGTTTTATGTCACTTCTGCACTATGAGCTTTAAAATAATAAAATGATCTTCTCTCATTTACAAACTCACCTAAACCTTATAAAAGCTTTTATACAACGAGATGACGCCATTAAAAAGGCCCGTCAGCTGACCCTATCAAATTATGAAAAACAGTGTAAAGCAGCTGTGTTCCAACAGTTGAATGAAAGCAAAAACACAGACAAAGAATTAAAAGTATTAAAAAGTATTAAAAGTCAAATTTCTGCGATCTTTAAAAAACTCATTCAAATAGCTTTTTAGATGAAGATACCAATTAGTTAATCTATTAATCTTCCTGCATTTTTTTAAATAATTAGAGCATATGTCTGTGAACTGCCCATTTATTGCCAAAGCATTTCAGTATTCAGTATGTATGAAAAAGGAAACCAATGGTGCTGTAATGCCTTTCGGTGTTAGTTTACCATCAGTCATAAAGGCCAGATGGCATTAATCTCTATCTGGACTCAGTTGAACTCCATTCTCATGTGACCTTCGCTGCTCTTCCCTCTCAATGCGATTCATTTCAGTCTTTTGTGTTGACTGATCAGCAGATCCATGTCATTGAAATGCCGCAGATGCCTTGCAATTCCATCAGTGTATCATTCCCTCCTGAGTTTATGCTTCATTCTATTGCTGTGCTTTACAACTGTAGCTGTTGTCAAGCTCCTCTCTCTGTCACGTATCAGCCATGAAAACTGCGGGAGCTGTTCCAGTCAGAAAAGGTACGTCTTTGGGCAGAGATGCTTACAAACTGGAGGCAACAATCAGCACAGAACTGTCACTGTTATAATGATGAGACCCTCATGCTAGCCCCCAACTTTATTCCCCCTGTAACTCCAGAATAGACTAGCACACAAAAACCTATTCAAGCTTCCTCCTGCTGTTTCACATATTACAATAACTATGTCAGTTGAGTAGCTCCATCTAAAAATTGGTCACAAAATTTAACTAAATGTCCCGTTGTTATCTTTAACATGTGTTTCAATGGGCACAATGTCAATAAAACTGCATTTGACAAAAAAAAAGCAGCATCAGTTGAACTTTTTTTTCCTTTTCTTTTCAGCTCAGGTCTGCAACAATTATGAAAACTCAATTACAAAAATATTTTACAAAAAATTCTAACGTTGATTAGCTGAGTCTGTGTTACCTGATGCCAGAGCTATAGTTTCATCAATATAATAAATATATTGATAGTTTTATATAATAAAATAAAACAAAATCAAATATCAAATAAGAACATCAAACTATTCCAAGAGAGAGAGAGCGAGAGAGAGAGAGAGAACATTCAATTTCATCATCCTGGTGTGTCATCATTTTCTCTGAATAGAGAGCTGACACCAACTACCCTTTAACAAAGCTGAAACGTAATCATCACACAACAGAAATGAGTGGAAATGTGGATTTAGTCACTTTTTCCCTGACAAATTCCCTTGAAATTGACATTTGAATGGAAACCCAGCAAAAATGTCCTAAGTTGGGGGGCAGTAAGCTAGCTAACCACACACCTTGTCAAACTGGCGTCATAGGAAAAGACAGCCTCTTCTTTATCTCTGGAGTACACATTTGAAAAAAAATGGCAGAGGCAGCCGTTTATGTGTCAGTCCAACTAGCTTCTAAATAAGGCATTATCTGTCTTTATTTCACCAATACTTTAAGAAGAATGAATGAACGAACGCGTGCCATTGCTCTGTTAGCACATAGCTACTGTTATGTGGCTACTTACAGCTATAGGAGAGCTAACGGAGGGAATTCTTCATTCATCTTAAAGTATTGGTGAAATAAAGACAGATAATGCCTTATTTAGAGGCTGCATCGTCCCTGCCCTGTTCACTCCGTTATATGGATATTCACCGATCGCAAGTTTTCTAAATAACTTCTGATGGACGCCGACTTTCGCCACTGTATTTTCGGTGAGTAGATAAACGTATTTCATGCCAGAAATAAGGTCTAGGTTTAAAATACCGGAGTTCCCCTTTAAATGTGCATGTAAAATGCAGAGTCGGAAGCTAACATTACAGACAAAAGAACAATATGTTTTTTACCCCCTTTTCATTTAAGTTGGGCCCCTGATTAAGCTATTTTAATGCTAGTGCATGATAAATCTGAAGGTCCCCAATAAAGCTATTTTAATGCTAGTACATGATAAATCTGAAGATCCCCGATAAAGCTATTTTAATGCTAGTACATGATAAATCTGAAGGTCCATGATAAAGCACAATGCATTTCTGTCTGTTTGCTTTTAAATTAAGCTAAAAATCGTACAGGGAAAAGCTTCCAGAGAAGTTGAGCAATATTTGACCAAAAATAATTTTCTCATTATACTTCCAACTTTTTCTGTTTTATGGCAACATGCCAAATGTCCTTTTACTCAGTACTCTCTGGTTTTGTCCTGGATTTGTCGATACTTGCTATTAAACACGAATTATTAACTAACAAAGCAATGCTCTGTCCAAGAAACTAATTTTATTCATTTAAAACTGTTCTATGAAATGAATTAGTCTTTTATTTCCCCTTTCCAAACTATTCGTGATTGATTTAACTGAACAATAATGGACTAATTAATTTAAATCCTCCGCACTCAAGAACAGCTGGCAGAATCATCATAATAGACAAGACACCACCTATAAGAGCTGAGTCTGACCAGGCCACAAAGATGGGGGGGGGGGACTGGAGACACCACAAGAAGCCTCCTATTGCCTGCGAGCAGCAGATGTGCGCTGTGGGACTCAGACAAATAAAAAAAAAAACTGTCTCTGGCTTCATCAGTGGGTTCTTCCATCCAGCTCCACCCATTCAGGCCCTTTGGCTTTTTTCTTTTACAGCCCCTGCGACACTGAGTGAAATGAACTGAAAGATCACCAATCACAGGCATGGCTACCACACGGACATGCACCCAGCCACCCCCGTCAAACCCCCTGTCTCTTGTTGGGAGCCCCCGGTGGGAATGTTCACTGTTTGAAGAGTTAACTCTTTAATTCCGTCTGGAATGTTTCCTCGGGGTGGGGCAGTGTAGTGTGCTGAGCCAGACCACTAACCACTCTTCCCCTTCCACAGCCACCCCCCCCCCCCCCTTCATCTCCCCACTAAATTCAATACCTCTATTTCTGGGAGGGGGGAGTGGATCCACACTTAGCTGTGAAGGGGTCAGCACAAAATTAAGCTGTTTTATGTCAGCATGATAATACCCCCCCCCCCCCTTCCCTCACCACCACCACCACCACCCCATCCAACCAGCACCAATTCAAATAAAACTGCCATTTGCGGGTTAAAAAAAAAGCACGGCTTTTCATTTCAGTTGTTAGACATTTGTCTCTCTATATGATATACACACATAACACATAAAAAATAGGCCCACTATTACTACTATTACTACTTTTAGTAACTTTTTACTAACTTGAAATCCAATTTAGAATTGATATAAATCTAATAATTTTATGGAATTTAAATGGAAAGAAGTTTCTCCTCATTTTTGTCAATAGTTATTTGTTACGATCCATAAGCATTGTGCGATGTAAACCTTTGTATGATCATCTTGGTACCATTTTAAATCCAGAGCATGGCAACACCGGGTTTTTACCCAACAGGAGAAAAAGCAATGCTACATGACTAGATCAGTTTGCAAAACTGTCATGCAGCAGTGTCGTATTGTGCCAACACGTGTATCTATCCAACACCGTCCAGCATTAAACATGAAGCTGAACAACCTGTTGCAAGCCTGCAGACCCTGGAAAGGACACTGATAACTATCTGGCAAATCAGAAAAAAAACAGAATGCACTGCAACAGCAACTGGTCACTTCAGCTCCATGGACCACAACAAAATTTAAAAGACTTTTTTCTTTCCAAAGTAAGCCCTATAAATCCCAGCCATACAAAGACAGGCAACCTGAATATGCTGCAGAGAGATAGAAGCGCTCTGTCAGTGTTCTCTTCACAGCACTCTGTTTAACCAGTTTAGGGTCAGATACACGTATTTGAATCAACACAGTCAGAACATAATTTACTACATTAAATATTACATATTTTATTGTACCCTTAATTCATCATATTATAGTTATTGTAAAAGCTCTGAAACAGAGTCCAACTCTGTATATGATATTGTGTCTGAATCTACAACTATAAATGGGCTCTCATTATTTTACTGACAATTAGATGATCTTGAGGAATCGTAAAGTTAAGTTTAATTCTCCTAAGATGCTCCTCTGCCAGGAAAATATCTCTAAAGATATTTAACTGCATCTCCATTGGATTTCTCACCAGACAGACTTAAATCAATTTACCACCAATTTTGTTCAACTTAAGAGTTAAAATTAGAGCTAAATCAGAAACTCTAACCATCTTAAGAATGACGGCAAATCACTGAAATCACTGTGACAAATTTGGAAGCAAGACTCAATGTTCATGATAACAAAGACCCAAACTAGAGACACTATTCACAGATTAGAAAGAAAAAGAATAAAAGAAACAAACAAAGTTGAATGCACAATTGAATGAGGTCATGTCCATCTAACAAGGACAAAGCTACTTCATTTGTACGCCGCTTTTCCAACACAAATGCCACCCAAAGTGCTTTACGGAGCAAAATCTAAGCGCCAAAGGAAACAAGTGTGAAAGAAAGAAAAATGTAAAAGATTTACAACACTTATAAAAAGCAATTTACAAATAGCAGTAAAATGTCTTGCAAATAATAATAAAACCAAAAATCCAAATAAAAAAGGAAAAAGTATACCAGAGACAGAAAGACCCTTTTTTTGTGTGTGTGTGTGTGTGTGTGTGTGTGTGTGTGTGTGTGTGCCCAAATCATCCCTTTTCTTTAAAAAAAACAAACAAAAGTGTTGGAAACATTAAACTAAATCAAACAAGGGAACCTATCACACTTACACTGATGAACAATAAATGTACACTGACCACTTTCACATATCCCAATACTTTGTTCACAGTATAAGCAAACAGTCTGAGTTGAGGCTTTCAATTCCCTGTGTGGTTTAGCATCCAAAGCACAGCAAGATATAACAGGCCTTACACATCATAGCCATGCTTTGTTCTGAAAAGGCACAGCAACAGGTTTTAATGGACCTCAGCCTTCCTCATTATTTCTCATCTGAATGTCCTCCATTTGCAGGCAATTTGTACCAACAGAGGTCAGACAGTAATTCCAGCCTTATTACATCAACATAACAGGAAGTCCAGTAAACAGAATGATACTAAGTACACCATTTAAAACCCACTGACAGTAATGGCATGTGAGACAACAGCATAACATTCAGAAAGGAAAAACCAGATCAGGTTGACATATGTATACAACATGCACACCAGGCGTGGGGCCTCTTGGCTCCAGTGGCAACAAATTCCTAACAAATGCAGAGGTTTTTCCAACAGTTCAACTGTGTCCAAGCACTAGGGCAGACTTGTTCCACCTTCCACTGTCAAAACAAAAACTTTGAGTTCATCTGCTCAATACAATTCCCTCCTCATTTATCATAAATGAGCAGAAAACAATGCCAAACGCTCCTGCCACTTAAAGTTCACACACAATCCTTATCGATCCCTTCGCTGCAGCCGTGCAGCTCCCCGCTTCCTGACTGATGTGTTGCTGTGGCGACAGCTAAATTATGCAGCAGTGTTGCCTCAAGAGAAAGCTTTCAGTGCCTGAGCAGGAAAAGCAGGGCCCAAGGTGGCAAGTGTTACTGCAGCTTTTCAATAACAGATGCCCAGTTACCCAGAGAAACCAGATTTGGTGAACTGTGCTCTGGTTGACTGCTTCTTCTTCTGTATTAAACGCATTCCTCAGCAGTTGTAGAACAGCTCCTTATTCAGTTGTGCGCCGACAAGTGAGTTTTCCCATTGCACTGATTTACTCTGTGTGAAATGATGCAACAACTGGATTTACCAGTTTTTCCACAACCTCCAAAGCAAAATCTCATTTGGTCAAGAAGACAAGCTACAAATCTGATCAAGCTGTAGAATGGAATTATTCACTCAATCGAGCCTGCTAAATAAACCTTGCAAATTTAAAGCCAACATGATTAGTCAATGATTTAGTCAATGTGACAGAATAAAAGAGTCAACCACACTGCATAATTAGGGAATAGCATGTCTTGATATCTTCTAATGATCCGGCACATGTTGCAACCAAACCACCAATTAGGGATCCACCAATTGCTCAGATAGTTAATAGGATAAGAAATGGATGTTTTTGAGCTTGTCTAATTTGACCAGAGAATGACAGATCAGGCAAAGGAAAAGAGAATTGCTTTTAGTCGGTCATTAAATGCATCATACACACAGAGAGCCACGCATGCAAGCATGTCTTCAGAGCGGAAGTTTATAAAGCTCACATTTGGTGTTAAAGGAGACATATTGTGTCCTCATTCCACAAGTTCACACAATTTCCTGGGATCTAAATTAAATATCTGTGGCATGCTTTGGTCAAAATGTCACAGAGATAAAATAAAACAGCAACCTGTCCAGCCGTGTTTTTAGGCATGTGTTCACTGCAGCCCGTTTTATGGGGTGGAGTGAGCCACTCCACTTCCTCTCTTCCACATTATATGCCTCCAGAGATCTGTGCTACACTTTTGTGCTACTGTGCAAGCATAAATTTAGACACAAATTATGCTCAACAACCCTTGAACAGACGAGACACAATTTGTAATTCCTCTCTTGCATATCAGCTTGATGAACCTTGGGATTCACTGCTGGTGTTTTTAAGGAACATACGGGCGATGCTTCACCAATGTTTAAAGGTTTGTTTCTGTGTTGGCGGCTTCCGCTGTTGCGGGTGTATGAGCCCATTTATGCTGCACTCAGTAACAAAATGTCCAACTTACGAATAGTATGAATCTAAGAAAACGCCAAAAAAAAGAAAATCATGAATTTCCTGGTAGAGACCTCAGATAAGGTTTATCAGCCCCGGCCCTAACCTCTAACCCAGACAGAAAACCTCCTGCTTTTACCTTAAACTATCGACTTTTTCCTCACTTAGACCAGTTGTAAATAAACTAACCTAATTTTCTCAAAAATCATGTTTATCAGAAAAAGGGTCCAACACAGCCTGGAGGATACAGTGCAAAGTCATCCTGTCATGTTGTCATAGCTTACAGGATATGGTGGAGTGTTGTTACTGGACAGTTCTTTGCTTTGCCTTTAGAGAATTAAATGTTAAAGGTTAAATACACCTCTACTGGTAATGGGAAGAGATTCACTCTCCTTGTTCCAGCAGGTGCAATAGTGTTTAAAAATACCCACATGGAGACCCTAATTTAGATAAAAATAGTATTACACTGGGGTCAGAAATGAAAAAAAATCCTGGAGCAAAATCATGGAATTCCTTGTTGATACCTTGTTGCCTTCTTCTGCTTTTATTATAAGGCGCATCTGTTTTTAGGAGGCAGAGTAGAGCCTCGCACTGGAAAAGTACTGAGGTTATTGACATAGAAACATGTTTGTTTAAGAGCAATCAAATTATTGGTCTCTTGAAAAGATCTCTTAAGTCCAACTCTAGCAGTAATTGATTCATTACAGAAAGAAAAGAAAAAAAACTCATGGTCTTCAGATGGCTTGCCACCGACTCTTCACTGCTTTCCTCATTCAGTGAATGGGAATCTATGAATATTCAAATCAGTCCCACCCACATCTACACCCACCAGCAGCTGACACTGGCCTTCTCAGTTTACTCCGGCTCCATTTGCCATGCTCTGTTTAGCACTTTGAATATAGTGACAATTCAGCCGTAAATATTTGAACCAGAGAGTGATTCTCAGAACGTGTTAGCTAAATTATACACAATCACATGCAAGTAGAGGGTTCAGAATGGTTCATCTGTATCAGAAAGTTACCACTTGCTGACCAAGAGCTACAATCAGTGAGCTACCAGCTCAAGCAGCGAGCAAACCACAGTCCTAGCAAGGAACCAGCTAGGACTCATGCTCAAGAGTTTGGCTCAGAGATACCGGCTTGTTCGGCTGCAAGCTTACCTAGATGGAGCTTAGACTTAGAATGAGCTAAATCGGCAAGCTTCCCCACTCACCAGTGAGGATAATTTAATAGCGGATAGGATAAAGTAATAAAAAAGTTTAAATTAGCTAGGGAGCATATAAATTGGACTCTGGAGCAATAGAAAAAGTTAATGAGGTCTGACTAGTCCATATTTACTTGTTCTAGAGTGACTGGTGCATCAGGGTAAGAATAGCATTGGATGAAGTCCTGCACCCATCACGCCTGGGCAGCATTGTGATCTGGGGTTGCTTCAGTTGGACAAAAAAACTAAAAAGAAAGTCGGCTTGCTATCTGTAAATACTGAATGACCTTAAATCCACTGAGAATCTTTGAGATGTGCTGGAGAAGATTTTATGTATTAGTCTGACTTTCTCATCATCAATACAGGATGTTGGCAAAAATTAACACAACTCTGGACAGAAATCAATGTTATGATAATACAACAGCTGTTTGAAAGGATGCCCCAGTGAATGCATGCAGTAGTAAATGTGAGTGTGACTTCTTCTTTGGTAAGGCAAACTATACTGAAAAAAACAAAACTGAACTCTGGTGCACAAAGCTTGATACAGTATGTTTTCAGTTGGAGGGGGTGGCCTATCTCAGCTAAACCCTGGACAGGTCGCCTGGGCCACACAGAGACAAAGGCTGTCAGCAGTAGCACAGCAACCTAACTTAAGCACATCTCTCAGTTCTAACATCCAGCTAACTCAGGTGAAGCAATGATTGTGCTCCAGGCACGATTACGACTCTATTAATAATTACAGAAAGAAGAGGATCTTTGAGAGCAAGAAGAACAGGACAAAGTGTGGGCTTTATTACAGAGGTCATGTAGCATCCGCCACACTGTGGAGACCAGCTGGACAACCCATCTCCCGCTCCACATGCCAGCTTTGCCTTGTTTGACATTCATTTATTCTGTTTAGGAGAGGGCCGGGGTCAGCCTCCACACATCACTGACAAGAAAACATGAAAACAAACATGTCTGTCTCCACCCATCTGCCCTTCATAGGAGAATCATACATTCAGCAACAAGATAGAAAAATTAAATGGTTAAAGTCCAACTACTGGACCGAGCAAATCGTGTTCAACTCTGTGTTTCATCATAACTTCAGACACACACAAAGGGTCACTTTTGCAACATGCTCACTGTCTCGATCAACATCTTTGGTAGTGCAATGTATTTTAGCAAATGGACATTCCTATCCTGATTGTGTTGTTGATGACATGAAGAGCCAAACCCTTTCTAAATATTGTGTGCCATGTTTCAGCAACATCACATCATCTCTGGAAACAGCATTCGCACACAGAGTGCCTTTAGATGAAAGCCTCCATCCAATGTCACTGGTTACATGATACGTACATGTCAAAGTAAGGGGTCTTCTGTACAAATCTCTCTTTAGCTTGTCACCCTATCTCCTCTCTGTCACTGCCTTTAGAATATAATAAATGTTCTACCCCATTATTTTTCGATAGTCGGTATTTGTGGCATCTGCCAGAATTGTCTCTGGCCCCCTCCAAGACAATGACATCAAAAAAGAAAGGGTGAGAGTTAAAAAAACAACAACAAAAAAAAACAACGCACTTCCCCTGCAACCACTGATCCCCTCCCCCCTACAGCGGTGCAACCTGAAACTGCCTGAAGAGATGAGCCGCCATTAAATACTGCAGAGCTGACATAATGACAGGAAAGATAAAAGAGAGGAAACAAAAAAAGGCCAGACCAATTCTCGTCCCATAATGCCTCCCCCATCCCCCCGGCTCAGCCTGCCTCTCCTAATAAAAGACACCAGGCCACAGATAGGGTACTGGTCAGCTACAACTTTGCTGCTATGATCCTCTGTTGTAACAATGCTCCTGACAAAGCCTGGTCATCACTCAGAATAATACTACTCCACTATTTATGACAGCTCTGAAAACATAAAAGTAAGCAGCCGAAACACCGCTGGGAAGTTCAGTTTCATACAATGTTAATGTCCTAGCGAGTAATGTTTTATTGTATCTGGCAAATATCAACCAAAAAAAAAAAGATATGCATTAATGACAAAAACAATATTATCACTAATCCTTCTTCCAACACATTTACATGAGCCTCAAAATCTTACTGCTTTGGGGCTCCCATGTGTCATCACCTATTGTCCATGTTTCATAGCTAAATTTGGTAATGTGGTCTTGGGAAACGCCATTCAAAGACATTTACCTTTAAATAGACAGTAATAAAATGCAGACACATGATAGTCGAGCTCCTCCAGCTCACTGATCAAGCACAGATATGTCCCCTCACACTGCCCACTCCTGTACAGCTACAGCTTTTTATATCACTTACAGGGATCAGAGCTCTCTGTTTAACCTGCTACGTCCTAAGCTAAACCACAGCTCGGCTCGGTTCCCTGTTGGCATTCCAGTGTTCTGTAACACAGTGCTGAGGCAATATTTACCTTCGAGAGAAAGTTCACTTGGCACACAGCCGAAACTCTTGGGGTGGCGGGAGTTGGAGAAGGGGGGTGACAGGCTGCTACTGTGTACTACACCCAACCTTTCCACCCACCCAAAATCCTCAAGCTGACCCGGCCAACCACCCACAGCCTTACAGCAGCAGAACTGCCCCATCTGACTCCACGGCCTGGATCAGAGCCAAACTTGAGCCAAAGTCTGAACAAAGTGCCAAGAGGGACGAAGACTGAGAGAGACACACACTCGGCATGTGAGCACAAGAGGAGAAATCTAGTGAGCGTGAACACATTGCACCTCAGCCTGGACTTCTGCCAAGACTCACTGAGGAGGGTTTTTTTTTTTCTCAACCACAAAAGCCAATCGGCGGTCAACCCCCCACAGAGTTTTGAAGTGTCACACAAAGACTCTGCTGGAGCAGTGTAAATATATCACAGTCAAGATTAAGCAGTCATTCGCAGGAGGGGGCTTGACGGAGACATCAAACTAATCTCACAAATTCAACATGAATTAGGACAATTTTCAGTCAGTTAATAATGGCAGAGCGATGTCTTAAGTCTCAAACATCACTGGAGATAATGTTTCATGAAAAAGAAAAGATCAAAACAAGATTTGATGTAAAAAGAAGGAAACGTGTGGCGGGCAGAGCTACAAGGTGAAATGTACTAACCTGTCTGAAGTGGTCATCAAAGCCCCAGTCGGCTTGTCCATTAGGAGAGGTGGCGGAGTTGGGCCCTGCAGGAGACAGACCCTCGTCAGGTTCCTGCTTCACTCTAACAGGTGGGGATGCAGCCCTCTGGGGAGCCGACGCAGAGTAACTTGCAAACGGACGGGCTGGGATGCGGGGGGCATTCTGCTGCAAAGCAAGGGTCTGCTTGCGGAGAAACTCCAGCCCACTGGCACGACCCTCGTCCTCCTCACTGCCCTCGTCCCCCTCCATCATCTCATTGTCATCATCCTCATCCCCCGAATCCCGGCCTCTGTCTTCATCATCCTCTCTTTCTGAGTCTACACTGCTCTGATTGGACACTCGAGGAGGCAAGCCGCTAGCAGGAATGCCTCCGGCCAGACCTTTGCCCATGAAGGTGGCCCCGGAAGCCCGGGCTGCTGCCAGGATGGCCTGCTGGGCAGCAACCTGCTGAGCATACATGATGTGGGCCTCTCGTAGCTTCCTCTCCTTACGCTCCATTTCCAGTCGGGCCTGCTGCTGGCGCTGGAGCTGCTCCATCACTGCCTCCAGCTTCATTCCACCAGTGGAGCTGCTTTGGGGAAAGGCCACACTGGGCTCCTGAGACATGCTGGGCTGAGGGAGGAAGAGAGGGAGTCATGAATTACCAACCAGATTAGGAAATCTAATTACTCCTAAAAGCTGTAATGGGAACAAGGCACGGATTCAACAGAAATTCAAAGCCATACAAAAACTACTTCTGATTCAACAACAAGGTTTTCACCAAGTTGAAGTAGTCTAAACTTTGAAAATGCCTTGTACTTATGTACTGAAGTCAATGTTTGAACCAGAGGGTCTGAGATAATTGTCTATGTCTGTGTAATCAGCAACATCACAACATTAAATCTAAGCTGTCACTTGTTAACTTAAACAAATTCTAAAATGTTTACGCTTGACCCATAACTATTTCATCTAACCTTGAATGCAGCAGTATGAGTAGAAAACAGCAAGCAGAAAGGCAGGAGAATTTAACAACACATTCAACCAGGCTCATTGCAGAGTAACCTGACCTTTACAAAAAGGATGAATACAATCCTTAAAAACACGTCTAAATAAAAGAAATACTGCCGTAGCCAGCAACAGAATAATCATTTTGGCATCTGCAAAAAAAACAAAACACAAATAGATAAAGAATGACATAGTTATTGTATTAGTGCTCGTGGAAATTGTAATTTATGATAACCTCACAAGTTGAAAAGACGTCTGTCTTAACAAGAAGTGAACACTTGATACAGTGCGGCAGCTTGAACGCTGTCAGCGCGCAAAGTTGAGCTTCATTTATATACCTGGGACGCTCGAAGATGTTATCCCGAGTGGCGCACAGACAGCTTTCAAAAAGCCTCCTGCTTAAATGAGCAGTAATATCAAAACTAAACAACCAACCAAGTGAAAAGAAGTCAATGCACCCTCTCCACACTCAGCTCATTAGTTGCCACATCCTCAAAATTCGTGGATCACGTTCGCGCGGGTGAGATAACGCGCAGACGAGCCAAGTCAGCCCACTGACGCTTTTGAGAAAAGGTATTTCCTACGGAGGTGTCGCTACAGCGGAAAGAGAGTAAACACGACCTACCACAAGACAAATTTACCTCTTCAAGTTTGTTCTCCTCTTTTCTTTGGGAAACTCTAAAGTTTGGCGAGCCAACTCCACTTCACCTTCACGTAAAGAAAAGCGGTCAAACTGCGTCGCTCGGAGGGCTTTCAGCTCGTCCCCGCTCAGTTAAACACGAACGGAAGCCAATCACGACCACGACTCACCGTTTGTGCCTTACTACTGCTGGAATTGTCCACCATCCCTCCTTGCTTGGCTTTATCCTACTTCTTCCCTTGTTTCTGGCACTCGTTCAAACACTTGTAAACACACACACGCGCGCGCGCACGGGGGCAGAGTCGCTGTGCATGCACCGCAGATTCCGACTGATCAGACCAGCAGAAAGGTACTCCGTGCTGTTTTTCTGGACGACTTCTTCGAGCCTGTCCGAATCTCTTGTCCCTCTTTCTTTCCCTTTTGATTATTCGTGATTTTCCTTTTAGGTGAGGGGACAGACTGGAAAATGCCCGATCTCATATCTCGGAAAGCGCTGAGGTAACTCCCAGTCGTTTTTTTTTCCTCCCCTTGAGTTGACACCCCCAGCATGGCGCACACAAGCATTAGACCCGCCCAGCGACAGCAACAAGTATCAGCTTTTTGCCGTTTCTTAACTCGAATTAAGCACCATTAAGTGCATGAATAAAATAAATTGAATCACAAGGGATTTTTGTGCCGCTTGAAGCAAAATGGCATGGAATAGATGGAAGACGCAACGGGTCGTTTTCTATTCCTCACTGTCAATAAGATCCAAGAGCAAATCCATATATTAAATAGCTGACATGTGCACAAGTTTTATCATGATAATTTATTAGAAAATAAGGTGTGTAGATGCGGATAAAATCGCGTATCTTTTTAAAACCAAATTGCAAGGCTTGGCGTGGAGTTTATTCCAAACTTGTTTCATCAACAAGTTATACGCGTTTGGTCCATAGTAAAAAAAAAAAGAATGTTTTAGCTATATTTACGTTTAAATTTCTTATCTTTCTTTGCTACAATAACTTTAAAAGTGTGACGCGCAAGTTATAGTAGGAGCGCAGCGCGGCTCTCTACTGTCCCCTGGTGGAAACAACAAGCAACGCGTGCAGATCGGTCGGTGCCTCTCGTCCTCTGATTAACTCTTCTTTTGCTGAAAAGCATGTGTCACTGACAAACAAGAGCGCTGACGGTGATTATTCATAGTTATCACAACACAATAAGACATAGACAAGCATCTTCAGAGTTTTCTTTAATAATGCAATTTAATAAACGGTACAACTAAATAAAAAAGATTTGCAATTACCATAGTAAAAAAACAAACAAAAAACAAAGTTATTGCATTTAGCACTCCATAAGAAAACCCCTGCAAAATGTTATACAACAACCAGATTGTCCCAATAGTTGCATAGTACAGATGAGTTCAAGTGTACCTGCTACTGACCATTGGCATTAAGTGCAGTGATGTCTACACACCAAACACAGCTCAGAGTCGGGGTCAAACACTTAAAATCCAACCAGTCCATTGAGAGCATTTTGCTTGAATTAAAAGGAAACAAAAACCCTCACTTGGTATAACATCAGAGTCAGCTCGATGACCCACATTACAACTATGAAAGGCTAAGAGGTTATAATGTTCATTTCAACATGATTCTGCATATCTGAACTGAGCCCATCTCTGAAATACAATCCGAGGTTCCATCCTAATCCTCGCATGACACGCTTAACTCTTCCCAGTCCCTAATTTTGTTATTGTGGTGAAGTGATCTGCGGTGTCGCCTGTGTATTAGTGAGAGAACCAACGTCAACAGTATGAGAGCAGCATCAGTAGCAACATGTTCGTCCTGACTTAAAACCGTCATGCACTGGACCAGAAGTGCAACTTTTCATACTTTTATGTTACAAACGTAAGCAAAAGGCAAATTGCTCCCCGCTTGTGCGCTAACACACGTACACACAAATCTCCTGAGAAGGTGCTGATCGTCACCATCTCTGACATCGAGCAGTTTGTGTTGATATGATCTTAAAATAAACCCAGCAAACAATAGTAAAATATTACCCAGACAGTAATGTGAGTGAACAGATACATTGTCTAACAGAAAAATAACACTTTCTTTTATTCTTTCTCAGATTAAATGTTGTGTATGAAACAAACCAACAAACATCAGACCTCAAACAGTGAACGCGTAGTTTAAACTTATGTGTGAACTGTAGATGATTTGTAAGGAATATTTAGTGTAGACCTACGGAAACAACTTAATAAATATATAAATAATGCATCTCAAATATGATGTGCATACATACTCTTCCTTATGTATGTATCCTTATTTTGGACAGAATTTTAAACCAAAATGCTACAAATCCACAGTGAGAATTGGCCACATGGAATACTTATACTTTCAGAATTCCTCGACAGATTTGACCTTAAAATACAGCGCACAGATTGTAATGAAGTCGTTTAATCGCTGCACAATTTCAAAGTTTCCCTTCTTAAATTCTGGGCCATAAACAGCATACAGATGTGTGAGAGTAGGTATTACTCTGCCACACTGTGGATATCTGGAACTGTCCAAGTAAACATCTTGGAGAGGAGTGCATCCTTCTTGCATTTTGCTCAGTGACAAACTCTAAACTGTCATTCGTTTGTGTAAATGATCATGAAGGAAACGTATACTTATTACACATAAAACATGAAGGAGTAAAGTAGTTTTACTCAAACATTCCTATTCAAATTCAGTGCTGTGCTTCTTTGCTTTTTATGTTGAAATTGACATAATTTTGGAGTCAAACTCAAATGGAGGTTTTGAGGACAAAAGCCGCAAAAAAAAAAAAGAAGCCTAATAATGCATTGTCATGGGGATGTGAAGTGCCATTATATCAAATAACAGTTATTTATAAGTAACTGGTAAATGCAGAGTCACAAAAGAGCTAAAACAATACACAAACCATCATACTGTTTGCCAGAAAAGAAAAAAACTGTAACCAGTCACGTCCCAAATGTTGAATTGCTTTCCCGCTCCATGTAGAGCCGTGTTGTAATCACTCCTGTAAAAAGCAAACAGGACGACTTAATAAATAAAATTGGTCAAACTTTGGGGGTCACAGTGGATAAGGCTTGCTCTCACATCCATCTGCTTTTCATCAGTGCACGGTGCACACGGTCCTGCATTAGGAATAGTTTGGCTTCAGAGCTGAAAGTCCTCAGGCAGCCTACAGCAGTCGAGCTGCGTAACAAAGAAGGTGTCAAGTACCAGCGCACGCCTTCATAAGGTCCGAGTCACGGCACCGACATCACTGCATGGAGCACGACGGGCCCTCGGAGCAGCAGCACGCGGAGGAGCCCATGGCTTTGGGTGGGATCAGGTCCAGGTCTTCGTCATCGGGGATCTCATCCAGGCGGTAGCCATCCTGAAGCAGCTGTCTGCTTAAGTCAGGATGGACCTGGAGAGCAAAGGCAGCGAGACACACGTCACAAGAGAGCAGGAAAAGCTAAATTCATTCAAATTAAAGGAGGAAATTTAATTTAGTACCCGATTAACGGATTGACGGTATAGAAAATGGATGGATGGAAATTTAATTTAGTGTTTGATATCCCACAGTCATCTGTGCATTTCTACAGTTATTTCAGTTGCCAGACAAAGAATACAATTCTTTGTGAAGTTTAAGAAAAAGAAAATCGTGGGAACATTTGATTGGGCTTTTCTTTATTTGTTTGTTTGTTTTCATTAACACATGGCAAATCTCTTCCCTACAAACGTATGCTAGAATATCAACCAACTAATAAAACGGCTGTCTATTTTGTATAGCTTTTATGTGTCATGAAAATTCTCAATCGCCCAAAGGAAACAGCATAAAACAGCATAAAACCAAATTTAAGTATAAGCTGTGCTGAAAGAAAGCCTAAATAATGCTGCCTATCCACATATATGGGTCGGGAAACAGCCAGAGGCTCGGTGTGTGGGATTAAGAAATAAAGAAAAATTTCAAGTAATAACACTCATATTTACTCACTGTGAGGCACATTCTGTTCCCTCTGATTACATCCAATAAAAACAAAACCTGGCACTACATCTACAAGTGTGATGCACTTATATCAGTTGACTTGGAGAAACTTCTTTTATCAGAGTGTCTGCTGTGAACAACTTTGAGACAAACCGGTTCCTTTTAGCCTTTTACCCACTCATTGTTTGAAAAATATTTGTAATCTGGTAGCACAGCTATCATGTAGTGCTCTTTGAAGTCATTTGTAGACAATGTTAAATATTTGCATAGAGAATGTTTTGCGAAGAGGAAGTGAAGGGTTTGATGTGGTCCAATGACATGTTATCTCACCACATAATATATCTGGATGCACCCCACCCCACGTACATACACAATAGACACAGAGCGAGTTTGAAAATGTGACAACATTCTGAGAGAATCTGAAATATGTCCCATGGGGCGAACTCACCTCAGCTGAAGAGTAGCCTGAGGAATACTGCTCAAAGTCGATCTCTTCATCACTGTAAAGACAGGTAGGAGTAACCTTCTCAATCGGATTAGTTCAACTGCCAATTCAAAACCTGTTTAGGAACACTTACTTAACAAAGTGGAAAGAAAAAAATCTAACTGGGACGTGGAAATGTTGGCTCCACCTGTGTCTTAATTAATGCAACATTCTTTGAAAGGAGAAGTGAAACTATAAGGATTTTTTTTAGGACATACTTTTCGAGTACAATCAGGCTTTATCTTGGTAAACAGACCAAATGACAACCCCAGAGCATGCTCTCATAAAACAAGATGAGCTTTACCAGAGATGTCTGCTAAATATGAAAACCCATTAAAGGCTATAAAACAAACAAACAAAAAAATCCCTTGAAAGGAAACAACAGACTGTCAGTAAGCTCAGTTTCATGTAGATAGCAGGAAGTGACCTTACCTGTCTGTGTCCAGTGCAACCAAAGTTTCCTCAGGATGTTGACTCAAAGCAGCGTAGCCCTTGTTATACTTCACTGTCCTGAGAGAGGGGATAGAAACAGCTTAGGAAAAAAAGAAGGAAGCATCCCCAACAGCTTCTGACTATTTTCTAATCATGTCTCCCCACCTCTTAACACCTTGCCTGGGCTGATGCGTCACTGGAGGCCCGGATGAGAGGGCTTTCTTCTTCAGCGCTTTCCTCGCCATCTCCCTGTGTTTCTCTTTGGATTATCAGAAAGAGTAGATTCATTTCAAACTCCAATGTTTTATCTCCCTCTAAACAGACCACGTCGCTATTCTAAAAAGTAACAGAGATGTGTGCTTTACGCATCTAATGTGTCTTAACCAATCTATTCCATCTCATAAAACTCAACTCATCTGTGTAGAAATCTTTCTTATTCATGACATCTGTTTTTTTTCTTGGTGCAACAATATCACGTTATGCAGAGTCTGTTATTCAGCTGCCAAATGAGCATTAAACTGAGCTTCACCAGTCAATCAGTGCTATGCTGAATACAGCATAGTGGTGAAAACCTTGAGAGTTTAAGATTAAGGAGCAGAGTTCATACACATTATAATGATACTAATGTACAAACCTTGGATTTCTTTAAATTTGTATACATAGTTCAATCAAAGCCAAATCAATAGAAAAAGGAAAAAAGAAGGACAACTGCTGGCTTAGAAATGTAATTATGACCTCTCCCAGGCTCCTTGAGTCAACAAAATGCTTACGCAGTTTGAGGTGGATGGCTGGAGCTCTGGACATGATGTACGGTCCTCTTTTCTCCACTGGCCTGATGCCTCCATCTGTGGTCTTAGGTCTTGTTCCACTACTTGGTCCCTACCATTTCACACAGAGAAAACACTGTAAATCAAGGTTCCTGGATGGAAGCCAAATAATTGACAAATCACTTTAATGACATCATGTGAGCAGGAATTGACACGTTTTTTCTAGAGAATCTGCAAAGGAAAAAAAGCCTTGAACCCCAGTGTTATTAAATTATTCATTCAAGGGACAAATTAATGTTCTGGTTAAAACATACCTCACACGAGCAAGTTGAACATGTAAGAAAACGAAATTAAATCCCATATCTCTCATAACTCTCTGAGGACGTTTTTTTTTCTGAAAGAAAAGTGTCTGTGTGCTCATTCACACACCACTTGTTTGAAATTAAGCCAAACTTAGCGGCAGAAAGTCTCCCCTCTCAGCAGTGATTTAGACAAACGTTTCTCATTTAAACAACAGTCCAAAATAACCTGCTAGGCTACTGAGCTAGCCTCCCTGTTTCTGTTTACAAGCCACTGTTAGCCGGAGTAGCTTTAGCCAACATTACCGTCAAAACTTGTGGCTCCTGCTGCGTTTCCAGGAGGGCGTCTTTTTCAGGCTCCTCAATTATGTCGTTCATCATCTTGGCGTTTGTTGTCACAATTCACACCACGACACAGCCATGGCAGTGGTTGTTATTACTTCGTTGTTTTCCCTCAGGAACCGACAGGCACTTCTGCTAGCCAGCTAGCATATTATGCTATCAATGACAGCAGAGGTTTACAGTACTTCCGGGCAGATTTTTCCAAAATAAGAACCCCAGGTCCACTTATGTTTATGTCCATTAACCAAAAGACGTGTCACAATTCGGTTATCGTTTCAAAACTACCAAGTCAATGTAGTCCAAGGGAAAGGAGGGATTGAACAAAGAAAATTACGACAGTTACAAGAAAAAAATATCCAAGAATGCTTAAGTTAAAACTGCTGCTTCCTCTGAATGTGCCGCTTTACAGGGGCTTCACTATTATTTCCAGCTCAGTGTGGCCATCTAGCGGCAAACTGAGGAAAACACGTCTGTATCTCAGACTGACACAATTGGGACTGCTTTCAGAAAATATTTTATAAACATCTCTGCTTTATGCTTTGTGAAGCCACGGTCTAGATGTACATTTTATTTTCGAGCACAAAAAAAAACAAAAATTATTTGCGCTTCATTTCAATAAATATAAGATTTAATTATTCTAGCTACTGAAGATGCCAAACTGAGTCAAAGGTCTGGCTCACAAGAGCTCAGCTCAACTGCTTCTCTCTTCATTCTGCTTTTACAGATATTTTTAGTGTTTGTAGAATATTAATGAAATAGAATACAACCAATACCGCTCACCTAATTAGTTACAAATCTATTACATGTGCTTAACAGAAGATTTTCACAAGGTATTTTATTTCTTTACTTAAAGAGTAAACAGTGGCTCAGTTCCATCCAACTACCCTTGGAAGCCACACCAATAAAGCAGTCATCAACATTCTTGACATCTGTGCTTCAAATGCGATCAAACGTTTGTCAAAGAAGTAAAACACAGGTTCAAATATTTTCTTTATTATATCCACTTTTTTGTACACAACAGGACAGCATGTGTTTAATCAACAAAATACTTCTTAAACTGGAGAGAATCAGGAGGGCGCGTCTCTTCACGCGTCAAAAGGATCTGAAGACAGTAGACAAAGACATCGTTTCAACTTCAAGCACGTTATACAGTCTAAATAAAGTCAGCATCCACAAACAGGGTCAGAAGAAATGAATGGTACGATGCGCCCTAACCTTGACGGTCTACAACTTGTCAATTCCGAGCTCCTCTGGTGTTGAGATGCCAAGTTCTGATAGGGTGGGTTTCAACTCCTGAATCAGATAGGGATAGATGTCCTTGTGGGGACCTGCTTTATCCTGAGAAAAAAGATATAAGAGTATTATATTTTCCTCCATTATTTATACCCATTTTTGCCTTTACTTTGGTGAATCATTACATTCCAAGTTCATGTTCTTTATCTGTGAAGTGTTGCAGCCCTAAACTGAAACAAAGTTGAATAAAAAGGTTGAGCTCAAAGTCAGCCGACGAGGAAGCGTCATTCACCTTGACAGCTTCGAGGATTCGGATGGCGCTGGCCAGATCATCCAGCCTTCGGCAGGCTCTTAGCGCTGAATCCAGGATCTTGACTTCGGGTACCAGGTCGTATCCGATCAGGGTGTTCATGCCTTTGGATTTCGAATGAAAGAAAAGCCAAATTATTTAATGCAAACAGTAAAATTGCTCAGTCTAACTCACTGCTTTTAGCAGGACTGCCTCTACAAAGGAAGCTATTTGATTGTTATAATTTGGCTGTTTGTGAGCAGGCTTATTCAAAATGATCTTGACAGTTTTACAGGACAACTTTACCAGAAGTGGAGCATGGCCTACTTTGAAGTGATTAACTTCTGAAGTCAAATATATATATAGCCACGTTAGACATATGTAATCTCAGGATGCTGTTTCCAAATGACCACAAACAAAAATCCTAACAATCACCGAACTAAAGCATGAGAGTTAAAAGAGAAGAAGACACTTTTGCAACAGGAGAAGCAGTCACCTTTCTTCAGCTCCCAGGCATCGATGTCAGGCTTGCTAAAGTAAGTGACCCAGCGGGAATCAAACTCCTCATCTGTCTCCACCTTACCGTGGGAGTAACACCTGGAGGCCAGTGGAGCTAGAAAACAGGAAGAATACCCATATTTTTAAATGCTTCATTAATTCATGAACTTATAGAACCAACTATCCAAAAAAGGGTAATATACACATATAAGAATAAAGCAGGTTTGAAAAACAATAATGGCTTATTTCAACCCATAAAATAAATACTTTGACATGTGACTCTTCTCGAAGAAATAAAAGACAAATGTTCAGGCCTTTAGTTGTACATACAGCACAACAATGCCATTTTAAACCTCATGAGCATACTGCTGCAAACTAATTTTTTTCATTGTCACACAACAACATAGCTCAATATCTGTATTGAATAAAGAGCAGAAAATGCTTCTTGGGAACTATGTGGCGAACAGCGATCACTTAAAGCTCACAGGAAGAAAATAAAGGAAGCCATTTTTCAAGCCACACTGTTTTCATCGGGGAGGCTGCTGCTGTGTGCCTGACAATTGGGTTTAAGATACGGTTAACTTTATTTGTCCCACATTGCTCCAGCATCAGATATACAGTATCTGTATGACAAATGGGAATCAAGACAGAAAGCCACAGAAGTTGTACACAACACAAGACTTCAACCAGCACACCAGATCATTCATACAAAATGACAGTTTGTAATTAAGTAGGTAAATAACACCCCCCGCCCCCCAAAAAAAACAATAAACTTACAAATTATGGACTGTGTGTACATATACAACTTTAATTAACTGATATATTGTCCATTCATTTTTTTTCATGGAACCTTATGCCAAATAACTAATTCTTGAACTTAAAACAAAGGAATACGTTTAATTTTTTTTTGTGAACTACTGACCACTTCTAATCTACTTTGCTTGGTTATCCATTTACTGTAAGCTAACAGCTGATGACCTGAGAAGAGGATTTCAGGTCGGTTAATTTAAGTGATTAAAAACATCCAAACAGGCGAACACATCCATTCACAGTTAGATCCATATAATCATAATCCAACGTCACAGACCAAATAAACGATATGGTCTGAGTTTAGACAATACAACGTGTTGATATCCACTGCGTTTAAACAGCGGTCACTTACACTCTTGAACTAACAACAGGGGGTCACCACAAGGTCGTGACTTATTCTCTTTTAATTCACCCCGCAGGACGTTATTTAAACTACAATACAGAATGTACACGTACAAGAATATTTTTATTCGAAGCCCCAAAAGGACAGCTACTCACAAAAATAATTCAATGTCACCCTGTGATAGCCTACCTGCACCCAGCAGAAGCTAAGCTAGGTAGCTAGCCAAGTAAGCAAACGGTAGTCAACTTTATAACAGAGACAGTTTAATTTCGTGACAGGCGTGAAGCCGACACTCCTACCAGTGTAGCATAGTCGTTTCCGAGCCAGACTCCGAGCCCCCGCGGCTGACAGTTGGAAAACTGCTCGCAACATGATGCCGCACTGTGGGTCCTGATCGTCCGGAATATGCTAAAGAGGGAGACTCAGGCCGGACAAACACGATGATGGCGCCAAGTGTCACGTGATCCACGGAGATAGCCGAATGCTTCCACGTTGGAGTCGCTGGCACCATCAGCAGGGTGAACCGTCTGCACGGATTTAGAAGCATAATCTCTTAAACAAGATTTTAAATATTTGTTTTCCAGCCCATCCGCTCATTTCAAAGCCTTTAACAAAATTTACACAAACAATGTAAAATCCATTGCTCTCTTCTCTTTTTTTTCTCATACTTCATTTTTTTTGTTTGTGTCTGAACGTAATTAATCGGAGTAGCAAAGTATTATCTATAGTTTGATCTTTCCCCTGAATTTTACACGTTGTAAAGTTTTATAGCAGCTTTTAACCTTAGCTTGGTTGGTTCTATAAAGCACTTTACAATGTGTCTCTCACTCCCCCATTCACACACATTCCTGCAGCTTCTCACTTATCACAAACATTCTCACACACCAAGAGCTCATCAGGGGCAATGTTATCTGGGCACACTTGGATATGTATTAAGGCTGATAACTGTCTGTAACATATGGATTCTTTTCTGATACACTGATAAGATTTCACAGAAAATACACCAATCAGTAAAAGTATAAGGATTTGAGTGACTTGATGAGGGCCGGAATATGAAGGTTAGACTTCAAGGACATTACATCTTTGCAGGATGTTCTAGGTCGGCAGTGGTAAGGACCAACCAAAAGTGGTTCAAGGAAGGAAAACCATGAACCAGCAAAATGGTGATGGGCAGCTAAGTCTCAGCACTGCACATATTGAGTTGAGAGAAGGATTCAGATTCTTTTATTGTCATTCAACATAACATCAGAGATACACTGCAGAATGAAATTACGGTTGGATGAATATCCTAAGGCAATATAAAGAATAAAAAATAAAGATATAGAATAAAAAAATAAAAATAAAAACCAGGTCAGAGAAAGGAGGAAGTATAAACAGAAAAATATTTGTGCAAATAGTCTTAATGAATAGATAACAGAGGAAGATAAAATAATGTTAGAGTCTGAGGTTATTTGCAGGTGTTCAAAAGTCTGGTGGCAGAGGGAGCTACTGTAGCTCAAACTACTAAAAAAAATCTTGCTGGCTTCAATAGAAAGGTGTCAGAACACATTGCTTATCACATTATGTTGTATATAGGGCTGCATTGTCACCAGAACAGTGGAAGACGGTGGCCTGGTCTGATGAATCTTGTTTTCTCTTACATCATGTGGATGGTCAGGTCCAAGTTTGTTGGCCCCTCTAGAAAGACATGGCATTAAGATGCACTATTGAATCACAATAAACTGTCAGGAGGAGTGTGATGCTTTGGGCTATCTTTTCTTGAGAAAACTTTGGACCCTTCCATTAATGTGGATGTCACTCTGACACATACCTGCTACCTATATATTGTCGCTAACCAAGTACACCCCTGCATTGAAATGGTAATCCTTGATGGTTGTGGCCTCTTCCAGAAGGATAACATCCTGTCGCACTGACAAAAAAAGGTTCAAGCATGGTGTGGGTAATGCAACAAGTTTGAGGTGTTGAATTGCCCTTCAGATTCTTCAGATCTCAACCAAATCACACATTCATTAGATTTGCTGGAATAACAAGTCAAATGGAGGCCCCACCTCCATTTATAGAACTGAAAGGATCTGCTGCTGATGGCTTGGTTCCAGATATCACAGCGTACGTTCAAATGTCTAGTAAAGTCAATGCCACAACAGCTCAGGTATGTTTTGGACAAAAAAAAAATAGACTTACTCAGTATTACATAGGTCTCATAATATCACGGCTGATCAGTACAAAATTGTAACTTTGTTTTCACAGGGTGTACAGGACCTCTATTTGTGAATAAACTTAGTGTCATTTGTTAAATTTGTCTAGTACCCCTTTAATGTCTGGCTGCAAGCAAGCAGAAATGAGGCGTGAACTACCAGCAGGGGGAGCATCTGGTCTAAAAATACGCTCTTGAGTGCTCAGGTCACAATACATTTCTCATTTGGTGATACACCAGTAAATACCTATTTTAGGGAAAACAAGTTACAAGCCAAGGAACAGACAAATTACACTCAGAAGCATCCAATTTGTTATGGTTAATCCACAAATAATTATATGTTTAAGATTTTCTTATAAAGATAATGTGGATGAAAAGATTCAATCATTTTGTCTGTGTTCATGGGTATGCACAGGAAGTACATGAACTGGGGTGAGTAATGGATGTAACTAACGTATAGTGGATTACCCTCTTGCTCGTTTCTGTTGTTCAAGTTTGTGTGGGTGTGTTTGTGTGTGTGAGTGTGCCAATGTTCTTAGTGACGTGGTAAACTCTAATCCGCCCTAAGCCCAGGGCACCACAGTGGATGTCCATTAGTGTAATGTTCTGCTACACATCTCTCCTTCCCTGTCTCTTTCTCTCTTTGTCCAAGCCTGTCTTTCATTTTCTCTCATGCTTAATACACCATCAAGCTTTTAAATATCCATGCTGCCATTGCATGTTTCAGCCATGTTGCTCCGAGTTTTGCACTCTGTTCAATGTGTTGCTGACAAACTCTCTGTGGTACATCCCAATGGTAAATGTGTTTTCTTTTATTCAAAGCGACTTACAAATGAAGATATAACAAGCTATATAAAAAGCTAACAATAAACTACATAGAAGGAACCCACTAGTCCGACTCTGTCAGAGGTGACAGAGTAGAGATAGGGTGCAGGCATAGAAAGAGGTGCAGAAAGATAAAGTGCAAAGATAGAGGGGGTAGGTAAGTACAAGGTAAGTGCTAGGATCGGAGATGCTCTCTGAAGAGCTGGGTTTTCAAGAGATGCCCCTGTTCTGGTAGTGCTCGGTAGGTCATTCCACCATCGTAGGACGACACATGAAAAGAGTTTGGATTGTCTTAGGCATGGTGTAGGCACTGCTAGATGACAATCCTGGGACGAACGGAGGGACCGGGTTGTGACATAAGCCTTTGCATTAATATAGTGCATTAACATCCCCTAAAAGCAAGTAATTAGTAGTTGAACATACTCTAAGGTCTTATCATCCAAGAATTAAGAAGATACGATTTACCGTTAGCCTGTGGTTTTCCTAAGCTTAGATTGACAAGAACCATAAAGACACATTTAGATGTTTGCGGAAGGTTATGTAGTAGCAGAACATTCCTTAAAAATTTAGGGAACACTCTCTCAGACCAACATTGTGCTCTCCATATAATATTCCTAACTGGTAATGTATTGGTATTTACAAAAATAATGACAAGAGAATGTTTCTGGAATGTTGCACTGAGGTTTACTGAGGTGGAAAGAGCACAATGTATTTTAAAGCATTTGATCATTCAGGACTGACGATATAACTCCTTGGAGTTTTTGAAATAGGGCCATTTCCTCATCCTTATTAAGGATTTGGTCATAACGTTTGGGAAATGTTCCTGCAAACAAAGAACAATGTTAATACAGCCACAGCAGAACATTTTGCAAAGGTTGTCCTTAGGTTCCCACATTACAGATGTTCAGAAACCATTAGTAGAACCAAGACATGTAACTCGAATTTAACTTAAAAAAAAAAAAGTGCTTTATGTCTTTAATGTACACATTTGCCTTCCTTAATCTACTGTCTTGCAAAAAAAAAATCTATGAGTAAACTCTTCATATCTTGTATGAGTTCTCTGTCACCTGTTTCTGGTCCCTGTTAGCCTAATCACTAATATGTGGATGAAAGCTTTTTATTAATGTTCAACTACATATTTGATGCCCAAGTAGCCCTGCTGTTGCTGGTTTCACTCTTTGATATCACAACTTTCTCACCACATTTGCTTTGACACTGCCCCATGTCACGAAAACACACAAGAAGCTTGGTTTGGTCCTACAGATTTGATGGTTTTATTGGCATTTCCCAAGGTACATATTATTTTACAGTGATGGTCACAGTCTGGAAAGGTAAAGAGACTTGAAACAGAGTGGCACTAATGCAGATAAATATGGGCTTCTTCTCGGTGTGGCCTACATGCAGTTGCCATATTAAGATATTTTTGCCTGGATAAATGAATTATTCAGTATTTTCTAGCAGTGGAAGGACATGCATAACACACCTAATGCGCTATTACATTCTGCTGGGGTTGAATGACGGGTTGCCTGTTATGTGAAGAGGTCGGTGACCCTTCCCTTAGTACGCTCAACACTTGAACTCTTTACAATCCCATGTTAGCTGTTGTGGTTAATGTCCGATATTTGCCTTTGATAATGCTGTTCAGACCATAAACAAATGCAACTTTTCACTTATACACTGAGCCGTATGATACAGATATGAAGTTTTTATAGATTACAATGCCTTAATAGGATGTTCAACCCTTGCTTTTAGAATGATCAGATTTAGCTCCCTGAGGAAAAGGTTTACACTATACAACACATGGCATCAAATTGTTTTAATACTGTTCTGTCAATAGGGTTGGTAAATCACTGGCACACGGTTCCGACCAAAAAGCCACATTTCCATTCAAATGGCCCAAACACTTAACCAAGTATTCATGGTCTACTACATAATGAGTAAGATCTGAGCAGCTTCACATCTACATGTATTTAAACAGTGGCCTATGTTCACTATTTCACGGCAATACACTGTGGCTTTACCAAGTAGCATCATGACATCCTAACTGATGAATACACAGTGTGCCTTAAATGGACAATACCAGAATACTGACATATGGAAAGGACATCATGGAAATCAGGTGTACATACATATTATTTTACACAACGACTTAAAAAAAAAGATAGAATGAAGAAAACAGGACAAGTGATCTAAATCACTGAAGCCATTAAAGATGCACTATGTACAGCATGGAGAGAGTTTGAGTGGATGTCAAGTGACGGTACTATTATTTGTTAACAAAACCCAAAGAGTTAAATCACAGAACAACATTGACAACAGGGATTTGAAGGAGTGGAGTTTTATTGATGGGTACAGACAGGAGCGAAGCAATGTATGATATGTGCATGTGTGCAAATTTCTACCAGTATCACAATAAAAGCACAAGTTTGCAGCGCCTGCTGTCAGCCACGGTGTTGGGGGCAGGGCTTGTTTTTTTTTTGGGTGAGGGAGGGTTAGTGGGGTTAAACAGGGATGAAAGCACTTTAAACTGCAGTTTAGCCACTGCCCAACATCTTTGTGGCACGCTGGTTGGCCTCATCAATCCTGGTCTTGTTGGAATCAGCCTGAAAGGGAAAAGCACTAGCTGTTAGAGAGCTCTGCTGTGGAGTCTGAAATGCGATAAAACCAACGCTAAAGAGTGGGGATGGGTCACTTTGGTGAAGGCACACATACTGAATTAGAATGTTAAACAACTAGATATTCAACCATTAGTATTCACAATAGCATAGCATAGCATAACATAGCAACTCAACCCATAGTTGTCTCATAGTGTCGCATAGTCTCATAGAGATCCTGTAATCCATGCTAAGCATTAGCTAAATATTTTATTCTGTGTATTAGCTAATTAATTTCGAGTTGAGTGTCCTTTCACTTACTTAGTCCCAATTCTGAGAACTGTGTTCAAATGACACATTCTGATTTTAATTAGTCCAGGTGATTTTTTAAAAATATTGTTGTTTTATAAAAACAACAATATTTTCTCCTATATTTTCATATAGTAGTTCCATAAGAAGGGATTTGAATTTTGTATCATATCACTAATATTTTAAAGCAGCATCAATGTCTTTGTCCACTTTGGATTAAACTAACCGTTGCTACTCCAACAATTTAGAGGGACTTTTTCCTGGTAAAAACCTAAATTCACTACAGAATACTAAAATGGGAACTATATCAAACTCATGGAATTCCCGAGAAATGATCAGCCTCCTAAACTGCAATATTCCTCATGGCAGTGGTGTGAATAGTGGCCACTGTACAGCACCTTCTCCATGATCCTGTCAATCTGGCGATTCTGGGTGTCAATCTCCTGGCCCATGTCCAAGGCCATGTGACGCAGATTGCCAATGATCCCGCCCACCTGCTCCAGGTTCTCATCCATCTCATTCTCCCGGGCGTCATCTGTTACCCTGGAATGCACAAGACAAGGGAGTGCTTACTCCCTCAAGCTACTTCCACTCCCTCAAGCTACTTCCAGTCAAGCTACTGGAGTGACCTTATGGATTACGCTGTAAAGCAGTTAACATAAAAAAAACACTGAAGGCTTCAAATGAGTAAAATCATCATTGAATTATTAAAGAAACCACATAATGCTCATTTAGAAAGTTCATAATTTTATTTTGCGTGTCTACTACAACACTTTAATGTTCAAAAAAACATTTTTTTTCGTAAAATCCATCCTTCTTTTCTCTTTTTTTCATAAAGAATTTTATTCTAACTTGTTTTGGGCGTGTCAAACGGCCCATTAGGTAGATATTATGCAAATAGTGTAACACAGAGATTTAGAGTGAGGAATGAAGAGTCTGGATTGCAAATGAAACATGTCAGCCAATTCAGAAGTTTTTTCTGTATCCCTCTGGAGCTGAATTTGGACTTTGTACCATTGCACACTTTTTATATGCATATAAAAGCTATAAAATACTCTGAAGGAAAGAAATGAATAATAAAAACATCATATGTCCTCTTTAAGGACAGGATAAAACATTACACAACTTTACGTCTACTGTGTGACTCAATTAGGGTGTTTCTGTTAATACACTATCCAACCAAAATGGTGACTTTGATGGTGAGAAGTATACATGGTTCCACTCCAAATGTGACCATGATGAGTACAGCTTCGAGACTCTCATAGTGCACTGCATGTTGACACAATTGTCAATGTGAGTGGACTCAGTCTCATAGATTTTGAAACAAAACAATAAATTAATAAAAGTATCGAATTCAAGTTCTTTTGCACTTCAAATCATTTGAAGTGGTCACAAGTCAAATTGGTTAGAACATGGTGGCAGGAGTAAAATGCATCAGACATCAAATTGTTGATCCAGTGATGTGTTTTCTATTTCATAGAATTAAAGCTATTTTTCATAAATCCTGATAACTTGTCATAATAGTCAGGACTATCTGCACAATCAGTCTTTTAAATCTTCAAGTGAACTGATTTAACATTCTGTCTATTGTAAATGGGAAACTGTGTTGTTTCAAAAGCAGCAAAAATAAATAAATAAACAAATAAATCAATAATGATGTCCGACATATAGTCCATAAAGATGGTAACTTCCTACTCTAAGAGTCAAAATACATATAAAACCAATTCTAAAATAATTTGTAGATGTAATTTTGGATGGAAATATAATTACAAACTTAAATTTTGTTATGATGATCATACTTGAGCATTCATGAACACAGAAACAAACAAGTTTTCTAGTTCCAGGCAGACACTGAGGAGGCGCTCACAGCTGATATTTACACACAAATACTGCATATGCTCACCTGCGGATGAAGCCCCCACTGATGGCCATCTGTTCACGTTCGTCCATCACTCGAGCCCCTGGCTGGCTGTTCACTACTCCATCCTGGTTCGATCCCCAAGCCTGGCCCCCACCCTTAATCCTAGCACAGACACATTTCAGTCAGGGCCACCGTAGCTGTTACATTTGGTGCTCATGTGTGTAAATGTAAATGAATGTGGCTGGATAGGTGTGTGTGTGTATCCATTAATGAGTAGCCTTCATGGGTGTATGTGTATGCACATTGAAATATGATGTGTGAATGTAAAAAATCAATGTCTGCACATGCATGTTTTTATGCAATTTTTCTATCGAAACATATACATAAATATATGTTTAGAATGCAAATATGGCACAAAACTAATCAACCAACTAAAAGCAACATGACAGCCACGTATGATATAGTTCCATACATGCATTTGCAGTCTGCTAGTTAATAATTGATCTAACATTCAGATCAATCGAACACAAGAAGCCCACAAGTTACTTATGTTGAGAAATAAATTAAACCCCAAAAACACAGAACACATTAAGAGAGAGGAGACTCAAACACACACAAGCAAACACAAAAACATGTAGAGTGGACATGCAGAAACATAGTACACAACAGGAACAGGATCAGATGCATGCTGTATCTAATACAGGAAAGCTGAGCAGTTAAATCCATGGTGGTAAAAATCCAACGAAAAACAAAACAAAAGAACGTGATCATTTCGATTGGAAGACTAGCTGTGATCAGCCCTTCATTTCATCTGGATGGATAGATCTGTTGCATGATACACCAAATACAGTCAAATAAGCAAATGTAATTCTTAACATTTGTTTTATTATGTATGGACTATCTGATAGATGAACGTCTCCACTGCAGACAACACAAGTGACAATGTTTAGGCAAGATCATTTTGTTCAGTTTTCTGTAAATGACACCATCGCATTGTGTTGTCTCGAGGAGGCAAATTTCACCTATCAGGTGCTCCACTTATGCTAACAACAAGCAAGAATTATTTCTCTAATGCTATTTGACCCAAGGCTGCTACATAAAGCATCTAGATCAAATGAAACACATGACATAACAACCACAGGATTACATAACAAGTGGGTCATGAAAGGAAGGACCAAAGAGCTATAGAATATACAAGATCTGAACCCAAAACAGTAACATCTGGAAGCTGGACAAAGGTAGACCAAAAGGAGGCGATTAACTCCGGATATGCCCTAGATCCTGTTCAGCCCACTATAGTCATTAAAATGTCTCCTGGTGTGTTCCACATCCAGGACGGAAGTTCAAGAAGATGGCAATACACATTGAAGGAAAAACAAAACAGAAAAACTAAAATATTAAAATGGACTCATTAAGTGATTGGTCAGATCTACCACAAAATGACTTTCTTTTGTTATGTTTAAGACATTATACCCAAAGAAAATAACTCTAACATTTTGGCTAAATAATGAAAGCATAACTTCACTCCCAGAGGAACATCTAAGAGATAACTTGCTGTAAACCCTCTACAAAATGACAGCCTCTTTTTTTTCTGTTTCCTTCTTCTTTGTCAGCCTCTTGTGTTTTCTATAGCTCCCAAACTAGACATCTGTATAGTACATGTACTGGTTCCAAAGTAAAGAGTGCACAGACATGGCTCAATGGCCATAGTTTGGCTGTTGAGGGTAAGAAAACACACAAGAAATTCGGCATCCATATTAGTTCTCAAAGTACAAGTCTAGGTTTGAAGACATTTAATATTAACAAGGTATCATCTTATGTTGAGTGTGCTATAAAAAAAGTTTTCCTAACTCATGCATGATATCTTTCAATGCAAGACAGTCACGAGGTTGGAAAAAGAGGCATCCTGTAATTACTGTTTGCAGTTTGAGGGTCACATCTCAAAGTTAGGGTAAGTTGAATATTTTAGCAGCTATCGATGCTTTAAAGGTCCAGTGCGTGGGATTTAGTAACAACTAGTGGCACAAATTGCAAATTGCATCCATATGAATGTACACCTACCCCCAAACCTACCAGCACCATATTTGGAAATTAACTGTTCTAAGGTAAGCTAATTCTCACACAATTGTACATAATTTTGAAATATACATGTGAATATTGAATCAAATTTCTGATAAATATGTATTCTTTCCTCAAGTGTTGAAATAACTGAGAAGGCACAATCCAGTGAACACCTTCTATGGCATCAAAACATAAAAACATAGTGTACTGTGTAAAAAATGTATGGAACATAGTATACATTTAAGAATATATATATAAAAAATCACCATATCTTAGAGCTAAGTTCCAGCTTTACAGTTAAATGGCAATCTTGTGTGCGTGTATGCTAAATGTAAAGCTACAGCAGCTAGTTAGCTTAGCTCGACACAAAGCCTGGACAAAAAGAACATTTAGTTCTTCTGTGTTAAAATCCATAAAGGTTCACCTACCAGTACCTCTTGCATACACAAATTAGCATGTTAAATTAATTTAATTTCAACAAAAAAAAAAAAAAACAGAACTGCACGGATTGGATTTATATATTTTTCTAATATGAAATCAATTTCTGTGTAGTTTTTGCACTTTAAACTTCAAATGCCAAATATGACTTTTTGAGCTTTTGTTATGCCAGTAGATAGATTTCATTATGCTTTTTAATACCTTTGGACAGAGCCAGACGCTCTGAACTGTTGCCTAAGATGCTTGTCTATATGCTAAGCTAAGCTAACCATTTGTTAGCTCGACTCACATATCTACTGTTAATCTTCTCACCTATTCTGAAAAAGAATAAAAAAATAACATCAACAACAAAGAAAATAATAATTCTTCGTTGCAGATGTCAGTAGGGTAAAATAGTATAATCTTATACTTGATCATAATGACAGCCACTATTAAGTCGCATTATACTGAAACAAGGTGAAAACTTTAAATCTCATAAATTTCAGCAACTGAGAGAATGCAGTGTCATAATTTTTGTAACAATTAGCTGCAAAGTTACAGACAAACCCAGTGAATGTCCCACATCTCAACCTCCCTATCCAAGCATGTCGAGAAAAACTATGGTGACCAACAGGAACAATATAACTCTTAAAACCTGGTCCAGAGCCACTTTTTTAGTTTATATGCTTTGGACAACTGCAAAAACATGGCAGAGTAACATGAGGGATTCCATGTAAGAGGCCCCAAAACTTTCATAGAAACAAACTGCTCATTCCACCAAAATATAGAAAAAAACAACAAAAAACTAACAAAAAAACAGATTCCTTTTTTCAAGTCACGTCACTAATCAAATATAAATAGGGATAATATAATACATTTTTGCCACTAGAGTCCTCTAAATGTGACACACTGGATCTTTACTACCAGTCATATAAAATAGATGTGTAATTAAATGCTATCCAGGAGTCACATTAAGTCGATGAAGTAAAGTAAATCATGAACAGAATAAATATTTATGAGTTTCGAAATTGATTCAAACAATCTAACATTGAATTGAGTAGGAGAGCAAGTAGTTGATTTATTCTTCAGTTGAACTTATACACAGCATGACGCAGTATCATGCCGCAGGGTGGATGTTAGGGCGGGAGCTGGGGGACAGTTTAA
Organism: Leuresthes tenuis; assembly: GCF_036924035.1. Lineage (NCBI taxonomy): Eukaryota > Metazoa > Chordata > Actinopteri > Atheriniformes > Atherinopsidae > Leuresthes > Leuresthes tenuis. Next base: position 9,819,991 of record NW_027325356.1, on the reverse strand, counting down.
AGGATTGGTGGGTGCCATGACCAAGATCCTGGCTGATGCTGCTATCTGCTGGAAGAGAATCTCTCATCCGATGTGGAATGAAGGGCTTTTGAGGGCAACAGCCACTGAGGCTGAGGAGCAAATTCAGTAGCATAAAACCAGTTGTGCACATGTTGCAGGATGTGCTGTTCATGCATGCTCACAATCTTTCACTTGATCTCGGTCTCAGTTTCAACACACACATGCATTCGTGCATGCAGTGCTGGTGCCTGCTCAGAGAGTGCGTTGTGGCCTCAGGCCGGACTGCTCACAACACACATCACCATGCTCTACACACCAGAAGCAGGCAGATGGACAGAGAGGCAGGTAGGCACTGAAACACATGCAGTTGGGCGACACAGGCAGCACCTACTTGTTACAGGGACATGAACATAGACCACAGAACTGTCCTAGATTGTTCAAATTCTTTTCTGCGTCCATCATGTCCTTATTGATTTGGTCCATCCCCTCCTCGATGCGCTCCAGTTGTTCTGATTAGCAACACATTGTCATTTATCCCAGAAAAAGAACGAAAGCACATGAGAAGAGAAGAGAGGAAGAAGAGGTTGTGGATGGAAGGGAAGAGAAGGGGTAGACAAAGGAGAAGAGACAAAAAAAGGCATTGACTGTGACAAGAGAGACATCAGACATCACCACCACCATCACCACCACCAGCACTGGACAGGCATGAGCACGTGGCCCCTGGCTGGTACCTACTTTTGAACACATGGGCATATCAGACCACAGCATTGTCCTATATCTTTTAAATCTTTCTCGGCCTCCTTCAGGTCTGCGTTCACCTTGTTCATGCCCTCCTCCACACGATCAAGTTGTTCTGGTGAGGACAAAGGCATGAGAGCAGTGAAATAAAGTTGACTGGTTTGTGTCGAGGGTTGGCGCTCTACACTACGGTGCAAGAGGCTGAATGTTTTGGCTAGAAGGCAAAGCAGGTGACAAGCTATAAAAGCACCTAAAGTACTTCTGCTTTAAGGAGTGAATCAAAACCAAATCCTTTTTTTTTTTTAGTTCTTCTTTCATTATCTGCAGATTTTTATGCAACTTTGTTCCTTTTGATTGCACATGATTGCAACAGCATTTTTTCCCTACCTCCATTCCAAAGGACAAATTGCCTCTCTCAGAAAGTATTTAATCTGAGTGGCAGTGGCAGAGGGCTTCATCCCGACCTGCATCTGCATATAAATATGGTTATTCTGCCACTTTTACTGTCTGAATGCTGCAGCATGTCAACGGGAGCACAGATAGAAGACAAGAGAGTGAGATTGGAAAGAAGTCATGGCTGCCTTAACGAGGCAACGTTTAACAGCTGAAATGAGCCGAAAAGTAATCCAAAAGAAATCAAAACCTGAAGAATGAGTGGATTTAGAAGAGAAAGAAGATACAGAACCAAATATTCTGAAAAGCGAGCTTTTAAAAGCAGACACAAATGATCTAAAAACAAATGCTTGTTTCACATGTATAACACAACCACCAGCCACCTAAAGTATCTTATACGTCTTGAAATGGTTGGAGAGTCAAAGTTCTATAACAATCTCTGATTCTGATTTGAGGTCAGATCCTCTATCTGGCTGCTTATAGCTGAAGGACAGGTTAGCTGTAACGTCCATCAGTGGAGGGAGACATAGTTTGTCTCTTCAGCGTTTGATGATTCTGTTCTCTGATCAAGACCTATTAAAAAAGAGTTTTCTCTCTAATTGATTATCCTAATTCTGTCTTTTGATATGAAGACTGGATTTGATGAGTAAAACAAATGTTTCATAAAGAAAGATCTTTAAAGCTAAGTTCTCCCACCATCGTGTATAAGAAGCATTGGAGAGTTCACTAACAAAGTCGTCACATGACCACTGAAAACTCTTGGCCTTCATCTCACATGAAGTGAAGAATTGAGTGGAGGAGGAATATTTGAATGAGAGGTAATATTTATATTTTGAGCTTCAGACAGTCAGGTCTGACTCAGAGACCTTCCTCCTCCCCTCTGTTTGAGGACTGTTGAGTGCTGACCTCCTCTCACTTCCTCACTCCAAGATACTGTCAGAGAGAGTTTGGTTGAAATTACAGGATACATGCATCTGTCTCCTGTATTAAAGTCTTTTTGTCGACCCATCCATAGAGAATGTTCAAACTGATGACTGGGCTTTAACTCCAGCACGTGAGCTAATGAAAGAAGGGCACAGTGCCCAGAAGTGAGGTGTGTCAGTTCCTTTAGGGTCCCTTGGTGTAAAATCAGACAGGATATAACCATCATGGTTATTTTTAGTGTTTTTTTTTAGTGTGAGTTTAAAAATATGGCAAAAAAAAACATTTTTTTATTATTGAGCTCAGAATAGCAGAGCATTAAATGTCTGTACGTTGCACATACATTTGTTATTTTTATTCAATCCTTGCATCTTCTGACTGTTTACATCAAGGATGTCATGAACGTAACTTTACTGAGTTCTGCAAGATGCAGGCGTTTGTTTAGCTTGTCAAACTTTGTATTGCTAACAGTGTCATAAGGATTACAAATGAAAGCTAAACAGACATTGAATTGTGCAACTTATAAATCTGCCAATAATCTGTTGACTGTCTCTAAGTAATTCAGAGAATAACAATGAATCTAATACTCAGTGTCAGAGTGAAAAGAAACAATCCAGAAATACAAGGGTAATTCAATAAATTAATTAGCTTTAGAGGTGAGTTATCAACTGAACACAGTTGTGAGTATTGTAAATCATCCAATACTCGTTTAGTTTTTTTTCCAAAAGAAATGACAAAAGTTTATTGCTTGATAAAATGCTGCAAGCTGCTCACTGAGTCAGAGCTATAATCCATCAGCCGTGTCACTGGATCTAATTTAGGTCAACATGCAAGTACCAGCCAAGAAAGGAGGAGCTCATTAGCTGCAGTGAGACCTCTACTACATGTAATACATCACTGCAAGACATGACACATCTCCTGTATGCGGCCTGTGTGTGTGTGTGTGTGTGTGTGTGTGTGTGTGTGTGCATGATTGTGTGTAAAGGGCATAGGGATTAGTCGCACCCCAGTTTACAGCTCAACTAGACTGTATTAATTACTACAGACTTGGCAAGCTATTACAGGCTAGTGTTTGGTTTTTTTTCCATATAATGGCAAAATGAGGATGACTTCTTGAAGTAAATAACATGGCAAATATGACAGGGACTCAAAAAGTACCCTCTCCAAACAGCAAAGATGCAATATTTTTGCAGCCACAGTTACATTCAGATAAAAGAATAGAAGAAGAAAAGAGTTTATTTCAGGGAGAAAACGAGAATGGAAGAAGCATGAAACTGAAAAAAATCAAGAAGGCAGAACAAGAACGGGGTGGGGGTCAGGTACAAAGGACATTAGCTTGGGGGCAGAGGTAATTTAAATCTGTGAATTGATTGGTGTCCTGTAATAACTGTAGTGAGCTGTTCACTGTGGCTGGAGTTTCTCTGGGAGGCAACACAATGGGAGGCAAGAAAGAGAAAAAGAAGGGAAACAGGCTATCTGTTCATTTGACAGGCCAATTAGTTTGCTCTGTCACGCATGGAACTAAGCACACACACACACACCACACACATCCTCCGCATTCTCTACGACTATACTCTCCTCTATGCACAGTAAATGTAACTTGAAACATGCGCGTCCACAAAACGCCAGAAATTTCATTGTGGGTATGAATAGTTCAAATGTGGCATTTGCATTTGAGTCTTCAAACATTAGTCTGACGACTGCAATGATGCATCAGTAGTCTGAGTAAGCATGTTCCAACAGTTCACTGTGTGGATCAAACTTGGACCCTTGGCAGCCTTATGCAGGGTTTTCTAAATAAAACAAGATTTTTGAACCAGGAGGAGGATAAGACAGTCCTCAGAGGTTTTCTCCAGCTCATTTCATGCAGCTCTGCTTCTAGGTAACGACGACAGTTAAAAGTATGAAACAGCTCTGGTTAAATTTGGTGAAGTGGGCTTATGTCAGACTGTTTGCTAATAAACTTCACCCTGATGAAATAAGAGCAGACCAGACGTTCCTCTATAGCCCATTGGCACCTATTGGTTTCATATCACAATAACTATCTCTACAGGGTTCTTTGGTGAATCTCATATGTGAGATGGAAAATATTAACATCTATAGCTTTTTCACTAAGGCTGTGTTGAATACTCTTGAGCCCAAACAGGTTTTTGAGTGTTAATCCAAGCCCCTGATTTAAGTGTCCTTTGCCTCATAGAAACTGAGTTAAGAGAGATAGTGGTTTAAATATTTCCCAATGAAATGGGACACCCATTATGGAACGTATATGTTATCAGTCTTTGAGTTCCAATATCACATCCTCAGCTCTTAGGATCATTTTGCCATCTACAGCAAATTGCAGAAATGTAAGAAAACGAAGGCCTGGGAATGCTGGTGGATCAGTGTGGGGTATAAACAATGGAATTAACACAATTCAGCTGTAGTTAGTAACACACAATAGACATGCATAATGTTCAAGACTTCCGTTTATGTTGGAATAACCTGTTTTTTTTGTTATACACACTGGTGAATTTCTCATATTAGAGTGAGACAGATTTCACCCTCCCTTTTGTCCTTTCACCTCATCCTTGATTTAACGGTAGAACACATATGGCTAAGTAGTACATGCAAGAGGTGAAATACCACTGGACCTTAATTTTCATCTTTAAACTCAGAAGGACACCAAGCAGTGGTATCATGAGCTGCAACATGACCAAAAAATAGATTAAATGTATCAGCTGACGCTTTATAAACACAAGTGACTTTAAATTCTAACTGCAAACATGCAGTATTTTAGATTATCAGTCTCACCTTACAGTAAGTAAATGTCTGCACAAGTGGCCTTGCATGTTTTAATTTGGTGACGCATAAATCCCCACACACTCATTAGCTTGGCTAGATTTGAATTTAAAAACAGTTGGCACAGCGCCGCTCAGGTAGTTTCCATCTGCTGCTGCAAGCGACTAATGATTTGTGCTTAAACAGACACCCCTAAGGATTGTGGTCTTGCATGAAGAAAGCAATTTTACAAAGCAGCGGTTTAAATCACTTCAGCAGAAGATGAGAGGCTCCAGAAATTCTGGATCCTCCACACTACATGGTTGTAATATAGGTTTTCTAATAGCTAGAGTGTCTCCTAAAAGGTGGACAGGGATGCCAAAATCTAAATCTGACATGTAACAAGTCTTGTTGTATGACTTAAGTCGCTTTGGATAAAAGCATCTGACAAATGCATAAACATAAACATAAAAGCATTTAACACATAACTAATAAGCACTGTGATCAGTGAGATTTACTTTGTATGTGTTAATTTAGCATGAGTGGGCAAGGAGGCAAAGCAGAGTGCAAGCTCCACAGCAGCATCCAGTATAATCATGTTAACTATGTTAGTGGAGACTCTGGTTATTGTTTCTTTAAAGACTGAAGCTCACAGAAAATGCACCACTCTTCTGTTATGGTAATGTCTAAACCATGAAGGTAACATTTTTTGTGTTCTGCAGGGATATACTGGACACGCTAGTGCTCTTATATAGCATTAAACTGTTGCAAGAGAGAATCGGGAGCAGGGCAGAACAGATTAACGTAACACTGTTCAGTGATCTCTCTCTAAAAACTTACCTCCCTGCTCGTCCAACATGACCAGAGTCCTGATGCCAGCATCTTTACTCTAACAGACAGACAGAAGGAGAGATGAAAAGAAGACAGAGGAAAGAGAGGAGGAGGGAAAAAGAAGAATAAATGTGACAGATGAGTGAAGGTCAACAGGGCAGAACAGAACAATGTGATCAGGATGGCAGAAGTGGGTCAAATTACAATTTGAAATCACATTTTTGAAACTGATCTTATCCTGCATAACAAAAAACTGCTTGACTTTAAAGGGGCCATATCATAGTGGGAAAAAACACTTTTTCTGTGCTTGAGAACATATATGATAGAGTGTGAAGTCACTAAATAAATCACAAACAACCCTGTTTCATCAGTTTACACGGTTAACCACCTTTTTTTTCTGGTCATCTCTGCCTAGCTTCAACTTCAGATTGCATTCACTGTTCCTTTACACTTGCTTTTTGCATTATTTACATCAAATTTCATTATTAGTTATATAGTTAACTTAAGTGAAGAAATAAATACTACCTCTACCACTAATTTGTTTAATGTTTTGTATGCCAGTAAGGAAATCTGACTACTAATTGGGGTTCTTTAATTGTTTACCAGTTGAAAGGTAGAAATTTCAATTACTCATTCGTCAATGAATACACCATCAGTATAGTACTGATATCAGCCGTTACAAAAAGAATCATCTTTGAAATATTGCCCACATAAGAAACAGTTCTTAATGTTAGTCTAAAATCTTAAACAAAATAACAATATGTGATGGAGGATTTATGACACATGTTCTCAGTGGTGTTATTAACCGACCAGCAGTTATGTTCTGGGCCACATGACTCGGACAAGACTGTGCCTAGAATAGGGATCAGTAGCCTCCCAGCTGTCCATGGTCCTGATAATTAAATCAAGTAATTAAAGCATTTTTGTAAAAAATAGTTTTCAATCAGTTTGATGTGTGGTCAACTCACCACTTTAAACAAAATACACAAGTTAACATTCATTAACAAGTGGGAATTTGGACTTAGTTTCCACGTGTATATTTGATCCATATATGGAAACTGATATATCCATATATGGATCAAATATTCATATTTGATCAATTTAGTGAGACAAAAATGTTGATGAGAAACTGGTGACAGAAGTGTCATTTATATGGAAAAGTATAGTTTTATACTTTTGTGTTTGTGATTAACATTGAACATAACTTAAACATAACTTACACTAAAAGCTTAAAGTCCTCACAAAAAGAAACAAAAAAAAAACAGGCATGAAAAAAAACTAACACTTCTTAAGCCAAAGAGAAAATCAGCACAATGGCCACAAATATGGCATGTTCTTCATTTGTTAAGTTCGCTGGTCTGCTCCCTTTGAATTTGCCCCAAAGCCTCAGTAATATAACATTCTGGTCTGGCTGACAAAGCTGGCGCACGCTCCCACACTAATGCATGTGCGCATGTACGCATAGACTCCTATGCTGTTACTTCTCTCTACATGAACTTAATCTCATCATAACACGCTTCAATGAGCACAGAATAACCAAATCAACCACCGATGTTTAGTGCATGAAGCTAAATAACATTTTGGTGCTCTTCAAGAGCCCAACACCTAAGTCCACAGGCCATTCAGTTCACGGATCACTTATTTTTGATCAAAGTGTGCACTGACCTTCTTGGAGCAGTGATAGATATCTGTAGTATGGACATGTATCTGATATTAGCATCACTCAAATTGTTTAAAAAAAACAGAAGTCTGCCAATTGCCTTGGGTTTGTATCAGAGTGAAATGAAATTGCTGTTGCGCTCTGAGATTTTCTTTCTGGATGACTGAAAATCTAATTAGAAGAAGAATAGGTTTGTTATGTGCATTGTGGGAAAATGAATAATTCTGGACATTCAGCGGAGCAAATGTTTGCAGATAAATAAATGTAGTAAGAGAGCGACTTGTTTATCCAAAAAGGAATCATGGGAAATCAGAGACATGCGGGGGCAGCCGTGGAAGCAGAACTACAGGACAGGATATCTGACAAAGCCAGCTGGCAGAGTCTGATGTGGTGACATCACCACAGTTAAATGAACACACACACAGATAGACAGGTCTTTTTCACACTTTACCGTCAGTCACCTGATGCTATTTTCACAGTTTTTCCTAAAATAATTCTTTACCAAGGAAATGAACACAGAAGGTGTTTTTCAAGAGATGAAAACACTCATTTTCATCATTCTTTGCTTTTCATGTCCATGCCATGTCCTTTTTCATATTTTGTCTGTTGCAAGCACATATAGTTGACTGAGAATATCAGAAGAAACTTTATCTTCCTCTTTTTTTTCTTAACTTGAGGTGTGCTCTGAAGCCTTTGTTGTAAAGTGATTCAAAGGTGTTTCCAGGAGGCGATTTTTGTAGGTCTGTAACAGCTGCCAGCTACGGGTAAACCCAATTGGTACTGATCTCTCAATGAGATATCCACTTTGTTGTCTCCTGGAATCTATTATAATTCAGTTACAAGCACAGCAGTGAGACTAACCTTCTGCTCTGCTATGAATCAAACAGAAGCTGAGGCGATATCTGACACTTAACATAAATCTTTTGCAGCCATATTTTGGAGTCAGACCATTCAAATCATCAGCTTATCGCTTGAATTCATCCATTTATATTTTGTATTAGCCAAAGACAGTCTATGAAAGATGGACGTAGCCACAATGACATCACCCACAAGCTTATGGACTCCCATTTTGAAACCTTTAATTCAACTCTGGCCCTCGCTATTTTCTTTTTTCTTTTTAAATTGATGCTCCAAGTTTGTCCGATTGATGAGTTTCACTAAAAGTTCTGGAAATTGTACACAGCCGCAAAGTTGCAACTTGTCAATGACAAGAAAGATAAAAAATAAAAAGAGAAGTTCTCACTTGTTTCATTCTTCACACCCGGTGCCACAGCCATCTATCATGGACAATTATTATCTTTTTTGTCAATAGTTTAACATTTTCAGAAATGCGTAGATTATTTTTCTTCTGGATATTAGGTGGAAAGATTTCCTTCACAATTTTGGTCAACCGTTTGCCCACTTTCTGTTGTGTTAAGGAGTTATCCAGTTCATTCTATTCTAACTACCGGTAGCTTTACTCCCAATCTGTGTTTTATTTTTGGGTCATCTCCTCGTGACCCATCTCAGATAATTTTCAGTACATTTAATTTGTTTCGTAACATCCATTCCCAGCAAAAAAGCTAACTCATGCATTTTACAGAAGGCAACCCAACACTTTGCGACAACAGAAGTCGAGGCAGGGAGGACAGCCATCTGCCCTGACTGGTTGGAAAAGAGAGAAAGCCAGCAACAAAATCAAACACTCACAAGAAGTTGATATAAGACTGCCGGAAACAGCTGGTTGTCTGCCAGCGCCTCGAAACCTCACAAATGAACTTGTTCTTTTATTTGTTTGTTTTTTTCTAACCTATAAATAAAAGTCACCTATGAGTTGCTGTTCCTGACCAAGATAGATCCAAAAACTTGACCTTGACATTCAGGCTGAGGCAGACTAGTTGTATCCTCTGTTCCACGTCTTGACATTTTAAAGTCTTAACCTTACTGGGTAAAGCACCCTGAGAAGACTTATGGTGTCATTTGAAGCTCTATGAATAAAAATTAATTGAATTTCATTTCGGCTAAGCAAAGCAGAAAGGCGGCTTCATGAAGTAGTGTCATACATGGGTGAAGGTGGGATCATTCACACCTCAAAGCATGAATATACTTGATCCTATTAAGGGTCAGTATATTGCATGAAGAGCTTAGTGATAGCTCTTCCCTGAAAATTGCATTTTCTCAACTATGTGCACAGAGTTCTGCAACGCAACAACAGCCTGAGAAAACCCTGTCGCATGTTGAACAACTCCACGTGTCTGAACGCAGTAACTACCACAAAGACGTGCAGAATAGGACTTCCTTTTCACTTTTTCATTTTACAGCAGCTTTGAAACTAATCATATGAGAAACATATTGAAAGTCGTGGATTTAAATTGGTAACAACATTAACTATACCAACTCCGGCTTTAAAGAAAGAACAGCCAGACTATCTGCTCCACAGAGACAACGGATTTGGACTTGATGTCTTTCACAAATTCCTTTTAGTCTTTGTATTGCTCTGTGTAACTTCCACATCCTCTCATCTCATTCCCCTTCTTTCTGAAGTTCATCTCTGTCTTATTTTCTTTTATTATTTTCCAACTCACAGCCCCTTTCTTCTCATTTTATCTTGAGTCACCCAACAGTTTTTCATTTCTGCTCCTTGCAGACCTGCAGTGAAGAAAATGGTTGTCTTAAAATCTTTAATATATGTTGATCTTTATCGGTGAAATAATCTTTAAAAAGTTCATACTTTTCCAATGAGACAATCTATTACGCCGCATCTCTCCACAGCTAACATACAGTCGTGAAAAGGAGGTTTTATGGATCAGTAAACATTTTAAAAAAATCATCTTGCCCTTATTAGGTCTGTAAATGAGGTAAATACAGCCTGAGATAACAAAAACTAAGCCAAAGTGTGTGAAAAACTACATGCACCCCACGATTCAACAGGCTTAGGAACCACCTTTAGCAGCAATAACTTGTTTTCTGTTTGACGTCATCAGTCTCTCACACGTCTGAGAAATTTTTGGCCCACTCATTTTTTTTTTTACAGCATTGCTTCCATTCATTGGTTTTTGAAGGCATTAGTTTACGCACAGCTCCCTGTAAAGTCCCATCGCAGCATTTTATTCATGTTGAGGTCTGAATTTTGACTGGACCATCACAACCGCTTGATTCTTTCTTCTTTTTAGACATTCTGTTGCAGATTTGCTGCTGTTCTTGGGATCTTTGCCTCATTGTTTTAGGTGAATTTGTTTGGACGTCCACGCCTGTGAAGAGTGGCAGCTGACTTGAATGTTTCCACTTGTGAATAAATTTTTTCACTGTAGACCGATGCCCTTCAGTAGTTTGGAAATGGCCTTTTAATCCTTCCCAGATTGATGGGCAGCAACAAGTGCATCTCTAAGATGTCTTTTCCACTTGGCATTGTGCTCACACACACCTGAATGCTGCAGACTAGCAGACTGACAAAACTTCTGCTTTTATGGTGTTCACACATGGTCACTATCAATTTATCAACAGCATTTGATTAACAGCATTGGTTACAACTCTCTAAATAATCATGGAAGCAGTAAGGCAGTCTCTCGAGTTTCACTTTGTTTTTGCAGACTAAATAATGATATTAAATTCAATTCAATTAAATAATACTGTATTAATCCCCAAAGGGAAATTATATTGTTGCAATACTAAATGTTATTAAAGATATCCTATCGTTATAGATAGATAAGAAAATACTATATGTAGAAAGTTGAAGCGTAAAAGAAGAGGACGATGTGGTAGAAATCTCCAGAGGTCGCTATCAGTGTTGGGATGTTGTTTTTGTAGCTTGGCAACAATGATGAATTCTCTCAATAGACAACCTGGACAGTAAATCAGTTAAAAATCTTATCTGTTGTCCTTGTTTGGCTGTAAAGTTCAAAAGCTGAGAAGAGAAATATTAGAGTTGTTCCTGCAACCATGTCTCAATTAAACAAATAATACTGCCTTCATGTTATCTCTGCTGTGTCCGCATCAGGGGTCAAAGCTTGTCCATTTTATCTACCAGTGATCTCACACTTCCCACGATGATCAAGGGAAAAAATGGTTTAACGTTCTTTCACCTTTTTCTCCATTTTGTTTCTGCTCTGCATCCTAGACAACTCATCTTGTTTTGGTCTTGCTCCAGGTATTACTTGGGTTTTGGAGCTCAGTTAGTTGCTCCAACAGATTAACTGCTCTCCTGTTACCATGGTTATTCAAAATAACAGAGATAAAGAAATAAAACTGCCAGTTACCATCAGACATTATTTCAACGGCACAGGATCAAAACCATGATAGAAAAATGTTTCGGAAATAAGTGTTTTCACAGAAAAAGCTCAGTAGAGAATCCCAAGAAAATGCTAATGAAGACACATTATGTCCAGAGCTACTGCAGCAGGCTGTCTGCCTCCAAGGTGGTGCCATTCTGGAATATAGCGTAATATATGACAATATGATAATATAGTGTAATATATATCATGTTGTTGTTAATCTCAGAATGTATTTAGCTGGTTTTAAGACTTCGTAGGAATCAGATGTTTTGTTTAGTTTTGATCTGAAACCATTTTTACTTTTGTTTTCATATGACTGTATTTAAAGTACTAGATTAGCTAAACTGCCATGATAGAAACATGTCAATCTTGGATGTAAATTGGCTGTATGTATGATATAAATAACTAGTAAATACATTTTACATTCACATAAGTGAAGGGACTCATTATAGAAAGAAAAGCTGCAAAAAATATGCACAGTGGAAGAACAGATTAATTGAGGGAGAAAAATGATTTACATGTAAATGCTGATTGGTGGATTTAGTTATCTTTGGACAGAGACAGGCTAGCTGCTTCCCCCATTTCCAGTCTTTGTGTTAAACTAACTAGATTATGGCTTTGTTAGCCCGATTCTTTCATTGGAAGCCCAAGAACAAGCTGGAGAAATCGTTTATTAAACAAAGTATTTATTAGTGGTCCCAAGTAAAGTATATTGCAGCGCTGGACTCGGAATGCCAGAGCTCCCGCAGGAAATCCGTCAGGCCGAGCCCCGATATCCGGAAACATTTCATATTTATATTCAGCTTTATCTCACAGAAGTTGTAGTCACACTTGAGTATAATTGGCCAGTTTTTAGTGGCATGAGCAGGCCAACCACTGTCCTCGTTGTGTTCTTTGGATGTGATAAACAATGTGTGTGTGTGCGAGTGCTGTTTTAGGCGTGGATCTAATGTACCAGACCTATCTACTCCAATAGAGATGTTTTGTCTGACCCAGTTGTTTCGTCTTGCTATGTCATTCTAAGGTCTTGGACCATTTAAGGTCATCTATTGTGCAGTATGAGCAGAGTGGAAAAGTACCAGCTAGGAACATAGGTTATTTAGGAAAATACAGAATATGAATACATAATGTCTAAGAACAAAGCCAATTATAACAACTTCAACAAATGGATTTCACCTACAAATATGAAAGTAGTGACAGAGCTCCCATTTGACCCACTCAACTAAAGAGAATACATGTATTTTTTTGTGTAGTGTGTCTACATTAAGATAATGGAATCGTTCTGTGTTTGTTTTTCCAGTCCACTAGCAGTGACTCCTTTCAATTTTGAGAGTGCTAAAGCCTCACCTCACCGACTGGTACTCAGTTTATTTAAGCAGCTCAGCACCACAACAGACAAGACAGTCAGTTAATGTGAGGACATACACTTGAACCTTTTGCACTATGTTGCAAAATAGATCTCATGTCACTGGTTGGTCCCAAGAATGAATTATGGGTCACATTTGCATGAACCAAGGACATACTCAGACATGAGATGAATTGTTCACATTTAATATATGTAAAGGTCTGTTTTGTTTGTTGATTGTGAGATGAAAACAGTGGGCTCATGTATCCTGGAAAGAATGTGTCCCTTTTGTATTTTCACTCAGATTTTTCAGCTAAATAATCTTAAGAGGCCACAGTCAGCAGTTTGTTAGCCTAACTTAGCATAAAGAGTAAAAGCACAGGGAACAGCTTGCTTCAAAGGTGACAAAATCCTTTTTCCAGCCCCTGTAAAGCTCACAAATAAATATTTCAATCTTCTTGTGATAGTTAATTGGGGCTACAGACTCAAAAGAAGTCACTGCTGATGACCAAGAAATAGCCTAGCATGTAACACAACCACAACATGTAGTTTTACGCTGTTGTTCTTCCAACAGATGGGTGCAATACATTAATTAGCACCTCAAAAGGTGCTGGACCTTGGCTGTTGTAAGTTTTGAAGAAAACCAGGCAACCTATTTTCTCCTTTTACCAGAAACTACACCTCTATAATTAACACTAGAATGACATTAGAATGGTGCTCATTTTCTCATCTAGTTTGTTTCACCAGATGTGAAGATAGTCTTTTGAATTTATGACCTAACAAAATATTAACTCATGTACATGATTGTGGAAGTGGAGAACACAGTTGAATTTTATTGAGTAAAATTACCTACAGTAGTTCATGTATAAATAAACATATTTGGCCTCACCACAAGCTGCCAAATTGTTATTAAAGGGCTTCCTGTAGTCTGAATGTATATTAACTTTTTCCCCTTATTTTTTTTTCTCATTGCTTCCCTTTAATAAAGAAAAAAATACAATAAATGGCTCTCCCTACACTTCACAGAAAAGAGGAGACTAAATGCTGTCCCTTTAATACAGTTTAGCAGGACACAGCACAGTAACTAAACTCTTCAGAGATTCCTATTTTGAACATATGTTTTGGAGACGTTTTGGAACAGAATCAGACCGGGACAGGCCTGAATAAGCAGATCTAAGATGGACCATTGGACAAGTGTGGTTTTACTGCTCTGACTGCTCGCCAACTTATTGAATTAGTGTAAGCTTCACTATAAGCCCTCTGAGCAGCGGTCATGGTGTACTAGTATGTGCTTACAGTTTCCTGCATTAGGGAAAACCATCAGAAACAGAATAATTTTCATCACCAAATAATGAGACAAACACAACAATGCCTGAGTCACTAAATCTTGACAGCCAAAAAAAAAAAAGATTTGCAGCTGTGTCTTTCACCAGTTCTCACCAACATGCGGAAACACATTAACTAGCCTCAGGACATTTTTCGAGACATCTGAACAAATGTAGAAAATTCTCTTGGTATTTTTCTTCAAAGGTCAGATATGTAGCAACCGTCACTGAAAAGTCAGGTTTATGATGTAAGTCACTGTTTAGGCCAGACGCAGGTCTTGCACTGTCCCTCATGGCTTTGTCTCATTATGACATGCTGGCTTGTCCAGAGGTTGGAGTGGGGCTGTGTCTCAGTAGCCAACTCAAACTCTGAGCCCAACAGACAAGGCTATTTATTACCATCAGCAGGACCAGACTCTGAAGCTGATTTAACACTGACTTTTCATGAAAGGCCAATACAGCGGTATCATTTAGCATTTAATTGTTAGACTCTCAACAGAGTCAGTCTTTTCCAAGCTTAGAAAAAATTATTAGACAGCTACTTACTTTCAGAAGGAGGAGTCATATTTTTTTTTAGACAGTGAAGCCTCTGAATGATACAGTTACACAATATAGTTCTAAAGAAGCCAGTCAGTGAGACGTTAACCTGGCACAACAGATGGTTAGTCTGGGAAGTCATTGGAAATGTCATGATCTGTGTTTTCTTTGTGTTCTTTTCATGATCTAGTGATTTAATCTTTGGTTCTATGTTCTCAGTTTGCTTTTGTTTCATGTTTTTTTTTTAACTCCCATATTTAGATTCTAGTCATTATTCTTAGATTCCTCAGTTCCATCTAGTTCTGGTTCTTTAGTTCCTCTGCCACGTCTGTTTCATTGTCAATTACTCACAGCTGCAGTCACTTACGCATTGTCTTACTCAGTATATATTCCCTTTGGTTTCCTTCAGTTCTCGACAGATTCTTGCCGTATCACTTCTTGCAACTTTCTGTCATTCGTGTTCAGGTTATAGTCTCTGTTGGAGTTCTTAGTTTTTCTTTTCTGTGTTTGGTTTGTGGTGTTCCAGATTAGCTGTGCTTTTTAAGAAATCAAGAATTCAGTTTTCCCTCAAACTCCTGGCATTTCTGTGTCTGCACTTTGGATCCTTCTCCACTCAATACTACCACCCTTGACAGGAAATAATTTAGAGAACAGCATATAAAGCAAAATATTTATATAAATATAAATATTTTAATTTGGCAACTGAATTTTTACTGAGAAACCATTATTGTTCATACACTCGTGTTCAGACATACCTGAAGCTATACATGATTACACCTATTAGTCACCATTGCTGAATCATTCCCACCAAAAAACAAGTTATAGTAGCCAGAAAATAATTCTGATTAACCCAAACAACAACAACTGTATGCTGACCTCAAACTCAAGGCTTGGATGAGTCTTATTTGTGTCAAATCACTCTTAGTCATAAATGACTGTCTTAAGAAAAAAGACAAAGGAAACTGTCCTGTAACAGAAAGAGTGGACCCCCCCAGATCTCTGATCTCAGCATCACGGAGACAGACTGGGATTATACGAGACAGAAAGGATTGACACAGTCTGAATCCCATAAAAATATCTGATAAGAAACTTTAAAAAACTGTAGCAGTGTACCAAGGAGAATGGGTGCTATTTTAAGCTGTTTTTGAGTGAAGTTTTTCTGATTATTGTAGTTTGGCTGAGGAATATATTTTGCAATACATTGTCAGTTTATAGCATTTTCTATAAGGATATGCCTTTATCTACTGTACATTGTTTTAAGTATTTAAAGAACTCCTCTGCCAAGTTTTTTACCTCATTGACACATTCATGGGATGTTTTTTGATCTACACAGTGACCTTACAAGTATCAACCTACCTTTTCATAAATGGAAGCCAAATATTTTTCGTCATACAAACTGTAAAGGAGAGGGGCCTGTAATAGGATCTTTGATACATGTCAGCAAATTAAACTATCAAGACTAATCGTTATTTGAGCTCAAACTGAGCTCATTCTCTCCCCTCTGTGACTTTCAACAAAATTCATGTCACAGAATCATTTGACTCACCTCCTCAACCATAGCCAGCATACGGCGAGTACTCTCCAGGGACTGCAGGAAGAGAGAAAAGAGCTTATTAGCTGAGAGTCCAGAAGAGATGTACAGTACAGCATCTGTAATACCTGTCACAAGGGCATCTCTATACAGGTCTTAGTGAAAACCGAGCAAACAGAATATTATCACTGGATAGATTGACATAGCAAAAAAGAAAAATGTTAATACACACAGTCAAACTTTGCTGACAGACAAATGAAATACACTATATAATTAACCCTGATTATTCCTCTCGTTTAGTCTGATCCTATGATTAATTATGTGATTCCTACCTTTTTGTTTACTACCTCTGCAAAATCTGTTTGAAAGTCATTCATTTTTAAGACCAATTTTTTCTTTTGCTAATCCCGATTTCACTCTTTTGCCTTGCAACTTGCTCATCTTTGGCTTGTCCTTTGCCTCCCCAACTCTCCCGTCCCTTGCTCCATCCATCCATCCATCCCTGCCTCTTGGCCCAGCATTATCTTCTCATGAATGTTTAATAAGGCCATTTGAGCTGTTCAATTATTCTGCTGCACAGAATTATCTGCTCTTCCTGAGCTCCTCTCAACTCATTAAAAAGGGCAAAGTTCTTCCTCACAGTCTTGATAAAAGAGACTTAGAAAACCAAGTGCTGAAACAAGGGGTCACGTTAAAGTAGATGTGTCTGTCAGACTGTAGGCCCTGGAAGTGCATTTGTGACTGATTCAATTTTCTTCACTGTGGACCACATTCAGTCACTTTTTAAAATATTGTCTCTGCTCTCTGTATTTCTTACTATGTAAGTGGGTTACTTTCTCACATTCATTTATTACAAAGTGGATGAAATATAAATGCAGTATAGATTTTTAAATACAGGATCATATGGAGACCTGTAACTCCATCATCCACTGTGAGGTTTTTTTTTTTTTTTCTTTTTGAGTGTCCTCTGCCATACCTCATCAGCGACCTGGTCAGCACGTGCTTGCAGATCGGCCAGTTCATTGCGCATGTCCGCTTCATCCGCCATGATGACTGCTAAACTTTGACCTCAATCAAAAAAACCTGTCAGGAAAAAAGAGAGAAAGAGCAAATTTAATAAACCAACAGTACCACATAATAGTGCAATTGAAGAAAAGACATTCAACATAATGCAATTAAAGTTTGCTGATCTATAGCAGCCTCCTTATGCTCAGCCTCCAACACCAACAAAAGCACAACATGATAACTCAAATCAGTTTATTTACCAGAATAGAAGTGACCAGGTGATGTTTCTTATAGTTGTGTCATGATGGAAGAGTTGACCATCATGAGGAGTAATGAGACACATTAAAGCTAAAATAATGGGATTAGCATGTAAAAGTATCTCTTTTCGGAAACAGAAAGAGGAATCTTGTGACAAACTGAAAAATCATAATAATAATTAACAACAATAACAATTAGTATTGGGTGGTATACATACTTTTATTTATATATATATAATGGTGTTTTTACAAACACAAAGAATGTAATCCGACTGTATTATTTATGCCAACAAACTCTGACGCCACCAGTGTCAAATGTAAGGTCATACCAGTGTGTATTTCTCCTGCCCCTAACAGCCCCACCCCCACCTTTCCCTCTGGTTTTCAGCAATAAGCATACCAGCCCCCACCTCTCTATGTCTAACTGGAGCCTGCAGCCTTCTGTGAGCTGTATGTGTGACAGTTATCATGGAGTCGTTTTACATGGAAGTATCAAACGAGTTCTCATTTGTAATTATGACTGCCCACCAGCATGTGGTCTTAACAAGCGTCACGTCGCTAAGCAGCTGTACATTCCAAAACAGTGAAAGCCCTTTTGTTATCTAGCTTTTTGTTATTTGCACATCCCCATCAAAACAAAGGTTTCCCTGTTAGCATTTTTTTAACCTAAATCTATATACATGCTAATATTTACTATGCAGGTGTCTATGTCCAAACAAGAAAGGACTGTTGGGGTTGCTTGTTGCACAGATGCACTTTGTTGAGCAGGAGAAGAAAAACTTGAAGGCTCCTCATTCTATTAAAGTCTTTAAATAAAAGTACCTGTTAGAGCATATGTGTGGCTTTGAGTTAAACTGAATGTTTAGTCCAATTCGAATACCAGTATATATTGTATATTGTCATTCAGCCGAGATATTCCCGGGAAATTGATTTAGGCTCATATCATCCAGCTCTCAGAATATGAAAACCAGAGCAATAAGATTTCTAGTATAAAGGCAAGAATCTTTTTAACAGCATGTGAAGAATTTTTGTGAAATATATATTTCTGAGCAAGCTGATGAGTTGGCCCCTGCCTGTGCCACTACTTTGTAGTGCCCAGAGTTCTTCTATACAGTAAGTGATTACAAGCCGTAGTTAATCATGTTGAGAGATTGATAGTCAATAAAGAACAATACTTCATAAATAACAGTAAGAATAACTGAAGGAGAGCTAGATTTAATGCACAAAAATTGATGAAGGTCTAAACAGGAAAACCTTGGATTGGCACACAACACTCGGGCAGAGGAGTTTAAGTATCTAAGGATCTTGTTCACAAGTGATGGAAAGTTGGAGAAAGACACGGGCAGCTGGACTGGGGCTTCTTCAGCAGTTATGAGGGTGCTGCTTCGGTCCTTTGCGGTGAGGAAGGAGCTGAAGGTTTTAATGAACTGGTCCACCTTTGTTCCAAACCTCACCTACGGTCACGAGATCTGGGTAGTGACCAAAAGAATGAGATTGTGGATATGAGCGGCTGAATGGGTTTTGATTTGGAGGGTGGCTGGGCTCAGCCTTAGAGATAAGGTGAGGAGCTCGACCATCCGGAGGGAACTCGGAATAGAGCTGCTGCTCCTCCTCACTGAAAATAAGAATTTTGTGCTGGTTCAGGCATCTGGTTAGGATGCCTCCTGGTCGCCTCACTTTAGAGATTTTTCTGGCACTTCCAACTGGAAGGAAGCCACAGCACAGACCCAGAACTTGATGGAGGGATTATATTTCCCTTCTGGCCTGGGAACCCTTGGGATCCCCCAGGAGAAGCTAGAGAGTCATGACCTGATCTTGGATAAGCAGAAGATTAGCAATTAGCCTTATCAAAGTGTTCCTTTGGAATACGCTGAAGTGATTTTTACCCAACAATTGACTTTATGACAACCAAAGTTGAAACTTGTCAAAATCAAAATCTCACACTTGTGCTGCAACACTCAGTTAAGGGGATGAAATACAGTTTAGAGCAGGGGTGTCAAGCTCAAATACACAGTGGGCCAAAATGAAAAATTTGGACAGTCGCAGGCCAGCCTTGATATTTGTTGAAAAAATGTCTACAATGGAGGAAGTTTTTTCCTACTCTTTAAATATAACAATGAACCTTTTCATGTGGAAACACACTTAAGTTTTGCTTAAACATTGAATCTGGAACAAGCAAAGCTTAATATTATAAACACATGTGAAATCAAATGTCAAATAAAAGACACATCTGTGGCATTCATTTCTTAATTAGAATTTTAAAAATCTTAAGCCTCTTTCTCCATTTGTATCCTTCTGAGTCAAATTTCAATGGTAACCTTTTTTCACAGGGTAAAAATAATAACAATATTTTTGTGAACAGATATGCTGCTTCCCACCTGTCTGGAAAGCTCCTGTTTTCCACCTTTCGTTTTGCCATTTTTAGGAGGGGTGGCCCGATGTGACTGGCAGCATGAGGTTGCTAATGAATGTCAACAGAGGAGGGGTGTGCTTGTGGGTCCTGATTGACACACCAGCAGAGTATTCTGGAATTTGTAGTATTATCAGAGAATACACTGACTACTGGTGAGCCAGCTCTAGCAGACATTTGGTATTATCTTGCAGACTAAATATAATTACCCTACGAGTCAGATTTGGCCCACAGGCCTGAGTTTGTAATCTAAGGTTTAGTGCATGTAAAGTGAAATGGCTTCTTGGAAATGCTGGAATATGTTCTAAAAAAGGCAATTTAGTGGCAAATTATTTTCTATGGATACACTACGGATAATACAACACCACGCTCAGTGATGAAAACACTGCTGCTACAGAGGCTCTGACATATAGATGAACGATGAAAATTCTCTACTAAGAAGAAAAAGTACCAGGACAGAGAGGGTCTATTTTTACCGCACTCATGCGCTGCCAGACAGTATTTCATAAAGCCACACATGTAGCACCAGTATGCTCCATGAAAAATGTATGTGGTTGTTACTCTGCAGTCTGACAGGGCGACATCCTGCTGCTGGTTGGGACAAAGGTTGGCGATGGCTGAGAAGACAAAGAAAACCAGCTCAAACTCTGTCTCCTTCCTGCTATCTCTCCCTTTCTCTATTTACCTCTATTTACCACTGAGCATTTAGAACTCTGAAGAGGCAAATAATCTGATCCGCCCCAATCAGATCTCATTTGAGAGTCCAATGGATTTTTGTTGCAACTGCTCAAATCCTTCTAAATAGTTTTTGTTCAAACATAGCTTGTCGCTGATATAAATTTAACCATCCAGCAGCTTTTAGCACGGGGATCGTTAAAGCTTTATGTGATCTAATCTACTGCAACATACAGTGCAGCAAAGGGACTAAGAGACCTCTGTCTTTTGGAGTCAATCTGACACGGTGCTGAGGGATGACCACAAAATAAAATAACATATTTAAATTCTTTGATTAAAAGTGGAACAAATTCATTCTACATAATGATTTGGGCTCAGTCTAAGATGATTTGAATTGCCAGCAGTCAGACATCCTGTGACACCATAAATCTTGCTGGTACAAATAGAACAAACAGCTTGTCAGTTGTGTTTATAAAACCAATTTTGAGACCCGAGTACTCAGCTCATGTCCTGAATCTATGTGTCTATCACAAGATCTCTGTGGTGAGCAGGCCCAAGGTCAGTTAGAGCCACAGCTGGATGTTTGATAAAGTGTCTCCCTGCACCGTCTCACCTTCTGTATGTCTCTCTGTCTCTGCCTCCATCCCCATGGAGTCCTCATGGCAGTTAATAATTGAACAAGCACCGGGAAAAGAGATGGAGGGGAGGAGGAAAAAAAATCCCTTTTCAAAGTGCTTCGCTCCTGCTTTCATGCAGTCTCTCTATGTGAGCGTGTATTTGTATTTTTGTGTGCTGTGCCTGGTAATAAAAATGTTCAAATATTTATGTTGACATTCTACTTTTTACATTTTAGCCATCAGCCATGACTGATGCTACAATCCAGGGCTCATGACAATGTTGAGTTCATACATCAGCAGCATTACGGGTGGAAAAAGGGGTGACAAAGGTTTACAGAACACTATGAAAGAGGATAAGACTTTTTTTAAACTGAAAAGAACTGTGGAAGCACAAGGAGAGATCTGCAAATCTGTCAGTGTGAATTCTCAGCAAACTGTTGTAATAACTTGAAAATTATTATTCAGGATGTTGTTATGTGTCTCTGCTTTCTAAATGGCGCCGTGGTTGTGCTGTCGGTAGCAACAGTATTGATAGCGATGCATGTTCCTAACAAGCTCTGTATTCTCAGAAGAAACATGCCTGAGTACATTAAAAACACAAGCCTAACTTAAACTAAACTGTAGGTCACCTGTCCTAGTCAGTAACATCAGAACTAACATCCCACATGCTCCATCTTTTCTTTTCCGCTACTCCTCGCTGCATTCATCTTACCAGTTCAGTGGTCTGCTGTGTTATCGATCAGCCACTGATTGCTTATCTCTTAGCAGTGGCACAGCTTTCTGTTAACTCACACACCAACAGCCCAGCTGCTTCTTTTCATTTCCCATCATACTGTCATAAGCTGCTCTTTCTCTCACTCTTGCTCAAACTCAACCTTTTACACAGTTTATTAAAATCACACATCCCATATTCTCTTTCAACCCATTTACATGGATTTTGGATCAGTATTTATTTCTGTTTTTTGTATAATTATTGATAAGCTATGACTCTGAAACAATCACTCATTACTGCTGCTTTTTCAAACAAACCTATGGCTGCTAAATTTTCTCGCAATCCCAGTCAGTTATACTATTAACTAAGCCTTTGGGGGTCACATGGAGAAGCCACAACAATGAAATCATTGACTGGTAAAGTCAGTCAAACTGCTCATCTTGTTACGATGCAATGTTCTGCTGCATCCTGGCATTCGCATGAATACTACTCTGACACTTGCTGCCTACCTGAACAGTTTTGCTGACCAGTCATACACCCACCCATATGTCAGTAGCCTTGATATTATGTTCACAGGGGACAAAAGCAGGTATACTAAAAAAAATAGAAAGAAAGAAAAACGGAGCAAATCATGTTAGTGTCATTTATTGATGTATTTAGCCAAAACACTACCCTCAGATATTGATCAGCATGAATTACATAATGAGCGTGCAGCATAGATTTAAGAAGCTACACCATTCTGTAAAGCGACACTGTGAGACTTATACTGCAAAGCTTTGCTGAATACTCTGTGAGGCTCGTTTTAATAAGATTTGAATTTCATTGTAAACATGATTTTAAAATTTATTCCATGCATTTCTTTTCTTCGAGGCCCGTGCTTAAAAACAATAATAAATTGCAATTAAGAGCCTTACTTGGTCTCTATTTAGCTCTCTGAGCCTCTGGGCATACGATGTACCACTGTTTTGTTTTCTTATTCTAATTATTTGAATTGTTGCTTTGTCCTTTGTTGTGTTTGTGTTGTGATGTTAGCATGACCATCTCTCAGCTATGGTTGAGGTCCAGAGCAACACAGTGTCACAGTAACCTGAATTCAGAGATAAACTTTTTAGTTGGAACTTTTATGTGTACCTAAGTTTTTTTCATATAAGATAATATAGCCATGTGATGCTACATATGAGTTTGATCACAGAAGGTTAAATTCCTGAATAATGAAAAGTAAACAATCATTTTTATTCCCAGCTACACAGACAGACCTGCTGATGGCAACAGCAGGTCTACCTCACCAGAAGCACCTAAGCAGGAGCCTTAAATGTATCTTTTTCAATCAGCTTTTTGAATGTTTCACGTCAGACTGAGAATAAAAAGTCACCTTTCTGCTTCATGATGGTTCCTTTTTTCTTTGCACTGTCCATCCCACTGTAAAAGGCACCATCTCTTTAACATGCTACCCACGTTTCATAGATAAACACACACACACACACACACACACACACACACACACACAGAGTTACAGCGGAGCTAATATAGAACATGGTCAGACCGTCCCCTTCCCCCCACCTGCGGTCCTACTTTCCGTCACTCACCTTGACTGACAGCTGCTGTAAGGCCTGAACTGCCAGGCTCAGCCCACGGAGAGATTAAAGTCAGCAGGGAAAGAGGATTTAGTCTCCACCGTTTTCTCTGCTCTTCCTCTTATACACACACTCTTTCCTCTGACTCTGTCTCCTCTCTCCTGCTTTCTTTGTTTCACTTCATCTCCTCTCCACACCCTCTCTGTCTATGAATAGATGGAGTGACTGTCCAGGAAAAGAGAGCATTACTGTCTATGATGAAAGATTTAGTTTCCAATCGATACATTTTACTTTTTTTCATATCTGTAGCTGATGTATATACAACATAGCATCCACTCAACTTGCAGTTCAATGCAACTATAGTTGGTTAATTCATATTGAGCCCAATGAAGTACAAAATCAAGCCTGATGGGAGCGCACACACTTAAATGGAAACACTGAAAGGGCACAGATGAATTATTGATTGAAATATTAATAGCTTTAATCCTAAAAGCTGTTAAAAGTAAAAGTCTAAACAGGATGAGAAAATCTGAAAGAACCACAACATGACCTCCATGACGAAAGCAGGTAAAAACCCAAAGAGAAAAGCAGCTGAAGTGACTGTGACAGAAGAATATTGAACATTACAGGTGCTGAGACTTATTCCTGAAGAGTGTAAGTCCAGCTCCTGAATTGCAGATTACCACCTCTGTCATTCTGCTCTTATTTGTGTTTTGTTGGTTTAAAACCCCTGAATTTATGCATAAGTGGGTTCTAACCTGTTTGCTTCCCACACTCATCATCACATATTTCTCTACCAGATACAAAACCATCTAAAGTCATGTTTGAGAATCTGAACTGTCAATATGAATACAGCCCAGTAAAACAGAGCAAACATACACTTTTGGAGGAAAGCTCCAGAAGGGGAACGGATTAGCACTGTGATGATAAACCCACAGCAACACAGCACCAACTGTAGAAGAATCCAACAACAAGCTGTTTCAGGCAACAAAGACAAATCCAGTTAAAGTACACAAATGGAAATCCCATGTTGAACACAGAGAAGGCCCAATTTAAACCATACAAAAAAAAGAAAGTATTGAAGTAATGGAGACACACTGCTGAGAAGATGCTATTCCTTTTTTGAATATTTCATGTCAGTTGGAATAAGATTTGTAAAATAGGTTTTATAAAGTAAAGACAAATAGAAAGTCAAGAGGAAGTTTCTGTCTAAGCTCTCTAAGCACAGTCCTACCATCTCTGACACCAGTTCAGAGAATTATCACAAATAAATGCAAATCAGCCAGTTTTTGTATAATCAGAACATTGAAATACAATATTGAAAGTAAGTGAACAAAAGAATAAATGATAATAAATCAATATAAATGACATAAATGCCTCCCCCCCTCACATTTAAACATTGACAGCCTCCATATGTGTCCTCTGGTCATTTGAATGTGTCTGCAGTCTTTCTTTGCTACGTATTAAAACTATTCTAACATTTATTGTTGTTATTTTTGTTACAAAGCTATTTTTGTTAAAGGTGCATCATGCTTTTACGTCCCCCCCGTTGTCATTAGTGGTGTCCTCTTTGACGTACTCATCGCTTTACAAGGGTGGAACTTAGGATATGAGCATAGGTGATAATTATGTGCTTTAAAAGCAGCTCTCAGACAGCCTTCTCTTCACCATTAAGTGAGACACTCAAAACAATCAGCACTTTTTATGTAGTAAAAAACAACAATTATTGGTTGATCATGGTCATGTGAACAACTAATTGAACTCAAACTGACTGAGAAATCTTAAACAAACTCTTTACCCACACCCACCATAACCAACGTGGTATTTTACACATTTGTTAGCTTCAAGCGAGAGAAGAAAGTAATGGCCAGCTGTGGTACATCTGAGAGATGTAATTAAAATGCTTATATACATTTAGAGGTGTTTTTCTTTGTAAGAAATAAAATAGATCCAGGAGATCCAAGAGGTCATTCATTGTAGCAGAATGATAAACTATGGACCCATATGATTACCCATTCTGTAATAACAAAGTGCCTTGATGCTGCAATGAAAAGACTGCTGTCAATCAATCACCTTGTTCATTTGAGATAAACAACGTTTGTGAAGGAAATAGGACAGAAGGACACCGTGGCTGCTCTGAATCTCACAGTCAGGGAAACCAGGTCACCTTGTCGGTTGTTCGGCTGTGTGTTTTCTCACAGGCTGATGGAGACATTAACCTAAATCTGATCATTTTCAGGATAGCTGGTGCACCTTTTCCTTCTCATTCGTAGATTTTTTGCAGGAGTTGGGAGAGAAATGAGACACAGAGCACGGCGTGAATGGGAATTGCTGTTTTTGTAATGCTCCATCTCTTAGTACGTTTGAGAGTAAATTTTGTAGTGCAGAATTCATCTCATGGAGAGCACAAAACACTGAGGGTAAGAGAAGTGACCTTGCAAGTATATAAGAAAAAGAAACCTTCATGAAGGACATTTAACATCCTCTTGTACTCTTGCTCTGTCCCATAGTTCAACCTCACTTGTATTGCCTTTTTTTAAAAAAAATCTTTCCACTTGAATGCCTGGATAAAAAAATGTGTACAGCAGTGGATACACCAAACAACAACTAAAACATTAAGCGCTTCTAAAGATAATTATCTGTTATTAAAACATACAAGCCACCAGTTCTTAGCTTCTCACCTCACAAGACTGCAGCCCCACCATGTCACACTATAAACAACAGTGTGTGTGAAGGTAAACGCCTCACTACTGAGAAAGTGAAAACTGAAAACGTCACTGGGTGGATCAAATCCAGGCAGAACCATGTTTCATTATTCACTGGATAGAGCTAGGCCGACATTACTAATGCAACAGCAGTCTGTGCATGTGTTACTGTATGTATGTGTGAGTATGTATGCTCTTTTATATCTCCTTGTGTGTGTTTATGAAGCTGTTTGAACATAAGAGTACATGCAGCACACAGCGTGTGTTCACAGATGAATGTACAGTATGTGTGGCATTTGACTGACATTTTATATCAACCTGATATGCGGCACAAGAGCTTGTCAAAAGAAAAGGTGGGATTCAAAGGTATTAATAGGTAGGGGCTTAAGTTGGCAATTTGTAGGAAATGGTGTATTGTGAGGGGTTATTACTCCATCCAGCCATCTTTCCATTTATTAGCTATGCCTAATTTAAACTGTAAAGTCACTAAAGCAAATGTAGTTTCAAAACTCTGGGTCTCGGTGTACACTGATTAAATGCACTTTAGGGCAATCTGACTTCTGCTTTTTGCTGCTTTTTGTAACAGGTGATATCTGTCATACACATATACAGCTGTGTAACAGTGGAAGAAGACATCCTGGAGTCAGAAAGCTTGCTGTTAGCAATAGAGGCTGATACTCTTCAGTTACACACACACAGGAGAAACAAACACACATTTTCACATGCACTTGCATTTAGTAATGGCTTGTGGAGTCACTTCTGCCCTGCCTATTCACAGAATCAAAGCCATCTATAAAGACTCAAGAGGGTGAAGTACAATACAGAGGAACTGAAACTTGTGTGGAGATATTTAGTCTAAAAAGTAGCTTATTCTCTTACATAACAATATTTTATCATTAACAAAAATACACTAAATAAGTACAGTTTAATTTAAATTAAAAGTAATTGAAATATTTTGCCTTTAGACAAACTAAACCAGTGGTGCACACAAAACGCTGACCTATAAACAGTAAGTATAAAGTATGCCAAGATCTGACCTGGTCAGAGAGTAAGGCGAGAGCCTGAAGGCTAAACTATTCAGACAGTTCACCTACCACTTTCTGCCTGACTGCTAATACACCATGCATTTATCAACATCCAGACACACAAAGGCACGGAGTTGAGAGCACTCCAACTTGCTTTATCTGTATAAGGGCCAGATTTACTAAAAATGGCTACTTAAGAGTGACGTTGTAATCCAGAAAAAGAATAAAGCAAATTAGTGCGGGTCACAAACATCCAGTCGTCTTAATTATCTGAAGCGAATACTTAATTAACAATACGGATGCAGTATGTTGCTTGTACTAACATAAAAGTACATAAGTGTAATGATGACCTAGCTTACCATTTGTTCATTTGTTGAGAATATTTGGGCTAAGCTGTTTGGCTCTGTTAAAATGAATAAATAAATAAGCAGTTAAATAAATAAATGAATAAGTACACTGTTTAACTTTTGCATCACATGTTACATCAGTGTCAAACTCCAGTCAGGAACAAAACGATTGCACTGAGCATTGAAAATGACCCACTGTTTTTCATGGTTCAGGACCATGGACAGCACAACCGAGTGAAACAGTCATTAAGCAATAGAGACTAATCCGTGGAATAAAAAAAAAAGGGTGAAATTATGGACTTATCAAATAGCCAGCTCTGAGTTTAACCAACAGTCCAGCCTTCAATTTGTGTAAAAGAAAGCTACTCTGTTAATGCTAAAGATGTAATACATTGTTATGCGGATCCTAGGATGAACTTAACTTTATCATAAACTGTTCGATGGCCTGATTCTACGTTTAACAGTCGATAGACTAAGGTTTTTGCTTTAAATCCGACACAGCGAGATGGTCGCAAATTGGTTGTTCGCCAAGTGAGCAGTGTCTGCACACCAATTTAACAGTATCTCATCCAGCCCACAAACTGGATGCTCTGCTCAGATCTAGTTGTGTGAGCGGTGAACACGCCCACCATCTTTTTATGTGAGTGAAAAACAAATATGACGACGACATGAAAACTGAATACCGTTTCCAAACACATATCTGCGTGACAACTCAGTGAGCTCAAAGGTAATTACAGCATCTACTGCCAACCTTCTATTGTGAGTGATTGCTTTGGTGACATAATACTGTACATACACAACCACGCCATTTACCTGTCAGCCAAGTCTCTGCCTGCTCTGTGAGTGTTACATCACTCCCTTTGGATGGAACCCGGCTCGCCACTGGCTGGGAATGGAAAATCTATGTGGCTACATTTACTCATGCGTTACAGCGCTGGTAAAAGATTCCAACTAGACAGCATTTTAGTGACAAACACATGCCAGATTTGTATATCAAAATAAGAACAAAGATAAATGAGAAATTAACTTTCAAAGGTTCTTGTGTTTCCATGGTCTATTATATGTTTCTATTTGTGGGATAATGAATCAATACCACAATTTATAAAATGACTAGCTCTCATTTAGAATGTAAAATGAATGTCTATATGTTTACCAAATATTAAGAATGAGATCAAATGCATCAAATCAAATTGTTCAAAAATGTATATTTCTTTAAATTCTTTGCACTCACTGTGCCTATACATATTGTATCGTTTGTTATGGGACAGATACACACCACTAATAAAAACGAAAGCAACAGCGTTTTTGTTCAAACCTTTCAGGCTCTAACTTACCACTGTACCTCTGTAATGAATCTGTATTGTAAAATTGCAAAACCACAGCTTGCAAGAGGCACTCACCATTAGTAAATCTGGCCCTTTAAAAACCAAATGTGTAAACAACCTGACATGCCAGCTTATCAATGCTGAATTAGTTTGAAAAGGAAAAATAATGTAAAACAGGTACAAAGACTCATCTTGTCAGAGTTAAAAGTATCACCGTTTATCATCACACATCAGTTATATCATTTCACATGCAGTTCCTCTAGTACACCTTAAAAACTAAAGCCAGATTTTCTATGCAATTAAGAAATCATTAGTCTTTCATTCAAAGGGCAGGACTGAAGTTAAGTGTTGACAGAACAGCTTTATTATCCAGCCTCCTGATTTCCATCTAGGTTGAACGCAATGACTTGAGTGTGAATGGAACAAGATGGTTTCCTGCTGACAGCAGCGCCTGCCGTGACAATATGGCCTTGCCGAATTAAAACGTTCCCTATGGAGAGGCAGGACGGACACACAGAGAGAAATCTGCTGTGGAAAATCACAGAGGAAATCTGGATGTAAGACCAATTCATTAGGAAAATTATGTCATCAGAACTTTTTCTAAAAGCCTGAACTCTGTGAGATATTAAATCAAAACAAAGCTAAATGACTTTTAAAACTATAAAGCACCATGTTTCTCTGATTTCTGACAGGGAGACTAAATGCAGCTGCTTCTCAGTGACTGATCATAGTTACAAAGTCTAATAGTTGGCACCTGAATATGCACCATTTGAGATGCCAAGTTTTGATTTGAACACCTTTGCTGTCAGGGGGGATTATGAGACATTCAAACATGGGACATTTTTGTCCCATCTGAGTGCAGATGATGGAGCAGATTGCATTTCTAACATGTCTTTGTTATGTAATCCAAAAGAGGACAAACAAAAAGCTACGCTAGGCGGGCTACGGTTGAGACAGACGGATTAACCATAGAAATGCATGGATGGGAGGACAAAATGACGAGGCATAGTTGGTCAGAAGGAAAGAAAAGAAACATTAAATTGGACTTTTTAGGCAGTTCTTGAAATGGTCTCAAAAAGATGATTAAAGTAAGAAAAGAAAAAGAACTAGTAAAATAACACTTCTCAGCTGCCAACTGCAGTGGAGATGTCTCCACATATTTTATGATCTGTCAGTTTTGCTGAATCCATCACCGTGATGATGATGCTGAGACAGAACTGGAAGGCAAACATGACAGTGTGGGACGTACAGGAGATTCAAAGCAATCATTTGTGGCCTGCAGGGATAATCACTGCAAAGCCCCACTGTCCCATTCACTGAGGATAAAACCCACTGGATTAATCTGTGGGCCTACAGAATACACACACACACACACTCACTCACATGCATGCACACACCTCAAAACACTTACATAACACGTGGACCGCTCTCCCTCTCAGTGTCTTTACTTTGCACCATACATGTTTCCCCTTTTTTCTATCTCCAGCTCAAACTAACACACCTCTTGCCCCTTCACACACACTCGCACCACCCCGTTCTTCCCTGTGTCACATCTTTGCTCTGCAGCTGTATGCACACTTTAAAATGGACACCTGTCAACACGCTGCTCTGTACATGTTGTTCATCTTTACACATTCAAATGTACAAAGTGTTGACAG
This sequence comes from Leuresthes tenuis, assembly GCF_036924035.1. NCBI lineage: Eukaryota > Metazoa > Chordata > Actinopteri > Atheriniformes > Atherinopsidae > Leuresthes > Leuresthes tenuis. The sequence continues at coordinate 9,789,393 of NW_027325356.1, read as the reverse complement.
GCACATGTACTGCAGAAGATACTGAAATAGATGCATATACATATATTTTGCATGCCTGACATGCAGAGAAAAGGGAAATTACTGTTAATTTTGCACATAATACTGCATACGCACAAAGAACAAGATCGCTTGTATATGCAAATTGCATGAAAACAAAACAACAAGCATAAAAATGCTCATGGTCCCTTCCCAGAGGTGATGTTTTTTCTAAACTGGTTTCACTATTTTTATGCTGTAATGTTATTAACCTTGATTTCAAGGTAAAAGGGGAGCTTCTGCACATTGGAGCTATCCAAGGAATTGAGTTACCTCAGCCATGTCATCCTGATCAATACGAGGGGATCATATCATAGTTTCAGGCATCTGAGAAAGGACTAGCTGATGGGGCGTTAGGATCGAGATACAGAGGTGTGTGTGTGGTTACGTGTTTTTGTGTGAAAGGGAAAGAGGGATTTAGCAGCCCTTTGAGCTGAAAGAGTAAAACACATGAAAAAACATTCAGTGTTTATCACGATTTATGCTTTGATTCATGTCTTGTCTCATCATTTCCTGTTTTATTTTGAAATATTAACTTCCCTCTCGTTTCAGGTATCTTGCCTTTCCTCCTGTGTCAAGTGTCTGATTGTCTCCCCTGATTCCCAAAGTGTTTCCACTTGTTCCCCATGGCTCCTCATGTGCTCAAATAGTCTGTGTCTCCCTTGTCTTGTGCCAGTGTGTTGTTTTCTGTCATGAACCTCACTTTAGTGTCCTTGAGCCACAGTTTCCACAGCCATAGATTCCTTGAGCCTGCAGTGGAGCGATCCTCCTGCAGAGTGTATCCTTTGCTTTGCTTATGTTTATGTTTATGTATTTAGCAGACGCTTTTATCCAAAGCGACTTACAAATCAAGATATAACAAGTTATACAAAAAGCTAACAATAAACTACATAGAAGGAACCCACTAGTCTGACTCTGTCAGAGGTGACAGAGTAGAGATAGGGTGCAGGCATAGAAGGAGGTGCAGAAAGATAAAGTGCAGAGATAGAGGGGGTAGGTAAGTACAAGGTAAGTGCTAGGATAGGAGATGCTCTTTGAAGAGCTGGGTTTTCAAGAGCTTCTTGAAGATAGACAGGGACGCCCCTGTTCTGGTAGCACTCGGTAGGTCATTCCACCATCATGGGACGACACATGAAAAGAGTTTGGATTGTCATAGGCGTGGTGTAGGAGCTGCTAGACGACAATCCTGGGACGAACGGAGGGACCGGGTTGTGACATAAGCCTTTGCAAGAGCATTCAAGTAGGAGTGGGAGCTGTTCCATTAAGCACTTTGTAGCTAACATCAGGGACTTGAATTTGATGCGGGCGGCTAAGGGTAGCCAGTGGAGTTCAATGAACAGAGGGGTGACGTGTGTTCTTTTAGGCTGACCGAAGACCAGACGCGCCGCCGCGTTCTGGACCATCTGCAGAGGTTTCACAGCACAGGCTGGGAGACCAGTTAGGAGAGCATTGCAGTAGTCAAGGTGGGAGATGACCATGGCCTGCACCAGGAGTTGGGTGGCATGTTGGGTTAGGTATGGTCTGATCTTCGTAAGATTATTCCAAAGTTTTAGTTTAAAAAATGGTAAGTTCTATAGCCTGTTTCTGTTCCTCTGTTTTTTTGAGTAATTTTGTGTTTTGTATTTCAGTAAACCTATTGTGCTTCCGTTAAAGGAGTGCTTTAAGTTAATTATTAAAGTTTCATAGTGCCTCAGTTTTTTGAGAGAGCGTCTTTTGTTTAAGTCCGCCTCAGTAGGAGAGTGTGAGTTGATTTTATCTTTAATAGCCCTCTGTTTTCTTCCAAAAGAGGTTTTGGTTTGATAACTTTCATTGCTGCACTCGACTCAACCATAGTTCATGAGGAGAGTGCTCAGGATTTTCACAGCCCCTTTGTTTGCTCTGCCTGGAGATCCTCAACCTGTTGTTTCAAAATAAACATTCTTGACTTTGAACTCGACCCTGCATCTGTGTCCTGAGGCCCTGACAGTGTTCAGCACCAAAATGCAGCGCAGGTACCCTTATAAGATCTCTAACAAAATTACATTTTCTGCCTCATAAAACAAAGATAATTCTTAAAGTGTCTGTTTACATTCAAATGTATCCAGAAACAATCTTCTTCCCTCCAAAACGGCGTATGTTTGACAACTGACTGCAACAATCACAAAAAAACAACGCACAGCCAGTGCAACCGGAGGTTGTAGACTGCAAAAGCGACATCAAGCTGCAAAAATTGGACAAAATAATTTTTTAAAGTAAAAATCAGGTCTAAAGTTTTCACTCTGGTATCAACACTCTGTGACAAACTCATGGATTTCATTTTCCAAGTTTGAAACATGCAAAGTTGTACCTGCGAGACCACACTGCTTGTGCAAAGTCAGACTTAAAAAGTGTAGGAAGTCCTTGAGGATATATTTAACCAGGCAATTGTGTTGAACTCTTTTGTGCCAAATTTGAAGTCAAATTCCTTAAGTTGACACTTCTGTAAATGGCATTGACTGAAAGAAAAAAATCACTGAATTACCTGAAAATGACAAACATTGTAAGCTTCTTGCTCAAACCTCAGAGGTGGAGCAACAAGAAAATGAAAGCTCTGAATGCAGCACTCAGACGGGAAGAAGAATGTGTTCTCGTGTGCATAATGTATGTGTGTCCACAAATGTAGTGGGACTGGGCAGGAGGCTGGTGGTAATTTCTCACTTTTTTTTATGTTGGTGTGATGGGAGTGGGTTGGAGGGGGTGGGGTGTTGTTAAGTGCCAGTGACAGAAGGAAGTATTTCGTCACTGGGAAGCTTGTGAGCCCTGAGTTCATGCTTATCATAGCATTTCAGCCCCAGAGCGTCTGAGAAACCACATGTTTCACTTCAAGCTTGAACCAACGGCTAAAAGCTCACCAATCAGCCAATTAATGTTTGGTTGGTTTCTGATTATGTGGGGGGAAGACCTCGCGGTTTCTGAATCTCGTCTACTCCTGGCTATAAAATGACTTCCGTCAACCAAACCGAGACAACACACACGTGCTGACCTGCTTAAGACTCAGCCTGAGCTCTTTGTCCTTACTGACATTAACACAAGTTCAGAGGCAGGACAAGAAACAGGGCCAACAGTTTGTACGGCGCTCTTTTTAACTGGAATGGTGTCCAAATTTATTTTCCACAACAAGAACGACTGTTAACAATACTCTTTCCCACAAAGCTGTATGGCATGCTTGTGCAGTACAGCAACCTATGCTCACACAACTTCATTCATGAAAAATTTTCTGGTATCTTTTTCTAAAATGAATTATATGAAATGCACCTTTAAAAAAACTGTCTTCCCCCCACACAATCAGAAAAGTTGAAAACATGGTGTCCCTGGCAACAACGATAACAGTTCAGTGTTCCCTCTCTCTACTACACTTTGTCCCTTACCACAAATAAAAGGTGGATGGACATTACCTAAACACCTTAGAATTGCCTGCCATAAACGCTTACTGAACACTGAATACATAGTATGAAACTGAAAGTCAGAGGATGATGAAAAACATATCTGGGTTACTTTGAATCTGAACCATAAACGGCCTCCTGACACCGCACCGATACTGTTCCATTAGGCAAAAACAAAACAGCCTTAATCGAAGCAACTGATTTCATCTATTGTGTCACTTCCAAAGGAAGCGATAATCGTTCAGCTGCAGATCAACTTGTTCCAGGTGTGTTCACGGCTTACTTCCACCTTCTGTTCTGCTTCACAAACAGATAACCTTCCTCATCAACAAGTGAAGGGTGGCTAATTTCCCTTCACTTACTTGAAGAGAAATCTTCTTCATGTTTCTTCTGGATGTGACAGTAGATGTAGTTTTACTACGGACCGCACATCAGCTTCCTCTGAGTCTTCCGGAGCTGTCCGCGGTGCTGAACCCGTGTCGCCTCGTTTAACGGCTCTAAAACCGCTCCTTACAATCCTAACAAGCAGCTACTTTAATCTTCTACTAAATCTCAGACGGGGACTCCGGTCCAAACAGAAAACGTCCAGAAGTTCGATCATTTCAGTTGTTAAGTCGAGAAACTACCAATATTACTGCAACATCAAAGCAACAGTGTTTCCATTTCCTCTCGGATTTTACTCGGTGGCCTTTATAGAACCAGTCAATGTTCCCATGAATATTAGTAATGTTGCTAAAGAAAGCGCCGAGTAAAACACGCATTCCACGATGATAAACAAGCTACTCGTGTCTAACTTTAAAAACACGTATAATACCTAGGTGTTGTTGTGTTGTTTTTTTTTTTTTAAGTTAGTCAGGATAATCCAAACAGAACGAGAACTTGGTCAAACCTACCTCTTTAACTTTCTCCTCCTTGTTGTTTTGCTGTGTGTACCTTTGAACAGTATGGAGATGTCTGTCCGCTCCAGAGCTCCGTTAAACGGGACTGTCCCCGGTGGAAACGTACCACCCTCCCCCAACCACCGAGGTAAGCCTCGCGGATTTACACCCACAACAACACATACACTTCCTGTTCGGGTTTTTACAAAGTACAACTTTCACTGGGGAACATGGTTATTACTTCCAGACGTTTCCGAGGTTGTGTTCTTCGTTAGTCAGTTTCACAAAAAAAAAAAAAAAAAAAACTGCCTAGTGACACAGTCTCCAGTTATGTCAGAGAACACAAATTCATAAAAAATAAAATAAAACAAAACGTAATAATAGTAGGGTACTCGGTTAATCTCTGAATGACAAATTGATGCCTCCGAGTATTGAAAAAAATAAATATATATAAAAGCATGGAACATAAAGTACCGAAAAAGTTCCTCCTCTCAAAGACGACGGTTCACTTTCAAGTCTGTTTAGGTGGAAGGTTCGTGTACTAGAGATTAGTCAATAGGCGTAACAAGGTATATATAATGAATAGTAGTTGTAGTTCTGTGTGATAGCATAAATAACACGAACTGAGATTAATTATTAAATTAATTATATTATATAATTATTAAAATTATTAAAAGCCGCAAATATTCGAAAATGATTTAACCTGTTTTTATTCGTAGGCTCTGTAGACTTTTATTCACAAACCTATGTAGGGCTATGTTTACAACTTCAACTCTAGCTGCAAAACTAAATAGTGGTTTAACAGCAACAAACATTAATATCAAATTGCTTTGTCCCCAACCCCAGCCCCTCTTTTAATCTGATAGTTAGGTCATAACTTCCTGCCTCGCCGTGTTGAATGCGAAGCTGCTCACAAAATGGCCGCGCCCTCTGACGTCAGAGATAGCGGGAAAAGGTAGGGCAGCTCGACAGTTGTTTGAGGAGACATGTTGAACGCAAGACAGGCTTCAGAGAAGCTGGTTATGTCCACATTTAACGGACTGGCTGTGCTACAATATGACGCAAACTGCAGATTATTTTTTAGCAAAAAAAATTTCAGTTTTCACTTGTGCACTTATATTTGACAATTTACTCAGAGTAAAAACGAATAAAGCCTTTGATCGAAAATAAACTAAAGATAAAGAAGATGCTCAGAAGATGTTTTCAGGACAGACAACGGCGAAATCTGGTGTTCTGCATTAAAATTCAGTGTGAGAGAGTGGCACGCAGAATAAGAGTTTCTGCCTGCGGTGATCTTCACTTTTCTCCATCCTCTGTACACGTTTTCCATTTTTTCCTCTCTTCCATTTGTCTTAACTGATATGAACCTGTTGAGACACGCGGGCACACACCAGCACCGCCACTTCAGACACCGACCCTCTTGTGGCATTTGTAAAGATGAGCAGTTGGAAAATGCTGCATCTCTGCGTGCCCTCTCTCACCTGAACTCAGCTAATTTTTACTCTGTTTATTTATGAAGTGAGTGCTGCTTAAAAATTTGCTCAAGACGAATATTTCCATGTCAAAATCGGTAACAAAATGCAAATATAACCATCTCACACCGCACTGCATCCCACTCAACTCATGACACAGTTAATGCTGCACGTCACTATAGTATATAATAATATCTATCACTGAAGGCTGCAGAGCACAGACATGCATGAATCTGCACATCTTCTTATCAGTGTCTTTGACACTCTCCTCAGTGTGCACACTTGTTTGCCCCTGTGGTCCTTGATTTTTACTTAATAAGATACATGAAATATGAATAGTTCCAAAATGACACTCTGAAAAACTATGATGACAAAGGGACATAGTTTTCCTGCTCTATCTCCTCTTGGGAAACATTTTCTGTTCAAATTATTTTCGTCCACATTAGATCATCCAGTTAGTTCAATGGATCTAATCTTTGCATGTGATGGATTAGCCTTGTCCACCGATAGCTACCAGCACAGTGAAGACACCATTAAAGGGATCACTCCAGTGCGATGATCCAATAGCAATCAGTTTGAGCACAATGAGTCACACTCCTATTGCCATTGATTGAATAAGAAGCAATTTCTCTCCTCAGGTGCTGTGTTTTCTAAATGACTGATTTCAAATTTATGTACTTCAAGTTGGGGGTTTCTGAACATTAGTCTGTCCTCCTAAAACTGTCTCACATTTTTTGCTTAGCTCAACCTGCTGACCTGCGATGTGTCTTTTAAAATCCTGCATAATTGATTGTGTTTTCCCTGGAAGACTGCAACACTGATGAATGTTTGAGGTGTGTGTTTTCCTAAGATGTCCCGGTTTGTTTTGGACTTCGTTTTGCCTACCCCTTTTATTTGAGAGTGCAGGGTGAATGTGTGTAATTTCACATGTGCAGTCAGCTGAGATGCGATATTCCCAGAGGGAGGGCAGGGAGCTGAAGCATCCGCCAGAGATAATCACGGTTTTATATTTGCCTGAACATGCCATCGATCCAGGTAATGGAGGCACTTTGCTTTCTACTCCACATCCCCTTTTTTTTATTATTAGGCCAACAGCACCACAACAACAAATGTAGTGCTCTCATGTCTCTATGGACAAACTTGTTCCTTAGCCTAAACTTCCTTTCTGCTGCAGGAACAGCAGAAAGGAAGTTTAGGCTAAGGAACAGTATTTTTGTGCATGCACTGTGGGAAACAGAAGGTAAAATAGAAAAATTAAAGATTAAAAAAAAAAAAAAAAGCTCTGCTGGTAAACTTGGCTGAGAATCCTCCGTTTTGCAGGATGTTTCCTTGGACAGGATCCACACCACTGGAAGCTGAGGAGATCTACTGTCCAGACCTACTGACACCAGTGATGTTTGCTGCAAAGCTGCAGTCATCACACCATTACCCATCTATATAATCTCCAAATGCCCAAGCAAAACCTAAGACAACTTACGTTAAACTCTCCCGACAGTCCTCTTTTGTACCGCTGAGAGTTCACGTGCAAATTTTCACCTGGTGAGAGGTACAAATTCACTCAAAGTCAAACATCAGTCAACGTTTACTGCCAAATGCAACACAATCAAAACAAAGGACAACTGTACAATGAGTCAATCACACAGTGTCCATACGTTTTACTTCAGACAATGACAGAAAACAGACTTTAAAGTGAGTGAGTCCATGGATATTTAAACGCTGAGTGTTTTGGCAAAAATTCAGCTTTTTTTTTTTTTTTTTTTTTTTAAAGAGCCGTTTTAATGCTTGTAATGATCTGCTTTAAACACAAACTTCTGAAATGTTGCTCCACAACATCAAAATTAAAGACTTTAAATCTAACTGACAAATGTAAATCATTTTATTGAGCGGATCGTTTGGAGACAGTGTAATTATAATGACCGTGGATGTGACATCATGCAGTAAAATGTTGCTATTTCTACAATGTCCAAATTGCAAATCTTTGCAAATATTCACTGCATTCATTGTCTCTTGAGACTTGGGAATCTGGCTTCTGTAACAAGTTCTTATACCTACTGCTGACAGAAACATATATTAAACGCATGGACACTAACTTAAATAATAATCCTTCGAATATTCTTTAGGAATCAGTAAAAACAAACCACACTAAATAAGTTTAGACCACACTGATTACTCCACTAGCAATGCGATGTCTGCTACAAGAAGCTTGTATGAATAAATTACTCCAAAATTTCACAAAAATCAAAAGGTTTGCTCTTAAAAAGTGCTCACGTGTGAGTAGGGAGCGAGTTACTTCAGCTTTTATAATGTTAGTAAATGGACGCTGTGGTGCGTTTTTCACCACAGTTACTAAAGAGATCAAGCTCCCAGTCGGTTAGGAACGTCATGTGTGGTCGACAACTCTTTGCCCAGAGAGTGCTGAAATGTAACCAAAAGAGCAGTGTGTCAGTCACCTGTCCCAACAAACATCTGTACAGGACACTTCTATGTGCTCCTTTAAACTGTGATGAGGCACAGAGCTCCTGCACAAGATCCATTGTTTACTGCCTGGTGACATTAAAATATCCGTCACCCTCTTGAGTGGAGGCAAACGGAAACTGTCACCCCTGAAGGTCAAAGGTCCGAAGGCAGCGACTGGAGCAGCAATAGGCCACAAAACTTACAGCTGTCCTGAAGAGGGAAGAACAAAAATATCAGAAGAAAGGAAGGGAGGGTTGGTATATAAGCAAGAATGGAAAAAGTGTGAATGTTTTCCTGACCTGCGGTGAACTCCTGCCAGGGCGGTGTCACGGAGGGGGAAAAGTTTGGGGTAGATGATGGTGAACATGGCTTGGCTGCAACGGTGACAATGACCCAGGGGGAAATGCAGCAGGTCCAGCAGGCTCTTTGGGAGGGTGATGGGAGGCAGCAAGCTGAGGTCTAAAAGTACAGCATTACAGGGAGCATCTGTAAAATTATTCAGTTAAGATGTTCACTTATTAGATGATTAGCCACCTCACATTTCCATTTTCTATAAGGAGTACAATCTCCACCTGCTGGGCGGTGGTGGTAGAAGCGGTGCAGAGTCCTCATAGCCAGCTCCTCCAGGGGAACTACATTATCCGTCTCTGAGCCAATTACCTTCACTTCAGCTGGCAGCCCCACCAGAGCCTCACTCAGTACCTCACCCATATCGCCCTCCAGTACTTGAGATGATACACCACACCTGTGCACACCCAGCAAACACAGATATCACTCATTATGGCTGCAGGTGTATTTTAATTCAGATTCTATGAATTTCTGTGACATGTAATGTGTGTCAGGTGTGGGCATGCAGGTAAAAAGATAAGCATGCTGTGAGGATCCAGCTGTTGCTCTATAACAATCTGCTTCCAATGAAGATCTCCTTCTTCCGACTCGTACACCTCAGGCAGCCCAAAGATGACAGTGAAGACGGTGTCCTTAGGTGAAGTGGATACATCGGTCACTTTTCTAAACAATATCTTAGATGGAGAGGGTGCCGTACCCGCTGCAGCCGATGACTTTATTGTACAAGTAGGACGGGAGGCCTCTCAGGTCCACATTGTTATCCACAAACACAAACTGCAGCTCTCGTGATCTGCCCAGATCTGAAACACACACACACACAAATGATTAGCGTTGCATCTTTCACCAAATGTAGAACAAAACAGTAGACTACAAATAAGGGAAAATAGTGACCAAGTGGTAGGAAGGTCAGCCGGTTTGCGGCCATAGAAAGCTGGTTGAGGCGGTGCAGCCAGCAGAGCTGACGGGGAATGTGGCTCAGTAGGTTGTGGTCCATTGTCAGATTCTGTAGGGAGAGACAGCGGTGCAGCCGATCTGGCAGAGACATCAGCTGGTTCATTGCCACATCAAGAGTCTCCAAATCCTGCAGGTCACCGATCTCTGGGGTGTTAGACCGACATGAAAGAGATGGAAACAGGTAATTCCATATCAGATTTCCACCATTTAAAAATAATTATTTTTGCCCTGAAGGCATGACTAAATCTTTTGATGTAATCCAACAGTTCAGAAAGCTTAGAGTCAAGTACACTTTGATATTTAACCTTGAGCTGGTATGTTGCTAAATGTCATTTTCCCCTTTGATTTGACAAAAGTGTGCTTTATGGATACGAAAATTCACTGACAAATCAAATATCATAACAAAAATAAGAAAAAAGCAAAGGATGCAGGTATGGATACAAAAAATGATGGCTGATTGCCGACATGTCTGAGTCACTCGTCAGACTACAAAATATACCAGAACATTAAATTGTTAGTCTGCACAATAACAGGATTATGTTCATTCTGAAGAATAACATAAAACAGCCATAACAGCAACAATTTTAGAATAATTAACAAAACCAATTATGGTTTCCCCGTGTGTTGTCGACTAATGAGAGTACAAGCTCCTGCCCACTGTGGTTGAAGAGCTCTGTGGCCCTCTGCTGGCAAACCAAAATCTTAAAACTCAATTGATGTGGTCGTGTCTCACACAGAAAACAACAGCAAATGGCGAGTGTGCAAAGCACGGCTCCTTAACAGCGGAAAATGCAACAACTATTAAGTTACAAATGATTGTATGATACTGCGTGAAACATAAAGCCGTTGGGATGTGAGCTGCGTGACACAACAAATATGCACTCAAAATGTGCTGTTCGTGTCTGTTCAAACGTCCTGCTTCACTCCGTCTTTTCACTGTTGGAACACTGAGACCAAGAAACATTTTCAAGATATGGCCCGTCTTAATAGGATGGCACTACTTCAACAATATTTCATTCATTCAGTATAATTGTGTTTAGAATAGTAACAACAAGGCTATTTGTCAACTGTGTTAATTTACCTGGAGGAAGAGATTTAAGATGGTTATTAGACAGCCTCAGGTGCCGTAAAGACCTCAGGCGGCCGATCTCTGGACATAGGAGCTGGAGGGTGTTATTGCTCAGGTCTAACGACTGCAGCCTGGCCAGGTTTCCAATCGCTGGCAATGAAATCAATGGAACGCTTTATCTTCAAGCAAGTAATTAATTATAGTTTACCTCTGATAGACACTGGTGCAGTATTATGACACAGCAGAGAACTTACCTTCTGGAATAAGGACTAAGTTGTTTGAGTGCAAATACCTTAAATTCAAAAGAAAAAAAATAGTTATCCAAATAAGTCAAACTTTAAGCATCTCAGCATGATAATATAGCTTTGCAGAAAACTCACAGTTCAATTAGATTTGGGAGCTTCTGGGCAAGATTGTCAGGCTGATAATGACACAGCAAAAGCAGAAATACTTAGTAGATTTACAGTAAATAAAATCAAGTGCAGTGTTCTCTCATGGTTAACTAAGACAATAACATGCATGAATACCAGTGTAGTGAGTGAGTTTCTCTTCATGTACAGTCTCTCCAAAAACTGCAGTCCTTCATCTTTCAGCAGCTCTACCGGGAAAATATTCAGGTTTTTGTAGTTCAGAAACAGGTTTTTGTGGCGTTCCTGCTTGGCCATAAATATAGTCTCATGAAGTTCAGTTGCCATTTCTGAGGGGACCTCTCCTCCCCTATGGAGGAGACTTGGCAATGTGTGCTTTCTCTATGGCATTACTATTTCCTGAGAGAGAGAAACGAAAAGAAGTATTACATGGCAGCAGTGGGTAGTCCTGCTTCTGACATGAAAAAAAAATCCTACACGGAAAGTTTTAAGGCACTGCATGACCTACCGTCATCATAATGTTACAGAATGGCAATGACGAGAACGTGGCAAAAGGCCTAAAAAAGGATAGTTATATTTATCTTTGCGGTACAAGAGCAAACTGTTGCTGTTGGGGACAAGTAGGTCAGAACTGTTTGCATCCGGATTAGGAGATTTTAAGTTGTTTTACCACTTCAAATCTCAGCTAATAGAGAAAAAAACGCAAATAATGCTACGTTTCCCGGTGGTTCTACCGATAGCCCAAATAAACAGCTTTGTTAGAGACGTGACATATCGCAAAAGGTAAGTGAAGAGTGCAGCATTATGATAATTTACGAACATGTCATAGATGTTAGCAGCATTAACATCCCAGCTAATGAACGCTAACAGCAAAAGTAATTTACCTTAGTTATGTAGAACAATTGTTAGATGCCAGGACCTGCTTAATGCGAAATGCTGTTTTGGAGGCACAAAATTCCCAAGTAAAAAAACGACTAAGTAGCAACACTCATCTACCGTAAACAGCAACGTCACTGCCGTGTTTCCGGTCAGGTCGCCTTAAAAATTCTTCTTCGTGTTCCAAATTCAGGGCTGCCACGCGCTGTTGGTTCTCTGCTGCCGCTATCAAATCGTGAACTGCACTAATCGTTTGTACAATAAGGAATAGTCGTACATTGTCAAACACTGATGTTTTCACCATGGTATTTTCATCTTGTGAGGGTCTCCATAGTTGCTGTGTATTACTTGAATAGTAATATTCAATAAAACCATCTTGAATATTGATATTCTATAAATTACGAATTTTCAAGAAATATTATCAGTGGATATAAATATGAGGTAAAGTTAATGTGAACTTAAGGCTAATTGCATGCAATTAAGACCTGTAATCAAAACTTTAGGATGACAGTAGCTATTTGAAAATTGTAATCACTATCATTTCGCATCCTTTTAAGGATGAACATTTTAACAAATAGATTTCAATGTGAAACTTGAAGCTGCTTACTTCTGAAATCATTTCTTTCAGCACACAAATTCGGCAATCATTGGGAAAGTTTACCCTGATTTCAATAAACATCCAATTGGCAAAGTGTATTAAAACAGTCCCTGAAAAAACAGCCCAAACCATAATAATAATAATAATTACTTCTGCTTGAGAAATGAAAAAAAAAAAAAGTCTTCCAGTAAATATAAATAAATAATATATTTACAGATATTTTTTATGTAATATTTCAAAGTCGACTGGTCGTCTTTCACATTTTATAAGTTGTCATATTTAAATTATTGTAGACCTGCTCAAATATGGCACACAAGCAGTAAAACAGTTTGCATACATTTTTATTCATCTTAAATCTTGTGTAGAAAAAAAAGAATCAGAGAAATAGACATTCTCTTATCCTTCAGCCAATCATTTTCCCCAGTATTCAGAATATATTTATAAACAGGAAAAAGTCTTACAACAGCATGTACAAAAAAAAAAGAAACCTCAGTCTAACAGATCATTTCAACAGAAATGCAAGACTCGGAAGGCTATGAATAATTTACACACTTCAAAATAAAAGTAATAGATTGACCGTCAATGTAACAAAGAAAGGGGGAAAAAATAAAGTAAAAAAAAAAGTAATATGATTGATTATATGTAGGCTTTGTGAGGTGTTCCAGTAGTAAAAAATAAAAATAAAAATAGGCAAAACTCAGACCACAAACAGTGAAATACCCACCCTGACCTCAGAATCTGAGCAGTGTGCGCTCGTTGGATGACAGGAGTCCTGGTCTGATTTTAGAGAGACAACTGCCTTGTAATAGACCAACGGGGGAAAACAAAAACAAAAAAAGATCACGTGGGAAGATTTTTCTGCGAAGGATCACTCCTGAAACTTCTGCTCTGGATGTAAAAACAACAAAAACAAACAAAAAAAACTCAATACTAACTTGTCAAGCAAAAGTGAAGAAGTCATAGTGTTAGAGTAAAAAAAAACTATCTGCTATTCCATCTTGTGCTCTTTCTCTTGTAGCTGTACATATTAAGAAGAAAATGTACTGAAAAAGCGTGTTTGTTTAAAAATGAACCTCCATTAATCGTCACCAATGAGAGAAAGTGTCTTTTAGTGTCCTCAGATGACTGACAGAGGTGCCATTAGGTGGCTTTAGGAATGTCACAAAAGGTCGTGATGGGTCACCAATTTAAATTGCCACTCTGAAAATGTAAATAGCAATAGTTTCTACAGAGCAAGATACAGTAACAGGGGAGGTGAACTAAACCGCAACCGAAGAAATGGCTGAATGTCAAACATTCTCAGTGGATTTCCTACCAATTATCAAATCTATAATTTGACATGTAATACAGGTCTTAAAAATATCATTTTTATCCCCTGGCTGATGGCACCTACAGTGCTCGTTATAGTAAAACAAGCCTGCTAATTATCAACGTGGTGTCAGGCATGAGCAGTACACAGAAACAGAGGTAAGAGGTGAAGAGGAAGCGGAAAAAAAATAAGACAAATCTCTCTTCTTCCATTTTACGACAAACCCCAACTCCTAATCCACACAACAGCAAAAATAAAAACACCCTCCAGTCAGTCAAACTCCATGCAAAGAGCAGTATAATTTGTCATTCGACTTGAATATTGGGAAATATTCTACCAAGAGCATGGAGGTTCGACAGCCATCTTTAAACCCCCCACTTTCAATCCTCCTAGAGCACCTCCCCTACTTCAAGGATGGTTTGTGGTTTGAATTTGACCATGATAAACAGCACCCAGTGAGATAGTCATCACAGCCCGACAACAGATGAGATGTTTTGTTTTCTGTACACGTAAAATAGACTGGAAAAGAAACAAAAAGTGAGGTAGATGGATGGTTGAGGGAATAACAAAATCTTCCCCCAAAATAGCAAAAGAACATAAAATATTAGAGAGGGGGGGGGGGCGAAAAAGTTGTGGGGAGATTTATACAGTGATTTACACTTCACAAAAAAAGAAAATAAATAACAAAGAAGCATCTGGGAAGGGAATCAAACTTTATGAGGCAAATAAACCTTTCAAATGTATTCCATGTGGACCGCTCTGACTATAGTCAGTTCAAATGCTTATCTGGTGAGTTCATTTATTAAACCTCAATAAAGCGATCTAATGCTGAAATGTGGATCTCTAGTTATAGTTGGCTCTACAACCAAGGGCCTTAAAATGTCCTCCTCGTATGGTCACTCAAGACATCTTAGTGTTGCAAAAGCATTTTAAACAAAACTCAAACTGCAAATAAGATCATATTACTCGGCCCAATTCACTTTCAGAAATCTTCATCATACACATTTGAATATGTTATTCAACATGAAAAAAAGAACTAACGTTAGCTCCTCTGCCAACATACAGAAAAAAAAAAGAAAAAAAACACCCTTGATTCAAGAGAAGAGTTGGTCTGAAGAAAATTAAATTACCGAACAGAAAGAAAGGCTTTCTGCTACATTAAAATAAATTCTATTTTGCATTTACTCTGTACACGTCTTGAACCAAGTATACATCATTCAAACACATAGGAACCATGAAACTGACATGCAGCAAAGGGTTATCAGAAAATTACGAAATAAAACTAAATGTATACCTTCATTAATCAATTTAAGTTTTCAACTTCATAGTTTTCTTCTTTTTGATTAAGGGCTCACATTTTGACATTCACCTGCTCTCCATTGTCCCAACACATTTCCTGTTTTTCAAATGCTTATACTCTTGCAATATATCCATGTTGGTGTACAGTATAATCAGGACGAGCGCTTGTCCAGGGTTTTCGTACTCAAGGGACATGAGCGGATTATCTGGCTAGCACACTTACCTGAAAACAGCCTAAGACTGCACTGCACATAGAAACAGCCAACTTTCACTTATTAATCCAAATACAAACAAGTTCAATGATAATCTTTTTACATCACTTATGAAACACTTGCTAATAGTAGCTAAACCTGAAAAAATTAGCCAGTTAACACAACTTTAGA
The DNA here is from genome assembly GCF_036924035.1 of Leuresthes tenuis. Taxonomy (NCBI): domain Eukaryota; kingdom Metazoa; phylum Chordata; class Actinopteri; order Atheriniformes; family Atherinopsidae; genus Leuresthes; species Leuresthes tenuis. The sequence goes on along the minus strand of NW_027325356.1, from coordinate 9,773,945 downwards.
GGTTCGGAAATGCCTTTCTTTTAAAGATAAAATTCATCTTCACCAGGAGTTAGACCAAAATAAGTGCTGGGTTTTGTTAGCCCGGGCATTTTGTCTCCTAATGGAACAAACTAAAGTAAAACACTCTTAGCAACATTCATTTTATAACTTTAAGGCATTAGCTTGGAAACCATGTTAGCATTTATTTTACTAGCTAAAACTCAACTACCATAACAAGTATTGGCGATGTTAAAATTTCAAACTGCCGGGTTTAAAGACAGAAATGTGGCTTGGAGATAACGGAGAGCAGACACTTGATCACATGTTTATCTATGGAGATTTTTTTGGGGGGGGAGGCCAAAAACAACAACAACAAAAAATAAAAAATAGAATAGCACGTGTAATCGTAACAGATGAGAAAACTGCATCAATTCGAAATCTTTTGGGATGAATTTGAATAATTTCACTTGCAACAATAATCACTGTGTTTGGTTACATTTTTAAATATGCCTGATTCATACTTTTTGTCAGTGTTTAGGGATCCACACAAGTGCAAGGACATTTAAAAAAAAAAAAACTGAGACCACTTATAGTTTTAGACTGATAACAAACACCCCTCTTGTAATACATAAAAAAGAAGAAAAAAAAAAGAAATTCTTTAATAAAGTTAGAGATTTAACACACAAAGTAGACTGGGTGTCTCTGGGATAAGTCCCAAAAAAGTAGAAAAAAAAAGATAGAAAAGAATTTTACCTTTTCTCTTTGACCTGAGATTTAGTTAGGACGCTAGGCCTCTGAATCTGATGATGGAAGGAGGTGGTCCGTCCAAACCGGAAAGGACAGATATCAAAGCATCCCAAGAGGACACTAATGGTCACTGGCACCATCACTGTCCTTTAGTCAGATGCGGGGAAGTTACCGGTGTTTCGAAACACAAGGCAAATCGTCGTACCTTTTATGCAATCACAGAAACAAAACCAGCTCAGATACACTTTACACAGAAACAAGCATTTAAAAAAAAAAAAAAACGAACCATAGTGGAAACGTTCCAAGCTGAATTCAACCTGAAGAAGTTTTTTTTTTTTTTTAATACATAGATATTGACTATATTACAACCACAAGAGAAATAAGGAATAGCAGCTTCTTTCTGTACATGATGAAAGTCTCCAACTGTATAAAAGTTAGAAAAGTGTCAAACAAATGGTGTGTACATAAATGCTCTGCCCACGTAGAGATGTCTTAAATGTTGTAGAGTACTGACAAGTCTAAAAAAATACCTGTTTGTATACAAGAAGGATGCCTCTGAACTCCCACCGAGAGACAATGTAGATCTTATGTTCATATTCATTTTCCTCTTCAAGCTCCTTCCTCTGCAGTCCTTGCTTTAGAGTTTTTTTTTTCCTTTTCTTTTTTTTTTTTGGCGTTTTAACCTAAACATAACAGCACTTTGTGAGGAGAAGTGGCTCAATTTCAGATAATGAGATTAGAGTATACGCAGCGATTTGAAAGAGCAAAAAAACTGTAGATAGCAACCAGCAGTAGAGGTGAAATTTTGGCCTGTGGAGGGAAGGGGATGTCCCTCTGATCGCTGAAAGAATGGTGTAGTGGCAGATCAAAGTGCTCATGTTTGTTTTTGCTTCCATTCTCATGGTGGTGTGTAAGAGAGTAAAAGGGATAGAGAATCTGAGACCAGCACAATTTTGGCAATAAATTTGGCAGAGCTGACCTTTCTTCCTCTGGTTGGTTGTTTTCAGCGGATTGGCTGTTGAGCCGGCATTACGCTGACATCCAAACTGCAGAGCAGCCAGACTTACGACTGACTGAGAGAGACCTTTTTTGAAGTGCTTCCTCTTCATTAGATATGCTTATCATTCTCACCATAATGCCCGTTCAAAAGCAATCCAAACGCCAATCGTTTATATAAAGGCCTACACATTTTGTTTCTCCATTTGGAGACAAATAAAAAAGTAACAAACAACAATTTATAAAACAAGTTCAGCCACAAAGAGAGAAAGAGCTCCCCAAAATGGTTTTTATCTTTTTCGTTTCTTTTACTTTTTTCTGGTTTTTTTTGTTTTTTTTTTAGTTTTGCTGTGTTAATTTTTGGTCTTCCCACTCAGCAGCAGGGGCAGTGTCACATCTGACAGCCAGCTGGTAGAAACTGAAACTAGAGATGTATGAAAAAGTGTGTGGAGATACAACAGCACATGGACTCAGTAAGAGTTTTTTTTTCTCCACCTTCATACGAGTCTTTGCCAATGAATAGCCACATCCATGTGGTGGAGTAGGTTTTGCTGTAATGGGGGGGGGGGGGAGATCCCACCCACTGAGACATGTGGTTCTTCAGGGCAGTAGGTGGAGGGTTTGCAGTCTGGTGGGTGGGTGTGTGTGTCCGATCAGCAGGCTGAGGACTGCGGGAGAGGCATGGCGCGTTCGTTTTTGCGCCCTCCGTTCATGTGCGCATATGGCGGCAGTTCGTCCAGAGACGGCCGCATTGTGACGCCTGAGCCAGTCCCGAGCCCTGACCCTGCTGGAAGGCCCGCCCCCGAGAGCCCATTGGCTGCCTGCTGGCTGGAGGGCTGCTTGTCCATGACGGCACTCGATGTGCAGGGAGAGGAGGGGGAGCCGGGGGCTAGAGATGGAGTGGGTGGGGCTTCTGGGCTCAGGGCAGGGGGGGTCTGTTGGGGAGTTTGATGTGTGGAAGAAGGGGCATCCAGAGCAACGTCCTCCGTGTGATCTAGCTTGTCCAGGTGGGGCTGGGGAGTTTCTGCAGGCTTGTTATCGGCGCTGTAGTAGAAACTAGCCTCTCTGAAAGACGGCTCCAGCTCTTCCTTTAAGCTGCTGATGATCTCCACAAAGGATGGACGCATTTTAGGATTGTACTGCCAACACATTCGCATCAGCTCGAACCTGCAGACACACACAAGCACTGTTAAGCTCAATCCTCATAAACAACATGACCTCCTGTACTAATGAGTCTATCCAGAGGAACCGTGCTTTCCCACAGAGAAGCCAATATTTACTTTTTGCCAAATGTTTACTTTCTAATGCTAAAACAGCTGTATGAATATTAAGCCTCCGAACAGTTGTCCTAGAGAGACAAGTTAGTTATACAGACCAAAATATGCTTATTTCTGTAAATAATCATTGGGCATTTTAACATGGGGGTCTGTATAGATTGAAAAAAAATGGAACCAGCCTCAAGTAGCTATTTGATGAAATGCAGCTTTTAGTAATTCTGTTTATTTTCCAACCCAGGAGGTTGCTGTTTGACATGTACTGTGCCAGGCTAACTGTCTTCTGGGGGTAGGCTATGAAGAGAGATCAGTGGCTTAGCGAGATATGTTGAGATGAAAGTCAGAATTTTCAGTGTCATGAAGGGGTCTCTCTTTTAACCTGGTTAGATCACAAAGGCTGAACTCTAGAGAAGGTCATATTCTGAGTTTTGGATTTCGTCATCTGAAAAAGAGCGACAACACTAATTCTTGTCCTGATGATATCCATGACAGCAAAACCAATTTGCTTTGATTTGGTCTGTGATTTATGTAGTTTCCACAGGATTATGGGATAGTGTCAGAGCTAAATTCACAGCCCTCTTTTTTTTTGGCAGTGTTCCCTGCCTTAAATGCAACATCTATTTTTTTTTGTAGTGATTTTTGTATCTTTCACATCTCTCCAGTCAAAGAACCTGCAAGGTGGTTGATGAATTTCATGCAGAAGAAGGGTCAAATGATGTGTAAAATGCTTATTTCAGATGTGCCTGAGGAAGAAAGCCTGAGTGAACAAAGAAAGATCAGGGCCATAGCTTCAGTGCCCGTTATCGCCGAGTGAAGATTTAAGTTTGGCCGAGGCAGCTAAAACAAAAGAAAGCCCGGCTGTGTCCCAGGCTTTGACCTCAGCAAATATGATGCCGGTGTTATTACTTACTGCAAATGCTCTTAGATATAAATCTAACACAAAGCCACCAGTTAGGCATCATAATACTAGTTAGTATACTGCCATTAATAATAAAACCTACTCGTATATACGCTCATATGCTCAAGATGATGATTAAATCATTGCTGAGAGAGCAAACCCTGTGACTTCACATTTGTTATCCTCATGACTTCATCTGATGCATCCTCAGTGTTTTCTCACTCGTCGCCAGATTTGTCTGTCACGCTTACAACTCTTTTGATGTGGATTTATGTTTGGTCTGTTTCATATTAAGCACAAATACATCACAGAACACAGTGAAACTCAAACAAGCTGAGAATGCGTTGGGCACTGCAATGCTTAACGGATTTAGACTTCAGGCAATAAGCAGCAGAACCGCCGCACCAAGTGGAGGGAAACGTGGGAAACAAAGACAGGAAGATGAGAGCATCGTGTACATTTCTGCAGAGTGGTGTATGTATCTTACAGCATGTCTGGACAGTTCTGTGGCTTCTCCAGCAGTCCCCCCTCCATAACAAAGCGAAGCACTTGTTCATTGGACAGACCTTGGTAGGGCTGCTCTGCCAGAGTGGCAATCTCCCACAATACAACTCCAAATGACCTACACAGCGGGAGACAGGGAGGGGGCAAAGACGCATCTTCCATTATCATCGCGGCACTCAATTTGGAACCGGTGCAGTGTGCGTTTGCGTACGCCTGCTTACCAGACATCTGAGTTAGTGGTGAAGACACCGTCCTTCAGAGACTCGGGTGACATCCAGCGGACGGGGAGCAAACCTTTACCACCTTTGCGGTAGTAATCCGTCTCATAGATGTCTCTGGTCATGCCAAAATCTATCCACACACACAAAGATAGGTATATGTGCAGACACAGGAAGGGAGTGAAGCAGACACAGTGTATATAAAAACATCCATTGCATTTGATAATGATTCTAATGGTTTTAAAAAGCTGAACTAAAGTTAGCCACATTTTCAAGCCAAATACTGAGTAGAAGTTTCTTCAGACTTCTCTGTAATTGCCATCTGTTGTGTGCATACTGCAAAGGAAAGCACCACTCTGTGAGATTATAACCCCAGAAATAGTACATTAACCACAATATCCCTTGAAGAGCCTTCTGGACCAGTTTTATAAACATGTAAAAATGCAAAGCTCCTTAATCGAGGCCCATTATTGTAACCACAATTGTCTAGATGTTTTCAAGCCCCAAGAAGACCCACAGTTCTCACATAACAAATGGAAATACCAGCCTGCAATACACCCACAGTGAAAAGGCCAGCGCTGAATCTGTGTAAACATGTTGACAACACAATAACGTTACTGTGCCTTCAGGCTTCCCTTAACTAAGATTAAAGTTGCCCTGATGATTTTGGATTTTTACAGTGTGCCTGCAGCTGCATTTACGCCTAATTAACAGGTTTCCCAACTCTCTGCGACTCATGACAGTTCCTTTACCTCCTATTTTGACAGTAAAGTCCTCGGCCACCATGCAGTTCCTGGCTGCCAGATCTCTGTGTACAAACTTGTTGGCGTTGAGGTAAGCCATGCCGTCAGCAATCTGCCCGGCCATCTGAAGCATCTTCTTCAGGGGAGGGAGAGACAGGCTCGACCACTGCTGCTGCACGCACAAACAAAGAAGAGTAAGATCCAAACGAAGAGCAGATTACTGCACTTAGTCTTGAAATCCACAGATCTCAAACCTACCAACAGCCATTATGAAAAATTTGGAATTGGGACAAATTGAGGTCACACAAAATGATGTCTGCTCCCTTTACTGCATTTTCAGCTGAGTTATCTATTGAATAAAAGCTCCTTGTGGTATTATTTTTTCAAATACTCTTCACTTAAATTTGAGAGTCAAAATCCTTGACATCAATACATACTTTAGGTCTATTAAGTCTCTAGGTTCAACTCCACCCCTATTTTCTGCGAGGTGCATGACAACCATCCACTACCTCTTTAGGTCGCAGCGAGCGCAAGTAACTCTTCAGGTCTCCCCTTGTCATCAGCTCCATGATTACCAGAGTGGGTTGGCCCTGAGAGACCACTCCTAGGAGACGAACCTGCAACGAACAAGATGAAGAACTGACTGACACATGTCCCCAGGAAAATGAGCTGACCTGATGGCCCCTAGTCACTGTGCTGAATTTAACCAATGCATTAAACTGAATAATCTGTTAAATGACGCAAGTGTACAAAGCAAAACTTCTCATGACTGCCGTGTAAGATATTTCGTTATATTTTCATACATACCACGTGGTGACAATTAAACTCCTTCATGACAGAGGCTTCATTTAGAAACTCAATCCTCTCCCTCATGCTTGCTGACTCGTTGACGGTCTTGATGGCAACACGTGTCTCTGGTTCATCTTTGACCACGCCCTTCGCTATGCCCTCGTACACCATGCCAAACGACCCTTGGCCGAGCTCTCGACTCAGGGAAATCTTCTCCCGAGCCACCTCCCACTCATCTGGTACATACACTTTAACACAGAGCAACATTTTCTGTAATGTACATCTTTGCAACAGCATATATGGTTTCCACTACAATACATTTCACACACACACACACATCACTCACTTTCTGCAGCACTGAAATACTCTGGGTTGACCGAGGCATACAGGACTCCGTTTCCAAGTCGGTCACTGTTCCTGTTAAAAACAAAAACTAATTTGCATTCTGCATTTGTTGTTTGCAATCAACACATTTGTATGTAATAAAATGATTGCCAGCACGCACCTTTTCTTGTTGAGAACAACCAGCATTGTGACCGAAAAGCAGATTAAGAAGATGATGGTGATGGGAACAAAGATCACAGCGTAGAGGACATTTTCGTATCCTGTTGTGGTAAACAACTTAATTATTCTGACTGCATTTATAAAAAAATGCTGCACAAACAACTTAATGGTGCATGACAGTGTGTGTGTCTTACTTTCAGCCACATAGAGATCCAGAGTGTGTGTCCAGGAGCCGTTGCCAGCCAGTGACTTTGCTCTCACTCTGACCGAGTAGTTTCCTGGACTCAGGTTGGACAGCCGAACGCCACGCTGGGTCTGATACATTTGTCGAGATACACACTCGTGCTTCTCAGGCTGAGTCACACACACAAAGACAAAAAAAAACAAACAAAAAAAACAATTATGGAGCAAGATTTGCAAAATCCAAGTTGAATAACTGAAGGCCTCATGTTTCTAATTTGTAGTTTTCTACAGTTTACTGAGCCAGACACATTCTGCCCCAATACTAATAAATAATCGTCTCATATCTGGTTGCTGGAGCAGAAGAGTGGCCAGCATGCACTTACGAGACCAATCTTGCAAGAAATTGCTGTTTCTTCGTTTTTTGTGACTTAACTTTCTACTCTGTCCTGCACTTAAAATGAACTCTTAAACTATTGCAAAACAATTCAAAACAACTAAAAGAATAGATACATATGCTGATGCTGTCCTACCTCAGCGGTCAGTTTAAACTTGATCTCATACATGAGGATGAGTCCGTTAGGGTGAAGTGGCTGTGGCCAGCGCAGTAACACCCAGTCCTCGTGGCCCTCCCAGGTCACAGGACCTGGGATGTCATCAGCTTTTTCTGGAGAGCAAAAGAGAAGAAAAGGCCACAGTTAAAACAGACATAACATTTTCAACAAGTTTCAGCAGCTAGAAGACCCCATCACTCATCGTCTGCCTTCAGCGTTCAAACAGAATTGCAGAATCGGAAACAATCAATCCTTTCTTTCTTTCTTTTCTAACCTGCTGGCTTGGTTCTGGAGAAGACAAACTCTGCAGCGCTACAGCGCTGCACCTGCCGGTTGCACGCGTGGATGTCGATGCGGTAAACCGTGAAGGGCTGCAGCCCAGAGATCTGCAGCTCACGCTCCGTCACCGACTGCTCCACAAAGTCAAACTCTCGGTCGGCTGGCTCCAGGTCGCCGGCGCTGGCGTTACCAGCCGCTTGGAGAGGAGGGACAGTGCTGCCGTTGGTGTGCAGGCGGTGGGTGTGAGTGGAGTTGGCAACACCAAAAAGATCTCTGCGTCGCCGATCTGGTGGCCTACAAGTGAAAATGATAGAGATAAAGATGAATGCAGGGGGGTAAGAGGACGGTTGACATTTACCAAAGTATGAAACTTTGGTTTCTAAACCAACTTTGTAACATTTAGAACAAGATATCACCTCCAGAAATATTTCTTTTGATCAAAGCTTGCCTGTGTGCTTGACTATCAGCTCCTCTGACTCGTACCTCAGTGTTGATCACAGAGTAACTGGAAATCTTTTTTTTGTGTCTCTGACGGCTCATCTTTAATTTCCTTGCCATTTGGCTCTCATTTCAACAACTGGGATTGATCTCGGTGGACATATTCAACACCATCAGAATTACTGCTTCATGAATTTGTAAAAAATTCACTTTTTCTTTTCTTACAAAATATATGGTGTATGCCAGCAAACAAAGTTACAAAGTTGTTCTTTAACCATGTGCATTTCATTTCATTATATGTACTGGGTTTTGTTTAATCCAGAACAAACCATTAACACATTGCAAGGCCTTCTTGTGCTTTACTCTTATTTATACCTCTTTTCAATGCAAATGAGAAAACCATGGAGTTTTCCTTCCAAAACCATTGTAAAACAGCCAAACGTTTATAGATACAGTCTGATTTCTGAGGCAGCGTGCATGTAGGTTAACACAAGTCTGAGGAAAGCTGATGGGACAATGCGGGATCTGTTACATGCAACACCTGATGGTAATCTTTAGAAGTAAGTACATTCATTCCTTTCTCCCGTTTCTGCAAAACATCCTGAGAACTAATTTACATCAACTGGATCTGAGATATGTGCGTTTGTGAAGAGACCAAGAGAGATAATGTGATGCAGATGTCTGAAGTTCAAGGCAGAAAGCTGGTTCCAATCTGACAGCTGCCCAAACATGATTAAAGAGAAAAGGAGGAAGGATACAATAATCACAGACTCTACAACCTGTACATTAATGGCACAGAAAATACTTAAAGAAAAATATTCAAAAGTGGGCTTTACGAGTAGAGATTACCTTTGAGTAAAAATGGAGTTGTGCAGGAAGTTTTCAAAGACTTTTCTGTAGGAGGCATCAGCAGCTTCAGCCTCCAGGTCCTCCACCGATTTGGGGCATGGGCAACAGGGGCCTTTATCTGTCCTGTCAGGATCTGGTTTAGTGGGCTTTGTGTCCTCTTCTTGGTCTCCAACCCCAATGGCAGCGATCCTTATGGGGATCTTCAGCTCTGGTGGAGGAAGAAAAAGATACATCTCCTGACAGGTGTTGCACATGTTGGACTCAACAGCCAGAAACAATGATGGGTGTGGAAGCTTGTGATTGAGTGTGCCCATACCTTTGGAGCAGTAGTTGTGCTGATACAGTTCTCTGTCTTCAGCTTGTTGCTGCCAACGTACCAGGTAGTAAGTCTGGTTCCCATTGGGTGAGATAGGGGGTGACCAGCGGACCACCAGCTGAGTGGACAAGTTTGAAAACGCACGCACATCCTGAGGCATGGAGGGTGCTGAAAAACAGAGACAAGGAGTCAAGGAATGGTTGGGAAACTGCTCTCCTTCAGGCTGTGATGCACCGTCTGCCAGTGCAGCTGTTTCTCTGACCTCACGGCACCGCTATGTCTTTACACTGCAGCTGGATTTATTTAATGCACTCCTCCATTTCATTTAATTGTTATTAGATAATATAGATCATATTGTTTGTAAATCAGTCTTCCTCAATGTCCTTGTGTGGCAGCTGTGTTTATTTCAAACAAATAAATCCAGAAATGCTGTGACACTGTCATGAAGATATTATCCCAAAAGTGGAGGATGTTTACCTGCTAGCAAGTGTGTCCTAGTGAGACAACGTATTAAAATCAAACAAGTGAATTTGGGTATCCCTGGATTTCAGATTTAATTTTATACTTTTGCACCGACACAGCTTCTGACCAAGGTTAACATCAGTCTTAAGGTGTGCTGTGCTATTTTGAAATCATACAGGAATGGTCATCAGTACTGCTAAAAACACTCGCCTCTATAGCATTAAAATAACAGGGCAATGCTTCATTAAAGGGCATAATGTTGTATTCACTATTAGCCACCAGGGGTCAGTAATGACTCAAGCAACTGGACTAACAGTCAGCCAAGATTAAAGGGATGCCGTTTGCGAGTGGGGGTGATGTGGGGGGGGGGGGGGGGGGGGGGGGGGGGGGGGGTACGATTGTAATGCTGAGTCAGACAAAGTTGTGCACGCGATTTGGAACAATATAACTGTGGAAAACAAGGGCTGACGCACAGGTATATGTGGGAACATCCACACTGCCAAGTAAAACTTTATAAAGTAAACACGTTTTTCTTTTGGATGATTAGTTCTGCTGGACCCGCTTGCTTTAAGTCAAAGAATGATCCATTCCTTGCGCGAGGATATAATTAGGCTACGTTTTTAGCCTTTTGCAAAAAATGTAATGGCTGATTTATTTCAAAAGTTAATCAAAACTAAATGGATGTTTTCTAATTTTTTTCCAAATCATAATAAACGCTCATAAATGTCTGTGAATGACCAAATGCTAGAAAGTTACACTTAACGCAACATTTTCAAAAGTAATAAAAAAACAGGGTCAAACTGGCACACACTCTGATTATGCCCGTTTAGTGGAGAGTTTATTATCAATCGTTTTAGTGCAACCCTCTGGTCATTTCAACAAAAGAGAACACAGCTGATAAATTACTGACAGCAGCCTTTGGCCAATGATATGCTCACACTTACCTGAGGGGCTGGTGCGGATGTAGACCACTTTGCTCTTGGCACCGGGCATATGTTTGTCCTCCACCATGAGTGTGATAGCTTTGACAAAGATAGCGTACTGAGTCCAAGGCTTCAGGGCAGAAAGCAGAACTCCAGGATCCGAGTCCTTGTCCGGCCTCAGCTCCACATCCACCATATTCCAGCTGTTGGAGCCACAACCATCCTGCCCCTCGAACTCTGTGATGTTCTGGAATGGTCTGGAAGGAAGAGTGATTATGTCAGAGGAGTTTAAGTTGCCATCTTATCTCAGTGTTACCTCGGGCGAGGAAAAGGCAGCAGCAAGTCATTAGGGCGAGAAAAACTTACGCCTCCTTGTAGTAGACAATAAAGCTGATGAGGTCTCTGTAGTCAGGGGGTCGGTAGCGCTGCCATGTCAGCTTGATCCTTGTACTGCTGGTGCTGTTAGTCTTAAACTGCAGGATGGTACTTTCACCTAAGGGGGCAGCAAGGAGACACATGAAAGAGTGCATCCAAAGTAGTTCAATATGTGTGTGCTATAATGGGCAGCAATTAGTCTTGTTGAAAGTGTGATGCAGTAAATACTGACATATGGTGCAGAGGAGCAGTAGGCTCAGAGGAGGTGTTTGCAAACTGCTCCTAAATTAAAGCAGCTTCTGCACATGTGCTGGACATAGCAATTTAAATGTTTGAGGTTTTTGGACCAAAGCTCATTTTGACCCTTACAGCTGGCTCTGTCGCCATTGTTCCGGAAGTCTGTCTCATCATAGCGGCCCTTGATGCCTGTCTTGTCCCACATCTTGCGGATCTCTGACATGCAGAGCTTTGGGTTGGCTCTAAAGAACAGCTTTCCATTTCTTATGGTAAGGTTGTGCTGCTTCCAGTCCCAAAGATACTGGAGCTGCTGGTTGTCAAATGCTGAGAAGGCATACATGCTAGAGGGGGACAAAATGACAAGATGAATGAACAACAAGATAGTGCTTCACTCTACATCAATTTGTGTTTTTTCTGTCAGTGGAGTGTGTATATATAGTGATTCATGCCAGGCTGAAAGCCAACCATCTCAAAAAAGAACAATGCATTATTTTCATTGTACAATGGAAAACTAACTTCTATAATTCACCAGAAATGTCACATGTCTTATTCCTCCGGTGGATCTTTATTTCCAGCTAGCAGGTAAATTTAGCAGTTTGACAGCAGAGGGACTCCTTGACAGCAGGATAAGAATCACCCGGCAAATCCGATTAACATGGGGCTGTTTTTTTGTACTGCAGAGGAGTTTTTTTTTTATGAGTCACTGGGTAACACCCAGACATCAAGGAATGACTGTAATGTGGGCTTTGGGACAGTTAGACTCCCGTGAACTCAAAGACAAACAGATGAAGGAGGGAGTGAAGGCCTTTGCATGACCCTGAGAACCTTTCCTGAGACTGTTGAAGGTTATGCTGCATTCAAGGTCTGTGTTGGCTCCATATGCCATTAGCTTTCCTCAGTTAGAAATAAGATTAAGTAAGTTTTCTCACACTTATTACACATTAAGTACAGAAGCAGTGAGAAGAACCGATCTAAAGTTGTCTGGTCAAAGAGCCGAACTCCAAACTGCCACAGAAAATCACACAACACCTAAATAAAATGCAGAAATGGCACTTTGCCTTCAGATCCCTTTTTATAATATAATTTATTTCAGACAATTAAATACAGTTTTCTTACTTGCATGCTTCAAGTAATAGTATTTCTGTGACTGTTAGCATCTGGGTCTTGTGTTTATGTGACCACAAGAAATATGTGAGAAAACCCAAATTGTCACAACTCTGTATACACAGTCATTTTCTTACTCAGGTGTCTGACCGTTCATCTGTGGCAGCATCTAATTTCTCATCATCTTATCTGCTATTATCTTTACCAGCAGAAAGTGTTCAGAAACCCACCATAGTTTCTATCAGAGAGTGCCGGGTAGCCTATCAAGCTTTCCTAAAACCAGGTTAAGATCCTATCAAGGTTTCTAAAAGAAGAATAAGATATTTTCATGTGCAACACATAACCAAGATAATCAAAAGATCCAATCTTAATCAGGATACTCATTAAGATTGGACTGCAACTACAAATGGGCCTTTTTATGACAGACGGCTCTACTTTCTGTACATGAGGCCCTGCAGCACAGCCATCGGTTCTCAAATTACTAGACCTTATTGCAGTTTTTGACAAAGTAAATCATGAAATCCTACCATCTGTACCCTCTGTAAGATGATCTGCACGGATAAAAAAGGCGAAGTCCAACCTCTCTAAGACACGTCAGTGGTAAAAACCCAATGTTGACCACATACGCAGTTCATGCGATTTACCTTTGCTTAGCAGCATTTACCCGAAAAATGACTATTTAGGGGAATCCTCTGAAAAGGGACGAGTAAACGTTATCTCAGGTCGTGACAGCAGATCAACATCAGTATCCACCGTGCGACGTCAGCTATCAAATTGCAATTGTGTATTTATGCTTCCAGTGAAATGTTTGTGTAAGTTTGTGTGTGTGTGTGTGTATGTGCAAGATCGTACTCTTCCAGAGGTTTTTCCCCATCGATGTATCTGAGGCTGCGGAGGAAGGCCAGTGAGCTCAGAGTGTGTGAATGTGTGATCCGCACATAACCAGTCACCCTCTGGATCAGACCTGTAAAACTCTCCAGCTCCGCAACCATGTTTTCTAAACACACAGAGACAGACTTCACTAGATTAATGTCACCAAACTGCAATCCCAGACTTTATGACTATATATGAATATCATGTTTAACTCAGCAATATTAGCATATACGAAAAGAAATCTTACACAAAGTCATATTTTATTCACAAGTTATTGAGTGTCCAGAGGCTGTCCCAAAACTAAGAAATATGGGGCTCGCTCATTCATAGACAGTTTCAACGGTACTTCTCTACACACGCCATGAAAGTTCCCAGTCTTCCTTCAAGTAAAAATGGGAATATTAACTGTAGTGCTGCTGTGGCACACTGCAGTACTTACGGCCTCTGCGGATGTTGATATGTAGGTTGCCTTTGATAACAGTGCAGCCTTTGAGGGACTGAGCAGCATCCATGGAGTCAATGACCTTCCCCTCACATACTTTATCACACAGACCATCACAGGCTGTACAGTGCATACTGGAGAGAGAGGTGGAGAGAAAAGAGACAGGAAATGTACAGTGTCATTTTATTGGCAGGCATTTGTTTGGCCATGACCTTTAGCGCTCCTCTGACTTTGTTTTCCTTTTTTAAAATTTTTATTTTTTAAGTTTTTACACCAGCATTTCAAAGGAGCTGAACCTTGTCTCGATGCCAAAACGGAACACAATCTTCATCAAATGGCTGCTGAGGAAAAGGCTTTACCAGGTGACCAATGCACTTCATCTTGCTTCAGGGCAAACTACAACTCACCTGTTTGGTGCAGATCTTGTGTACCCAGATGGGCATTCAGGCATGCATTCCCCTCCGTGGATGACGAAGGTGTCAAAGTCCGTGAGCTGGACTTTGGAGCAAAGCTTGGCACTGATGCAACGCCAGCCCTCAAACCTGTAGGTGCCTGGAGGGCAGTTAGCCACGCAGCGGCCTTGGTGGTAGTAATGCATACAGGCGGCACACGCAGTGTCACTACCAGGAACTGTGCAGCTGCCCAAACATTGAGAGTGGCAGCATTCGCCGTCTGCAGTGCAAGCTCGCCGTCCACACTTCTCTGGGCACTCTGGTGACAAGACAAGGAGAGAACGGAGAACCTTTGAAATATGTGGACCCATAACACCCAACTTTTTTTCTTAAAGCATCACAGAACAATTTAGAAACACAAACATTAATACAAACCCAATTTTACCCAATTCTCCTTTTCCCCCACTAGAGGTGTGTGGTGGTGCATTTATCTGTTTTCTGCCTACATTTTATCTGAATTTGGATTGTGCAGGTTGCTTTTGGGCAGCGCCACAAAAAGTAATCAGGTTACATTGCTGTCTTTTCTCTGCTCTTTTCAGTGTCAAAGAGCTGTACGTTTCTGTACCTGACCAGGAAGACCATAACTATTCAGATGTACGCCACAGAGCAAAGAAGGGAAAGACGTTCATTTATGAAAATTCTGGCAATCTGAGACCTTTATGCCTAGTTCTATGTGTGTTTATTTGTGCTTCACATAAAATCTGTGAAACAGCTAGGAAATAAGATGTTGTTCTTCCTCCTATAAAGTGCCTTGCTCGCTATAACAGTGGTATAAAACTTTCAGCTACTTAAAAAAGAGAGAAAAAAAAGCAGCTTGAGTTATCACATTAGACGAGGTTAATTAAAGCAACAAAACTGGTTTTACATTCGCTTGAGGTGGTTTTCCCCCTTTTTGAGAAAAAGTTGACAAAGGGAGAAGGAGACGGTATTTAAAAATGAGTAGGGCTGGGCGAAATGGGAAAAAGTTATATCATGATTATTTTTTTTTTTTTTTACATAGATTTTAGCATCCACTTGAACCCCTTATTGGTAGCATGTATTTTGCAATCTGATAAGCTACTGCATTTGTAATATCACGGTGTCTCTTAGATGTTTTTGTCATACGGCATGGCGCTGGATAAAGCAGACTCTGGTCTTCTGTTGCTTGTTGTTCTGTTCTGTTCGCTGCTGCACAGGCGTTGTTATTGGGGGAAGATTAGCACTTGTTCCAGGCTGTGTCTGTAAAAGTTTGCATTCTCCATGCTCAAACGGGTGGCGCTGCTTCAGGTGATGAAAAAGATTAGCGGTATTCCCTGTCTTTGTCGGAACATGTGCTCGACATAACTTGCAGTGCACAGTACTCCGCACCACCTAACTTTTCGAGCCCTTCTTATATACAATGTCATGCCTTATGTCTTGGGATCAATTGCCAAGACTGAGCACATAGTTTGAGTGCGATGATGGAAAACAAGCCAACGTGTTAGATATACTATACATACAGCAAAGTGAAGCAATTTGTCAATTACTGAAAAGAAATGTCAAACAGTTTAAGCAACTTGAGGTATATGTTAAGTGTTTTTAGATTTGGGTACATAAAAATAGACTTCTGAATATATGACCTTGGCCTCAGGTGGAAATTTAGCGCAGTTTTATGTAAACTTGAGCACAAAACAAGTTGAGAGAACAGTTGCTGAAATACATGAAATTAGGATGTGAATTGATCACCTGCACGTCTCCATTTCTGTGAGTTCAAATCCACATTTAGCATCCAAAAAGAATGAAATTTGCCCTCACAGTGAATTTTCATTTCCCTACTTGCGCAAACTCAAAAGCATAACAAACAAATGAACCAAAGAGTCCTCAGCTTGAACAAACCTTTGGCATGACATTGCTGGCCTTAGGCCTGAACAAATGATTCACATTTACCAGAGAATGACTGACAATGCACACACAAACACATGCCCACCAGCCCACATCAAGAACCACTCATGAGGAGGACGTGCAGGCTGCCTCAAATTCAAACAACAAAAATAATACTGTTGTTTCTTTTGTGGAAAGAATGTAAATAAAGCAAACAAAGCCACATCCAAAAAAAACAACCTGTTGGAGCTTTCGGCTCACATGGTAGGCAGCCCACTGAGGTTCATCCCAGATAAAAGCGTCTCCATTCCGGGTTTTCCAACACGCGCTGCTACAAATAACTCCTCCAGTTGCTGTGGTGTCCCTTTAAACTGGGGGATATTGTAACTGATGGCAGGAAAAACTGATTGAGGTTCTCCAGAAGAAAAACACTGCACTGACAGATGTACAAAAGGAGCCACACCTCTTGTTTGCCTTTCTCTCAACAGCAGAGGAATTTAAATGAGGCATGATGGCAGTAAAAGCTCCTTTCACAAGCTGACACACACCTAAGCCATGACCACACAGGTGAGCTTTTCACTGGCCTTTACTGCCAGTAACTCCCTGGTTCAGCATGCCAGTAGGTACAGCAACATAAGCAGACCGACTTAAACAGACTCTACATAGCAATGTGTTTGCCACAGAAACAAGCACCAATCTCTATGGAAATACTGTAAATCACTGCATGAAATTATTTGTGTGTTCTCCAAGCCATAAAGAAAGGGACGTGCATCTCCAATGCAGCAACAACTGGATGAACTAATAAACTATCATTTTGATGATGTCATCCGCTTATGTTAGCCAGAGGCTGTGTTTAACAGAAACCAAACAAAGTGAAGCTTGTAGGAAATGATGTTATGTTCATAGGACGATGTGTGAGACCCGTTACAACCGTCTTCACAGAGTCTGTCAGACAGTCAGTGTGTGATCAGGAGGTTAAAGTTGCTTTTATCTCATTTCCAACCATAACACTAAAAAGCTGCCAACTCACCTCTTTGCTCGTTAACAAATAAATCTGCCTCTAAATTTCCAGACTAATCATTTGGAACGTGACTATCAGAAATAAAAGCTCAAGATGGTACGGATTTCCAAAAATTTAAGGTCGAGTTTTAATTGCTCAGTCTGTCCAGAAAGAAAAATCAAAAGCTATTAGGTGACATTTTAGAAATCTGATGTCTGTCTCCTGTCGGGAAGTAACCCGCCTCCTGGCTGACATGAAAGCCAATCAGAAACTCCAGACTGCGTGGTCCCACCAACCACTCAGCAGGCTGTTTGTACTCAGCAGGAGGAGACCAGTGCTGCATTTCACTGGCACAGAATGTTCTTTCCCTGCTACGAGCCCCCTCCAACCCTGCGACTCCATCTCACCTTCTGACCTCTTGCGATGGGGTGGTTGGAGCTGGAAAGGTGTGTTTGCAATGTGACAATGTAGAGCCTCGGGCCAATAGAGTGAAGCAGAGAGAGAGAGAGAGAGAGAATCCCTGTCTGAAGTTTGGTGCAGGTCTGAGCTGCTAGTCTGTCACCTCCTAAATACAACTCTGACTGACAGTGAAGGGAGGACCGATGTGGAGGGGTTAGTGGGTACGCCGCGGGGCACGTCGGCATTCTGCTGGACGTCTGCAACATAAAGGATCCCAGCTTTTATCCTCCCAATGCACCTTTTTTGCCGTTTTAACACATGCACTGCAGGCCTGATAGTTTTCTACACAGTATCCAGAGGACCTGTGTTTGAAAAATCAAAAATCAGTCAGACTGGATGTAGCGATTCCTTTTAAAAGCCAGCTCCAGGTTACAAAGTAGGGCCCATGTCCAATATGTAATGTTATACACATGTATTGCTCCCCACTATTTAATCCAAAAATACATAGCATTGCTATATGAACACAAAAAGAGTTACTATTCCAGATGAGCAGAGGCTTCATACATCATTGTAAATGTGCTGTAGCCAATACACAGCAAATCATTATTATTATTTTTTTTAAATCCTGCCTCCTTTCCAGCCACTCCGACATATTTCTGGAAGTGAGAACTCACCACAGATCCGATTCCCCATGCTTCACCCAGAGTGGGTGCGTTACAACAGCTTTAGAGACAGGTTGAAGCAGGCCTGCTGCAGGGGGGAAGGAAATGGACATCAAAGTGGACATTGATGAGGCACGGGCGGAGCATGAAAAGGAGGAGGTGATGGAGGCGGAAGAGCATGAATTAGAGAGCGAGGAGGAGCAAAACAGGTGGAGCCCATGTGGGACAGTGAGGTGGAAAAGGAACGGCTTTAAAAGGAAGATAATGGTGGTGGCAGAGGAGCAGCAAACTAAAAATACCACTTAAGATATCATGCGTTTTACACGCACACGTACACAAACGCGTACAGAGATGGAAGGATTACAGACAGAACAAACAAAACTAAGCTTGTGGGAAACTGAGACTGCATCACTGAACCCATACTGCTGTTAACCAAAGCTCAAAGTGAGAGAAGTATTAGTAAAAATAAAAGATTTTAAAAAATGTTCTCATTTTCACAGGATACAGTTTACAGCATTCTTGTGGTAATCTAACATCACTTGATACCACGTTCTACTCCGTTAGCTGGCAAGTAAACCAAGCATTTGAAATGCAGAGTGAGTGAAATGCAAGTGGTTAACATCAAGTGTCTTTCCAGTCAAGAAAGCCAGTAGATACTGTCAGTGTGGCTATCAGGTTAAGTCCTTCTTGGCAGTCTCTTCAGAGTATGTGCTACCTTTATCGTAACTGTGGAAAGTTAGCAGACACAGCAGATTGGGCTTGTTTGTTTATGAAGCCTACTCTACTGGACTCCATTCTGGTGATGTCAGCAATTCCATTGACCTGTAAAAATGAGCTGATGCGTGAAATGACTAAAATCAGGTTAAAAAGAGAGGAAAAAAACAACTAGTGTAGTTATTTGTGGAAGTGGAAAATGCACACAAACAACTTTACTAACAAATTAGTAGGATGTGCTTCCCATTCCTCTGAATTAGAGCCTCTGGTTAGAGCATCACTCTAAATGCTAATCCTCATCAGTGTAATGTTGCATTTTTTAAAATTCCATCTACATGATACCATTTACCCGGCCATCTTTGTTTTCTGCATCCTTCCCTAAGTTTGAATGCACTTATTAAAGATTTAGGCAATGAGTTATAGGACGTTGTTAAAAGTAATAATTGTTATAGTAGTTACTTATTACACAGGTCACAAAACCCACTAACACCTGCTAGCAGCTGGCTTATGAGCGCAAAGTGAAGGTTTGAAATCTGAATTTAGTCCCTCGCAGAAGTACTCAGGCGCAGGATTTTAGCAGTTTTGGGTCGGCAGGACACAGTCTAGAATAAAACACCCAGAAGTATGCACAAACTGCGGATGGATAAAGAGGAATGCCATCTCTTTATGCTGTCATAGTTACAGACTTGTCCTCTGGGAGATAGTGCCCATGTGCTCGTGTTTAAAACAAACATTTAAACACTGCTTTTGATTTAAAAAAAAAAAACGCAAAACGCAAAAGAGCGCATTTTCATTCTGTCATAACATAGTTCTCCGACAAGAAAATACCTGGATTTTGGCTTAAACCTGATTTATTTCAACAGGAACTTACTTCTAAAGGTGCGTTGAACAGATCCTGAGTTATTTCACTTTAAATATCGTACTGGTTTAACAATCGGCTGTTTGAGTAAGAAATAAAAGCCCTAGTTTTCTGCCCCCAACGTGGGCATGATAGGAAAAGAATGCCCCAAGCAGACGCACAGCTGCGGTGATGAAGATCCAGGCTTTAACAGTTTATACTATCCAACAGCACAGCACAACAATAGCAGATAAAGGCAGATGTCTAGACTGATGACGGCACAGCTGACTCAAAAACACTGATAGAGATCTGCATTTGCTTTGATTCAAGCTGCACTAACCAACAATTCATTGGTTAGGATTTGACAGGTTTAACCCACAATACACACTCAGCAGTCTGAGCAGTAACTGGTTATGTGCTTTCCTTTCAGGCACAGAACACACTGTGGCCGAGTCAACATCTTTTTATCGGATTGCCTCGGGTTTTTTTGCATAAATTACTTTTTATTTTCTTCTTTATGCCACGCCCCGTCAGAGAGACCAATGCAATAATCTCACATCCCTTCATATGATCCCTGATGAGCCTTTTTAAAATCCCTTTTGCATATTTCTGCAGAGATTTTGATGCAGATATCATAAAATTGAGTTTATGGCTTTTCTATGGCTTCAAAAATATGTTGTTGACTATCATCTATGACAAAGTCGAGCAGTAAATCGAGTGTTTTAAGAAGCTGGAAACTGAAAATGCTTTTTTCTTTTTTTTTTAAGTTGATCAAAGATCTGCTGAATACTTTACTTTCCGCTGATTTTCTTTTTTTAAACCCAAAAGGGTCTAAAACCAGATGGTTTGTCTCAGGTTTGGCTGTAATCTCTTCTCTTTTCTCTCCCATGAAAAAAAAGCTTTATTTATACGAGCTTACTGCTTTAGGTTGCGTTTTAAACTTGAGAAAATACAAAACTCAGTTAGCCACACTCAACACAACTGAGGCTTCAAAGTGCCACTAATGAGAAACTGAAGCAACTGAGGTTTCCACGCTAGTTCTGTTTTTTTCCGTTTTTAGAGACTTTGGTGTCTGCAGCTAACTGTGTAAATCCAGAGTGTGTGGTAGAACTTCCACTCTATTTCTTAACTTCAAATGTTCCAGTACTCAGGCTGGTCGGGTCAGAAAGTGCGCCAATATAGTCTCCTCAGGCAGAACAAGAGCTTGATAATGTGCAGGAAACACAACAAGATTGCAGTGTTTTCAGTCTCACACAAAGCATGATCTGTTTGGGCAGGCAGCCTGTCAGTGTGCACATTAACTCACTGAATCAGTCATTCAAAAAAGCCAGTCAGTCAGTCAGTCAGAAGTGTGTGTGTGTGTGTGTGTGTGTGTGTGTGTGTGTGTGTGTGGTGGGGGGGGGCCAGGGACAGGCCAATTTTCATAAGCAGAGGGTTCCCGATTCATTCATTTAATAAGTTCCAATGCTTACCTTTTCTGTATTGTTCATCTCTTCCTGTAGCAACCACGTTCATCTTGATAAATACACGAGACTAACTGCCAGTTCAGCCTGACAATCACACTCCTGACAAAATGCTCTGAGCAGTAAAGACAACAACTTAAGGTGAGCAGACCATGAATCACAACAGTTTTTGTGTTTGTTTTACCAACACCCGTGAACAATAAAACGGTGTTTTTTTTTTGTTGTTTTTTTTTAACAAAACACACTATGTGCTAAAGTCATAGAAGACTTCTCATCATCATTTTAGTTATAGAGTAACACTGACCATGTTTTCACAATGTTTCACTAATTACTGGATCTTTTTTCCCCCTAAACCTGCAAATTATCTGGTTGGAAAGAAGAAGAGTCTTTTGAGTTATTTATTTTTCCAGATCAAAGCAATATATTAAGCAGGCTAAATAATGATTCATCCAGCTCATCAGTTTCACCACAACTAAAGGAAGCATTTAACTCATGCAGTGTGTAAAGTTGCAGGTAAAGAGCTGAGGCTTGTTCAACGACAGGATCAAAGTAATCCTGGATTTGTGGTCTCTAGGTTCCTGTTGGTTATTGCAGTCTTCTTAAATAACACCCCCCCCACACACACACACACACACAATAAATCAGTATTCTTGTTAGACAAGCTCAAGATCTTTCTCTATTCTATATTATTTAAAAAAAAAAAAAAAACCTTGCCTGTCACCTCGTTACATCAGATCAAAACTGACTGTAGTCACTGAGGCTGTGTAAGAAATTGATTTGTGAGTGTTGGAGTGTGAGACCTTGTACAGAAGTAGGGACCATCTATGTGGCCTCTTGGGATGCACAGAAGAAGAAGAGTGGCTCAATTGATCAAAGCTGAACCCACAGTTAGAGACAACCTCAAACTGTATCTGTCATAACACCAGAGAGTGAATAACCAAGCAAGGAAACGAGATTAAACTATTAACAGATGCTGAACTGACGGATAATCAACTAAAATTCACGTATAATTTAAATACACAAAAATAGCACCTCTCACAACAGTTTCAGTGTGTCTGTAACATGTCAAATGCATTGAAAATACAGCTTACCAGTTACAACGATGATTGATAACAACAACATGTGATTTACTGTTCATTTCAGCAGCTGTATGTTACTGCTCTTGGGTCCATTAAAGTAACAAAGGAGAATTTGGCAAATTTTTTTGCTCTTTGGCTCCTCCTACAGTGGCGGGATGTAAAAACTAATCTATGTGTGAATTCTGAACGTACATGTACAAAGCAGAGTCATGAACTGCTGTATCTCAGTCCCCCAGGTGCTCCAGGGTAGTTTCAGGCCTGGAAATGTGTGCCACAAAGATCAGTGTCTTTCAAAATGAGTCAGAAGTTCATAGTTTTAAGGCTCACCACCTTCTCTAGTGTTGCTTTAATAATCTTTAAAACTAGTCCAAACAGAGCCTGTGGGTAACCTTATGGTAGTTGCTGGGGACAAACATCAGTCAGATAAACCGACACAACAGGACAGCTTTAGACAAAAGGAATGTTTGGCATCCCTTTGTTGACTGACCTGGAAAAGACTAGACTTATCAAATGCTTTGGTTTCCCCCTCCCAGAGTCTCCACAGCAGCCACACAATAACTGGGTGGATGATGTTGACCAGGGAGCTATCACATTAGCTGTTTCTTGATACTTGCAGCATTGTGTTGACTTAAGACTGAGACGGATATCACAATGGCTACAGTTCCAGGAGGACAAAGAGGGCTGGAGAAAAAAAACAGCGAAAACAATACTCGTCTGTCACCTCTCAGAGTTATGTCTAATTCATACAGCAAGACTGCTGAACCCTTACCCACAGACAACTTGGCCTTAACAAATACTCTGCATGCCAACCAGTCAAGAATCATTTAACTGTGTGTAACGGACAAAGAGAAAGGCTCAGACACATTATGAAATAACACAAAACCTTAGGCTATCATTCAAAAGACTTCACTGAAGAAAATCGTTCTCAGTAAACAAAACACGGACAAAATAGTGTAGAAAAACCTGCAAGTGTCTGAGGTAGAGCTGGTTATGTAGTATAGAGTAAAATAGAGAAACAGGAGTATGCTGCTAGACAAACACTTCAAAATATGTTAACAAATCAATAAAATTGTACACCATGCAAAAGATGATTACAACCTACTGCTTATAGTTGTTACTTGATACAGAAGAATTACTGAGATTGTGAATCATCCATAAGAGTGAGCGAGGTGACACTGTTATGAGAAGCTCTAATTTATGTTTAACAGTCAAAGTACACATGTTGACATTCTGATATGTTTCTGTGGCCTCTTCACAGTGCACTTGTCACCAGTTTGAATCCCGAGACGATACCATGTTTATCTCCAAACAAAATACTTAATTGTTGGACAGTATCAAAATCCAGCGAATAAGAACATAGTAGCCAAACTACATAAATCTTGAAGGTATGGCAGATAATAACCGTTTACTAAACGCAGCAATTAAAACTTGCACAGCAGATTTGGAATTTTAAAAGTCGTCACTTTTTTGCCTATCAATTTACTAAACTTATAACCACACTCATCTAAACCCAACTGTCAAGCATGGTGGTGGAGCAGTAATGCTTTGGGCTTGTTTTGCAGCCACAGGACCTGGGCATGTTGCAGGTGTTGAGTCGACCACAAACTCCTCTGTATACCAAAGTATTCTAGAGTCAAATGTGAGGCCATCTGTCTGACAGCTACAGCTTGGCATGTTTGGTTATTCAACAATACAATGATCTCAAGCCAACAGCAACTATACAACAGAATAACTGATAAGAAAAGCACGGAATTTAAAATGGCTGAAAAGCAATGGCGAGACCTTAAGAGAGCTGTGCACGAATGAATGCCCCCAAATGTTAAGAACTGAGGCTACATTGTAAAAGAGGAGTGGGCCAAAATTCCTCCACAACAAAGTGAGAGGCTGATAACGTCATTCAGAAAACAAATGCGTTAAATTAATGCTGCAATAGGTGGCTATAAGCCATTGAATCGTGATGTGTACTTAGTTTTTAAACAAAAACACTTCTGCATTTTAGCTTAGTCTTTGTTTTTTATTTTGAAAAATGTCATGTGTTGTTGCTCATCTGAGGTTATAATCACCAACCTTAAACTTCAGAGTAAAGTCAAACATTAAAACTAAGACTTTCTCACGACATTTCTCACTACTTTCTCATTACATAGCTGTATAAATCAAGTAACGACGAGTTTACTTCCTCTAACCTACAAATTTCTTATTAATAGAAGCCATTTTTTCAGAAAACATTAAAGTCTGTGAATTAAAATAGGTCTATTAGCATATGGAAGAATGAAAACTATAACTTAGAGGTGGGCCAACATATCATGCCAACGTTCTCACCAATGGCTGACAGTGTTGCAATAGGGAGCTAATATTTCTATACCTCCTCCTCCCCCACATCATAAAAAAAAGACCATGTATATTATTTTTTATGTTTACTGATCTTCTTTGTCACAATGTTTCACTGCAGGCGTCTTAATGTGCCTTGTTTCACACATTATACTGTATTTCTTCCAATAAAACAGTGTTCTATTATAAACAAACTCTTAAAAGTTATAAAGAAATCATCCGACTGGCTATAATTCTTCATTTGAGCGTAAATGTTTTCATCTAATTAGCGACTATATAAATAGATTTGAAAATGTGAGAAATGTAATTCCAAATGTTGTGCCATCTCCACAGACAGAGACTGTATCCAAGTTGTCTACATTCCTTTGTATTTGTGTATTTGCTTGGGGAGGGAAGGCAGAAATATTCCTGGAATTTGATGGCATGGATGAATGAGGCAGAGTATCTTAATGGCAGCCTTAAGGTATGCTGGTCAACTTATCACAACCAGAATTCAAGGCCTGGATGTTTGGTGCTTTAACCCAGCTTCCTCTGATAAGCATAGACACTCAAGGTAATCATGCTCTGATATGCGAGGGGACCAAAGCCAACCCCATGATGGTCTTATCAGAGGCGCAATGGACTGAAATCAAAAGTACAGACCAAACAAAGCTGTTTGTCTGTCTCCTAAGACACTTGCATTCAAACATGTTGTTGTATAATGTTGCTAGTTTGTAAGAAACTCGAATAAAAAGATCAAAATCTCAGCCCACATTCTGGTTTGGTCAGAAAGTACCTAACGTATGCTCACAACATCCATGTCCATGTGTTGAGACTTACATAAGCGCACACATGTGCTGAATTATACTAACCACACGCAGACGCTATGCATATACACAGAACTTTTTGTTTACAAATCAACCAAGCATAAAAACCCAGCTTTTCTTCTATATACCAACTGTGATCGCTGTAGAATGAAATATTGGAAAAAGCATCCATAACTATATATGTTAAGTACAGACGGCTTTGTACACACAGACAAGAGATTCATCTGAGTCTCTGGTCACAGCTCATCCCAATCGGTGTTAACGGAGCACAATTAAAGGCCACATAATTACAGTAGGCACTTCAACACAGCCAAACCAGTAATGTTCTCTTCCAGGAATTCCAAGGATGGGTGTGACTGTTCACTAAAAGCAGTCATGGATGTGCCTAGTTTACAAAGCAGCCCCTATAATTACCAGCCCTGACAGCCTTCAGGTTCTGGGTCAGGGTAAGGGGTCCTCGAATAGTTGTGCATAATCATACTTTGTGAGGCGGCACAACATATTGTTTACATCTATTGCTGCCGTTCAACAGTCATATTACAGGAAATTCAACATCAAATAGGCAAAAATAACTCAAACAGCTGATGCCACTTTCTTTACTCGATTGTTTTTTGGGTTTTTTTCCTGTTCGAATTTAAACAAAAATATCCATCATGCAAAAATCTTTTAAAAACTTTACTTCCAAAACAAGTCTGATGCTGTTAGAGACATGCAACTCCACACTGTGGATTGAGCGAAGAACAACACAATATAAATAAGATGTCAATGCAATGCACAGAAAAACAAGTAGAGGTGAATAAAATTATATATCCAATAGAAGCAACACGGAGGCCTTTCACTCGATCAGAATCATTCCTCTGAGCCCAAAAGAAATTAAATATCAGCTGGCGCAGCAGTCTTCATAATCCTTTCTGGATGAACCTCTTGTGTCTTTTATTCCTCGTCGAGATGGACTAGAAGGTTGGGATCCATCATCCCTGTGTACCTTTCTCTCTACTCCCTAACCAAGAGATTTCTACACAGAATGGAACGATCATTACAGCCATCTACAGCACACCATCAAATCTTAAAGTGTGCTCAACACCAGTAGATTTTCTGTCACTAATGAAATACGTTAATGACAGCCCCTCATTTTGTTGGACACTGTGGTTGAAACCAATTTCACGCTAATAAGGTCGAGTGAGACGTCAACAGTACGACGTTCAATATGCATATTCTCTATGGAGAAAATAGAATATTGGATGCATCAGGTCAGGACAAACATGAGGAACCATAACATGTTTCTACCTGGGGGAGGTTGTAAAACACCCAGCTTTAGCTGCTGCCAACATGAGGACCATCGAGCAGGTATTATCGATGCCTCCTCATAACTTTCAACAACCTGACAATTACATTTGAATGCATTCGAAGAACTGCATGTTTATTTCACATTCATTCCAACTTTTGTACAAACTGACAGCCCCAAGATACAGTTTAAGCATGCCTATTATTAGTTTATGAAAACTTTCCTGCTTTAATCCAATATTTACCTGGAATTTCAATTGCATCAGTTAGGTTTAAGGGCCAGATAAATTCCTAAAGAATGACATTCTTTCTTACCTAAGCAGTTTTAACTCTATAAAAACAATTACTGGCATGACCCAGTTTAGTTAATCACAATTGATTGCTTTTAATTGCAATTTTAATTAGCCTCTTATGATTCAGGAAATTTTGCTTCAATTCTTTTTCCCCTGGTTGCTGTACCCCTCTTCCATTTCCAAAGCCTTCTTTGGCTCATAATAATCAAAGGAGCTAAATGAAAGATTAATATATAAACGTTAACGTTGCTAATTGATGCATTTACTCATAATGTCTGATGCAGCTGGTGATCAGGAGAAAGAGACACACTTGTTACCATCAATTCATCTAGCTTATGAGGCTTCACAGCGGGTTACTTTGACCCCGCTGACTCAGAGACTCTGACTCAGAGTCCTGCTCTGTCACACTGGGTTTCACTGTCACTAAATAAACAAGTTATGAGCTTACAGCTAGTTGAGAAAAGACTAAACAAAACATCATTTTCTTTCATCTTCAGTCGATAGCAGCATGCAATAGAAGACGACAATGAAAAGATACAATCAGAAATTAAGAGGAAACGGCCTGTTAAATGTATGCAGTTTCACATGCTGACAGACATGTTTACGGGCGATTCTTTGTAAGCTCCATTGTGGGAAGAAAGGACACATCCACAAATATAAAAAGGCAGCGACCAGATGTATGTAGATGTTCTCTGAGTTAGAAACAAATTTGAAAAACGTAGACAGGCATGATTATTACATCTTACCATGATATATCAAAACATTTTGACTAATGAGTAATTAAATGTCGGTAATATCCGTCCTCCGTGACATATCAGTTTAGGTACTCATTCACTTTCATACCAGGTAATGAACAACAAGCAACCACATGGTCCCAAGCCTTCTTCATTTATCTCCAGATTAGTATGCACCAAGTGAGCCAGTGGGTGTCCGTCCTCGCTACATGATGGAATGGAGCTAATCATAGCAGAGATTAGACAGACATCAGCAGGAACTAATAGTAACAGGGTTTCCTTAAGCCATAAGCAGAGGCATCAGGTCACACAAGTCAGATTGTCTGAATCAAATGACCTCTCTGCTGAGCTGGGCTCCGCTGACTTTCATTTTCATTGATCAAAAATACCTCCTCTATTTTCCGTATTAGCTTACATAACCTATCCACCATATGATGTCACTCCGTGGTCATTCTGTAGATGAATGAAGGCCTCGCCGGCATGCACTACTGAGCCAACAATTTTCATTTTTATAAACCCACTCCTGCACAGTACACATCTTTACTTTTAAAAATACTACCTGACAAAACTGTCTTTAGTTAAGTCCATTTATATGTGGACATTGGCACCATTTCTTCTTTTAAACGTTTGCAAATACAAGTTACTGCTTTGTGATAAATACAGGCTTTTAGACTGTGTTTTGCTCATGTTTCCAGGTCGATTTCAGTGCAATACATTTTTAATTTTCACTTTTTTTATGTGTGTTAAGAAATTACAGAAATTTCTTCATTTACATCCTCCAGCTGGTAAGGGGTCAGGAGAAGGTGCAACTTAAGACCAAGTTAAGGTGAGATTTGAATCGGTAACGGATAAGATTAGGCCAGCCCGAGTGTCATCCATGAGCAGGAAACACTGCTGTTTGCTCAGAGCTGACCATAAGCAGGTTGGACAGTACCTGCCCATCAAAGATGGACAATCACCCAAAACAAACAGCCACAACAACCCAGGAGTGTTTGAAGGTAAAGAAGAAAAGTATTCTGCAATGGCCGAGTCAAGCACCTGAATTCAACTCAACTGTACATATTGAATATTATTCACAAAAACAGCATCTGTGGAGGTGCAGTAAAGGCCTGGCAAGCTGTAAAGGTTTGCTCGTGCAAATGCTTTCAGACATTAATTACACATGGTCTGAAAAAGATTTTCCATAAACTATAAAAAGGTCATTTTACTTGAGCTTATGTTAGTTTGTCCAATTAAATTTGAGGCCTGGAAAAAAAGCTTTCTGCATATCAAAACACTTCCTCTAATTTGGATGTAGACCTTAAGAAAGAGTTCAAGTCCAGCAGAGACGATAAACAACTGAAAACAAACAACAACAAAAAAAATGATGAAAATGCTAGTTCAGGTGAAGAAAATCCCTGTTTAGGAAATGGCTTCACATTTAGAAACAAGCAACCCAAAATCAGCTGTCTGAGACACAATTTAAACAATGCAACAAACACAACAAGCTTCAACAATGTGCATTAAGCTACAGGTATAAAATTAAGAAATAAAATAAAAGTATGACTATCGTCTTGATCAACAGGAAACTCCACAACTTAATAAAATTTGTCAAAATATATGCTTTTTTATTATTATTATTAAAAACATATGGATAGTTAGCTGACTCTTGACATTTGACTAACTGAATTTACTTACTTCATCACCAGATAACACAGACTACAAATGGGTGGAAAAAACAATGTCAAAGTCAGATCGAAATGATATTTTATGTCAATCTTGGTGATAAGAATTACACATTTTGAGTCGATCCATTGATAAACTAAATGGCGGGTCCCTCAGCGCAAACAAATACGACAACAGTCAACATGTCTGGCCATCACACCAAAACACAAGTCCATTTTTTTTACTGCAGGACATTGTTTGAGCAACCAACTGGAAGAACACCGAATGCACGTAGGGGAGAATGAGTGGGCCCGTCAGGAGGTGTTTGTGCAGTTTTTACAACGTCTATATACAGATATACCACATAAAAATGGGAGGAAGCAAGGCTTAGCTGTTGCAACCTTTCTCAAGAAAGCACCTAGCAAAAACAAAGAAAAAAACAAGAAAGAAATAGTGACTTCAGGCTTTCAGTTCTTGCCGCAGAGAGAGAGAGAGAGAGAGAGAGAGAGAGAGAGAGAGAGAGAGAGAAGGAAGAGCTCATGCTGTTAAAGTCCAGATATGGAGAAATACGGAGCCAAGTACAGCAGACCTTACTGCAGTCTCTAAAGTGAGTGCAGCAGTCTGGCAGCTGATGACAACAATAACATGTGCGAGACAGAAGAATATACGATACTACGTCGCTTATGTAATGACGTGTACTGTTACTATGAATACAACTGCAAACACATAAGAGCAGAGCTAAACAGTATGTCATTACACAAAAACATGGACAGAATAATCAAATTTCACACCGTAGTCAAGATCGAGATTCAATAAAGAAAATATTGTAATAATTTTTTTTTTTGTCATATCACCCAGCCCTTATACATATTTCACTGATTCTAATTCAAGTTGTACTGTTAAGCCAGAAAACAATTTTCTGAAATAGCCCGATTCATTCCTGCGACAGATTTCTGACTAAAGTCTACTGTCTTTCTTTACTCTACCACTGGAAGTCATTTAAGTCAAAAAACATGTGAATCCTCACAACGCAATCATGACCTCATATTTCCATTGTTATAAATATGGACATATCTACTGTCCCTTCACATGAGCATTACTTTTCTATCCTTATAACAGGAATCCCGAAATTATGATGAATATTAATGCACAAACAGTGACGTGTTGGGTACGGTAAATTATGCAAACAACAGGGTTGAGAAACAACCCTGAACATACTCCTTGTTTAATGTGTAATCCCTTAAACCAGAGGTTAATAGAAGACAAGAATTCCTGCCAGTAAATCCCAGACCTACTTCGTACTTTAATGATGTACTTTCATCTCCTCAGACCGTACAAAGCAACGGAAAAACATCCCCCCATGCTGTTCAATGTGTGAGCATGTGTGCAGGTTTGTGTTTGAGAGAGTGTGAGATCGAGAGCGAGAGAGAGAGAGAGTCAAACGACACGCTTGCTTCCCAGCATGTACAGGCATGGCTCTTCTTTGAAAAAAGCCAATGGGTTATGAATGAGACAAAACACCCAAACCAGATTCCGAAAAACAAATGAGGGAAGTAAACACAGGAGAATGTAGCCCCCACCACCACGGCTTAAAAACTTTCCCACAGATGGATATAGGCTTTGAACCTTCTTTTCCCCGTCAGTTTTATGAATGAGTTCAGGCTAAAGGCATGCCCTTTATATAAACTCAATGAAACCAGGCTTAGCACTTTTCCCTTCCGTCACATATTGATCCAATGAATGACTGGCTGTGGAAATAAAATGCCTCTGAATACAAACCGATTCTCATGCCGGCACAGCAGAAGGCTTGTAAGCTAGGCACACATTTAAACAATAGATCCCAGATAAGATTACCGAAGCCTGATACAGGGCGTTATCACAGTAGACAAATGTCAGCCATGATAACAAGGCCCTTTATGGTCGCAGTGTTTGCTGCTACAAGTACAAAACCAATTAAATAGTAACTGGCTTTGGGGAATATTTGATGAACACACAGGAGTGCATATTATGCATGTAGACAGCCTCTGATCTGTTGGTACCGGACCTGCCAGACAACAACTTGAAGGAATAAGCACCACTTGGTCAGCTAGCTCAACCGCTAAAATGATTGGCCTTCCTCACTTTAATGAAGCCTGGGTTTACTACCACCAGACTTCTCCAATAAATTGTCTAATGAATAGCACAACAATGCAGTCTCTGCAGTGAGAGCATTTGTGCTCATGCTGTCTGAGATCAATTCTGTTTAAAGGTAGTTGTAGCAGCGACTGATTGCCTGTTTGCCCTGACTGAAGCACTCCCTCTGGAGCCTGCTAGACTCATTGAGACTCCTTCATAGGGTCACTCTTTGACTTTTTCTATATTTAGTCTACAGAAACTGACTTAACGAAACATGTCACCTTCTCACGGGGAAAGATGGAAACTTGCAGAAAAATGTACAAGTCAGGCCCTGAAGTGTCTCTTCTCTTTTGCCAGGTTGGGCACTGAAAAAAAATGCTAGGGACCAAAAAGGAAAAAATAAATAAACTAGACACTGTGGGGCAAATGTGGTGAAATCATGCCGACACCCGTGTCTTGAGATAGCTGCAATTTTAAAAGAACTTTTTACCAGACAATACTTGAACAATGCAACACAGTATAGTGGAGCAATAGAAAGGACTGGAACTGCCATAAACCCAAATAAACACGCACAAAAAATAAGATATAAAACATTTTCTTTGCCAAATTATTTTCCTATTTCCTCTATCAACAAATGACTAAATCAATAAGGGAAATTGAAAGACAGTAAATGTATAGGGGTACAAATTAAAACATTTGGAAATCAAAGCAGATTTAACCAAATTATTTCACATTACACAAAGATATTTTTGCTGTATTTTAGTAGCCTTTATTGGCATTGTTTATTTCAGATTATAGCTCACATGTTCAAGATATCCTACAAGCTTTTTCAATGCTTATATGACTTATATTCGGGATCTCAGTTCAATAGTAAGCAACATACATACATACAAGTCCTGCTTGTAAGACTCAATATGGACACAAATGAATGGCATCAACTGTTGCCTCTGTAATTTGTTTCATCCCTTCCTTTTAGCATGTGGCTTTGATATTGCATGCTAACAAGGACTCCAAACATAGAATACAAAATGAGTAATTAAGTTTAACCTCATTGAAGTCTATTAGAAGTGTGTCCATGTGCCGAGTATTAATGCGGAGTGTACCGGTTGGGAATGTTTGTCAGTCACCTCGTTCGTGCTGTAGACTGTCCAGTGATTCACTTCTGCTTTTCCAAGTTTCTCCTGCTCATCTTATCAAGCAGATAATTCATTTTTGTGTATCTACTCAGAATCTGCTAGTCTGCATCTTGATGCATCTAATATTTCATCATTTCTTCCACCGTAAACGTGTATCAGCAGTACCAGGTGTGTGTTCGCAGTTGAGGCAGTCGATTGCACAGCGCCACTGGTGAAAGATGAAAGTTTATCGGCGAGACATTTAGAATTAGTTAATGGCCATTTTAGAACAATAGCAAAATGTGTCTTTTATCATCCTCTCTCTCCCGGGAAAAACCACAGGATGTAATCTTAATAGAGAGGAGACAGAAAGATGGGCTTTTATCAGGAGAAACTCCATTGTTTCTATAAAG
Source organism: Leuresthes tenuis (assembly GCF_036924035.1). NCBI lineage: Eukaryota > Metazoa > Chordata > Actinopteri > Atheriniformes > Atherinopsidae > Leuresthes > Leuresthes tenuis. The sequence continues at coordinate 9,741,083 of NW_027325356.1, read as the reverse complement.
TGTGCGACTTGGCCTCCTCTCCACCAATTGCTTGGGAGTAGACAAAAGCGTGTTGCGTTTATCGTGCAGCAGGTGGCCTTCCCAGATGTGGAGACATAACTGTTGATGGGGAATTCATCTGGGTCATCTTCTCTATGATGACTGGTTAAACCGACACTTTATCTTGTTAGATGAAAGACATAAATAATCAACTTTTTTCTCCCAGTCTAATGCAAGCAGACTAGAAGAGTCGGGAATTTTATGTGGACTGTCATTTTCCTGCATGCAAAAGGAGTGATAAACCATGCAAGTTCTTCTCTTTCACCTGACACCCCCTCCAATGATCCAACACATCCTACTCCAATTCATTCCACCTCCTCTTTTCTTTCCCAGCATGCCCACACTCTTGTCACTCCAACAACCCACAAAGCAGCCCAGGCGCATGAGTTCCTGTCAGGCATTTGCATCTTTGTGCTTTGCCTGTTCACATCTGTGTGCACATGTAAATCCGTCCGTGCTGCGAGTGTGTTTGATGACGATGCCATCCCAGGCCGGTCCTGCGACAGTTCCATGTCACAAGAGCAAAAACATCAACATGCTGAGTCTGCAGCAAGGCGCCAGTCACCAGGGAAACAATTCAGCTAGACAGACACACACGTTCAGTCAGCCAAAACACATCGTCTGAAAGGCACCAGCAAAACAAGTCGTCTGAAACTCTAAAACGCTGCAGACCTAAACACAAAAGACAGCATTCCTCCTCTTAGAACTTGAGCAGTTTAATCAAACTCCTTTAATTTGTTTTTTATAAGGAGGGGTGAACAATTGAACTGAACTACAACTTTAATATGTGAGGTGTTGTGTTGTTCCAAACTCACACCTTTGTGCATTCCTTAAATTGGATAAACGCTTATACAAGATGGGTTAAAGCAACAACAAAAAAAAAAAAACTGCAGACAACTACATCATGCATAACAACCTCTCCCCAGCTCTCCTTTTTCCTCACAGTCAAAACACAACAGTAAAAGTGACAGGTTGCAGGCCGCAGCTGTATTTCTGTTCATTATGCTCCAAAACTTTGCCTCTACACAAACCAGGCCAAAGGGTAGAATTTCTGAACTATCCAATTCAAATCCCTGGTGGGCTGTCATGTGTGAGAGTCAGCTTACCTTTCTGGCAATGATTGGAATTCCAGCAGCGGTAGTTGTAGTTGTTGTTGAACATGGTCTTTCTGCACAGAGGATTGTTCTCCATGATGCCCGGACAAACGTCACTGCACTCTTTGGACTGCTTGTTCCCGGCGACGTAATTGTTGAACTCTGCGTCCATGATGAGGGACCAGTCTATGGAGTCCAGGTAGCAGAGCTCTGGGTTCTTCTCAATGCGGATGGCACCGCGAGTGATGTTCCTCAGGTTGTACAGACCAATGTCTTTCAGGCTGGTCATCTCGAAGATCACCAGAGCGTAATTATAAAAGAGGTTACGACCGCGGATGACGGCGAGGTTGGGAAAGAGCGTGCTCAGACTGTCCAAACCAGACACCCTGAATAGCAGCAGATAGTCAGTGATCATGGTCAGCTTGGGAAAGCTGAGTGAGCGGAAGCCCTCCTGATTGATGTTGTTGTTTTTGTCACCGATGAGGAGGATCTGCAAGTAGCCTTCCACCACCGTGCAGTTCTCCAGACGCCTGAATTCAAGGATGTCATTGCCAATGTCGATGCTGGGACCACAAACTGCAAGGAGGAGAAATAAAAAGAGGATGAACCGTCATTACCTTCTATCAACTTCACAAGTAATAGAAAGATTGACCACATTTCTTTGTAGTATCCTTCTACTTGATGTTCTCCTCAGTGATAAAAATATCATAATCACAGTAGGAGACTTGCCTAATCTTTAGAAACAAAGCAGCAAAAAAAACGTGTTAAATATAACCCTACCCAAAACAATATCCTCCATTCCTGAAATAGTGACACTTATAAAAAGAAGTTTGACTAATACATTTTTCAAATATTGACAGTACACTTGAGCTGTGCTGTTGTTGGCAGAACATGTTTGCCTTCCAGGCTTTTCAAAGAAACCTAACATGGAGAGACAAAGTAAACAATTGAGTCAGGTTTGATTCAAGCTTAAGTTAACAACCCCATAAAGTCTCGATTGCTCTGCAGTTGTTCCTCTTGCATCCACCTCTTAAGCACTCAAAAGTCTTGTTTCAATGTATGCTTTTACCAAGCTTTCAAAGCACAGCATCAAACGACTACACGCTTTTCTTCTATAAAAGACATCATCCATAAAACTTGTCAACCTGTGTGTTGACCAAACACCACGAATGGGATCAAACTTGTCAAAGAAAAGGGCAAAAGTAATAATGGAGAGGTTTTGTGAATGTTTTGGCAGTTTCACTGTTATTCATGAGACAATAGGGAGTATTGCCATAGAAGCAGTTCTGTAAGTACAACAATGCTAAATGCTAACACATACTTCCATGCACAGATGAGTCCAGGTGTGGTTATAGCTTGGCTGAGCTACTTAATAAAACAACTGTCCATGTCCCAGTATACAAGAACAACAGAGGAATCAATCTATTTATTGAAATTAGTCAGACTCCAAGGCAATGGGAGGTGATATTTCCCCTTTCAATTTAGTACGTTGTTGAGTATTAAGCTGGCCTTCCTTACAGTTCTTCATATTTTCACAAGTGCAGTACATTTCCCTTGGCACTATTTTCTGTTGTTCCTGGCTTCTTTATTTTCTTTTTATTCTGTAAATAAGCTTATTTTGTCACTTCCAGGTCAAATCAACTGAAATTTCATTTCAGATTTGGACTGTTTCCCAACTGTCCACACAGACATCCTGACCTTTAGCAGGTATCATGTTATCAGGCTCAACAGATCGGTTTAGTCACAGTTTAACTTTCCTTTTAATTCAAACTAATCCAATAAGTGTGTTTTAAAATGTATGAACTGTGCTCAACAGATGAGAAGCTGTTGTGCACAAAGCCTACAAGTTAACCTCAGAGTGGCACCACACACTAGATGATTAGAACAGATCTGAAAATCACACTGGGAGTCACCAAATTTTGTGCCAAACTATTATGTGGACATTGTTATACTTCTAAAAAGAGACATTAAGCGAAGTAGTCTGGAGTTCATACATTACAGTGCCGTCTATCCCCCAGTTGTTTAGATATTTCAGTTTAGACGCTACAAAAACAGGAACCATGTTGTTAACATAGATAAAAACAGTGTTTCCAACTTCAGTGTGGCCTCCCCACCCACCTGCACTAGTATTTGCATCCACTATGCTCTAGCGAATTAAGAATCTGCTGAGAGCAGAAGTTAAATGTCTTGGCTTTAGATCAAAGGCCAGATAACAAAGGACAGTTGTCTGCGCTTTGATGTGAACAAATTGCAAAAACATGCATTTCCATGCTTTTATGTTCACTGAAGAGTAGAACCGGTTACAGAAAACTCTTCAGAAGTTTGTTGTTGTTCATTAGAAATTGTTGTCTTTGATTCCATTTAGACAAAGACTTATTGTTAATCAAACCAACAACAGTGTAGAGTTTATTTGTCCTTTATGCTGTGTGGCCACTGACTAATGTAAACCTGCATGTGGAAAAGTTTGGAGAGGCAAGATGGTAACGACTGCTGATGATAGGTGAAGTGTTTACATTTCAAACGCTTTCTCCCACCTGGGCGATGTGCTCCAAACGATACTCAGCCTCAAGCCCCAGCATCACCCACAGAAACATGGAGGCCATTATCGCACATCACTGTGAGGAGTTAGACTTCAAAAGCTGGAGGGCAGTGAGTCATGGAAAACTCACACCACACAGCAAACAGGTTGCCACACTACTACTTTTATGTTGCTCTATAAACTTTAACCATATGAATGTGAGGCAGAGGCAAAGATTAGGGATTCCCAGCAAATAGATTAAGAGTTTTTTTTTAAATGTTTTTATTTTATTTATGATGGCATAGTAGAATTTAAAAAAAGTTAAGCATGTAAACAATTGTAAACCGTCTTTCTCTTGACTGCCCCAAAACCAAAAGCCTGTATGGAAGGCATTGTTCAATGTGCTTCACTTCACCGCGACATGATCTGTAAAGAATGAAATCCTGATTTTCACATCACAGAGAAACTGCCCAGGTTTGATGGGAGCTCTTCATTCGCTAAGGACCTGCATAGAGTTGTGTATTCGCTCTGCGTTGTAGTCGCACAGCCCCACAAACACTTGTCTATTTGTAACTTTTCTCTGCCACATGGGGGCATTGTTCAAAATATGTAGAACATCTTGCAATGTAGGCCTCTCTTGTTTGTGTATTTCATACACACTCTCACACATACATATGTGCGCGCTCACACACACACACACACACACACGTAGAAAGCAGGCTATGGTCTGTGACTTTTTCAACCCAAACTGCTGAAGTTTTCAGTTGTTTTTTGACAGGGCCTTTGGTGTGATTTAAGGCAGGAGGTCTACTGGCATGGTGGTTATGTCTCTCTCTATAATCTACTTGTCAGCGCACACTGTCAGCAGCCCTCAGCAAGCTGCATACCTGTTAATACACTCCCAACAGGCACACTGCCTAGTGACGTTACATCACCACAGCCTCAACGCTTCACCCTCTGTGGCCTCTCTGCAGCACCAGCATGGCCACCTTTCATGGGAACTGCCCCTGATCATGCTCGTGAAAATCCCAAACAAAAGTCTCTGGTCAAAATGTACATCTTCGCACCAGCTAAGTGAAAATGCCAATAGAAGGTGTAGCAGCTTATTAACTCCCCCTCCCTTTCCTTCCACACTGACAGATTTTAAACAGCTGAGTACACAAGCATATCTCTGCAGCTTTGATGAGCCTCCAGATCACATATTTACTTTTGATAACCTTTATGAAGCCGGCTGCGGCAATCGACTATCAGCGGAAATCTACTATAAGCCCTGTGAGACAAAAAAATAGAAGACATAATATGTCCTCTAAGCTGGTGCTTCATCCACTACCACTAGACTGCAGCAAGTCTGTTTACTCATTTCCATCCTGTTTGTGACAGACTGCCCGAGGGGGCAAGCGCATTCGTAAATACTTTTCCACATGAGAGGCAAGGTGAGAAGAAATACACAGGAAAGCTTTAGCAACAGATCACTCCTGACAGAGAAAACTTGTTTGGTTGATCTGAAAAGCAGTAGGGCTGAATCTGGTTAACCCAAACCTGCCAGCTTCTCTTAAGTCCCATCTGATACAGTAAACCAGCAGGAATGCTCAGAGTTTAGCCACACAAGAAATATTTAGACAGCTCCTCGCTGGAGTTAGAATAAATGTAGGATTTCGATGGAAGAACCTCACTGCTGCTCCCAGGTTTGTCCTGTGACCACTGGGGCTAACAGTAAACCCTATAACACACAGTTCACAAGCTCCTCACTCTTTCCAATCAACAGAACTTAGTCTGTTTTGCTTGTGAATGTACTTTGGCTTGTTCTATTTTAAAACCCAGACCCTGGTTCAATCCCGTAAACCACCCCTCCCCAACATGTCATAATGAATGGGATGAATCAGGAAGCCTAGTTTACGGATACGCTGGAAACATTTCAGGTGGCAACACATAAATCAAATGTTTGAGTAAAGGGAGAAGCTTTAAATTAATCAAACCTGAAGGGTTACAACATGACACAAACTGTGAGGTCCAGTGTCATTTCAGACTCCAGAAAGTTCTATTCTTTGTTGTATGTGGAGTGGAGCTAACTGTTGCTTCTCAAAGTTTTCAGAGTGGAGCACCTCCTATTTGAGCTAAAACAACATAAACCAATCAAAAACGTCCGCTCTTTTGATTGAAATGCTTTGCCTGACGAAAGGATGTTGCTGTGCCTGATCAGTGCAGCTACATCAGTCTGGTAGTCATGAAGAAACTTCCACGGTCAAGTTATCTTAAGTTTGTTTAGCAATAAAAAGCAAACGACAGCGCTCTGTGGGAGAAAAGTACAGTACAGCTGTTGGACAAACCAATTTTTCTGCTTTGGATTCAGCCAACTTTAAGGGCAAATTATTAAAAATGAAAACATTTTGCAGAGAACCCAAACAAAAAGATGTCTCCATCTAACAATATAAGATACCTAAATGAATAAAAGATGTGTAGTATACACAGAAAGTGTTTGTGAGTGCCGACACATTTGGGTTACATGTTGTTGTATTTTTTAATAACTATATTAAAGTACAACGGCGTGAATTTGTCACATCTCTTGTTGCAAACTGACTTGTGCATGAGCACAGTTTGCAGAAGCATTTCCTCACTTCTTGGGGATGTAGAGGAACAGTTCAACTGAGTTCAGTCGTTACACCCCTCACCCCCCCTTGAAAGAAAAAAAAATCCTATTCCTGTTTAGATACCTTCTACTTTTTCTTGATTCTGATTCACCACTTTGTGACTCAGACTTGACAATGCACTGTGTAGTATATATATACACATAGGCAGGCTGACTTTCTCTGATGCATGAGTCACAATTATGAGCTTAAAAACGCATTTAATCTGACTCATAATTGTGGTGTTTGATAACCTCATTAAAACAAATATCTTTCCTATTAGTTATGCCGCGGTGTTTACCAAAAGCAGGTTGAATTCCTCAACTATAACGACAACATAACATTAGGAAACTATTTCCTCGCAAAGTGTAGTTTATTTCTCACACATTCTGTAAGTGTATCATTGTGATATGCCATATTTTCTGTCACCTTACCGATGAATGGAGGAATATTTAAGCTGTTAAGGAAACGCTGTCGTCTTTAAGTCACCTACAGGGTGTTACTATCAACATAATGAATACATTAATTCAAGGAGTTCGTCGCGTTAAAATGGCCCTCAATTCTTATGTTCATATTGAGCTGGAGCATGGAAAAACATCGTTTGCCAGTGTGTGGTGGTGCTGAGTAGCATTACTTACTCTCTGCGGTGGCGGGCCGGAGGCAGAACGACAGACCCAGCATCAGACCCCAAAACAAGGTCAAGCGGCTCCTCTCCATTCGGCACCTCATTCCTGTTTGATGCAAATCCCGCTAAAATCTTGTAAATAAACACGTTGTGGGGGAGGAAACGTGGGCCAAACCTGTTGTGAATAGCAAAAACGCCTTTTAATTACCAACCAGCACCTTTTAGCAGTTAGCTGGCTAATGGAGCTAATAGCTACACCAAACGGGCTAGCAGGGTAGCTCTGTCACGCTTCCTAATGGGAGTCCAAATCCTGCTCCAAAATCACCGATTTATACCCCTGGTCAAACAGAGTGAACGCATAGTTCTCTTTATCCCTGCCAAAGACAACACCGCACTGAAGTGTAAAATGAAATCATTGCGGCTAAACCAGCGGCGGGGATTCCTCTGTAATCCACATCTTCACACTCCATATCTGGAGGAAAAAACCTTCAACGTCCCGCTGATGGAGGCTCCTCAGAACGCAGAAACGCGTCAGACCTCAATGAAATATAGGATGAAAAGAGACGGACTGGCCCATAAGTGACATTACATTTAATCACAGCCCCGTTATGTGAAAGACACGGCGTCTGCTTCGAAATATCCAGGATAAAATCTGGTTTCAGACCGCAGCCTCCTTCGCCTCCTCCTCCTCAGCCGGTCATCATGCACACACACACACCGCGTTGTTGTGGTAGCCGTAATTCACCTTCATGCTGAAAGAAAATGTTATATTTGACCTTACTGCTCTAGCTCAGGTCAAGTACTCTGGCTATCTAATGCTCTCCGTCGATAGATAGCTACACAGGTAGAGTAGTTAGACAGATTAATGCACAGGTAAATACACAGTCTTTCTCGGTCAGTCTGCAGTCTGCTGTGTTCGCTGTAAACACGGCGCCGTGCGTAGAGATCGTCTCTATTTAAAAGATGAATGACTCCAACTTTGCTCCGCCTTCCAGTCTGAGAGAGAAAGGAGGGCGTCACTCCCACTGCAGTTAAGCCACCATAGGGGAGCAGTTACCATGGTGACCAGTCCTTTACTCATAACTAGTTATGTATTTGTATACACTTTACATTGGGTCTATGTTTCGTAGAAGAAGGGAAAAGGCTGTCTCTACACCAGGACACAGAGTCTAATCACTTTGTCTTTAATACTCACAGAGGACACCTTTGAAAAAAAAAAATCCCCCTGACATTCACACCAGACAGTATGAGCTATAAGGTGGACCATCACTTATCATCGGTAATCTATTAACAAAAATATGATTTATACTAACAAAAATAATCATTGTGCGTTATTTTTCGTGAGTGTCCAAATGATCATTATGACCGATCAAAAAGGTAGACAGAGTGAGACCTCTGCATTCCCTTCATCTCTTTGCACAGCCGTAGAGAGTCCGTTTACCACGCGGTCTGAAGGAAATCCGGGATACTGATCCAGGATCAGGGTTGTTTTGCTCCTCACGAATGCACAGCAGAGTGCCACCTATACAAAGATTGTGTCTGTCTGCATCTGAGCTAGTGTGCAGGGGTCAGCGGTGCAGTGAACTGACGATTTAGAGCTCCGTTATGAGGTGGGGGCCTGATATAAAAAATGAGACTTTATCTACAATTCAATTTTTTACTTGAACAGCTTTGTTTGTCGATTGTGACTTTTAGATCAATTCATTTTTTGACAGACAATTATCTTGGCCTCTTGAAGGTTGCATTCTGTCTATAAGAAGCAAATATTGTTTAATTAATTTCGGCAGTGATTGCGTTTTACTGTTTTTACAATTACTTATCTAGTGTACATACACTATTGAACCTACCTTGCAAGCAACTTCAACATTCGCGTGTGTTGCTGCTAAATGTGTTTTTGCCATTTTGGAGGGTTAACATTAATTTCTAAACTGACATAATACAGACTTTAATTAGGGTGACTGTGAAGGAAATCATATCTAACAATAATCTCTCTCCAAGCATATATATATATATATATATATATATTTTTTAAGGATATGCATCAATAATATGATCAAATTTAATGAAAATACTAATGACTCTTTATACTCTTTTGTAGAAATTAGTGGATTGATGCAGTGTGGGGATTGGAAGTTTATCCCAATTGCAAATACATGCAAGCCCCAAACTTTCAGTGAATTCAGTGGAAACAATAAAGGATGTATAAATGTGTCTACAGTACATAAGGTCTCACGGTTATGGTGGATCTCACTGACCTGAACAAATATCTTGTTCGTAAAACCTGTGTAGTCAGACATGGTGATGGTAGCATCATGCTGTGGGGGTGTTTTTTCTGCAACGGGCTGAGAGACTAGTCAAGACAGAGGGAAAATTGAATCCAGAGACATACAGAGAAATCCTTTGTGAAAACCTTTTTTCGGAGAGCTCAGGATTTCACGCATTGGCGAAGGCTTACATTTCAACAGAACAAAGCACAGACAGCAGAAGATGAAGGAGTGACCCAGCCAAAATATGAACCTGAATCCAGTTTCTCATCTCTGGAGAGACCTGAAAATGACTGTGGACTGATGCTCCCCATCCAGTCTGACTGAGCTTGAATGTTTCTGCCAAAAAGAACGGGAGAGGCTTCCAAGAGAAAAACTTCCTGTCCTAAAATTGTCAGATCATCCTCAAGAAACCTTCAGGCTATTACTGCTGCCAAAGCTTCTTTAACTTGTATTAACTGAAAGGTCTGAATCCTTACGTTAATGGTGTATAACAGTATTTTGTATTTATTGAACTATAAAGAAAAGATCGGTTTATGTGTGTGGAGAATTGTGCATAGACTGAAAAGAAAATGCTACATCAACATATGATCAGGTATTTGTTTTTGTTAATAGAATTGGTTTTATATATGATAATAAAAATCCATAAAATTGATTATCTGTAATATCCATATCATGATAAATGATATCCATTCATCAATTATCGATACCCAGGAAACCATTTCAGAGATCTGGAACATCTGGATGTTTCCACAGACATTGAAAATTTTGTTAGATCATCTTTAGTCCAGTTTGGGAAGCTTGGTAGTTAAAACACTGGAAAGGCACTGAAAGGCTGCCACCTTGAGGGGGATAAAGCTAACTGCAGGCCTCTGGTTGATAGAACAAAACAGTAGGTTCAAGTTTGTATTGATTTGTCTGAAAAACATAGCATACATGTGTTCATTTAATAGACATAAGTTAAAATGGCAACATTTTTCTTTAACTATATGACGATCTGGAAACTGCAGTATACACTGACCCATCTAACCATTCCTGATTTGTCTTTTATGATGAGCAAAACAGGGAGGGTTAGATGTGTCATTCATTTTAGTCATTAACCTTGCACAACTTACTGAGATCCGAAACTATACAGGAAAATGTGGTAGTACTCTACACTTGTGACTTGAAAGCAGGGGAGCCTGAACAATTCACATAGTGCCTCTAATAAGTGGAGCTCTGGACACAACTAATCGGTTAAAAATGACTTTTAGGCAGGTACAACTGCAGTCATCTTTTGAGGTTAGAAACCTCAGATGAGAAGGTGCAGTGCTGGCAGTGTGTGATGCTGTGAGAGAGGCAGACAGTAAACAAAACCATCCATAGAGGAGCCCTTGACAGTTTTGATTATCCCTGTAATTACAGGGTGCTTTCATCACTTCTCAGCAGAGCACAGAGGCATTATTTGAACGCCACACATTACCTCAGCTCTGGCAGACAGCACTCGGCATCCGTCGCAATCTGACAATTAGCAGTGAGAGGGGGGAAAAAATGCACATTAAAAATTGAAGCGACTATCACTGACCACCCAAGAGTCCAAATACAGTGAGTCACCCTCTAACAAGTGCTCACTGTACCAACATGACCCCACTGTGCCAGAGAATGTTGTGCCTGTCCACTCGCATTTGTTAAGTCCCCATTAAAGTCCTCATGAAGGCAGCCGGCAGGCCCACCTACCTCGACTGTCCCAGTGGAATCCATTCTCGCACTGCACTCATGTGGAAATAAGCCTGTTTACCACCAGCGGGTCACACATGCTAATGAGCGGCTATTTGTTTTCCACTGTGCTCATGCAGGAGGAAGGGAATTTAGAGGGAAAATAATAGATGATACGCAGACAACAACGCAGGTGGCTTTGCGGCACAAACTATGAAAAATCTACCACACAGAATGAATAGATTTGAAACTGGAAGAAGAAATGTCTTCAGTCATTTTGATGTTGCTGAGGTTGACCACATATTATATATTATCATCTGGTCCTGTTTGAAGGTCAAGTCAACCCAGGCCTTCCATGCAGTTTGTTTGTCTGATGAACACCTCACTAAAGTACGGTATTGTGCAGAAGCATGGATTTGACAACTCTACAACTGGCAGTAGTTAATCAAAGGATTACAGACAAATTTGGTCAGGATTCACATACACTCAGTCAGTCACAGCATATGTCATTTACTCTTAAAATTCTCCTTTACAGTCAGTGAACATTACATTTTTTGTTCTTCAGCTAAATTTGTCAATCATATTTATAGGTCCACACAGTCTTTATTAAATTTTGAAGTTTTAACCAGACTAATTCCTCATTAATGCCAAAAAGGTACACTCAAGCAAGGTCCTCACTCGTTAGTATGTACAGAATCTCGTACTATAAGAGACTGCACTGTGGCACAGTAGCGACTTGAGCTTGTGCTCGATTGTCACACCGACAATGTTTGCTTGCAGATATTTAGCATCTGCTGATTAGCCCTGCAACAAATGATCTATGAGGTGAATCACATTATTTGTTCTTTTGAGTATAAAGTCTTGAGTCTAACCTTTTCAATGTTGATTGAACATCAAATGTGTTACAGTTCATGCAGAATGAATAGGAAGTTTCAAGATAATCCTACTCAAAAGCAAAAATGTCAGTCACATGGTGGTGCTACAGGAAATAAAAATTCTACTCAGGATAAAAAAATATGGAGCCCCCAAAGTGCCATCAGAGTTAATTTTTCTTCTATTTCTTATCGTGCCTATAGCATATATTTTCTTGCATAACATAACTCGTGCACACAAGATAGATTTTGCTTACAACTAAATAACACATGAGAATAACAAAATTTCAAGATTAGATAAAAAGAAAAAAGGCACCAATCAGAAATTTGGAGTATCTTAGCGATAGCAGCAGATCAAATATCTTTGATTGAGCCTTACACAAGCTTTGCAATTTTTTTTTGTAAAATACAATTAACCAGGATTTTGACAGCTTCTGGATAACATCATCACTGAAGCTGACATAGACTTTACATTTGGTCACCTTGAAGGCTGCAGTGTCTCCTTTAAACAACATGTAAATGTAGGGTTAATTACCACAAGGCCTTATAATCACTAATAAATTGAATGAACATCAAAGGGGAACATGAAAAGCCTTGTTTTAAAAGTACACTTGTTTTAAAAGTAAAAATGCAATTATTCAATTTACAAATAGTGATCAAAGCAAATGAATGGGACAGTGAATTCATCCTTATCAGTACAGAAATTATTAGAAAGTGTATTTCATTATTGTTTAGACTTATGTCAGGAGGCTATATGTTTGCAATCACCAAGGTACAGAGCCCCTGAATTTTTTTAGCTGTTAATTCCTTGCTACAAATGTACAATAAATAAGGTTGGGCACATGATGAAAATCTCAATGTTTTAGTGTTTGATTTAGCTCAAGAAATTCTGGGGACTTGGTCAGTATTATGGTTAAGGAATTAACCCTTACATATGTTGTTTGGCACATGTATATTGTTGTTTGAGATCTGTTGCTGCAACATTCCGTAACTTTGCTTTTGATCACATTTCCCAGCATTTGTGCAGCAGCTACTGTTGACAACAACAAAAAGAGGTTCAAGTTTATGTGACATCATCGTTTTTAGTTTTCGAGTCAGCAGAAAGCAGCTTATAAAGGTACAAAGGGTGCAGTAATTATGTGGAGCCTCAGTTGTCGGTGCATTAGTCACAAAGACTGCAAACTTATATAATGTGACAAAGGAAAAGTCTCAACTTGCCAGTGCATGGGAAACAAAAAAGGGTATATAGACCACAGCTTGTGAGGACTAAGGACAGAGACATATTCATAACATTTCACTGTTAATAACACACTTTAACCAAACAAAACTAAGTCTTTAAACAACTTAAGCTTTACAGATCTCGTTTTACTGCTGTAGTGAATCAACTAGCTTGTAGCATAATGTAATCTATTAAGTGACTTTGACACCATCATGTGTTCAAAAAGGAGGATATATAAAACAAACAAAAAAACTGAACTCATCAGGTTTAAACAGTCACATTTTTAACAAAACAAAACACTGAAAATAAGCAGTTTTTGTGGGATTCTCTTTAATTTTTTTATAACATTATAAAAATCATGATGAAATAAAACTGATCAAAATATATCGAATAATTGAAAATCCTTAACAAAGTTCAACTATGCTATCCGGAACAAAGGATTATTAGTGTTTGGTGGAAGTCGACATTTTTCGGAGGAGACGCTTCCGGAAGTAAACTACTTTGGAGTCTTCCGGCTACTGAGAGGCCATTTAGCACTTAAGCTAACGTCATTGAAAAATCTAAAAATTTGATAGTTATTGCTCACTGTTGTGTGATAAATCTAAAGAGTAGACATGATTAAAGCCATATTGATTTTTAACAACCACGGGAAGCCGCGGCTGATAAGATTTTATCAGTATTTTGTAAGTATTTAAGGTCTTAATAGTAAAAACATTAGCATTCTTCTGCGTTCTTTTGCCAGCCGTGACAATGACATTTGCTGTCGTCAACTTGTGTCTAATCCCCACCACCAAAATGTTCGTGAAATCTTGATGTATTTACGAGAGTTTTCAAGAAAGCAAACACAACTTACTGATGTCAGGTCCTAACGTCAGGTGATGCTAGCCAGCTATTCTACAGGAACAAACCCAGTCAAACTTCAGCTTGTCACTTTTAAGTTTTAGTTGTCTCAACCCAGACATCTGTCTATTTATCAGTTTCAGGAATTTATTCACCCGGTTACTCCTTTGTAATTTAGTCTCTGATATGACTCTCCAAATATAACACAGGTCGCTTCTTTGCTTTATGCTAAAACTTTCCGATTTGTGGCATGGCCTGCTGTTCTATAATCACAGATTTTTGCTTCTATTGTTGTTCATCTCTTTACATCGTTGCTCACGTAAAAAGCTAAAAGGCTACATCTGGTCTGATTACCAATGTCTATATCTTTGTATATAGAGATGCATTCACATGTTAGTTCCATAAGAGTATTTTGTGTGGTTATTCAGGTGACTGATTGGCCAATCAGCTTTCTCCATTAGTGCAGTAAAACAATGGAACTCAATCCGAGTTAAGATTAGAGAGTGTATAAGTGTCAGCCAGTTTAAAACAAACCTGAAAGTATGGCTGAAGACTAATCAACGATGTGATCATTGATCCCTTATAGAACTGTATATGGTAGTTGTAGACTTTTTATTCTGTGTGATGTGCATTTTAATGTGTTTTATGCATACTGATAGTAGTGTCCTTGAGTCATTGTCTATACTGTATGTATAAGTGTGAAGATGTTGTTCTAGTTGTATATAGTTGTTGTGTAGTCTAGTATGATGTTGCTGCTTTGTAGGATGTATTTAGTTGTAGTAGCAACACTAGTATGTATAGTCTGTATTGTATTGTCCATTTTGTTCATTTTTAGTTTTCTGCCCAGGGACTACAGATGCAAATTAGCTGTATAGCTAACACTGGTATAGATCTTGTTCTGTACATGGTCCTATTAATAAACTAAAGTAAAGCATTAGATAAATATGTGATATGACCTCACCTACACAGCTCACAAGACTTTTCAGCAATGGATCACCCTGCTGACACCAACCAACAAAATCACCAACATATTTAAACACTCCCTAAAAGTAATCTGGTAGTTCTGATTATGGCTGTAATGTTTGGCCTCTCCATACAGTTGCAACTGCTGTCTGTGACATAGATTTACAGAATATTATTAGGAAGATCACTGCTCCAACAGCAGCGATGCGGACATTGTAAAAGTTGAAAAAAGGAGCTGAGCCTAAAGGCTTCCAATGTTTTATTGCAGGCTGAGGACATGCAGCAGCAGATAATTCGGGAGACTTTCCATTTGGTATCTAAGAGAGATGACAATGTCTGCAACTTCTTGGAGGGTGGAAGGCAAGTACTGTTTTCTCCTCTTTTCGTTCGCATGTGGAAAAATCCTGCCAATATTTCTAGTTTCTGTACATTGTGGGGCCATTATTTTATTTATTGAGGTATGGCAGAACTTGAAAGACTAACAACTGTAGCCCCTTGAGCCACACTCAAGGTTTACTTTGCTGAGACTGGCCACCGCAAAAGCTTGTAGGACAGATGAGCCAGCAGCAGAATACAGCTGCAGTAGCTTGGTTTAAACATTAGATGGAGGCAAACATGCACAAAAAGTGTTGCCCACCTCTTTCAACTGCTTTTCATTCTCAAACAGTTACTTTTAGTATAGCATACATTTCTGTATTTAGTCAACCAAACAGAGATGTCATTTACCTTTCGAATTTATTTTTATTTTTTATTTTTCTCATTTTGAATGTGCTTCAGTCTCATTGGCGGCTCCGACTACAAGCTGATCTACCGGCACTACGCCACCCTCTACTTTGTCTTCTGTGTGGACTCGTCTGAGAGTGAGCTCGGCATTTTGGACCTGATCCAGGTCAGCTGCTACGGTTTTGAGCGACTCCATTTAAATACCTAATCTTTAATGTGGCCTCGCACATCATGTCTTTTTTACACTATTTGCCTTTGTTATTTGCCAGTTTTAGGCAACAGGAATACATCTTTGACCTTTAGCCTCCTTGCTGAGCGCTTTTACTGCTGATAATCTAGGAAGTGATTAAGGAAATTAGCCTTGATAAGATACAAGCCTTGTTATCTCAGATAAAGGCTGTATAGACTTCTCAATTAAGTTGTTTCATGAAATGCTGATACACTTTTTATACAGTGTTTTTTAAAGTCATCAGTGATCAAGTCTTGTTTGTCTTTATTACCTCTGTGGGGAAGTTTGGTTGTACTTGTGCCAGGTTTGTTGCATCTATCATTACTTTCACATCAGCAGACTTATAGTGACAGATAAGAGAGATAAGAGCGAGTAATACAAATCAGTGAGGACAGCACGTGAGTTCCTCCCTCAGATTGAATTTTCTGTCTGACTGGCATATTCTCTGCTGTAGGTGTTTGTGGAAACGCTGGATAAATGCTTTGAAAACGTCTGTGAACTGGACCTCATATTCCACATGGACAAGGTGAGTCAAGATTCGGGGTCTTCTTAAAGTTGGAAGTCTGGTTCTCGAATGTGCCCTCCCCACTCTGCGACTGTGTAGAGCTTAGATTATCAGATACTAATTGATACGAAAACATGGTATCTATTATTAGATACCGATTAGCTGGCGTGTCGACGCTAACGGCGCCATTGTCACCTCATTCGGTTGCCAGAGAAATTCAGCGCACTGCTGCAGACAGACACACAGCTCCTCTCCTCACTGCAGCTGAACACTGTCAAGCTTACACACTGAGCTGCTGCATATAGTTAACCTGTTTCCATTTTCTCCAGATTATGCTCACTTCGTTGAATTTTGCCACAAATGTTGGAAACAGCATGAACATAAAGCGCACTTGGAAATATGTGCTATAATATATAATATATTTTTCTTATTTTCTTCTTTATTTATTTAATTATGTATCTTCTGAAACAGCTGGAAGAAGCGAGAATCTGTGTGTGTGTGTGTGTGTGTGTGTGTGTGTGTGTGTGTGTGCGCACACAAATATATCTTGCTTGAGTGAGAATCCGGAGCGGTAGTCTGACCCCGTGTCATAATCCTCAAAACAACGTGAGTGGGGATGATTAAAACTGCCTTCATGGAATGATGTGGAATCAGCAGGCACAGATCTCTTCCTTTCAACATGAAATGGTCACTTAAAAGCCATTTAAAAGGTGGAGATATTGCTAAGAAAGGAAAGCTGCCATTTTCCTACATCAGTATCGCTGCAGTCCAAATTTTGCGTTTAATTCACAAATTTGCATAAAATTTGCTGAAACAAATGCACTGAACTGCAGTGGGTCTTTTCAGCAGCAAGTTCAAGGCAGGAACCAACTAATCAGTTTTCACAAAGGAGTGAGATTATCGTCAAATTCAGTACATCCAACCATGTTGTAACAGAAGAGCTGCCATCCACCACATGAGCTCATGTGAATATTCGACTCAGAAACAACGGGATATGTGTGCAGTGCATGTCGACTAAATAATTGAAGCCAACACATTATTAATTTCCATCTTATAATCAGTACTGGTTGGGATTCATATTAAGGGACTTGTTTATTTCTTTGGCCTCAGTGTTTAAAAAGAATAAAACATTTTTTCTGATGGTATTTTGTTTTCAATGTAAAGTAATAAATAACAGAATTTTTTTCGAAAAATGTTCTGTTTATGAACAAATCTCTTATTTATCAATGATTCAGTCAGTTGCATTAAAGTGACTGTAAGCAAAGAATTAGTCTAGATTCCCCTTACAACTATTTTGTGTCTCTGAATTTGTCACTTTTCCCTTCAGGGTGTCAAAAATGTTATTGAGTGTTTTCTTATAGTTATATTAAAATTATAGTACTGTGACAATCTGAGTTGAGCTGCAAGGATTAATCAAATAATGAGATCAAATTAAGCATTTCGGTCATTTTGACAGCAAAAATACTAAATATTTAGCCTCTCGGGTGAGATGATTGTATGTCTGCATTTGAACTTTTAGTTTCACAGAACAAGCAAAGCTGAGGCTCTGAAAGCACAAAATGACTTACTGAAATATGATCCCTCTGCAGTGTCGGAACAACCTGAACTGATGTTTGGAATTTATAGAAAAGCAACATTCCACAGCGATTTGAAAACGATGCCAAGTTTGTTTCAGTGCAGGCTTAACATTGCTTGTTGTGGCTGCTTCACTATTAAAAAAACAACAAAATAAGCCTGGCTTTCGTTATTTCATCATTGTTTTGCAAATAAACCAGGAAGTCCTCCTTCCACCTCAGCAGCCAGATTGGTTTTCCAGTCTGTAACATGCAGAAAGGCAGGTCCATGATTATTTGGACACAGATGATTTTATTTTTTTTGCCAAAGCAGATTTAAGTTATGTAACAATCATAATTTGTCACTTTATGAGTATTTATTGTTTGAATAGCCTGAGAATTGGAGGATTTAAGTGAAAAGTGACAATTCTGTCAAGTTTATCTAAAACAATTCTCAGGTTTTAGGCGGCTGTTTTCAAACTTTTTTTTTTTGGATGCGCCATGAAGATGTACCCTGGGTCCGAATGAGTTAATATGTCAGGTTTTCTGGAGATCACTGTTTGAAGACAAAACTAAAGACAGAGAGATGAATGAATGGTGATGAATTCCCACAAAGAAGAGATCCCAACTGTTAGCAAAGTCCAGACTTCAGGCAGTTTGTGTCTGTTTCAAGGATTCTCCACAATGTGCTAAAAAAAAAGAGATTAGATTAGATTAGTCATTTAACATTTGAAAATGTAGGTTCTGCCCATTTTAGAGAGCTGTAATTCTGCGACTAGAATTAAGTAAAAAGCCTATTTTTAAGCCTATTTTATAGAACTGCAACTTAAATATGTTAAAAAAAAGAATAGATAAACATTTCCGGACCTAAAAGTACTACTGTTCATCTCATTCTTGGAAACACAATATGTCAGAACGCCTCAAGGTCATTTGTTTCAGCCCTGATACAAACATTCACATGGACCGAAGGAGGACCTGCTTAGATTGTGGTGGTCAAGGTAACTGGGACCTCACATGACATGTTTTTGACCACAACTCAAATTTGAACCACTTGGGCTCTGAGTCCTCTCTTTTCCCCTCAGATCATCGTCTGTGGTGAGCAGCTGTCTCATGGACTTAATTTAGTAAGAAATAATTAAGAAATAAAGACCCATCAGTGCTGAACGTATGGACTTTTAAAGATTATTAGAAGTTTTAAATTGTCGGTGGGGCTCCTTAAGAATGAGGATCTTTATTGTTAAGGTTACAACACGACCGTCTTCTGACTAGACACATCCACAACCATCTTGATTGAATTTTCACAGCAGGAAATTGATATCATGTGGCGGTTTTTTAGCCTGTGGAATGTTTCCAAGATGAGACTTGGAAATATATGTGCCTGCTGCTCTCAAAGATCTCTCAACACTGTTAAGATCGCCATTTATACACGCGTACAAGGGTTTGAGGCTTGATTATGCAGACACATTTAGGTTGCTTGAACTAAGGCCTGCAGTAGAAGACAGTTTTATGTTCTCTGAAATTGTTTGAGCCTGCAGAATTTCACAAATCTAAACATCAGAGTGAAATAGAGCTGTGAGGGAGAGCTGCTTCCCCCAGAGAACAGAACCGCTCAGCATAAAGAATCGTTGTGTTACCTGCTTTTTTTTGTGCTCCTTCTGCAGGTCCATTATATTTTGCAGGAGGTGGTGATGGGCGGCATGGTGCTGGAGACCAATATGAATGAGATTGTTGCACAGGTGGAGTTACAGAACCGCATGGAGAAGTCAGAGGTCAGAGCCTTTCCATCTGAAAAGAGATTACACATTCTTATGCATGTTTTAGCCTATAAACTGCAGCTTGTGTGAAATTGCAAGTTGTGGGGATTCTTTTTCGAAAACATGACACTCGTTCTGCGAGAATTCATGTATTTTTATTGCCTCCCAGATAGCTCTTGTTTTTTTCCCCTGTTAAGCCTGTTAAGCTTGCTTTAGACCTGTTAATTTGTTGACAGGTCAGTAACATGACTTGTATGAAAAGAGCACTTCAGATAAGCAAAGGTTCGGGAATCTGCAAAAACCTGTTTTGCAAATTGTAGAGCAATTTCAGTACATTGCTCCTCATTGTAAAATAGCATAAAAATTCAGAGAATTTGGAGACATCGCTGCGTGCAAGAGTCGCGGAAGACTTTGTTACTTGTTACATAATCAAGAAATGACGCTGCCTTATCTGGGACTAAGCTCATTTAAAATGAACTGAGGCAAAGAGGAAAACTGTTCTGTGGTCAGATTGATTGAAATTGTAAAGTCTTTTTGGAAATCATGCACCATATGTCCTGTGCACTAAAGAGGAGGAACCATTTGCCTCGTTATCTCAGTTCAGAGTTCAGTTTTTTATGTTCTATTGCGAATAAAATATTCCTTATGAGATTTCTCGGACTGTGTGCTCACACAGTTGCACTTAAAGGCTTTAAAGGTATTTTCCGTGTTGTTTTCCTTGGGCAGGGAGGTCTGTCAGCAGCTCCAGCTCGTGCCGTGTCTGCCGTGAAGAACATGAATCTTCCTGAGATTCCCCGCAACATCAACATTGGAGACATCAATATCAAAGTGCCGAGCCTCTCCCCATTCTGAGAAGCATTCCAGTGGATCTCTGCGGGGCTGGTTATCGGTACCACTGATGCAGCGCTCCTCCACCCAGCTCTGTGGTTATGACGGACAACCCTGTTTTTTTTTGTTTTTTTTGATTAATGAACTATCAGTCTATATAACCGCAGCAGCTACTCTTCCCCTCATTCCTTTTATTCCACATGTATGGGAGATAAGCTGTGGACCCCCCCCCAATTCTGCTACATGTTACAGATTATTCCAGTTGAAGGATTTGCACAATAATGTAAAATTTAATTTGATAAAGCAATACAGTAATATTTATGTCTGTATATTCTGCTACTCTGTCAGTCTTTTAGCTTCTACAGTTGATTACTTACCCTTTCTGAAATGAATTTAAACTATTGTAGCCCTGTGTGTTTTTTCCCCTCACAGCTCTCAGCCTTTGACATTTGACATCATTTGTTCAAAATAAGCTTGAAAAACACGAGTTTTTTTGGACTGTAATCAGATTTTTATTAAGAGTCGTTGGCTTTTGTCTTTGGCTGTAATTACTCATGTACTCTTGGCTTCTTGTTGTTATGACACCCCCCCTCCCCTCTCCTCTGTCATATATTTGGACTCTTGGGTCTCTGTGAAAAATGTCCATGATGATTATTGCTCTCCTGGGTGCAGATTGTGTCCAGTGCAGATAATGTAAATGCTGTTTTGTTCAAGCCAAGTTGGAATGTTTTGTGATAGCATCCTGCCAACATCTGCTGCGTGAGGAAACAGATGTCTGAAATTTTTTGTCTTACTTGCTGTTGTTAGTGGTCAGATATGATCCACAATGATGTTGAGTTTTGTTGTGAAATCCAGGCTTGATTTTAAAGGAAAGGAGACATGTTTCAGTGTCAAAGACATTCCTTGCCAAAGTGAAATAAAAAAATACAATTTAAAAAAAAAAAAAAAGGTAAAAATGAAAATTGCCCTTTGCTGTGCCATCTTCATCTCATCCAGAACAAACTTGTGGTATTTTAGCAGGTAGGCTGAGGTCAGCCAGTGTCATGTGAAACTTGCAGTGCTCTGTACCTCTGGGGATCAGGCTTCTTTCAGCTCAGCCACAATGAGTTTTCTGTGTTGTTGATAAAGCCACATTCTTTCAATCCCCCTTCCGTTAACTTAGGGATTTTTGGGGACTGAGAAAGTTGTTCCCTCCCTACGTTCCAAGGAAAACCTGTGTTAGCTATCACCACCTCCCACTTCCACCCCCACAGATACTGATTTCGAGTTGCTTGCAAAAGCTGTGGAAATTCCAGTCAACTTGTACTTCTTGTGCAGACTCAAAGTGAGGCGTAGAGTGGACTACCAGTGATTGGTACGTACTGTTTTCCCACTGTTTGCGGTAGATCTATCCACTATGCTGTGTTAGTTACTCTTTGATATGTTTAAGCTGTGTCTTTCTCCGCAGGAAGGCACTATAACTGCCTGTTTACATGTTTTACAACTCTTGCCATCTGGCAACAATGATGCACTGCTTTTTTCAAAGCAAAGGTTTTTTCAGGGTTAGGCTGTATTTCCATGACTGTTCCTAAATGATGAATAGATCACAGACAGAATAATTACCACTGAAGGTTTCTGATGATTTATTTAGTTTCCAACGGCAGTGCATAGGGCTACTACCGTCTTTGTTGGAACTTTGGTCCAAGTTTGACTTTGTGGTTAGGATGTATCAAAAGAAGACACAATATGGTATTTAAATTATGGTATAGTTTTCTTTTTACATCCAGTGTGGGCTCTTCTGGGTAAAAACTCTGCAACGGATCACAGGTTCATGAGCAGGTAAAATGGTAGCGTAAGCATAAGTCACATTTTTGGCTTTGTGAAACCTAACAGACAAACTTAAGGTACAAAGTGTAAGAGATACAGAAAAGATCAAACTAGAGAAATCGGCACGTCTTATATCATGTCCTCAGAGGTTGCCACTCCGTGTCAAAAACTTGAGTATTCCTGTTTGTTTTGATTTGATTTATAAGAAGTCGTACAGAGGCATATCTGCCTGTGCACATGATATATTTATTACAGCTGTTGTTTTATTGTCATTTTATCACTCCATGAGATTATGCGACTTTGGGCCCAAGATAAACATTCCCATTTACAAGATTATCCTGGAAGGTATACGAGATTATTAACTTGTTATCGGAGGCAAAGAACTAAATCTAACAGACTAATGAATTGAGACAGAGTGCTTATAATCAGTCATACTAATATTTAATGTTTTATTCATTTCTGACAAATATTGTATAAGTATAGAAACGGTCTTACAATACTTATTGAAATGTGGCATAGGGTCCTATTTAGCAACCATTTCTTAACATTCACACAATGAAAAATATATTATTAATGTGCACTATATTGTCCAAAGTATTTGCTCATGTGCCTTTTACACGCATATGAATTTAAGTGAAATCCCATTTTTAATCTATAGGGTTTAATATGACGTTGGCCCACCCTTTGCAGCTATAACAGCTTCAACTCTTCTGGGCAAGCTTTCCACAAGGTTTAGGTGTGAAGTGTGTTTATGGGAAGTTTTGATCATTCTACCAGAAGCTCATTTGTGAGGTCAGACCCTGATGCTGAACGAGAAGGCCTGGCTCACAGTCTCCACTGTGATTCATCCCAAAGGTGTTCTTTTGGGTTGAGGTCAGGAGAGAGAGGATTAAAGATGAATGAAAACAGAAAAAGAAGTAGTATTTGGATGCATTTTAGCAGTTGTGTCAATAGCTGTCCTATTTTAATTTCTATGCTTAGGTTTTTGTAGGCATTTTCTACCTGCTTTGTGTAGCAGAATGGTTCTTCAAGCAAGTTAGAGAGTTACTAGGAATTTTACAACTGTAAATGCATTATTAAAATTTAAGTGATACATGTGTTCAAATACAAATCACAAGTCAAAACAGCGCTAAATTTGGCCGAATTCTAAAAGGTATAAGAGGTAAAATGGAGAGCCGTTTGGGAGCCGAAAGAGTCGGCTCTTCTTGGTGAGCTGAGCCAAATGATCAGGCTCACTAAAAAGAGCCGAAATTCCCATCACTACAGTCAAGTTCTTCTACTCGCAAACTCGCTCATCCATGTCTTTATGGACATTGCTTTGTGCACTGGTGCGCAGTCATGTTGGAACAGGAAGGGGCCATCCCCAAACTGTTTCCACAAAGTTGTCCATCAGATTGCCAGATGGAGAAGCATGATTCGTCACTCCAGAGAACACGTCTCCACTGCTCTAGAGTTCAGTGGCGGTGTGCTTTACACCAATGCAGCCAATGCTTTGCATTGCACTTGGTGATGTATGGCTTGGATGCAGCTGCTCGGTCATAAAAACTCATTCCATGAAGCTCTCTACACACTGTTCTTGAGCTAATCTGAAGCCACATGAAGTTTGGAGGTCTGTAGCGACTGACTCTGTTGGCGACCTCTGCGCACTGTGCGCCTCAGCAGTCGCTGACCCTGCTCTGTCATTTTACGGGGCCTACCACTTCGTGGCTGAGTTGCTGTCAATCCCAAACACTTCCACTTTGTTATTATACCACTGACAGTTGACTGTGGAATATTTAGTAACAACAAAATTTCACAACTGGACTTGTTGCACTGGTGGCATCCTATCACAGTACCACACTGATGTTCTTTATCCCAATGTTGATGGAAAGGGGAAAATAAGCTACACATCCAATAAAGCTAATTTTTCTACTAGCCACACTTTATAGATGGGATGTGGCATCTCTGGAAAATATATTTTGATGTGCAATACTCTGTCTAAAAAGGCATGGAATAAGTTGATTTGAACAAAATGTCCCTGCAGTCTGCAAAGCAGAGTACAATGTAATTACAAGAAAGACAAATTAAACTAATTGTAGTTATTTGCTAATTCATTCAGGCACTGACAGTGTATTTTGTACAACAATTACATCACAGTATGTCTTTATTTCCATGTTCTTGGCCTAAACAGAGCTTATTACATGTAGAAGTATCATTTCCAGATGTTGTTGTCGAGCTTTAAGTTCACATACCACTGACCAAAGTGGGTGTGTGCGTAGGTTCAGGTCCATTACTCTTAAGTAATGGACCTGAACCTACGGTTGTTTTCACAGCTACTGAAAGGGGCAATGGCTTTATTATTGGTTTAAAAGGTAAGCTGCTATAAATAATCTAAAGTTAAAGTTTTTTTCAAATTAGTGTAAGCTAAAGTTTAGCGTTGGACTTATAAACACGAGGGAGTCTAGAGATGAATTACAACCAAGAAATTAAATTTGATACAACAAACTCTTTGGATATGCAACTGTGTCTGTGAATGTGTATCTGATCAACTATTTTACTGCCAGATTCACAGAGGTTAGAGGCAGCAATATTACTGTTATTCTCGGGGCAGAATTACAGGTTAGAACATTGGTCTCTCACTATACTATACATGAGCAGAGGTTACACTTGTATGGGGTTTTCCCAAGAAGCCTCTCTCTTACAATAAGGCATATTTCATAAAAGGTTGATTTGTAGTGGCTATATTCTTTATTAATGTTAACATATTAGCAATGCTGAGTAATTTCATGTGGTTTCCCCAGTGTCACTTATTACGGTTCTCTACTTTTTATGCATCTGTTACCTAATAGACATAACACATTTTGATTAAAACATTACATACATTGTTATTCTTGTGTTTCTTGCACACTCAAATCATTATTAAACTACTCTTTATATAAAGAATCATAAAAAGATTGTGATTCAAAACAGAATCAATGTAAAAAAATTCCAAATCAATCATCAGAAAAGATACAACTGACATAATGATATGAAATATTGTACACATTTCTAAATGAAAGGCATACTTGACAACATGCAGAATGATTATCAGATCTACTGATGTTCTTGTTGGTACAGTTCTGAGAACTGATGATGTAGATGTGCCATTAAATTCAAGGAAAAGAAACAACCTGGAAACAGAAACTGTCAGGATTTTGTAAGGTTCATGTAATTTTTGGGCACAATAAATGCCCCAGTTACTCTGCTCAGTAATCTCCTACATTCCCGTGTGGAGATGTTCGTGTGTAAGAACCATAGATCCTCTAATTTACAACAACCTTTACCCTATGAAAGGACTTTGGGGAACTTTCTCAGCCCCTCTTTCCATAGACCTGATGAGGCAACAACTGATTGCACGACTTTAGTTGCAGTCATCGAGCGCCTGCCCATGGCGAGACATTTTTAAAAAAAAAATTTAAGCCATTTTCATATCAAACCAAACGACAATGACAGATTTTCCTTTTTGGATCTCTGAAAGCAGAACTTCACATAGCCGTAAAGTTGTTCTTTTTGCGCCTAGTGTTCTCATGACTCAACACTAGGCTGATTATGTAAATTTACTATCCTCGTGCACGTGCACTTAAATATGCACGGTTGGCATTCATCATTTACGCAAGTCGTTTACACACTTTTTCTGAAGTTAAGAGCGTTTGTTGAATCTGACGTGACGTGTTCGTAGGAGACTTTACGACAAAAGTGAGAGAAATTTAGAATAAAAATACGAAAATGTTCTTGCATGAGGCCCAATGTTTCCTATATAATCCTCCATATTTAATATATATATATATATATATATATATATATATATATATATATATATATATATATATATATATATATGTGAGCCTAAAGACCTGACCCATTCATTTGAATCAGGTGTGTTGGAGCAGGGAAACATGGAAAACATGCAGGGCGGGGTGCCTTGAAGACCAGGATTGAGAAACACTGTCTCAGTTGGTTCATGTTCTTTGTCAGATCCTCACCGTCACTTATGTTGAAAGTCAGGTTTGTTCTTGTCACCATCACTCATGTCTGTATCAGGTTTGTCCTTGTTAAGCCAAGTTGCCATTGTTTCCATCATTTCCCGTCAGGTTTTGTCAGTTTTTTCATGGTCACAGTTCAGGATTTTTGTATTCCGGCTTTGCAGCGCTTTTTGTTAGTTTCTTTGGAATAAATCCTTTTTCATTTATATATCTGCATCTGGGTCCTCTTCATCACCACCACGCCACACGTTTTTGACACATACCAATGTTGGTGAACGTCCATCTGGAATTCTCAAACATAAAATAAATCTTTTAATTTTCTGGAGGCACAAACTGTCAAATGCTCCATGAAAAGCAGCATAGGAGGATGACTGAAAAGCAATGATTCATTGATGTCAACTAATTGCTATATTTGAAATACATATTTATAATTACATGACAAAAACCGGGCAAATAACCAATCTTCCCAATTTTCCATTTCTCTTTAGGAGTGATGAAAAAGTATTTTTCGCTCAGCCATTATCTGGGAAGAGAAGAGCCCTGCTGTGCTGGACAAACAGGGACTGAGTCTCCTTAGAGGTCTGCACTAATCTCCTGAATTAGACATGGGGAAAGTCTACTATGTCGGTAAAAATGTGGGCCTTGGGATGCTTGTACTGGCGGGCAGTGCACTGGCTACAATTATCGCTCTCTCTATAGCCTATGACAAGGAAAGGACTAAGAATCAAGGAAATCCTAAAGATAGAACATCAGACACTGCCATGTCTACACCCGCCACTACTCTCTTCACTCCAAAGGACCCCTGGGACCACTTCAGACTTCCAGACTCCCTCATCCCTGTCTCTTACAACGTGACCCTGTGGCCCCGGCTGAAGCCCAATGCAGATGGTGTTTACATCTTCACTGGACAGTCAACTGTGGAATTTAGATGTGTAAGAGAAACAGACCTCGTTATCATCCACTCCAACAAGCTGAACTTAACTACCTTCCTTGGCCACCATGCTAAACTGAGTGGCCTGGGTAAAGCCACTGTGCCCAGCATACAGAGGAGTTGGCTTGTGGTGAAAACAATGTATCTAGTTATACAACTGAGCAGCTCCCTATCTGTGGGTGCATCCTATGTACTTTATACTGAATTTAGGGGGGAGCTGGCAGATGACCTGGAAGGATTCTACAGGAGTGAATACATAAGGGATGGTGTAAAGAGGTAAGAAATGGCATTGCATGGTTTTGTACCGTCATTTTGCTCGACTGTGACTGTTTATTTTCAAAGTTGTAATAACTGTCTGTGTAATTTTTCTCAGTTGATGTCTGTTTTGTGTTCATGTTTAATTTTGACATTTTGCAGAGTTCTTGCTACCTCTCAAATGCAAGCAACATATGCCAGAAAGACGTTCCCTTGCTTCGATGAACCAGCCATGAAGGCCATCTTCAATGTCACCATCATCCACACCAGAAACACCATGGCTCTGTCCAATAGCATGGAAACTGGTTCGTTTTAGAAGCAGCAAGAAAATTTTTGATTTTTTACAGGTTAATTCTCTGGGAAAGCTATAACTCTAAGAAAATACCATCAAACATATGATAGTTATGAAGTATTACACAGACCTGTCATAAAAGGAAAATGCAATAGCTTATCATGCAAACCAGTAAGAAGCAGTATTTTACACTACGTTATGGTGTGTTGTGTTCTCTGTGACACGATCTGACTTTAGATAATTAATAACTTAAACATTTTTTAGAAAATCAGCTATTTTAACTGTTAATACTAACAGAGTGTAAACTTTTCCTCTTTGTGTGCAGACACTGTAAACGCTGTCATTGATGGCATGGATGTCAGAGTGACTACATTTGAGCCCACAGAGAGAATGTCCACATATCTGTTGGCATTTATCGTCAGTGACTTTGTTCTTATTATGTCAAGGCAAAACGATGTAATGGTAAGAAACTTTCTACTTGCATTCAGTTTTCATTTACACTACCAGCAAGGCCTTCATCTGATATTCATGTTAGCATAAACACAGAGCTTTTAGATCCTCTACCACAGACTTGGAGATTTCACATTTCTTGCAGATCCGAATCTGGGCTCAAAGAGATGCCATACGTGACAATCAGGGTGATTACGCTCTCAATGTTACAGGGCCGATCCTTTACTTCTATGAGCAATACTATGGTATAAAATATCCCCTCTCCAAGTCAGGTAGGTCAACTCGGCATTAACATGTTACAGCAAACATTTGCAATATAGCCCAGGAAGTGAAAGAAAGACATTCATTCAGTTCTATCTGCACTGCATATTTTCCTTTATACATTTTAATCTATATTTAACCTTCAGGTATGCTTTGTTTCAAGAACACAGACTTCAAACGTGCTGCTAAGACCACAGACGAAACCAGCATGCTGATGTCAGTGAAACTAGCATGAGAGACAAGGATTTAAAAAAAAAAAAGTGATCTGACGTATAAGAAGTTAAGATACCCTAAAAAGTTGTTTAGTAATCCTGAGTGGACTTGAGTTTCTGATTAAAGTTTCACAACAATCCATCAAATAATGGTGTATCTCACTCACGAATGCCAACCTCGTGCCAGTGGAAAAGTTAAGAGATGACCAAAGAGGGAAAGGTTAATTCTCTGGAGAATTACATGTTGAGATATTGAGTTTAGAACACAGTGGCCACAGACAGTGCTAGCCCTAAAGTCATGAAGATATGATGGCCCAAAAGCAAAATTACACAAGACAAGGAGCAGTTGACGATGCTGTATTATTTGTACAGGGCAAAATATTTAGATACTGAATCCATGTTCTTTTCTGAAATTATGAATGCAACAGGAATTTGAAAAATATAATGCTTTGAATAGTATTTCAGCATCACTTTTCTTATTATCACGACATCTGTCTACTCATGCAATTCTGATAGCGGATAACTGAACCACAGACATTTTCCTGGAAACAGATGCATGTGCTGTGTTCACCAGTATATTCGCATTGAAATATTTCCTCATTGAGGATGTTTCATATCCAACATAACATTTACTTTTCTATTGATCTTAACCTCATGGGACTTTTCTTCCATTGGAAAGGAAATGGATCAGGCAGAGTGCGCCCTGTTACAGTTTTGGTGCTCTTTGCTCGTCTTTAAGGTTTTAACTTTTGTTCTCTGTAGATCAGATAGCGTTGCCTGATTTCAATGCCGGAGCAATGGAAAACTGGGGTCTGATCACATACAGGGAAACAGCCCTGCTCTATGACCCCACGCTTTCCTCCACTGGAAACAAAGAGAGGATCACAACTGTCATCTCCCATGAACTTGCACACATGGTATAGCATTGGTTTTCTCCCAAACACTGACATTAGTCTATTTTTGTTTGTCATCCTATGTCAAGTTAAGTAGCACAGACTTGAGTTTATCAAAAGTTAGGTGTCTTGTCATTGTGTGTGAGTTTTATTTTTATTTTTTTAGTGGTTTGGAAACTTGGTGACGCTGCGGTGGTGGAATGACTTATGGCTGAATGAGGGCTTTGCTTCATATGTAGAGTACCTCGGTGCTGACCATGCTCAGCCTACCTGGAACATTGTAAGATTGATGCTTGTGTCTTTAAAAACAGCCTTGATGCACTTCATAAAAGAAATTCCACAGCTCAATAACATTCGACAGATTTGTTTGCTCAGAAAACCTTTGCTGACGACCCCCTTCTGCTTGGATACAGAAAGACCACATTATTCTGTATGACGTGCAGAAGGTGTTTGCCGTGGACGCTCTGACCTCCTCTCACCCGCTCTCCCGCCCTGAGGAGGAGGTCAATGAACCTGTTGAGATCAGCGAGATGTTCAACACCATCTCTTACAACAAGGTCTGCTCCTCTGGGGTTTTCACACAGCAGAAGTACATAATACTTCTGTACTCACATAGCATGTATTACAACTTTGCTCTTGCGCTTTTTTGTTTTTATTAAAAGAATTACAGATGGTATGGATAAATCTGATGCCGGTATGATGAAAATTCTCAGAAATGAGGCTATGCCTTTTGCTGTAATTCCGTGTTGGTTTTAATATTCCCTTTTACCTGATCTGCTCTTTATTTAAAAAAAACAAGGAAAGGTGCATTTGGACAAACTCCTCAGTATCAGGAAAATACGCTGTATTCACTTCTTGATCTTGTCAGGTCAACAATGTGTTTTAATATTTGCTTAGGATTGTGCATAAAAGCCTCTGCTGTTATGAGAGATCCAAACCATCCAAATTCTAGTGCTTTGTTTCCTTGTTGTTTTTAGGGTGCTGCGGTGCTCAGAATGCTGTCAGAGTTTCTCACTGAGCCTGTGTTTGTCAAAGGAGTTAATGTGAGTATTAACTGAAAAACCTGAACTCATCATTGACCCACTACAGTCATGGTGTACATGTGGGTGTTTTGGCATACTGCTGATGAAATGTGGTGAGTCTGTGGGATTGGCAACCATAAGATTGCTCAAGCTTTGCTTGCTGAAACTGTGATTTGATGCTTCCTGAGTGAATGCTTTACATACTGTTCCTCACTGTTTTTCTCTTCAGTCTTACCTCAACACTTTTGCCTTTGACAACACAGTTTATACAGATCTGTGGGACCATCTCCAACAGGTGGGTCCAGTTAAATCAAAATGAAAGTTGCAGATGTGCTCTGGATCATTTCACGTGGCAGTGTCCATGTGATTATGTTAACCCACTGGTGTCCTCTGTTTGTTGTCAGGCGGTTGAAAACACACCAAGTTTGCATATTCCACACACCGTCCATAGCATCATGAACCGCTGGACTCTCCAGATGGGCTTCCCTGTGGTCACTATTGACACCCGAACAGGAAATGTCACCCAGAAACACTTTCTTCTGGATCCAGACGCTGTAGTGGACAGGCCATCCCAATTCAAGTAGGAATCTGTTTTACGTGATCCTGTTTCATGTTTAGATGATGAATGAAGAGATAAATCCCCAGATATACAACTTAAAGATGAGGCATTGCAGATTATAGAAGCTGTTACTAGTCTAACTGGTGTGCTGTTTTTACTCAGCATGGATTTTCTTTCTACCCCTGTAAAGCTAGTCTAGTAGGTTAATTTAGAATTTTAGCACATAAACATTTGCGATTTAGCAGCAATAATTTTAATGTTTCGAGGCTAACAGCAATGTCCTTATCTCTCTTTTTTTCTGGATAAATTGAAACTGATGGTGCGAGATGAAGACTCGGTCCATCATGAAATAGATGAAATGCACTCATGAATGAAATAGATCACCCAAATCAACGTCATCCTCAGGGTTGTAACAGACGAAGAGTTTGATGAGCAGAAACATGAGGATTTATCATCAGGGAGCAATTAATATCTCTACCAGGCAACAAACTGACATTGTCACCTTTTTTTTTTCCAGTTACATATGGTTTGTCCCTATCAAATGGATGAAGAAAGGTGTGGAGCAGCCACAATACTGGCTCCTTCAAAAAACAGGTAGGGTCATAGTAATGGCCGCTGCACTTCTGTGTTAGAACTTTGGAGCAGGTTAGTGGAACTGAGCACAAGTCATTGTGTTAAATAAGTATATCACTTATCCTCCTAGACACCAATAGTCAGATGAAAGTTTCAGGTGAGGAGTGGGTGCTGGCAAACACAAATGTTTCTGGATACTTCAGGGTAAACTATGACCTTGAAAACTGGGATCGTCTCCTCTCTCTGCTCAATACCAACCATGAGGTCAGTCGTATGGCATTCACTGGCTTTGTTATAGAACACATAAAAGTGTAACATGTACAGTGTGCATTTCACTGAATCTCTGTGAAAGTTTGAGTTTAATTGTCATATTATCAAAAAAGTGGCAGCAGGGCATTTTACTGAGCCGTACAAGTGAAAATACAGAGCCTGTCACAGTTTGCATGGAACAAAGCTGCTTTTTGAAAAACACATGGTTTCATTTTACTGTTGCAGTGAATTTGGTCCTGCTTCCAGATCCCAACATTTGGTTCTTACTAGCCAAAATGTGCTGACTTTGTTTTCTGTAATTCCTTACATTTCATTTTACAAATGAGGTGTCTGAAACACCCAGACTGAATAAGGATTGTGTCATTTTGCCTCATCATATTTTTCATGAGTGTGGTTGTTCTTCATCTCTTTCAGGCTTTATCGATCATAAACCGAGCACAGATAATAGATGATGCATTCAATCTGGCAAGGTAAAAATATGGATGAAAAAAAGAAACACTTAACACATTTTGTGTTTGCAAAGCATGCAAACTTTTTCTTTGTCTTGTTTGCCAGAGCAAAAATGATCACTACGTCATTGGCTCTGAGAACCACCAAATACCTGTCAAAAGAGAGAGACTATGTCCCCTGGGAATCCACTCTGAGAAACCTCAACTACTACATTCTTATGTTTGATCGCACTGAGGTCTATGGACCTTTACAGGTTAGCTCCACTTTGCTATAGACACTGACACCAGTTGATTCTAATTGGAGAAGTTTTTCCGAAGTGAAAAACTACTTGTGTATCTCTCTTAGGCATACTTCAAGAAACAAATCAAACCCCTTTTTGAGTACTTCAGGACACTTACCGCTAATTGGACCAAAATACCCACAAAACACAGTGATCAGTAAGAACTCGAACAAGAGCAGATTTGATTTTTCTATCAAACATTGGAAATTGTTTACCAGTTTTCTCAATCGTGTTTCTTCACAGATATAATCAGATCAATGCAATTGGTATAGCGTGCAGGATGGGTGTGGAGGGCTGCAGAGAGCTGCTAAAAAGCTGGTACACAGATTGGATGGAGAATCCAAGTGAGAACCCGTGAGTGCATAGTAATTTACTTCTATCTTCTCTGTTTTAAACGTTCATATTCTGACCAATACGTCTGTTGAGATAGAGTGTGATAACTTGCTTTAAACATTAAAACAAATTAACTTAGCCAAGCTGTTGCTGTCTAGCATCGTACTGTAGGCGTGTGAGATTGGTCAACCAGTGTTTCTGGCATTAAGTGATAATTTGCTAACCCGTTCTTTTTGACTAGGATCCATCCCAACCTGAAAAGTACAGTTTACTGCTACGCCATAGCCTTTGGTGGTGTGGAGGAGTGGGACTTTGCCTGGAAAATGTTTCAGAATGCCACTCTGGCGTCTGAAGCTTCCAGGCTCAGGTCGGCCATGGCTTGCACCAAAATACCGTGGCTTTTGAACAGGTACGTGCGACATTTGTGTAGATAAGTGAGCCTCCATCTATGCACTCACTACAACAATGAAAAGTGTAGCTGCACATCAGTGACACAAACCTGTTTTATTTAGACTCAAACTGTGAAAATTATAGTTTGAGACAGAATTCAGTGATTATCCAGTGTTGACTCTCAGGTACAAGGGCTATAGACAACATTTTAGAACTGATGTTACATCCAGTAACTCCTTGCAAACTAACTGGAATGCATTTCTGTAACAGCCAACACACTGGAGGATCTCAGAATTTTAAAAAAATCTATTTTGGAAATTTGCTGAGACAGGTATCTGGAGTACACCCTTGACCCAGCTAAGATCCGTAAGCAAGATGCCACCTCTACCATCCAGAACATCGCCGGAAATGTTGTTGGAATGCCTCTGGCTTGGAACTTTGTCAGAGCAAAATGGAGTTACATCTTCCAACAGTAAGAGCTTTCCTCCCACAGTGATGTTTCAAAAATACAGCCAACACTCCCAAAGGACTATATCAATACAGACAAACAGTTAGTTCACAGAATGCACAGTCTCTCTAGTAGTAGAAATAATATCAATGAGCAGTCTTGTATCAAAGTCATTTTGTTGAACTGTATTCTTTTACCAAGGTATGGAAGAGGATCATTTTCCTTCTCAAATCTCATCAGCCGAATCACAACTAGATTCTCCACAGAGTTTGAGTTGCAGGAGGTATGCAGCCCACACAGCCACATCCACTCTGGATTGCACACTGAATTTCCCTGAGGGTATTTAGAGGGGGAAAAAAATACAACAAATGCAGAGAGTTCAGTTGTTGTTTTTCTCTCTTCAGCTGAAGAAATTCAAAGAAGACAACCTCCATCTTGGCTTTGGCTCAGGCACCATTGCCCTGGAGCAAGCCATAGAAAGGACCACAGCCAACATAAGATGGGTGACAGAGAACAAAGCCGAAGTGCTGAAGTGGTTTACTGAGGAGGCCACATAAGAACACAGAAAACATTACATTTGTAATCAGTGATAACCACTATAACGATCACGAACCAAAAAAGTTAAACAAAAGGACGTTTCTATTGTTGTGACACAGTACCTCACTGGACACCATCATCAGTGCAAAGGAATAAGCAAGACTGACTCTTGTCTTCAAACTTTATGTACAAAATTAAGTTGATCCTTATGATAATGCATGTAAGCCATAAACCCTGGGCGCTGAACTGGTTGTAATGGAACAAATTCTGAAGTTATTGACAATGATTCTTAATGTGGCTTAGGCCTATGACTATAAATCCTATTAATAACGGGATGCTGACAAACTTTCCAGCAAAATTCAAACACAATTTGAAAGGAGCGCATATGAATAAAGATGGTCACTTGCATCATTTATGTGAGTGTTCATCAGCAAATGTGCAGGAACTTCTTACTCGACATTTCCTTAAATGAGGCTTAATCTCTTTAATTACAGTCAAGTAAAATTGATCATTGGTCATCAGCAAATGTGAGCACCTCTATAAAAGTAGAAGTTTTGGGAGGCTTGTTGTGTTTAACACAACACCAAGAATGAAAGACATCAGTCCATTATTCTGCAGTGGAAAGATTATTTACAAGAGGAAAACATTTTAACAGTTGTCAGTCTTTCCAGGAGTGGACGTCACAGGTCAGACCGTGCCAATCTCAGAGAAACTGCATCTCAGTCTCTACGGGCTTGAGTGAGCCTTTTAAATGTTAAAGTTCAAAGTTGAAAAAAACAAGTATGGCTTATTTGGAACTGTTGCAGGGAGAAAGTCTCCTCTGAAAAGTCTGACTTTTTGAGCAATGACGATTGAATAGATGGGACCGAAGTTGAGATGTTTGCTCGTATCACGCAGCACCACCACCCACAAACTCCTCTGTATACTAAAGCATTCTATGGTCAAATGGGAGGCCATCTGTCTGTTACCTGCAGCCTGAATCATGCAATGGGACAATGATCCTAAACAAACTGGCAAATCTACAACAGAATGGTTGAAAATGAAAAGAACCTAGACACACCCAGACCTCGCCCTGACTGGATGCCATGATGGGACTTTGTGCATAAACCAATGTCTGCAAACCTCAATGAATTGAAGCAATGTTGTGAAGAAGAGTTGTCCAAAATTCCTTCAAAATGGTGTTTTCTTTTTTAGATTAATGTTTCTTCATATCAATGTATAGAGTCTCTGATAGGAAACAAGAAGTTTTTCCCTTTTGTGCTTTATTTGTAGCGTGAGTCATCTTGACCAATCACATTTGAGCAGGCCCTGATTACATGCAATTACATGCATGTAAGGAGGGGTCTGGAGGAAGAAAAAAAATACACAGATTTCTTTGCCTTTTAGCTGCTGTGATCTGGCAACAGTTTAGTTTCAAGTTGGACATTTTGAAAGTTTATCTTCATACAATTACCAGAACACTGAGCGAATACTACATATTTCTCGGATATCTGCTGTCTAACAGGGAAGCCAAGAAATGTTATGCCACAAGAATAATTATTAGAATAATTATTAGACTTTAGCTGATGGGGTGAGTTGTTCTAAGCCCTGGATATCTTTATATTTAGATTCACTTTCCTCTGTACTGGTTGCAAGTTTTGTAACACTTCTTGTTGTTTGTTCTTTTCTTTAAACTTGATGATTCGATAAGTAGCCTTACAAGACATTGTGCTTCTCTGTCCACTCTATCCAAAACATTACATTAACAGTGACAAATGTCTATAACTGTAACCGTATAGTAATCATGCTTCAGGCACATAGATCGTACACCTTGCCTTTCTCTGGACATCTTGTTGGAACTGGACTGTCTGTACTTCTGTGTGTAATAATGTAAGACTACACTCTTCTGGCAACCTCCAGGAGTGGTTCCAGCTCAATAAAAGTGAAGAATGACACACGGGTATAAAACTCATGTTTCCACTTGTTTATCCGACATGGGAAGTACATTACAGCATGTTAAAAAAAAGAAAAAAAAAGTTGCGTGTGTAACTGCTACATTTGGGGCTGTTACTTAGATTATATCACCTGAGTATACAGATTAGTGTTAGATTTTTATTTTTATTGATGCATTTAGCAGATGCTGTTATCCAAAGCAACTTACAGGTAGGCATGTAGGGTAAGGGGGTCTTGCCTGAGGACCCCTACTGGAGGTAGTACCTTTCATGCAGGGGATTTGAACTCAGGTCTCCCACATGGAAGGTGGCAACCACTACACTATCCAGATATACGATCATATGGACATGACACAACAAGTTCTAATGACAGCAAGGATTGTGCAATATCCTGCTGAGCCACACTAAAAGTGATGGCATTTTGATAGACAACTTTGCCTTAACTTATCTGATCTACATGAGGAAAGGCCGCTGAACCCATTGAGACTAAACTGACTTCTATCAAGGTGAGAAAAGAAGGTTGTTTACTGTTGTAGCATGATAGTTTCATTTTTTTGTGTTCATGTGTGTATGATTCAGGTGTTTAGGCTGGCAAGGCTTTGGCTTGGTACACAATAACCATACAAAAATAGTTTCATATGTGACTTTTAACTAACCTTTTCATTGTTTTCAGCTTCATATAATTAAGTAAACACTCTTATCGGCTTGTGTAAACCTGAGATATCCATTTAGATAAGTTCCTGCAAATATTTGCCATTGCATTCGCACCTGAGTGTTACTTTATTCACTGTAACTTGAGATGCCTCTAGATCTAAATCTTGACAAGAGTCCACTTGTGCCACATTAAATGTATTTCATGTATCCAAGAAGGCAGAATTATGCCCTTAGATTATAAGGTTTCATATGGACATGCCTTCTCACAGATCATTGTGTACACTATGACAGGTTTAAAACCGTGCAGTGAGGTGGACAGATCTGCGCTTGTAGACCTGCCAGACAGTCATAGGTCTGGGGAATGATACAAGAATATTACAGCAGAATTTTAAGATGCCAAGACCACAGTCATCTACATATTTATTAAATGGAATAAGTACCTAAATATGGCTTCAAAATGAATATTTAGGAGTGAAAGGCCTTGAATAGACAGGAAAGCAACAAGCCATTATTGACTTAAATCGTGAATTAAATCCAGAATTTCTTTGTGAGGATGGGAGAAACTTATGGGAGAAATTTATAGAATTTCCACAATCAGACCTTTATGATCAGAGCTGCCAGACAAAAAAAGCCTCTTTTTATTTAAACTAAATAAAAGAGAGATGTGACACACTGCTGGGAAGTTATCAAAAGGCACCTGAACAACTATGAGACCATAACCATTTTCACACATTAACAGTGGAGATGTTCAGGAAAAAATGCAAGCGATTAGGTCCAGATTGTTTATGCAGTTGGTATTCACACATGTGCTTCTCAGCTGGAGCATGACACATATCCTGACTTCTGTGGCTTTTACACAGAATCTCCTCTACAACCCTACCTTGCTGTGAGACAGCATCACTAGCATGACTTTCATTATATTTGGAAGTAAATGCCTGTTTGTCTGTGTGTGGTCATGCTTGAAACTCTGGGAGAAAAAGGGTGTAGAAATTAAATATAACTTTGCCATAAAGTATGAGACAATGTGCTTGCTGTACAAAAGGCTGATTAAGGCTATGTATGCAGGTCAGCCAAAACATCTTCATTGGCTTTATTTAGATCAGAATAACTAATAAGTTCTGACTGACTGACATGTGTGACCACATGGTGCCTGATAGCATCCTCTACAGCCTGTGACAGAGCAGTGAGGCCATGCCAGCTGTACTGACAGAGTGCCCTTCGATAGCTCACTGTGTGTACTGTGGACAGTGACTGCCCAGCTTATCTATTAGCCCCATGTCATTATGATTATGAGAGCAAAGTTCCATATGAGTGACACAACTCACCAAAGTTGTCACTGATTTGTTTTGGCTCTGGCCATGAACTTTTGCTGAGATAAGCGCCTCAAGCACAAAGCATGCATTTTCAGTTCATACATGTGAGCATCTATATACATAAAAGGCACCCATATTTGACAGATTGTGTTACACAATTCAGTCTTTACTTTCACATAGCTACTTCTGTACACACTTGAGATCTGAACACTGTATTTACGCTTACAGATACAGACAGAGGTCTGTTGCAAATCAACCTCTACAGAATTTAGTTTTGAATAAACAGAGACATCACAGCTCAGCTTCTAAACACAACCATTATTCAGGGCAATTATGGAGATATAAAGTTTACAGACTAGGCAGAACTTGTTCTTATCTCAAGACTTTTCTACAACTCCATCTTGTGGACTTTCAGCTGTTTTCCCTTCCCACAATTTCAATGATTAACTTTGGGCTGAATCTCAAAAGGGAGAACATAAATTGCAGTAACTCTCAACCTTCTGTCTTCTTTTCTGTTGAAGACATGGGGAAAGGCTTCTACATCAGCAAAGCAGTGGCAGCAGTATGTGTTGTTGCAGCCATCGGGGTTGTAGTAACCATCATAGCCCTTGCTGTGGTGTATGCTCAGGAAAAGTCAAAGAATATAGAGACCCCTCCATCCACTGCTGAACCCAGTACCACACCCTCCACCCCGAAAGAACCCTGGCAGCGCTACAGACTTCCAGACTCACTCTCTCCTGTCTCCTACAATGTGACCCTGTGGCCCCGTCTGACGCCCAACACTGAGGATCTCTACATCTTCACCGGGAACTCCAAGGTGGTCTTCACATGTGTGAAGGAAACTGACCTCATCCTCATTCACTCTAACAAGCTCAATCTCACCACGTTCGATGGATTCCATGCCAGGTTGAAGGGCCTGAATGGAGCGTCTGCGCCCAGCCTTAAAAAGACCTGGTTGGAGGTTCCCACGCAGTACCTGGTAATCCAGCTCAACAGTCCACTGCAGGATGGTGAAATGTACGAGCTTTACACCGAGTTTGTTGGAGAGCTGTCTGATGACCTGGGAGGCTTCTACAGGAGTGAATACACTGAAGATGGAGTGAAAAAGTATGTCATTCTTTTCAATCTAATGGTTTTTAATTTTCAAATGGATAAGATTCTGTCTGTCAAATATGTAGCGGATGCCAGCAGGTAAGCTCAGCTCAGCATAAAGACTGGAAACAGAGTGAACAATAAGTAATGGCAATTGTGAAGCTCACAAATTAGTTCTAGTTTTATTTGTCAGACGTACATTAACAGTGGCTCAACATAACAATGAAATGTGTAGGACAGGAATAAATCAAGCCACTCAGCATATCAATCTTGACTTCAAGAAAATAAACAGTCATAAATAGCTAAAAAGGTTGAGCCCCTGGGCTACACGGTGGTGTGGTGGTTAGCACCGTTGCCTCACAGCGAGAAGGTTCCAGGTTCAACTGGGGCCTTTCTGTGTGGAGTTTGCATGTTCTTCCCGTGTATGCGTGGGTTCTCTCTGAGTACTCCAGCTTTCTCCCACCATCCAAAAACATGCATGTTAGGTTAATTGGTGACTCTAAAATTGTCCTTAGGAGTGAGTGTGAGCGTGTGTGTGGTTTTTCATCTCGTTTGTCTCTGTGTGGCCCTGTGATGGACCCTGACTCCCACCCGATGATCACTGGGATAGGCTCCAGCCCCCCCCCGTGACCTGGGTATAGAAAATGAATGGAATGAATGGTTTGTCCCCTTACATGTGTACAGGGGGGTGTAAGTTTCAGTGAGAAGTGACAGGGTATGTAAACAGTGTTGTATCTGGTAGTCTGGTAAAAGTTGCACATTGTCAAAAGTTAACTGCTGTGACAAGTATGTGTACGGCACAGAACATCACTCCTGGTTAGTGGTGTGATAAAGAAGTTGGAGTTAAGGAGTCTTAGAGCCTGATGATAAAGATTGTTTATGAGTTTAGTGGTAATTGCAGCCATGGTCCTGTAACCTTTGCCCGACGGTAACAAGGGGAAAAGCTGGTGTGATGGATAGCTGTGGTCTTCTATGATGCTGTGTGCCTTATGTAGGAACCACTGCTGGCTTCACCACCCTCTGAAGTGATTTCAGGCTGTTGGCAGAGCAGATCCCATACCAAACTATGATGCAGCCCATCAGCAGGCACTCAATGGTGCTCCTGTAGAAGTTTGAGGTGATGTTGGTGTTCAAGCCAAACATCCTCTGCGTCCTCGGGAAGTAGAGTTGCTGACGAGCTTTTCTAACCATAGCGTCTATGTAAAGGGTTCAGGAGAGGTCCTCGATGATGTTCACAGCGAGGAACTTGAAACTGCTAACCCTTTCAACATTTATACCACTGATGTGGATGCGATGTGGATTTTCAATAGATATGTAAAGAAATACCGATTAATTCTAAGCTAACCAATGCCATGCTAACCTATTTCCTATAGTGGAAACAACAGAATGGCTGTTGTTTATAGTGGAAAGTTTAAATAGAAGATAAATCTCTAGGCTTTCATGGCTGTGTGTATAGCTCAGTGACTTACCCATTGGATTGCAATGTTTGAGAGCAGGGTTTGACTCATGTGTATATATTGTCCCCACATGTTAAAAAGATCCCAACACAAGGGATGTTTCAAGGGGATTTTTTATGATAGAATTTGAGGACTTTGAACGAAAATTGGTGCACCAAAAAGTATTTGACCTCAATGATACAAAGATAACAATCAGATGACAATAATCTAAGTTACATTCAATAGTAAGAGTCAGGGTTTATCTAGGCTTCATGTTGAACTAATTACTGAGTTTTCTGCTTCATCAGAGTTGTGGCAACAACTCAAATGCAGCCAACAGATGCCAGGAAAGCCTTCCCCTGCTTTGATGAGCCAGCTATGAAAGCTGTCTTTCACATGACTCTCATTCATCCCCATGAGACTGTGGCTCTGTCCAACGCCTTGAATCATGGCAAGTTCTTGTTCTTGTTCCAGTGTTAAGTGCAACGTGTTCCCTTTTAAGAGTATTATCCATTCATCTCGGCCACATTTCTATCAGTGTCATATACAATGTTATTTTTAAAGCCAGCCCTTGATTTCTACTATTTAGAATTGTCAGGTTTTGGATAATAAGATGTAATCAACCAACAACATCTAGTTATAATTCATTTACTTATTTAGTATGAAATTGGTGATCAGATATTTGCTGATTGTGTTGTGTCTATCAGACTTGATTCTTTAAATGCCACTTGCAATACAGTTTTAACAGTTGATAGTTATGTCTGTTTGAAAAACAATGTAATGACTTTTGCAATATCTGTCGGTGACAAGCCTTTTTTGTTGCAACTGCAAATGTAAAATGCTGCTCTGCCTGTGTTGTTTTCTTCCTCCCACATAGACCCTCTCAATATCACTGTGGATGGCCAGAATTTAATTAAGACAAGCTTTGAACCCACAGAGGTCATGTCAACCTACTTGCTGGCTTTCGTTGTGTGCGATTTTACATACATTGGGACAAACCCGGGTGCAGAGGTCTTGGTAATTATTTATCAAAACACACAGAACTGAACATTTAATTTCATGTTTGTTCCT
Organism: Leuresthes tenuis; assembly: GCF_036924035.1. Taxonomy (NCBI): domain Eukaryota; kingdom Metazoa; phylum Chordata; class Actinopteri; order Atheriniformes; family Atherinopsidae; genus Leuresthes; species Leuresthes tenuis. Next base: position 9,699,278 of record NW_027325356.1, on the reverse strand, counting down.
GAAAAAGACTGACCTCAGTCAGATATCCATCGCAGAGCAGAGTAATAAACTACAACTTCCTACTGCCTCTTGCTACAACTTTATCAAGCCAGTCCTTTGAGAATTGACTAGAAGAATTATTTTTCAAAATGGACAAAGTGATTGTAATCTACTCTGAATTCTGATGCTTAGTTTAAGATGGTCAAATTGCAGTATGATGGAGGAAGCTGAACTCGTCAGGGATATTTACAGCCATTATCCGAGAGAACTGTCCTGTTTTATTAGTGGAGGAAATGCATTTGACTTAAAATTAACTTAGTGTGTTAATTTTTCAGGTCTACTGTGAACCTCGTCCTCTAAACCTGATTAAACCTTTATCAAAATGTTATACCATTTAGACTGTTCATTATGTTTAATTTTGAATTATTTGTTACCATGCCTGTTATTTATCAGTGTATGTTGACCAACCATATTTTAGTTTGCAGGTGAGTGGCTTAACAATAATACTTTGTATTCATAAAGACAGCTTCATAAACCTGGAGTATTATTGAGAATCAGATCAAACATTTAGCCCAGAGATTGAATCCTCTTGTTCTTGAATCTGTGCTGCCCTCTGCTGGACTACCAAAGCAGTGTTTTACCTGTTCCAGATCAGGATCTGGGCTCGCAGGAAGGCCATAGAAGAGGGCCAGGGAAACTATGCTCTTGAGAAGACTGGACCCATACTGGCATTCTTTGAGGACTACTACAACTCCTCGTACCCCCTGAGCAAGTCAGGTGGGAGCTTAGACACACACAAAAGCAGAACGAATTAGCTTACAGTTATTTTACCTGCTCATATTTAAAATGTGGAAAATGTCCATCCAACCGTATAAAGAATGGCCTGCACTGATCTCTATGATCAATTTTAGATCAGATTGCTCTTCCTGACTTCAGCGCTGGAGCCATGGAGAACTGGGGCCTGATCACCTACAGAGAGACTGCACTCTTATATAATTCTCTCGTGTCCTCTAATGGAGACAAGGAATGGGTGGCAACAGTCATCTCCCATGAGTTGGCTCACATGGTATTGCACTGAATGGTTACTTACTTCCCTTTAATTGCAGTTATGTTGATATTGAGAAGTCTTTTAGAATTAGAAGAATAATTAAAGCTTTGTCCCTTTAGTGGTTTGGGAACTTGGTGACCACGAGGTGGTGGAATGACTTGTGGCTTAACGAGGGGTTTGCCACTTATGTTTCATATCTTGGAGCCAACTATGCTGAACCAACATGGAATATGGTGAGCTTTGTTTTCTGCTGGGAGTCCTCCCAACATCAATATAGAAACAAGTTAAACGTGCCTCATTTCTCTGTTTAATTTCCAGAAAGATTTAATAGTTCTGAATGAGATCATCGGTGTAATGGGTGTGGATGCTTCAGCCTACTCCCACCCCCTCTCTTCCAAAGAGGAAGACATCCTGATGCCAGAGCATATCAGTGCACTGTTTGACTCCATCACATATAGCAAGGTGAATAGTAACATCACAGCCCAACAGAGCAAGAATTTGATTTCACCTAATGTGTTGAACAGATCACATTTTGATCTGTTCAACACTTTTTTTTAGTAGAAAATAAATATTGAATATTCTTCATAAAGAAATTATGTTAATTGTATTATCACAGCTGAAATGTCTCCCACTAAAACTACTAATGTGCTTATATTTTTCAGGGAGCTGCTGTCCTCAGGATGCTCTCAGAGTTTATCACTGAATCTGTCTTTTCCCAAGGACTCCATGTGAGTACAGCTTATTAAGATAAAGGAAATCTAATCTATTGGTGTGCTTAAGCTGTCCAGAAATAAGAGTTAATTGATTTATTTGATTAATGTGGCAATTACAGAAGCTTATTTTTATCTCCACGCGAGTGCAACAAGTATAATCTAGAGCTGATTATCTGTTTGCAGACATATTTAGAAGAGTTCCAGTACACAAATACAGTCTACAAAGACCTGTGGAAGCACCTGCAAATGGTAAGATAGCAACATTAACACGTATAGCTTTCTTTGAAAATGAAAATTCCATTTAAAGGTTGTTCAAACTTTTTTTTCTTTGTAAACTGTAAAAACAAGCCCGTTTCCTTGAACATGCAACAATGATTAACACAAATTACTCACTCACTCAAGAAAAACCAACAACACAAAAAGAGGCTTTTTATAGATTACTGATATGGTGCGACCCACTAAACTTTGGTCAAGGTTATATACAACCAGTGGTCACAAGAACATATACCTTGACTTTCTCCATCACTGTCGTGGGTTATGTATAAATGAATCACTGAAGAACATTCACTTAAATTGGATTTATGACAAGGTGACAGATGATTGGTGACCCTGTTGATATAATGTATCTCTTCTTAAACATCTCATTGCTTAAACCCAGTAAAGAAAAGAAGGTTCCTGTGACTTCCACCATGTCCATAAGTCATTGTGTAAGGAATTCAGTGTACAGAATGTTGGAATGAGTGATTTCCCAAGGAGGCCCATTGTTTACTGGGAATGTTCCACTAAAGCTAAAAGCTAACTGACACCTTTGATATGAAAACTGTTACTTTTCAGTTAATAGTGCGATACTAGCAGGTGGTAGCAAAACCCACAGTGGCTAGTTATAACAAACTGGCTGATGTTCAAACAAGTATATGCAGAGTTATTTGTTTTTTTTTTAACCAACGCTGACAGTTTTTCTTAGCGTTATCAGTGCAGAGTCTCACCATTCATGTGGGCTAGTAGCTGGCTGTCTTTCAGCAAAATTATGTTTCCTAGCTGTAACAATGTAATCTTGATTTCTAAATCTAGCACAATATTTAAACGCCTAAGCCGGACTGGAAAACAGTGTTGCCTAACCCTAACCAGGTTTAAAGAGTGTGTAAATGTAAGGGAAAAGAATGGCTAAATGAAAACAAGGAAGCTAAGAAACACTTTCTATTATGTCGTCTCTGACTGACACTAGCACCCCCTACCACTTTCCCTCGTTTGCTCTGGTTATACCAATACTGGCCTACATGGATGAGAAGAAACAATAACGATTTTGTGATTAGATGGTTTCTTGTGAGTGAGTGATTAACATTCAGCAAGAAGAACAGTCATTTTTGAAATAGCAGACTAAAAGTAATGAGTTCTGCTTCAAACTGGTAATTCAAATCCAGCAAAAACTATTTAACTATTTGACTTCTCCTTCTAATAGGCAGTGGACAAAGCTGGCATATCGCTGCCCCACCCTGTGGAGATCATAATGAACCGGTGGATCTTACAAATGGGGTTCCCTGTGGTCACCATCAACACTGAGACAGGACAAATCACTCAGAAACACTTCTTGTTGGATCCAGAATCTGAGGTGGACAGGCCTTCGGAATTCAAGTAGGATCTGGTTTCTAATAAGATTCGAAACATTGATATGAAACTGATCTCCTCTAACTCTGTATACTGTCTTTCTTTACCTGTATGTGTGGCTGGATGAATGTCACTCAAGCTATGAGTGGTTTGTACCCATTACCTGGATTAAGACTGGTGGAGCTGAACAACAATATTGGCTTCTTAGCAAGGAAGGTAATATAAATTTCATGTCAGAGTAAAGGTGGCAAAAATCATATGAAAATGTACACAAACTTTTTCATCTCCGTCCAAACAGTTACACAGACAGATATGATTCTTCCTGATACTGATTGGTTGGTGGCTAACATAAATATGAAGGGCTTCTATAGAGTCAACTATGATTCTAGAAACTGGGAGCGTCTGCTTGACCAGCTGAGCTCCAGACATGAGGTACAAAACCTGTGATGCCTCTGTTGTATTTCTAGATGCCTACTAAAGCCTCTAAACTCAGTTTTGTCATTCACTGTTCAGGATATTCCAGTGATCAACCGGGCTCAGATTATTGACGACGCATTTAATCTGGCAAGGTGAGGGTATATTTTTACAATTCCAAATTATGAGAAGACGCACCTGAGCAACTGTATCATTTTCAGGGCAAAGATGGTTGACACAGTTCTGGCTCTGAGGACCACCAAGTTCCTGAATAAAGAAGTGGAATACATGCCCTGGGAGACAGCCAGACGCAATTTGAATGACTTCTTCCTTATGTTTGACCGCAGTGAAGTATATGGACCCATGCAGGTTTGTAAAAGGCGAACACTTGGAAATTGATCCAAGAAACAAAGTGGTTTTGGACCTTCAGAGATTATACAGTGATTTGAATGTAACCCTCATGCATAGTTACGGTTCAGAAATGCAATTAAATTAATCTTTCATCTTCATCCTTTAGGCTTACATAAAAAAACAGGTCACTCCTCTGTTTGAACACTTCCAAGATATAACTCTCAACTGGACAAAGATCCCAGACAATCACACCGATCAGTAAGGATGCTGACATGCTGCCTGTTTCAAACCATGTCTGCTTTACTTTTTTTGAACATGTATATAGTGTTCTAATCATTGGAAATGATCACACTGAGATTGATTGGTGAATTATAAAATGACGATCATATTATCATATTATCACTTTTTTTGTGAGTGTGACTGACAAATTTTATTACTCTAAGCCACAGTTAGTCCATATCTCTGCAGATTAATACAGCATGGAGTAGATTCATTTCTCATTATACCCATGGAAACACTACCTCATCTTACCATTTTTTTATTGACTTTGTTTGGTAGAAGAAATTTAGATATGTAATAAATGAGCAAAAGTACAATGGTGAAACTGTTATTTATGATCTCTGTTAAAACGGAATGTTATGCGTTAGCATTTAGCTTCATGAGCCGGGTAGAGTGGCTGCAGACTTCTTTTCTGGCTATGTCTCTTTCAATTAAACTGTGTGGTTACTGTGAGCCTTCCCCTGACCCTTGTATCGTCCCTGCTCAGGTACAATCAGGTGAATGCAATCTCCATGGCCTGTAGTACAGGAGTGGAAGGCTGTGCAGAACTGACTACTGGCTGGTTCAAAGAGTGGATGAAAAACCCTGCTACCAACAAGTAAAACCTTATTGAATATAGTAGCTGTTATTGTTCAAGCTCTTGCTTTTTTTGTCCACATATTTTCTATCCTGACCTTTCCAGTTGTTTACACTCTCACCTTTACTCTCTTCTGTCTTTATCAAACCTTTCAGCATCAGTGCCAACCTGAGGTCCACAGTGTACTGCAGTGCAATCGCAGCAGGAGGTGTGACAGAGTGGGACTTTGCCTGGGCCATGTATAAGAATGCTACCATTGCCTCAGAGGCTGATAAACTTATGCAGGCTCTGTCCTGCACCAAGCAGCCCTGGCTGCTGAATAGGTCAGTCATGCAGACATCGTGCTGAGAATTGTCTGCTATCTTATTACTGAAAATGTCTTTTTTTTTTCTTTAAATTTAAATTTTATTGAGATTCAATTTGTACGTTTCAGATACCTGCAGTATTGTCTGGATCCAGAGAAGATCAGGAAGCAGGATGCAACTTATACCATTGTTTACATTGCTAGTAACACCATTGGACAACCTCTGGCTTGGGACTTCGTCAGAGCCAACTGGAACTACATATTCACTGAGTGAGTTTTCTCTTTATTTACATACTACATGAGCTGTGTATCACACCAAGTGAAGTACAGAATCATGGTTAGACACAATGCTGTGGGGGCAACACAAATTACAAACCCGATTTTCAAAAGTTATAAAACCTGTAATTGGAACACACACATGCTCCAATAATTAGCATCCTCAGTTCCCAATGAATTAAAAGTGGAATTGAAAGGAAGGTGGATGTAAAACAATGATGAAAATGCCTCTATCCCGACTTTTCTTTGAGCATTTTGCTGCCATCGAATTTTGAATTTGTTTAAATTTTCGAAATGCATTCAAGTTGATCAGTGAAGACATTGAAAATGATTTCCTATCTACTCTGTACGTAGAAATGTCAGTTTTCTGCAAATGATCAAAGCCTTCCAATCTTTTTCCCTGTTTTTTTTTTTTTAGTTACGGCGGTGGATCATTCTCCTTTGGAAGTCTAATTACTGGAGTGACCAAACGTTTCTCCACTGAGTTTGATTACAAGCAGGTACAGTTCTGAAGAGCCCATATTTTAGTTTTCCATAATCTTTTATAAAGTTGGCAGAAGTGACAATGACAGTTCATCAGAAAACTGTTCAATAGAATGAATGTAAGAATGTCCACCCTCTTCCTCTCCAGCTGCTTCAGTTCAAAGAAGACAATGCAGGACAGCTGGGCTCGGCAGCTGGGTCTCTTGAGCAGGCTCTGGAGAACACCAAGTCCAACATCAACTGGGTGGACCTGAACAAGAAGCAGGTGTTTGACTGGTTCATCAGTGAAACCTCCTCTTAAATTAAACAATCCAAACATAGTTTTCAGTGCTCAGGTTCCATGTATTAATGTACAATCGCTTGCTCTACTTAAAGGAACCTTACTTTGGAACATTGGGTATATTCTGGGTCCGATAGAGGTATTTCTGATGTTGTGTTTTGATAAAAACCCTTTATGGTTTGATGTCTGAACTTTATGTGTGTAAAATGTGTTATAATGTGTCACGTATCGTATAAACCAAGTCCAAGAATACCACAACACAACAATTGTGTTAATGTGTGCTCACCATCCTTTTTTTTTACATCTTCTGTGCACCACCTTCTGTGTTCTTATTCCAAACTGTCTCAGAAATGTCCACAAGATTTAAGTAGTGTGGCTTCGGGAGAGTGCACAGCAGCACAAATTAGAGTTTAAAGCAAAGTTGGGCATCTATCCTCAGTTAGCCTACATAGACTGCCTTACTGCATAGTGACATTCTTTATTATTAGACTATTTTCAGTGTTTACTGAAAGGAAATTGATTTAACAGTTAATTTTGGACTTGACTCACTTTCGGGGACAAACATGTGAAGGAACTCATTTTCTCTGAGTGCATCCATAAGCCATCCAGCTCAGTCTCACAGGAAAACATGCAACACTCACGTTCGTCCATGTGTTCAAAACGTACTTTAGTATGTGAGAGGGTCACGTTTTTCGTTGCTGATTGTTTTGTACAAGAAAGTGTTCAGGCAAAGTCATGCAAACCTGTATCCATGTGTTAATTGGTATTCAAGCCTAACTGCATTTTTATTTTTTCAGTTATTTTTTATTTCACTAATTCTATCTGCTACATGTTGTCACTGTGCACTGAAGCAGCTGTTTCACTGGCGTGTAAGACTGTGCTGGGTGATCTTGTCTTTTCTGAGAGTAATGACCTGGAAGTAAAACTGTGAAAACAAGTAAACAAAGAAAAAGATTTTCTGTTTATCACCACTCTGTTATCCTTCTCTCTGGATAAGATGCCCACACACTTGCAAGCAATTTTCAGTAGAGCACAAGAACCTTTCTGCTCTGCAGTGCGTGAAACAACATACTTAAGCCTCTACATAGATAAAAGACAGTGTTCTGAGTTCTGGGTTCAGGTGTTGTCCACAACTGCCATTCCAAGCATGTAATTCAGAACAAAAAGACAGGTGAAGTGCAGAGAATTTCAAGGCTGTCGTGCATGTGGGAAAACATTGAAGTTTGCACCATTTCAAGCACCACTTCTCTGCTCCCACATGTTCTGACACACCTTACCCACTGTAGGAGAAAGAAACCTGAAAAATATTGAGCATGAACTTGTAAAATGTTTTTTCACAAGCTCTTTTCACTGCTCAGAGGGATTTAGAAGTGATTAAAAAGAGAGAGAAGCTTTGGAAGATGACAAGTTTTTAGAACATTTGGATCACAAAAGCATACTTTACTCCTATGATGTCTTGATAAAGTTAATTTTCATATCAAATCAAATGGTGTGGCTCTTGAAAAATGTCATATGTCCCAGAACAGTTGTAGATATTAACCATACTGTCTATGACAGTTGTTACTAGAATTAAGTCATAATTTGTTTTGTAAATACTGTATAAGTAACACAAAGGAGAACACATCATAAGGGTTAGGTTATGGGTCATGAAAACATCAATCGGCACATTAATGAAGCAAAACCGAATGTATTCATCGGTATGGAATAATCTGCCAAACATTTATTTATTCAATAGTTTTGTTTTAAGGGATCAGTCACATTTACACAGGAAAGAAAAGGTGCTAATTTACTGATCTTACTTCAGCTGTCACCTCTCTCAGCGGGGGTCTTTCCTGAAAGACTTTAGAGACAATGTGCTCCCTGTTTAGCACCTCGTCCTGCTGACAGCTGTTTGTGTAAGGAAGCGGAGGCCAAACACAAAGTGTGCATGCTTTCATCTGTGTAGATGTTAAAGTTTTGGATGACTAGTAAATGCACCAACAAAGGTTTTTGTGATAAATAATGTTTATTTTGTTAACAATGTGGAAGCTTAATAAATACACAGCTATCTGTACAAAAACAAGCAAAGGACAGAAAATAATTTGTTCAAAATAACAAAAAGTGACAAGTTTTGTCCATAAATTGTGTAAGAGGTCATTGTTGCAATGAAATTCAGGGAGTGGATCAGTCACTGCATCTTTCAACACTGCTCAGGAAAGGTGAAAGTTTGGGGTTGTTGTTGGAGCATCCAGTGCTGCTCGCTGGTGTGGCAAACTCCACTTGAAACCTGGCAACAGAAAACAGATTAATTCAACTGGAACATTGAACCTAATAAGAATGTACAGAAAAAGAATAATTCATTTCTAAGTTTATTTTAAGGGAGTTTATGACCAGAAAGTGACCATACCTGATATGAGTACTGCAGAGAGGACAGCTGCTCCTTACTCATGGTGTCGCAGCTTGATTCCTGGGGATTGTAGCTCGATGTTGGCTGACCCAGGAACTGACTGAAGGTTTGGACCTGCTCTACAAAGCCTGAGGATCTGCTCTGCTCCAGCACCTCCTCGCTGAGGCCTAGCTGGGCTGAAAGGTATGAGATGTAACGAATAGTGAGGCGCAGTGTCTCGATCTTGGTTAGGGTCTGTCCGGCTGGTGCCACAGAGGGTGGGAGATATGTCCTGAGCTCATGCAGGGCTTTGGTCAGATCTCTCATCCTTAGCTTCTCCCTTTCACTGGCTGTCTGGCGCTTCTTGCCCGGATACCTGGACCTGGACTTTTTTGTGGTGGAGGCAGTTACAGAGGAAGATTGGGAGCTAAGTATACTCTGCGGCTGGTAGGTGGGATAAGGCTCCACTGGGCTGAAGAGAAAACTGTCCAAAGCATCCTGTTCTTTTCCCACAGCTAGCAGGGAGGCAGGGGAGAAGCAGAAGGAGTCCACAGAGGATGTTGGAGACAGGCTGCTACCAGCGCTGACGTAGCCAGGGTCCGACGCTGGATCATAATACAGAGATTTCTCTAGCACAGACTCACAATCAAACTCCTGGAGCTGGAGAGGAGAACAGAAGGACATCTCCATAACTGCTGAGGTTGTCTGTCTCTGTAGTTAATGCTGCAGCTGTAAGCTCTTCTGGGTGTGGTGGGCTGTCAGTCTCTTGCTATTGAAGTACGCAAAGGATAATGAGTGCGGCCAGGGAGGCTGCTCCATATATGTGGTGGGAGGTGCGAGGTTGCACCTCTGACAGTCACCTCTGGTCCTGTGATGCTCTGGAAATGGAGGCGACACCTAGGCCAGGGGGTCCCATGGGAAACTGGCATGCTCCCGGACAAGGTGTGACCTGGCAGCTCACATTGACATTGTAAACTATACAGGTTCACACTATATGCTCCTTCAGCCTGGGAACATAACAGGGCCTTTACCTGGACCACAGGTCTGCCTCTGAACCCCACATTCTTATCAGAAACCCTGTGAGTCTCATGGTTGTGATTGGAAACAGCTTACTTATCTGTTACCAAAGAAAGTCCTCTTAATACTGGGCTGAATAAAAGAATAAGCCATGTGTCCCACCATCATTTGTGTATAAATGCTGCTTGGGGAAATAAAGAATAAAGAAATTTGGCTGTAAATGTGATCAGTCCCGCTGATTACTTCAAGGCCAAGCTGGAAAAAGTGTGCCAGGGAGGTGTGAGGAGTTAGCACCTTAGAATGTTTGGACAGCAGAAGGCCTCACTGGTCTAGGATACTAGTTCAAACTTTTAAAAAGTGCTACACCATAATAATAATACCTCAACATGCAAGACACAAAACAGATATATTTACTGTTAACAGTCCAGAGAACTATTTTACTGTTCTCAGTGATTTGTTGGTTTGGAGTTTCAATTTATAACACAGGAATCATCTTAGTTTATTTTAATATCTCACAAATGTCCCAGCTGCAACATTAACAATGAAATACATGAAATAGTAACATAATCAGATCATTTCAGTGATACCCATTAATGGTTTTTGCTGACACTGGTACTGTGGAGCTGAGTTCCTAGCAGCGTTCCCACAAACCACCGCGTCACATTTGTCTCCTGCTCCTCAGCAGACGTGAAACCTATAAGCAGGAGGTGTCAACTGGTGTAACGCAGCTTTCCAACACCAGAAAAATGCAAGAAAAACAGACATTTCAATCAAGAAAAACATCCAAAACAACACCAGGATTCCCGTGAGGGCTTGAAAGCCAATAAGACTGATTCTCCAGAAGCAGTGATCCAAGGCAATTGAGGTAACACCATGCTTATGTAAAATCATACACACCATCTGTCAATTCTAAGATTTAATATATCAGGACATACTAGGATAATCATTTGGTCCTTACTCGGTCTTAAAGTGTGCGATAACACAATGCAAAGGAGGAAATACATCAGAAATTACCTTAGAGAAGCAACTGTTGCAACCCATCAATCTGAGAAGGGATATTTCTGAACAATTTTGAGTCCATCATTCTACAGCAAAAAAAAGATTATTTCCAAGGGGAAATAATTCAAGATAGTTGCAAATCTTCACAGGAGTGGAAGTTCACCCCAAAGTCAGACTGTGTGATGTTCAGATACATCTCAGATTCTAGATTCTACTGGCCTCAGTTAGGGAGTTAAATATAAAAGTTCATGACAGTACGATTAGAAAAAGACTGAGCAAGTACGGCTTGTTTGGAAGGGTTGCAGGAGAAAGCCTCTTCTCTCAGAGAAGAACATAGCAGCAGAGCTTAGGTTTGCAAATTTAGATCTGAACAAACCACAAGACATACATAAAGTATTCTAGAGTCAAATGTGAGGCCATCTGTCCAACAGCTGAACCTTGGTTCATCCAGCAGGATCCCAAGTACAGCAGTAAATCTACAGCAGTGTGACTGAAAAAGAATCAAGATGTTGCAATGGCCCTGCCAAAGTCCAGACTTCAACCCGATTAAAATCATGTGGCAGGACCTTTAGGGGCCTTGTGCTTTTTAAAGTCCCTTAAGGTCTTGCCACATGACCTTTGGGCAAGTCTGACGCATCAGTGAAAGTCTTTTGTATTTTGTATTTTGCATTGTTATTGTCTTTCTTCTTTTTTTTTTTTACTTATACAGACGTTGTTGTGACTGACGGTGAAAGAGCTCACCCTAACTGGCTGTTCAGCAAAGCAAATGAGTTATCGAGAAAGGACGACAGAAAGCTCTTATTTTTCATTCTAAGCTTAATCATCCTCCAGCTGTCAGTGTTCTTCCACCCTCCCAGCTGGAGGATCTCCCCTCTTTTCTTCCACATCAGCTCTGACGGTGTTTGCTCACATGTAATGAGTGAATAATCAGCACTACAGCACTAACCCTTTCATCCCATACCCTTTTAGCCCAGAGAGTTTATTAGCTTTACTGTGATGATAGACTTAAGTGAGTAGATTAGGCTTTGTGTAAGCTGACTGCTTGCATATCAAATGAACGGCATGTATGTGGCAAACTAAACACTCAGCCCTAATTCTCCAACCTGATATGCAGATCCACACTTCTCGATGAATATTAAAGTCCTCTCAGTTGGATTTGGCAAGCAATCAGGGCAGGAGGTGAAAGAAAGGGGGGAAGATCAGGGAGGGATTGCAGTCTAGACTCAGCGGTGCCAAAGTTCCTTCTGTGTTTGCAGTGCCCCATTAACAAAGAAACACTAAATAAACTAGATAACCCGTGGCAAAGGCTGATCTCTGGTCTGCAAACCTCACAGACTTTACTTGCCCTTCAGACTCCAAGAGGGAAATTACAACTCTGTCTTCAAGAAGCAGGTATGCTATGTTAACAATAAAAAATAAAAAATTAGAAAATTAGACTGAAAACCAACAGTTCTTTGCAAACTAGCTTTTTAAGATATGATTTTTTTAATTATTTCTCTGTGTTCACAATGTACAGATGTAGAATGGGGGGGTCAAAGTTAACGGAACCCTAAATCTTTATTTATGCTTGCTGTTTGCATCCTTGCGCACAGTGTTGCATGTCAAAATTGATGTCACAGTAGCTGGCGCTCAAGGCTATTTGGTGTCATTTTGGTCAGTTGCGAACCTTTTGATTTTTGTAAGCTGGGTCGCTGCACGAGGGGCACATAAGGATGAGCTGCTGGGTGTGCAAGCAAGTCCATTTCTACAGGCACCTCTACAGCCCATAATAACCCAAAACTACTGTAACTGTTACATAAACAAAAAATGGCTTTAAAGTCTGAAACAGAGGTGTTTAAACTTTGTAGTTACATTTGTTTGTGCGTATTGTACTTCCTATATAGAGTACACTGCCTCTGTTAGGTCAGTGTGAACAAGCAACGGCGAGCAACTGTAACATCTCGGAATAACGAGCACATGCTGGTGGAAACGTCACCATCTGGATACGTAAAATCCCCGTTCCCCACTGGAAATTTACCATGCTCTGGATGAAGGCGGGCATGTGTTCAGCTGTACCTGGGTTTGAAAACTTCTGATCTTTGTCACCCTGCTATTAGAACCAGTACCATACAATTATCTGAAGTGCCCTCCCCAGGTAAGAGCATACAGCTGAACACATGCTGCCTTCATCCAGAGCACGGCTCGTTTGTGACAGCAAATGGGGATTTCCCCTCGCAGCATTATAGCACAATTTCTTCATGAAAAAGAGCCATTTGTGGTAAATGCAGCATTGATATCATATCAGAACAGCAACACTAACTGTTTTTTCTCTTGTCAATCTGATTTTGCACTACATTTAAGTTATGGGATAGCTTCTGTTGACTCAATCAGTAATGTAAAAACGTAATCTTTCTATACTGTCCCTGCCTGCTGGCAGAATCAAGGAAGTCATGTTGTATGGTGGAATGATAAGCATTTCAGCTGTGAGAAAGACATACATAAAGTTTTCGAGCTTTGAAGCAAACACAAAAACATTTTCATTCTACTAAATGTTGAAGTTTAAATCATTAAATGTTTTATTTAAACTGAACTTAACTTAGCACCAGTATTAATGAAAATTTTGCCTGTTGTGATTCTGTTGGCAGTTAAAATGCTGTTATCCAGAAAGGCCTTTTAAAAGCTTTGCTTATTTTGAGAAGAACATACAACAGAAGTCAACTTTACATGCCTTTAGAAAAATCTATTCATTGTCTTAGTCTGCCTAAGAAGTAAATCAAATTTATTGACTAATTAAAGTGAGACTAACACCCAGATAATGTGATTGGAAGTCTAATTACTCCTGTTCATATATATTCAGTTGGATGAAAACTGGCCCGAAGGATCTATGGATGCTTCAAAGTTCTTGTCCTGTTTTTTGACCCACAAATATCAGACAAATAAGAATAAGAATGAAAGCCTACAGCGTGCATGAAATGGGCAAAGTGATAAAACTATCTAATGCATTGCCAATTGTTTTGGTTTGTGATATAATAGGGTAACGAGAGCAAGCCCAGTACTGACAAGCTGAAACAGGGCACACTGGCACCTGTTGTAGTGGAGCCAGACACACTTCAGTCAATATGAATCGCTTTCTTTCATGCTGGAACAAGAACTCTGGTCTAAATCTATCTATCTATCTATCTATCTATCTATCTATCTATCTATCTATCTATCTATCTATCTATCTATCTATCTATCTATCTATCTATCTATCTATCTATCTATCTATCTATCTATCTATCTATCTATCTATCTATCTATCTATCTATCTATCTATCTATCTATCTATCTATCTATCTATCTATCTATCTATCTATCTATCCATCCATCCATCCATCCATCCATCCATCCATCCATCCATCCATCCATCCATCCATCCATCCATCCATCCATCCATCCATCCATCCATCCATCCATCCATCCATCCATCCATCCATCCATCCATCCATCCATCCATCCATCTCGCTATTGATCTATAGACATAAATTTTTTGGAAAAGCTGTTGTAACTTTTAGAAAAGACTTGCTTCTATGGTGAAAGGATCCTACTTTAGATATATTTAATCTATTCAATTTTACAGTCATATAAAGTTAGAGGGCTTTAGATTTTGTTGGATTAACTGGATTAATGATTACAGGAAATAACCACTTTTGTGCTTCAGACTTCACAAAATGTGAACCTATCCTTTAAGAATTGTATTGACACTTATTGTGACATTAAATGCTGAGATATCCACCGACCCGGTCTGACCAGTAGATGATGTGTGTTTACTGAGTCATCACAACATTATGGGACTATGGGAGTTTGCAAGTATAACCATAGAGATAGAGTGCATTGTTAAAGTATATGTTCAAGACTAATTACTTACACTGTAAAACACAAAAACACTTTATGTCCATTTGGGTCTTTTGAACAGCAGCTGTCATTCTAACAAAGCCAAGTGCACACTTAACTACGATCTGTATGAAAAACTGAGAGACAGGCAATGATGTATTTTAAGGGTTTATTATAAATAGAGGGATAAGGAAATATAAAAATAGTTGTTAAATGTGTAAACATTTACAAGTAACATATTTCTTTAATACAAAATAAATAAAAGGTAGAATAACATATATTTCAAATAAATTACTCGATCCACAATGAGGCAGTAAAATCACTGAAGTAGTTTGTGTCTGTTGTTGGATGGCCAGTGTTTAACCCCAGTACTCTCTTGGAACCAGCGGGATGCAAAAGTCTTTGCCGCACATCTGTATGAAAAAAGAAGACAGGAAGCATATTAGTATTATGTACAAAAAGAGCCTAAATATGAGGTTTTACAGACAGGGAGCTATTTCAATGAGTTAATGTTCACCTACCTGACAGGAGGGCTGCGATGTTGGAGGTGACTGCAGATTTGTGTCCATGGTAATGTCTCCCTGAAGGCCATCACTGTACTGCCTGCTCAACTGATCCACTCCAAAACTACAGTCCCCAGAATGCAGCAGCGTATTCTGGCTGTAACACTCAGCAGGATACAGGCTCTGGTTCAGGTTCTGGCTCTTCATCTGTCCTCCGGTGGAAGCGTTCTGAAAGTAGCTGATGATATCAGGAGAGGAGGGGTCACTGGCTGAGGTGTCTCCTTGTTCCCTCCTCTGAAACAATACCTCTTCGCTGAGGCCCAGCTGGGCTGACAGGTAGGAGATATAGCGAATGGTGAGGCGGAGAGTCTCTATCTTTGTCAGAGTCTGTCCAGCAGGGGCTACTGAGGGTGGTAGGTAGGACCTGAGGTGATGCAGAGCTTTGGTCAGGTCCCTCATCCTCAGTTTCTCTTTCTCGCTGGCGCTCTCCCTCTGTTTGCTGCGAATCCGCATTGCTCGGCCTGTTTTCCGGCCACGTCCGGACAGGGAATAGGGTGAGGACGTGAGGTCCCGTGAATATTCACTTTTAGCTGCCCTGGGAGTGGACTGTGGAGGCTGCTGGTAGGAAGGTGAGAGGCTCGAGTCCATGGAGTTGACAGGTGAGAGGGTTTCTGAAGAAGAGAGGCTGGAGAGGTCTGAATCGGAGCACCACTGGTACTGCAGGCTGTAGTTGAGAAGAGGGACCGAGGAGGTATCCATGTTGTGTGGAGAAACTCAATGGTCCGACTGGAAAGACTGGAAGGTTGTGAGTGCTGCTCAGCTCTCCTCCACTGGTTTATAAGTCCAGGCCAGGCCACAGAGGTGTGAACTGACACCTCCGCAGATTCTGGCTGCCCCTAAGCACACACACACACCGTCAATGGGACCCTATCTGAGTACCTCTCCCTGTCTCTCCCTAGGTTCTCAGTCTGGGAAAGTTTAGCTACAGGAGTTGAAGTGTGAATTTTGACTCCTGCTGAAAACAATAAACATTTTTGCTTTTTGGGCTTTTGCCCCTGCAGGAGGCCAGATGCATTCTGCACATGTTTAGGGATTGGTTTAAAATGATCTGATTTCTTTTACATTATTTTCTGACTGAGAAATGCCAAAGTTAGCAAAAAAGGTCTGAAGAAGACATCTTGTATACTACAAGAAATAAATAGTGATGGCAGTGCATGTACATGTTGTCTCCCTGAGGCAAAATGAACAACAATCCACAGTCATCATTCCATAGTTTTTGCCAAGAAAACTATGTACTTTAACATTTATTCTAAACATAGGAGGATTTTGTGGAACTAAGTCACAATTTGGACATTTAGTACTTAATTTGATAAGTCTGCAGAAAAAGTGCATATTCCATTTTACTCAAGTAAAACATTAGCTGTGTAGTCTGATTCTGTGTTAGGATTGGCAACATGATTATCAGTCTCTCCTGAACATTAAACACACAGATTTTGATGTAAAACTAGGAACACACTGTCTACCAGCAGGGATACAAAACACTTCATATCAAGTTTGATCAAACAAATCTTTATTGTAGGTTGAAACTGCCTTTCCATGCCCCTCTACACCTGACTTCACTCCAACCTTGAACCTTGCAGCGCCTCCTAATCTTGTCTTGATCTCCACCACATTACAGCCTACGATTTCACACCAGCATTTTATAGTCAAAGCAACCAGGCGTGAGTTGTGATCCTGCGCTTTCTTTATCTCCATCATGGAAGTGAAGCTATACCCTTCTGCTGCTCCTGTGCACTGTGCTTGTGGGAAGAAAACCCTCTTCAATGGCCAAAGATGCAAATGTATATATAATGAGGGTAAATGAGACTTAATGAAACTTAATGTTATCTAGTTAGAGCAGAGGCGTGATGGTTTCACACTGATGAGAACTGATGAGACTGAGGGCGTCACTTCACACCTCGGCGGTGAGAACCAGGACTGCTGGACTGGGATTCTCTCTCTGTCCCCACCTCTTCGCTTGTCTCCGCTGAAAAGAGTTGGTAGTAAGAGCCAAACATATTGATACAGGCATAGTGATTTTTAATTTTAGTATGTTTTAGAGCTTGGTTTTAAAGCACATTGTGAAACTTAAAAAATGGACAGCTCTGAACTTAATTGCATACAAAGTTAACCAGAACATTTCAGAGAGAGGAAGTTCACCCCTTCCAACAAAGAAAATTTGTAGTCTGGAATGTTATTCTGTTCATCAGAGGGATTTGCTGAGAAGTACTAATTCCAGAGAAATTGATGTTGTTTTCTAGCTGAGGGCTGAGTCAGTGTGGTTGTGGTTTTCAGTATATTTTCCCCCTTCAGTCTGGTTTTCTTATGGCCCCTTTTCTGAAGAATTCGCCGTTCCTCTTATCATGCTTTGTTTGTTTTTGTTGGACTCTTCTATTCATTCAATCAGGTTTTAAAGTCAAACATAAAAATACAGATATCTGCAGAAATGCTAAAACCTTTAACTTGGAGCCTATCAGAATTTTTTACCCAGAAAGCTAAAGTTCTGCTTGCTCCTGCTCACTTACGTGAAAAAGAAGACAAAGAGTGAGATTCGCTATGAAGTTTATATAAAGATAATGTATGTGACTGAATCTGTGGAAGAGTATGTAGCACTAAATGATGAAATGATGTACACTGTGTCAGGCTGAGGGCAGAGTGAACCAGAGCTGAACCCACAGCTTGACCCTGCCAGTCACCCTGACCGAGGTGAGGCTGTGGGAGCCTGCCTGGGAGTTTGGCACCTCTGGGTGAACGCCCACCCACAGCAGGCTCAGAGACTGGGCTGCTTGCCACCTGTCTGGGTCTCCTCTGTCCGTCAACCTTGCCACGACCTCCCTCTGCTTGGGATAAAAGCATTCATGAGTGGAAATATAGTGAACAAAAGAATAAGAATTGAAAATGTTATTGTACAAGATCTAATGTGGTGCTGTTCAATGTGGTAGAAGTAGTTCACACCATTACTGCACCAGCTCATGCCAAAGGTGCACATAGTAAGTGGAGTCTGCACACCATTACAACAATGACCGTCATGTTGGATGCTCTGTTCAAAGTCCTCTAAATGTTAGATTATGGAATAACAGTTCTAAAATCAATGAGCTCAGTGGCTCTGTCCATCACTAATTTCCGGTGTGTAATGATTACACAAAACAATGTTATTGTACAATAGGCTCACTGTTACAATCTGGCTTGCTGGGCTGCAATTTATAGTGAAGACTAAATTCTAAGATGATGGAATGTGCCACAAAAAGAGTCACAGTGAGCTGCAGCCGCAAAATTGGTGAAAAAAATCTCCCTGTAACCTCCCAGGTGCAGCCAATATCACCAACTAAGAAAGTGCAGCCTAAGCAATGCCACAGCAAGGCCAGTGGGGGCAGATTAATTTAGTCACAGAGACTGAATGCATTTCTACTGCAGATCATGAATAGTTTCATAGCCAACAGCATCATACTGAATGTGTAGAACACATTTTATTTTATTATTAATTTGGGATAGAATTAGATTCAGTAGGTTTACAAAATGGATATTTGGATGGACAAATCAAATATTTTTAAGAAGTGCCATGTGATTCTCAAGAAAACATCTGTATTGGCATGAAACCCCTGCAGTCAGTTGTTGTCTTGTGTTTCTTTAATTTTCATGTGACTTGTTTACTTTTTTTAACCTCTTTATGTAGTCTGAGAGGGAAGGGAAGGAGCTGTCAGATGGATTTTCACACAGCTGCAAATCAGAATGATGCAAACCAACACAAGTTGCCCCAAAACAGAAGTCAAACTATTACCAGTTTGATCACCTATATATCATTATCCTAACCATTGATCATTACAACTACTTTATACTGTGTACAAACTAACTTTGGAATATCTAATCAGAATTATTTCTTACAGGATGGTAGAGTTTCTGAAGACTGGGGCTTGCTGGAAACCATTCAGCTTTCTGTGTTTCTACCCGCTGCTGCTGTCCGTTCTCCTCTGCCATCCTGGTAAGATGTATTTCAGTTAGGGAGAGCCTATAAGATTAATCTTCTTAAAGCATTGATGCTTTCCAGGTCGACCAGTAACTAAATAGTTAATTTCTCAAAGCTTTAAAAGCTCAGTGGGGCCACCTGCTGATTAACATTTTGAGAAATTGCTATTTTGCACCAATGTTAAAACAGTCAATTATTTATAATAATTTATAATCTAAGTTATGAATTAAAAGACACAACCCACAACACATGGAGCTTGGTAGATAAAATAAATATAACCAGTATAAAATGCCCTGTAGTCATTTCTGCTTTTATTTCAGATTGTTGTGTGAATCTTTTCTTTATTTTTACTTTTGTTTTGCAGCTGTTTCGGTTGAACAAATTAAAATATTACAATGCCATGCCGTTTACAAATGAAATATAGGGTTAGAAAAACTTTTTTTATCTTACCTAAAGTAAGAGAAAAAAAAGTGCAAATTCATGTGCAAATTACCAGACGAACCATTTGTGTGTTTGTATCAGAAGCAAGGCTTCATTTGTTATCATTGAAATGATTTCAGGGTTAATGATACAAATCTTGAATCAGAACATCATCTGAAATTGCCCTTCATACTCAATGCCCGCTTCAGAGCCTTGGTATGCACGTCCCATTACTAACAACCTCCCAGAGTTAATCAGTGTTTTTGTTCGTTTGACAACATCCAAAATCAGCCTGAAATGCTTAGATTCATCTATGAAAACATCATAAATAAACCCTGCGTCAGGTGAAGATTCCACCTGACTCCATGAGTGCTTCCTCCGTCCCTCAGCCAGTTCTTAGACCTCTGACAAAGTGATGAGGAAAATAAATCCAAAAAATGCTGACGTCTTAAGATAAACAAAAATAGTCAAATGGAGTATGTTGCTTTAGAGAACATTTCGGTTTGATATCCTGAACTTGCTGAAGACTGCTGAGTAAGCTCGTTGGTTAAAGTGATTTTTTTTTTTTTACTTTTTATTGTTGCCAGATTTTAGAGTCTCTAAAGGTGACAAAGCCGAAGGAAAAAAAAAAAGTCAACAAGAAGCTGTGTATTACAACATCACTGGAGTCTTGTTTATCTTGAATGTGTGTGGTAATGTCAGGTATGTTGTCAGCTTCAGTGCATCTTTTTGTGTGTGTGTGTGTGTGTGTGTGTGTGTATACATGTCAGTGGGTGAGGAGCAGGCGAGGAGGACCCATTTTGCACCCTAGGTGTGAAACATTGCTGGAATTGGAAAGAGTCAGCCAGAGGTGGGCAGCGAATTTCATGTAGCTGTAAAAGTGTGACATTCACAGAAAACCTGAACAAATACCTCCAAGGATCTAAATGTAACTCTCTTTTCCAAGCATTAAACATGAGTTTATGAGTGATCTTAGCAGAATCTTGATAATATTATATTCCTGTACCCCTGATGTACAACAGCAATCTGAGCAGCAGTGACTGCCCAAATCTCACGGTAACCGAAGTCAAACACGATGAAATTAGAATGCTCCGGAGAAAACATTTCACTGCTCTCTGCAGTCATCAGACGTCCTGATAAACCTGCTGGTCAGATCAGCAGAGTGTCTTTCACACCTCAGCCAGAGTAAACACGACCTCCTACTACCAGCACTTGCTCACACTTGTGTTCTGCCATGTTTTTACAAGTCCTCCCATCACACAGCTGCCCCTGACAGTTATGTTCAGCTCCCATTCACATTCGCCTGAAAAAGAACGTGCTTGTAGGAAACAGCTTACAGTCATATTTAAAGTCTGAGAAAAAATGTCCTGCCAGTGTCCAAGGCTTCATGATATTCCTCTCTTTGATGTTCTTTCATATGTTAAGCCTCAAAGGACTGCGTGATATGTTTTCTTCTTAAACTGCCTCATACATGTTTACGTCTCATGAGGGCCACAGATAAAATTCAAGCCGCTATAATTTTATCATGCATATTTGGTGTTTAGCTACTTGTAAAATAGAATCCAATTAAATAGTTCAGTATTTTGGAAAACACTCTAATTTACTTTCTTGCCAACAACAAGATGAGACTGTCACCCCTACTGCCAAGACATAGTCCTGCACACAACTCCCCTATTATTACATAATATACAGTGCCATGCAAACGTCTTGAGGTACCCCTCTTTTCTATATATTTTGCTTTTTATAATATCAATTTGCAAATTCTTGTAATCTTTTAAATTGATCTTGAGCATTTTTTGGTATCCATAAAATGTTCAAAGGTAGCTATATCTCCCAAAGTGCATTTACGTAAGACTAAAATATATATAAGATATCTACATATAAGAACATGTAGATATCTGTGGGTACAGGTTAAGATTGTTTGTGCTGGAAGCTTTCAGGTTACTATTTGTTTTCCTTTTGTTGTCTCATTGATTTTTAACTTACCATGTTTGAACTGACATTGTCAGGAGAGCAACTCTGTCAGCTATCATCTGATGATGACTTAGCTACTCATTAGCTTCTTCAAAATGTATCTGCGTTTGGAAGGCAGCTGGGGCACTGAAGAGCACTGAAGTCTTGGTCCCTTTATTTGTTATCTGGATACCTGGTGACTGCAGTGAGAGCCCAGAAATATTGGCTGTTGGTGACAGGTTAAAAAAATTCAAAGGCATGAGCTAAAGATTAAAGAACGCTAAAAAGAAATTATGTAGCCTGAAGCAATACCTCTTTAAATTCTGTGTCCTTTTGGATCAAATTAATCACCTAAGGTGTCACATTGTCAAAATAGCATTGGAGTAACTGGCCTCCTGCTCCTCTTTTGGTCCCTGCCTGCTGTCCTCTCATTAGTGGCCAAGACTTATGCATGTTGTAGTATCTAGACCTGCAAAAATAATGGACAATTCACAACCACTCCTAACTTTAATGATTGTCAGTTACGTTGAAGAAAACTCACAGTTCACATCTGCATGGACTTTGTATGCAAATCCTCTGTACTTAAAATAAAGACAATAAGAGTTATGTTAATTCAAAGAAATAGTTTGCAAATCTGATATAACATCCAGGTTTTGCAACTTGCTCATTACACATTCAGCACTTCATATTAAGCAGGAGACTGGATCACAAGCCCTCAGCTTTATTCAAGTCATGATGCAGCTATTATGGTACAACTAATATACACAGATCTATATGTACAACAACAATTACAGTATTGGATGTCAGACTGTTGTGTCTCAGTAAATTCACAGACATGTGGAGAACAGCCAAACACACACATACACACATGCATGCACACACTGCTCGTTCCATGTCAAAAAAAGGTAACATGCTCCTTAGAAATCTTGACACGTTGTCAGAAATGCAGCGAGTTCTGCGAATCAGTTTGTTAATCAGAACGTTAAGGTGAGAGCATCATATCAGAACATCTAACTTTTCAGTTTTGTATCACTCTCTTCTCTCTCTTTTTTATTTTTTTTAGAAAAAGACAAAAAACAGATTAAAACAACAGTTCCTTACACTTCGTCATGGCAAGATGTGACAGACAAGATTCGGATTCTACATCAGTAACACCTAGGAAAACACAGCTCTACAATTGAGCACACAACCTCTCAGATTTGAAGACAAGACGACAAATAAGGAGGAGAATCCGGTCAGCTTGGATTTGGATCAGCTGGGAAAAATTGAACAGGGGGGAATTCATCTTCTACATTTAATAAATACGTCAGTCCAGGTTTATACCTGGAGAGAACAAACTGAGAAACAACTACAGAGGACTACAGACACCACAGGACTGGGCAGAATAAATAAAGACTGGGTGAATGAAAGAAAAGTTTTTCCTTCTCTGAATAACAACACCAGTTGTAATATTGCTGCTGTGCTTTCGATGTGAGTATGACAGAATTCTCCCAGTTCAGGTTATCACTAGAAGAGCTCTCTCTTTCTTCAAGAGGGAATGAAATCAAAGCACAACATGGTAACATGAACTAGATCACCATTCAAGCACAGACACAGTTTCATCTCATATTAATCTTTTACACAAACCTCAAACAAAACGGATGTTGCTACGCTCTGTGTAAACAAAAGGATGGGATGACAGAGGATGACAAAGACTAGATTCATATGATGTGACAGAAACACTCGGCAGCCTGAGGAGCTTACTGGGAGCAGAGAGCAACCACAGGTTTGTGTAGGCAACCAGACGGGTTTTCAACATTTTTTATTTATATTACCATGACATACTCATGAACACAACTCACACAACATAGCCTCCCGTTCTTGTCTTTCTGTTTTCCGTTTAAGCTGATCCTTTCCCCAAAATGTGCTTCCCCCATATAGCTATATTGTGTCTGGGGCACCGAAGCAGCAGGAAGTTTGGCTTTTTCAAGAGAGGATTTTCTCCCGAGTTTCAGGCAGCTTCAGGGCCACCAGACCTCCACAGACAAGGGCAGCGAAGGCCAGGAAGATGGGGATGATCTTAGTGATGCCAATGAAGGCTGCAAAGATGAAGCTGGCAAGGATGGCTGCAAGCTTACAGATCCCGTTCAAGATACCGAACGCTGTCCCTCTGCAGAGTCAAAAAACAGAGAAGCATGAGCATGTGTTGACTGACTGATGGACTGAAAAAGTTAATAATGATGTACATTTGGACCAATGGGTAAAGGGCAGTGTTTTAATTGGCATATTGGTTTTTCTGATTCCAAAAATCTAAATCACAGGCTTCAGCTGACTTTATAACATTTCCAACTGATTAATTTAATCAAGAAATGGACATTGACAAAAAATTAATAGTATTTCACTTGCATTCCCGTATGGAGCCTGGTAAATCAGGCTGAATGGAAAAACCCAACAAATAAGTCAATTTTACATTGACTAACAAAGTAAATCCAAAGTGACCTTTACAAAGCTGCAAATGAATAAATAAATCACACTTGTTTCCCGTGATGGGTTTGAAGCTAATTAAATAATTAACTTTCTGTCAATAGAGGGTGGTGGTAATGCTTGCTAGTGGAAGAAGCAAAGCAGAGAGAGGAGGAAAAAACAACAACTACAGTGGACATCCATAAGAGGAAAAAGGAGAGAGCTCTCCTTTGGGAATTACTTTTATCTGTGGAAATATCTGGCATATTATATCTGGGAAAACGCTGGTCAGTCACATGGCTTTATTGTTTGCTGGCTCAGAATTGAAACAGCTTTTGGGTCATATAATTTTCCATTTTCCAAGTTGTTTCCATTCTCCCTAATATGCACCACCTAAAGTGAGCATATGTATGAGTTTGTTCATCTGGAGAAGCTTTTATTCTTATTGTTTTGGTAATGGGATGACAATGCAAACTCAGCTTTTGTTCAAAATAATTATCACTCTCATATATTCTAACAATAAATTGAACTTCTACTTTTACAACATGAAAAAAAGCCCTAACTGACAGGTTTAACAACTGCGTGGCCGTCTTGGGTAATGAGTTTGGCTGGAGCTACTGGAGTGTCAACTTAAATACTTAATAGTGATCTGTATGAAAACAAAGTGGATGTAATGATCAATGTGGCACTTTGAAAGCTGTTACCCATAAACAAGCCTGGTTTTAAAAATTGGCTCCTACCTTTTAGCAGAGGGATAAAGCTCCACAGAAATGACCTCTAATCCATTCCAGGCTGCCACACTGACAGCATAGAAGAGACACTGCCAACATATTACAGCTCCTTGACTGAAACTTAACAGCAGCAGGAAAGTGCATGCTGACGACGCCAGCATAGAACCACCTGGAAAGAAAGACAAACCGATCATGCAACCCAGTCTGACTGCAGTCTGGGAAATAGTCCCAACTTTGCATCTACTCATTCATGTCCTTTGACACAACACAAATATCTTGTTAAATCTTACTCTTAACCCTGCTTCGTTTGGTTTAGACGGCAATCCTTCTTTACGAATGAAAAGACTAAAATCCGCCCTGTCACATTACTGTGTGTTCAAAAAACTCCCTTTTTCTAGTTTATTTGAGTGACTCGTCCTACCCATTCTAAAAATAAAACAAATAGAGGTCCAGGTAGAAAAAGATGCTTCCAACTTAAACACATTGCTTTGTAGTCAAGCTTACAAATGTCTTTCTGCCAAGAAAACAGAATTAATTTTTTGACTATTTCACCATAGAAAAATTTTTTTGCTGTACCGTACTGACGCTTTCTGCTCCTCTCACCTATTATTCGGATTCTTCCTATCTTGTCCATGAACAGTGCTGAGATGATGTTGCCAGGCAACACAGCTAAACTGCCCAGGAAGCTGACCATGTAGATGACTATATCATTTTCCTCCTGGAAGTTCAAGTGGCATCCTTTCTTTGGGTGGAGAAAGGTGGTGTTTTCCATTCGACATTCTTTGAACTTTTCCTGCCACAGATCTGCGAAGAAAGCACAGAGAACTTGAAACGGGGAGAGTTGCTTTGGACTTAGCTTTCTCCTCTAACTGCTTCAGGAGAGACCTATGGCTTTGGCTAACAATAGCTGTATCATATCATCCTAGTATGGTACCTGTGTTATAGAAGACAGTGTTTTTGATGGTGCAATTCTCAAAGAACGTGTTGGTTGATTTGATATCCTCAAAGTAGCAGTTCTCAAACAGAGAATCCTCAAACTTGACAGACTTAATCTCAATATTTGCAAACCTAAATGAAAGTAAAGAAAAAAACATGAAGCTGCAGCCTGGACAAACTGTTAATCATACTTTGAAGTCCCCACACGTAAAAGGGACATACATTACTAGCCGGTTAAGGAAACATACTTATCATGTATGTACTCTCCCTCACGGTGGAGTTGGTTGACCAAAGAGAAATTAAAGTGGAAGCGCTCCACGCGTTCTCTATGAAACACTCGGACCTTGGACTCGTACTCCTCAAACTGCATGTACTTGATCATATCAGGAAACCAAACTCCCAGCCCGTGGTAGCTAATACACACAAAAACATAATAAAACAAGCACATGAAGCAAAAGCAACCCATGGAAGTGAGACAGTTTGAAGTTCTTCCACAAGATTAAAAGAGAAGCATTTCTGTTTGTGTGCTTTAGCCAAAAATCTCAACATGGATGCTGTGGTACCTGAAGGCCATGCAGAACCACACAATGACCAGGAAGAGGCCTTGAAGTCTGAGCTCTGGAGCAGATAAAGACATCACGTTGGCCATCACCTTTTGGAAGGAGAGACGGACAATCAAAGCTTGACATGTTTGGTAGAACTCACAGCTGTACGTGACAATTACCATAATCCCTTTAAGACAGCATAATTGAGGGTGACGCAGTGGTGTCTGGGTGCTTTCAACCAAACGGATCCAGAGGCCAACTGACGTTAGCTGGGGACTGGATAGCTCTACTAAGTACCACACGCGTAAGAGATGTTGCCAGTGGTGCGTTCGTGTGTTCATGTGTTCCCTGCAAGTCAGGCTAGGAAAAAAAAAACCTACAAAAAGGCATCTACAAACAATCGTCAGTTTCCTCAGTCCAGATGTAAAAAGGAGAAAACTTTCACCAACAGTTAAACTGTGTTAAACACAGAAGAACGCAATCTGATCTTTGTCATCCTGGTCACCAAAGCAGTACAGGAGCACCTTTACACATTTTGTGTCTCCAACACATAAATGCAATGTGAAATAGTTATGGTCTTTTCAAATGCATGACTTAGACAAGGTGTGTATGCTCTACAGGACAGAAAAACAAATTCAACGTGCATTTTTGTTTTATGCTTTCATGTCTTGCTCATTGTATTATCCAATAATTTTCCAGACCTGCTGCAGCATGGTCATTTTTCGGACAGTCCAGCGCTGGAAGGCAGTTCCAGTGTCGCTCTGGATCTCTATGAACTCATCCTCCTGGGTTTGTGGAGTCTTAATGTTGGTGACCTGCACATAGAAAGCACAAGGTGGGGGTATGACCATTGTTCTCATCTTCATACTAATCATTATTAGTTTTAGACTTTTGTTGAAGGCAGACACAGAAAGTCTAAACCAGCCCTCACGCTTTGGCTTGTTGTACGTGGGCTGTTCCAAACATATTAGTGTTAGACTTTCTAAGGACAGTGTATGTATGGCTCTGTGTGGAGGTCCGTGTACACTCCAGTTTGTCATGATGCTTATTTTGCTGTTGTTGTGTCACTGTAGTGTAGTGGCTACTACAAAAATTGTGTCAGCTACTCAAGCTATTGAAATTCAAAATAGATGCAGGGTACAAACCCTATTGAGGTCTATCTACTTTTTATTTATACAGAGCATCCTCCAGTCTGACTCCAAAACATCAAATTAGATATAATCATGCTTCTCTGGTTTTCTCAGCAGTCTGCAGTTGTCTTTGTGTGCATCTGCGAAAGGAAAGTATGATTCTGGTGTTCTTTAGAATAATACAGGCCTGAGACCTTTCACTGCACCTATATAAGCACATAGACTTCCTGTTTGGTCTGTCTGTTGTACAGTTCATATAGTACAGACAGTATATCTGCTTCATATTTCATCCAAATCCTTTGAAAGTTTGCTAAACATCAGCTGTTGGTGTGAATAAAGGCTTACAGTGAAGACTCTCTCAGGCTCCCCCTTAGCTTTCCAGTTGGTGTCATGAACTTGTCGCAGGATCATCCACGCCTCATCGTGTCGGGCATTCTGAAAACCACACACGCATACACATCAATGAATGTCTCTGTAAGCTTCAAGAGCACTCTGTAATGGGCTTTGGTATGTGTAGATTAAATTATACTTTGTGGTCTACTATATTTAAGAACGACTCTTTTAATTATGGCTCACAGTTTGATCGCTGAAACTTTCCCACATACTGCTCTGCCACTGCCAGACACACCAGCTGAGTGAAAATGTTCCCATTGGGTCTGTCTCTTATCAGAAGGAGTCAGAGTGTGATAACATGGGGGAGTGTTGCAGCAGTAACACACAAATACAATACCACATGTGGTTAAAGAGTTGACATTGTCCTGGATGGGAAACAGCGGTGGGTGGGTGTTCTGCTGATGCCTTAGCAGCTCTCTGCTACCTTTGCATAGCAGTGGGATGTTACTGTGTTTGCTGATGACTCATCTTTCTTAACCAATCACAACTTGATGTTTAATGCTGTACATTGGCATTGAATATTCGGATACTACACTAACATAACTGCTATTTGTGAAATCTATTTGGGGGATTTCAGACCTCCAGCAGGAAACGTGGACTCTCCGGCATGAAGATGACTCCGATGAGTGCAGCCAGTGCAGGAAAGAGGCACACAAAAATAAATATTCTCCAGCTGTGCATCTGAAACTGTGAACCAATCGCGAAGCCCCAACCTTTGAAAAGAAGTACAAAACAAATTAATATTTCAAATTTTTTTTTCAATTAAATTGAGGCAAATGTGAGTGTGTTTTGGTCTCTTTATCAAGCTTAATACTGCTAGATATTTGATTGTTTTACTTTGAATACATTATTTCTTTATCAAATAATTGCCATGTTAACTTCTCTATATGAGTCATACTGGCTTGTACCAAGGAACACTGTTAATTTAATTCAACCTCATCGAGCAAACAGAGAGGCCAAAGTCCAAAAAAGTTCCTGCAGTGAATTCAATTTTGATGAAAAGTGAAATACTGACTCTGTTTTCTCACTTAGAATGCAGCATCATTTTAAGTGTTTGTGTGTCGACATATTTTGCTTGTGTTTACTGATGGGAGTCTGCATGTTACCATAGTGTGGAATGATTCCCCAGGCGGTAAACGAGGCGTACAGGCCTCCCAGCATCCAGAACATGCAGAGCCAGCTCAGATGTTCTCCGCGCTTATCCATCTGCAGGAACTCAGTGAAGTAGGTGTACACGATCGGGATGGATCCACCAATTCTGGGGCGAGAAGCACAGTAATGTCGTTGTTGTCCTTGTCAGACACAATTCTTTTAACCTGATTTTCCTGTATTCCCTCAGTTGCTGTCGGCATCTAAATGTTCAGATAGCTTTGGTTTCGTGAATTCAGATTTTAAAAAGTATATCTCAATTTCTACCATTCTGCACTGGCTTTTCATCGGATATGAACTGTGTTGCTGAAAGCAGTAAAATAAAGAAAAAAACAGCTTATTTGTCTTTATTGTGTATTGATTTCAGCTTCAGACCTCCAAGTTCATATCACGATTGTGGAAAAACAAACTCAAGCATCCAATATCCAATACTCGACTTTATTTCTGAGGTAGAAATGCAGTGAAATAAGAAACTTATCATTAAATGCATTGTGGTATGTAATAACAGAAAAATTGATGGTTTCAACTGAACATTTCATGGACTGCAGCATCAGCGTTTGATGTTAGATCCATATTTCAGCCTAAATCTGAATTCTATTTCCTTTCTCAAATCTTTTTCATGATATTTTCAACTTTGGCTTAGACCAGTTTAAACAATGCAATAAACCATGACTGTGTGTTTTTTTTCTTTTCTTTTTATTCTACAAAACATTTTAATAATGCAGTGTAAATCTAGCTTTAGTCAGGGTGCAAACACATTATCAACAGAAAGTGTCTTTGAAATTTGCAAAATCCGTCGGTGCACAGAAATAACCTCATTCTAATGAGCAGAAGACAGCAGGAAGTGAGCACTAAAACTGAAATGTAGAACAAGTACACTTGTCTTAATTAATGCAACAAAGACAATATCTGTTGAGGTAAATGACCAGTGTCTTTGAGGCGGTATCTTTCAGCTACTACAAATGCTGCAAGTATTGCAAACTCAAAAACTGTAAGTATCAGAGGAAAAAAAAAGAACAGCACAGTGTTTATGTGCTATGTTGTTAATGAACATAAACAAAGAAATGACCCCGCTGCTATTGAGTTTTTATCAAAGTATCCACCATATTGTTCCAAAACAGCCACAGTTTGCACTAATGGAAGTGCTACCTGTTACACAAGTTACTTAAATGTCAGGCATCTTATTTTGTTTCCACCAACTGGATTATTCAAAGAAAAGGTCAGTCATTATGAATATCCAGTTGAGTTGCCATTTGTTCAAGCTCTGCAAACACAAATGTGAATCTAGAAAATGTGTCTCACCCAAAGCCGGAGCAGAACCTGAAGAAGAGGAAGAAGCCATAGCCCTGAGCGAAGCAGGACAGGAAGGAGAAGACCAGGTCGATGGTCAGGACGTAGATCAGACACTTCCTCCTCCCCATTTTATCACACAAACCACCCCACACCAATGCTCCCACCATCATGGCCACATACACCAGCAGACCTGTAAATACACAGAGTGACTCACACTTACAATGTACGCTTTACAAATACTCACATGTCTGCATGCCTGTGCAAATGCATACACACAAACATCCAACACTAAGATGACTTGTGACCAAGATGAACATGCTCATTGTGTCCACCAGGGGTCTCCCTTTACCTATGGGTGAAAACAGAGGGCACAGAAATCATCACGCTCCCAACTGTATATCAGTGTGATGCATCCTTTCATCAGAGGTCTGATCAACATGGATATTTCCGGATATTCATCGTGACGTGCCAAGGAAATACACGTAGGCTGATAATAGCTATACCTGAAAGCTGACAGTGAAAGAAAAGGTCACAGTCATTTGGAGGCTTCTACAGGGAGAGTTTTTCTACAAACCTGCTTTTAGCTTTGTTCACATGTGACAAGTGTTGCTCCAGCTGTCTTTGTGGGTTTTTTTTCTGTGCTTTCTGCAACATTTCACTGTTGCCATGAATACAAGATCATCTGAGTCATAGTGATCCGGAGTCTGTGCCAGCATTCAACAGGCAGCAGGTTTACTGTGCCATTCCTTCTATTTGCAGGGTACTGTAACTCTCGAGGGAGTGTGATATGCTCTTGTTTGTTGTCAGGACTGAATCATACAGCTTCAGCCATCCACCCCACCAAATAGTTAAACGTTTGGACCCATACTTCCTGCCTGCTCTGTGTTTTTACTACACAGCCCTAATTACAGAGGGCCTAAGCAGCTTAGCGGCACGTGGAGCCATAGTGTGCACCTTCCCCATGGATTACTAAACGATCCAAATGCTCTGACAGTCCACACGCCAAGCTGCGCATCCCATTCAACAAGGGGCCGTTCAGGACACCAGGGGACTGAAAGTCAAAGTCGTCATGTCACCTAATATCTTGGTCTAACCGATGCTTGAGGCGGTGTGTATGTCTTTGATATGTACACGGACAAGCTGACAGGAAGGGCAAGTGATCAGAAAGAATATCCTTCAGGTGGAGGTCCAGAATTCATCCCATCAGCACTAAGCCTGAAAAAGTGTCCTTGAGCCCAGATAGGACACTGCAAACCTGGAGGGGAAGGAGAATTCTTCTTTTCCTTGTAATATTAAAAGTGATAGTGCTGTAGTCCATTTATTGCATCTAGAAGATGGGGTAATCTATCAATGAAAAGATGCAGCTGTGGACAAATAAATCTCACAGTATACACTGAGTAGAATAAAGCTAATCCTGTGGACAAAACTCAATCCAGATATAACTCTGAATTACTTCATATAATTATGTTAGTTTCCATATATAAGAGATAAGATCACTACTGATGATGTAGCCATACTTCCCTTACATCAACAAGAGGATCATATTTAAGAGATAACAATGTGAGTCTTGTGAATACTCAACATTGGACACCTATCATTCGCAAAAAAGGTAATGAGTGACAAGTTAATGATGCTGTTTCCCCACTTATTTTTAACTGGATGATTGCAGCTCACTCTGAAGCACATATTTGTCACTAATAGAGTAACGTTTGTGTGCTTTTACATTTCTAACCAGATGCCATGTAAGCATCATCATTTTCAAGATACCCAATCAATGTTTTTAAGATGATGAACACAAAGTTGATAACCTCTCAAATGGCCTTTATTTGATATCTATAGTTTGTTAAATAGCTAAAAAAAATCTGGATTTTAGTTGGGGAGAATTCAAGCTGATTAATCATCAATAGCAGAGTGCTAGGCAGCTACTTAACCCTTGTTTGAGACAAGGAAAACTAGTAACTGTGAAGGTGTTATGCTAATGTGTTTCATGATGTAGACACCTGAAAGAAGTAAAGTCTGGACTACAAACGAGGCCATTTAGGCAATTCAGGAGAATAACTCCATATTGTGAGAATTTTCTATTACTTCTACATACAGAAAAGATTGTACAAACACACCGAATGACTTGCAAAATCTAAAAAACTGAATATGCCCGCTTTAGTATATTACCAGTACATCTTATAAATTACTCCAATGGGTTCAGTTGGAATGAATTTTGAATGCAAAAGCCACAGCTTTTTAGAAGACATTGCTTTTGTTTAGACAACACTACACACATTTTCTAATAACTGATCTACACATTACTTATGCCGGTGCTAAGACATTCCTAAGCAAATTTTCAGAGTGTGACTTGGTTTGAAATGACTATATAACAGTTACAAAGAAGTAAGGAGTCTTTACACTACATCTGTTCAATTAAGCAACATGAAAAAGCTCTGTGGGCAGTAGCAGACATGTATGTTGGTAGCAGCAAGCAACAAAATTTCATCAAAGTGCACCATTGCCTTTTTTTGAGCAGAGCGGGCTGCTTGGATCAAGAACTTGGCCGACACAGCTGAAATTCACCACCACAGCTGACAAAACCAGACATAATCCTTATGCCCATGGCAACCAAACAAGTGGTCTTGTAAGAGTTGACTTGGAAGGAATGGGTAGATAAACAAGAAAGGTAAGTAGCAGATCTGATTGGAGAGTGTTTGAGGAATGGGTGGAAGGCTCCCTGAGAGCCGGTTTAAGTGGTCTGCAGGGACTCTGGTCAGAGTTCTGGTTATTTGTCAGATACAGAACAAAAGAGTCACAGGGGGCATCATGAAAACCTGAAACATCCGATGGCCTTGGGTTCACCATTATATCAGCAGGTTGCACAGCTAGGGATATCAAAGATTGTCATGAATAAATGTGTTTTACATGTCATATCATGGAAAATAGGAGATATAATAACTTGCACAGAGGCTAAGTCAAAGGCCACACGTCACATTTTTAAACATATTGTATGAATGATATTCTTGATTCCTGAGATTTGCAGCACAAAAAATTTAGGACATTCGAGATTATCATTTTAATAGCTTTGGAAATGCATTATAAAACCATGTCATAGTGTATGTATGGCCTTTTGAATAATCATTCTTTGCTTTATCTCTGCTATGTTTTCAGGAAATGCACTAATTAAGCAGTTTGTTTTTCCCTGTGACAATCGAAAGTGAAATCTTTGAAATTCAATAAAAATTTGGAGCTTAAAAAACAGCCAGGGCATCTTTTCCTTTTGTTTCCAGCATTGTGTCTCCCACTTATAAGCTCTTTGGTTGATTAAACCATCGAAGCACCATTAAAGCAAATGTAACAAGACTCCTGTCTTCAACAAAATGTTTGGAAGTCTACCTTCAGTCCAAGTCTGTGGATAAGATTAAACACATTTCTGCTCCCGTGTGTCTGGTGAACAAAGCATGAGCATGCATCAGATAGTGTCATTCTGACGATCTACTTCATATTCTCAGCCAGTGATCAGAACTCTCCTCCTGCTCTGCACAAACAGATGCTGTGATTTCATTTTCACCGGGCCTTCCTCCTGCTACCACAGTCTGTCAGAGGCCTGAAGCGTATCTGACAGCTCTGCACCGGGCACTGCAGGCCGCCAGGATCTCTGACTGCTGCAACATGCTCCATATTAGCCCAGGAACACACACTGAATATAATCACCACCGGGTTTCTCCTCAGTCTCTCGCAACGCTTCATCCCAGGAGCCTGTTCTTAAGATGAAATGAGTGATGTGCAATCTGCCACATCGCCTGGCTAAACATGAGGCCTTGGAAATAAGGGGAGTGCCTTTAATTTGCAGTTCAGTTGTCTGCACAGTGAGGAACAGGCGTTTTTTTAAGGTACATTTCCCAGTAAGTTATGTCTATGCTGCATACAAATTTCAAAATCTTCAACATGTTTGCTTTTGTGGTGAATTATTGTAAAAGAGTGAGGCTAACATGCAGCTGTAATAATACATATTTAATCCATAATATATTCAACAGACAACTCTATGTGTTCATTATATTCTGAACTACTGTTTCTTAAGAGAAACTGAACTCGTTAAACTATAATGATGTGTGTTGTGAGTCCCTATAGTAAAATTCTAGAACATATAGTGCCACTCGAAAGGCTTATTGAGGCTTATCATTGATGCATTGTTGCAGACAGCCCAATTCTCAGCTAGGACATACAATAGTGATTATTCTTTATTCTTGCTTTTGCCTAAAATGATCCAAGCAATGTCTCCTAACTTGCAGGAGCAACTGGGGAATATTTCCGTTTATGGTCTGCAGCCATCAAGAGCCAAACATCTGCAAGATTTTGTTTCAGCCAAGCACATCGGCACATCATTTCACTGATGAGTTCCTCCTCTCTGGGTAAGCATTGCAACTCACCGACAGATGATTGTAATTAGCAAGATTAGCAAGAACTGTGAGTTTCCTAAAGGCTATATGTCTGCTTTGGAAAAATAAGTTTGCTAAGTTGATTATTAGCAATGCTAGCTAAATGGTTTTAGGGAATGGTATGTCACCTGGTGGTCAGTTGCATGGAAATATCTAATCAACTACTGCAATGGATCACAGTGGAACATTTATGCTAAAAAAAGGATTGATTAAATTTTTTTTTCTTTTTATCAAATGCAGTTTTCAACATGAGGTTTATGAGACACATTATGAGTTTAATTTTTTAGGACACAGAACTTTGAGACACAAGGTCAGAGTAACCTTTAGCACTGACCTGTGGGAAGATGGAGTTGGACCATCCAACTCCGCCCACATCCTATTTGTTTAACATGTTACTTCAGAAGCCACACCAACCTACTCTACCACTTAACCCTACAATGGGTCTATGCATTCACAGTCACACCTGACAAAATGTTGGGGAGACCTCCTGAGTCACTCCTGCACATGACATGACATAAACAATTGCCATATACTTCGACTTGATCCCTTGTGTGCCTACCTTTAATTGTGGCAGAGGGAAATTATCAAGAAACCCCCCCCCTAAACCTAACAGCTGTGGGTTGCAGCCAGACACACTGGGAAGGCTGGAGATATTGTCAAACGAATGTGTCATGATCTTAAAAAAACATTAGGTGTCATGCTGGATCATCATGATATCATGCAGCAGAATCAAACTCCAAAACAAAATGAATCAAAGTCAAAAGGGAAACCAAACTTGGAGTCCATAAACAGCTAATAGATACTTATATACTGGCAAAAACTGACTTATATAAACTCTATATCTCTTCACAAATGTATTTTAAAACCAAAAATGGTGAGTTACTCGCATTTCACTTGCTCCAACAGAGACTCGCCAGCATGAACATGCAGCCATCTTGGAAAACAGAGTTTATAAGTTGGTTATATGAGGTTGGTAGTGGGAGAAAGGTATATATTAAAAAAGCAAGTAGTTTGTATTGACGTTTGAAATCTCATATATTGGAAATTTTGTGTTTCCATTATTGTTACGCTATTGTTTTACACTTTTACAGTTCCTGTTTGGTTAGGTTTAGGCACCAGAACTACTTAGTGTCATCTTCATTTTATATGCTGCAGGACCTGTGTTGAAATTAAGCTAAAGGGGCTGAGGTTAAAAATTAAAGCCGTGGGATCTTGACTAAATCTCATAATGTGAAGAGCTGAGTATGAGAATGGGTTCATCTTTGAGTGAGGCACAACTGTGCTGCTACTCACCCAGCATTCCTTTGTCTGCGTTGGATATGCACATGTCCTTCTCAGCACTGGGCAGGACAAAACCCACCACAAAGCCATCCACCCCATCAGCCATCAGCGCCAGGCCCAGCACGAAGAAGAGAATCCACTGGAAGCGTCCGTGGCCGCAGTCCTCCATGATGGTCTCATACTGCTCTGGTAGGTTTTCTTCCTCCTCTTCCTGTTGCGCAGCCAGACGGGCTTTCCTCCTGGCCTCCAACCGAGCTGCCCGCCGTGCTTCCTTGATCTCATCAGGGTGGGGGATGCCCTGGTACTCCCCCTCATACATCTGATCATCCTCATCTGCCCCCTCAGTGTCAGCACTGGCAGCATCATCATCCTGTGGAGGGTAGTCTGTCTGGTATGGGTAGCTTCCTCCATCTTGAGTGTAGGTATAATCTCCGCCTTCTGTCATCTGCTGGTTCACATTGTTTTGATAGGGGTCATCCATGGTTCCTGCTGTTTGTAGGGGGAGCAGGAGGGACTTTGTATTGTAGCTGTCGTATGCTGTTGAAACTCAAGTTGACAGCTATAATGGCATAATCCTCCCAAGGAGCTACAAGTTACTTTAAGTGTTGCTGTAGTCTCCTGGATCCCAAGAAACAGCAGGTCTTCTGTCGTTAGTCTCACGTTTAAGGCCTCACAAGCTGCGCTGATAGACTGTTACCTTCCTTGATTTGCACAGTGCTGCATGCTGAACCTGAAATAGACCACAAACACCTATC
Organism: Leuresthes tenuis; assembly: GCF_036924035.1. NCBI lineage: Eukaryota > Metazoa > Chordata > Actinopteri > Atheriniformes > Atherinopsidae > Leuresthes > Leuresthes tenuis. The sequence continues at coordinate 9,662,781 of NW_027325356.1, read as the reverse complement.
AAGTCGAGTCTGACTTACAGTCCAAAAGGGACTGATGGAAGCTGTTTTTTCAAAGTATGATTGTTCATCAAACTCTCTGAAAAAAAACAACAGAAAATATATGCATGATAGATCCTCTAATTATATCATTGCATTTCTTTATTGTCTTTTATTCCCAGAGGTGATGTAAAATGTTTTATTATGTTTGTTCCTGCCCAACATCAGTTTATTCTCCCATTTTATGCTAGATTTTATGTTTTTCATCTCTACTACTAAAGCACTTTTGGTTTTAAAGTAGGGCCTGGATATCATTCTAGATGAAGAGGGCCTTTTGGCAGGATAGAGAAAGTCAGGAGTGCTGGTTTCCTCTGTAGGCTGTTTGTCCTTCTGCACAAGCAGATAATCTCATCGCCTCCTCGCTCAAATGCTCTGACGCCATTTTGATCCATCACACAGCACTGCTGTGACGATTACACATTCAGATCTGTCTTGGTTTTCATAGTGACCAGAGGCAACCAATGCTGAGAAACCCAATGATACAAATTTTTGTTACAACAATTACTGGTAAGATTCAGTTACTTGCAATTGTTAACCTATGGCTACATTTCTTTTTTTTTTCTAGTGTTGTCAGCATGTTTCCTATTGGACATCCAAGAAGTTTACCTAAATGCCAAATTCAGTTCAGCACACAATCCATGAAGGGTCACACAGTTGAATTATAAAGTAACACAAACACTGACTTAACCTACAAATGACCACTCTGAACTAACTTTCTCACTTTCTGCCTGCTTCTCTGTGAGTTCATTTGAGGAATCTATTGCTGTCATCTTACCTCAAACACATTTAACAACTTAAAATGGGAGACAAACTGAAGGAACAGATTCACACAGTGTTTCAGTGAGGTTTTGGACAACTATGCACATCAGAGCAGTTTAAGTACATCTTGGCATTGATTCTACAAGTCTGTGGAACTCTATCGGGGGGGATAGAACACTCTTCATTTCAAAGATATTCCCTCATTTGGTGTTTTGATGATGGTGGTAAAAAGAGCTACTCAGCTGAAGTCAGGTGACTGTGAAGGACAGAGCATATGACTCACGTAATTTCCATACTTCCCTTTGAATTAGTATTAGAAATGTTTCGTCATAAGATATAAATGATCACCAACGACAACTTTATGGTGCTTTTCTGTGCTATTGCCCTTTAATGGGCAAAGTAGTCCTAAAACAGGCTAACAAAATATCCCGTTACAGGATAACAAAACTTGTGAATCCCCTCACTGTATGGGTCAAGTAGTCTGACCTGACAATGTTCTTGGTGTGTGTCCCATAGACACTAGCTCACTAAAAATATGGTGACTAATTTGACCATATAACTTTATGCCACACCTCTGTAGACCATTGTTAATGGTTTTTCAACCACTGTAATGATGGGTGGTTGTAAAATCCCACTCTATGTCAATTGTTCTTCCTGAGTCTGATCCTGCATTAACATTCAACTGAAGAAGGCTCTGTTTACTCTGTTTATTGTTCTAACCGAGAAGTCACATCTTTCTAAAATTACATTATTCCTATTAAAATGACCTATTAGAATTAGTACATGTCATAGAACTGGACAAGACGTTAATTGCTTTGATATACTGTGCAGTGTACCTTTCTTTAAGCATCTACTTTGCTGTATTTCTGAACTTTTTCTTTTTGTATTTTCTGAAGTTTGTCATCATCCTGTTTATCCTATTAAAAACTAAATGAAGTATGTTTGCTTGTTGACATCAAACCTTAGGAGTAATATTGTCTCTACAGAGAAAACCAAGTAAAACTGTTAACTAAACTAACTGAAGCTGTGGTGTACAGACAATACACCATACATCCTTCCCCTGGAATCTCAACTAAAGAAACATCCCTACACAAAACCTTTCCATTTGGAACATCCTGCAATGTCACCATGGCAGACAGCACTCTCTTCATGCATTACATCGGTTACACAGTCTCCCGAGATATCTGTGGCTGCTACTGGCACAGGAAGCTAACATTAATGTTAGCCCCACTGCTGAGATAGCAACACCAATGTTAGCTCAGCTTGCCAATTGGCCAATTTCAGTGTTTTTTCAGTTACGATACAATTAAAAAAATCAGCTATCTCTTTTTCTTTTGGTTTGAAACTGAAGCAAACCTAAGGAAACCTTCTCAACATAACTCTGTGCAGTCCACTTAAAAGAGAACTACTGGGCAAACTGAGCACAGTTTAAGCTTCCATCACACCCCTTTCAAAAGTTTAAACAAAATAAAAAAAAAGATTTTTTCATTTTCTTTTCTAAAATAAATTGTACTTTATTCATTTCAGATTTTCCGTTAGGATACTTTACTTGTGCAGGTCACTTTCTTCAGACTTGTACTTGTCATGCATACTAGGCTTATCCCACAATGCTTTGCCTGGTTTGGGTTGGTTTGTTCTGGTTTGGAGCCAGATTGACAAGCACTGTCATTTAATCCAGATTATGGCTGCAGATTTTTTTTCATTTTGCCCTTGTTGCCTCACATTATTGTTTCACCGCAAAAGTCATCAAGGTGGCTGATAGCAGAGGATTACGTAGGCTGAAATGCTCAAAATGTATTTGCTGCTCTTCGTTGTATGGTTTGGAAATCCTCAAGTCACCATTGGAATATGTGCACGGATTGGTTTTGTTGCCAGGAGGTGCTGTGGCTCCATGATGTGATCACAATCATCATCTTTTTTTCCTCCCCCCTTCAGTTATGTGAATAAAACATGAACAATTCAGTAGAGAATTACATGAGGATCGATGCTCAGTCTGGTTGAGGGAACTGATGTTGCTTTCATCATCACACTGCAGCTCTTCTACTCACACAGCTGGCACTTGCATCACAGTTAGGCTGCTTGCACTCAGTCTTTTCCCTTCTGTCTCCCTCCCTCTGCTGTCGTTCTATTGATCCGTATTTGTGTTCATACCCATAACACACACACACTAATTCAGATGTCAAATTGGCTTTTATGCCGGTGCAGATTTTGAATAGGTCATGATCTGCTTTCCTCTGAGAGTGCTGAAAAAGTCAGAGAGTCCCTCTGAAATCACAAAAATCAATGTGAGTCTGAGGCTTAACAGGAAGCGAAGGGGTCACAACGTATTTTACTGAAAGCTATTTCAATTTTACAAGTGACCTTTTACTGTTTAGATCATTTATTAGTTTGACTGAACCAAACTCTGCTGTCTCCACTTTATCAATGTTTGTTTAGGTTGCAGCACAGACGTGTGTGGAATTTAATTTTACTGCTGCAATACTGTATTTTGGAAACAGCACACACTCATATAAATGCACTTTTCCCAGCTCTATTTCTCATATTTAATTCAAGCTACCAGTGAGACTTGAATCTTGTGCAGCAGGTCACAGAGCAGCATTTGTTTAGCTGCAAAGGCCTTGCACTTGAGCTCCTCCTAGCTTTTATTTACAGATCTCCTTCAGCCATATTTTGTCATCTTGTACGTTAGACATACATTGCATTCATATGTTGGGAGGGTAGCAGCATAGATCTTTGCACAACATTTCAATAATTATCTACAAGATGCCAGAACCTCAGATGTGTACATATTTAAGAATGCATTTAGCAGTTTTCATATTTTTCTTTTTCCAGGATTCATTTTTATTTTTATCAGAACCTCATGTTGACTACAGCACATCTGCATTTTGTTTTATTTAAATGTCTCAGTCTTCTCACACTGACGTTTGCATCTACACATAATCTGAACCTGTGACTGACCAAGGAGAGTTGATTTAAGAAGACACAACAATTGAATTTGAACTTAGTGGCTTATTTGTTTAATCAAATGATAGTTAACATGGGATTTGTTCTTTTTTTAGGGATAGAAATGTTTTTCTCTAGTTTTTAATGATAATAATCACAAATGCACATAATTCCATCATCTTAACAATGCAACTGGACTTACTCAGTACATACTGCTTGTCCAGAAAGTTAGAGCTCCACTGAACAACAAGTTGAGGGGATTTGTTGCTGCTGAGCGGTAACACAAAACCATTTTCTGTCCCATCTGAAAATCTGTCAACTTCATCTGCAACTGTCCTGTAGTTGGACAGACAGGACCTTCTAGGCAGTGTGTTCCTTTTAATCTGAGTGGCCTCCAGAAGTCAAAAGACAATCCTGCATGATTTCTGAAGACAACTTTCCTGCTAATATTTTAATGTTATATTTAATTTTGATATTCTAGGTCCATATATCAATAACCAGTGTCTGTGTGCAACATTGTATTGGTAAGGGAGACGTTCCTATTACAGGTAAAGGGGGAATGTTAAAACTGGTACGAGCAGATTCACCTTCAATCAAAAGCTAAAGAACATTAAAAATCACTAAAATGTGGAGCACAATATCTTTTTTCTTAAAGAGTAGCATGACAAAGTGATTCATAGCATGGACACTCTTTATTCAGACAAATAGATTTTGTCATATAAATACACAAATGATTGTAGGTTAAACACGAGTGATTGATCTATTTTGATGACATATCAAACTGACATCAAACTTACGAAAACAAATCGTGTCACTGCATTTTTTTTTCCTATCTCAACTTAAACAGTTCCTCATTAATTTGTTTGACATAACAAGTAATAATGCTGCTAAAAAAGCAAAAATAAAGCTTTTCTTACCGGAGTTGAGATTTCCTTTATAATAAAAATGAATTCTAAACAAACAAAAGACAAACATAAATATTTGAAAAAAAAAATGTTAAAGTCCAAGTAGCATTTTCAAATGTCCAGAGCGTACATTACAGTTTAGTTATCCTAAGGCCGTGCTGCAGCCAAACCTGAGGGATTAGGATCCAAGCTCACGACCCCCCCCACCACCACTACCACCAACACACACACACACACCCACGCACACACACAAAACACAGCACCCTTCCCACACAGGGCTCATCCCCACAGGAAACTCCCCGGAACTGACCCCCCCCACACCTCTGGAGCCTGATGGTACAGTCCTAAAGGTTTAGATAGCAACAAGCTCCACTGACAACTGACTCTAAACTGTAGTCACTCTACAAGATGTTTTTGTCATCCTGCTGATCGCTGTGAGTGATCCTCCACAAAGAGGTCAAAGGTTATTGTCAGCTGCCAAAAAAGACATTGTGATATTTACATTTTTCTTTCTAAGGGGGCTCAAGGACACTTCAGCAGGGCAGATGCTTGTTGTCATGGAAACTCAAACATGGGCCCCCAGCGGTCTGCAATCATTGTGGAGGAAAATCTTACAGTGTCCACATTTTAGATTCCATCTAAACATTAAACTAAATACTTTTCACTGCTGGTGTCGTATTTGGTCAATGGCTGCTTGTAGAGCCACACGCACCCTTTTGTCCCATAAGCAGAATAGCTAGAATGGCTGTATGCCAAAGTGTCCTTCGGTGAGACACTGGCCACAGTGACTATTCATCCATCCTCAGTCTCTCCGGATAAGTACATCAGGAAAAAATGGCTGAAATATTTCTCTTCCCTTGAAGCGGGAAGAAAGGGGCAGTGGCTTCATTTCTATGGGTGTGGATGAGTGCGGAGCTGATTATGGATGTGTCTGAGTGGCCCCTTGTGAGAGAAGATGGATAATCATAGCTCTCCTGCACCACACATCATTCCTGTGGTTTACATACAGAGAATATACGGACTATGATAAAAGAGAGGGCTAGTGGTACAGAGAGAACAGCAGTTATGGTTGGATTGTGGGGTGGATTGATGCCAGGCTTTTCCAAAATGATAGCACATCATAAAAGGTAAAAAGCTTTTTATATATAGACGTGTTACTCAGACTTCAAGAGGCCTTCACCAGTTTCTGTGAAGTGAGCAAAAATATTTCTTGGGTAGTTGTTTTTTTGCTGGATGTGTTTACACTCTCCAGTGTATTAATATGAAAGGCTTCAGTTTTTCAAATGCTATTAACTAACTCACCGAAAAAGTACCATGTCTATAGACAAAACAGCTTTAACGAGTTGCATTTTAATATGTAAATAAAGATCAAGTAATGGAAAGTTTTGGAATTATGGGGGAAAAAAAGATATCCTTCATAAAGTTAAACTCAGATTGGCTTTTTTTTGTCTATGGTAAGATGCATTATCATCCTGATAAATGACGTCAGCGTCACTAAAACCTCTTTTGAACTGACGGAATGAGAAAAGTGTCAAACATTTCAACATCCGTGCATTTACGGAGGTAATGACCGCCATCTCCTCTGGTCTTCTAACAAAAGTTCCAGCATGATCTCCTTGTTTCATCTGAATATCCCTTTCATCCAGTCATCCACAGTCTGTGACTGTGTCTCTTTAGCCCAGAGTAACTTTGTTTTCCTCTGTTTAGGTATTAGTGATGGTTTACATCTGGCTTTTTTGAACATAATTTCCATGTCTTTCTGCCAATTCCTTCACATACTCACAAAAACAATGACTTCTGTTTCTCCCTGCTTCTTTTATATATTGCTTCAAGTTTTCTGCCCTGGCTTGTTGATGTCCTCCTTGCTCGAACTGTATATTTCCCTTTTATAACCTTCCCATTTAGTTTGTTCTTGCTCAAGATTTTGGACATAGCTGACACCTGAAAACAACTGACACCTTTTTGCCACACTCTGACTTGACTTGCCTTCTTGAAGGAATTTTATGATAATTTCCATTGTGTTAACTGGCAGCTCTTTTGTTTTGTACATGTTTCCCGTCAATCAATCAAATGCAACAGCTTATTGTCTACAAGCACTTTTTATTTAACTGCAGACTTATTTGCATGTTTCGACTGGATGGATGGATGCATGGATTTGTTTTAGAAATGCAGATCATGGGGGGTTCCAGTAATCACTTAAACTTATATCAATTTTGTCTCACTTTTTTTGAGATATGGCTTGCAAAACGAGAATGTTCAGATTGTCATTAAAATATTTATGCTTCATGAATGGAAATGCTGAATGAACAACTTTCCAAAGTGTTAATTCAATTTTTTTTACCTGCTCCGAGAGCCCATGAGACATTAGCATTTGTCATAAGTCCCTATTCAACCCTATAAACCTAATAGGGAATCCTTTTAGCACAAACGCAGTCCTTTTTTATTTCAGCTGTCAGCTACAAGTTCTGCCACCCCCACCTGAGGACATGGTACAGCCCGCTGTGGGGCATCATTTTAGAGAGTAGATGTCTTGCACAGAGGAAAAGCTCTCTAATCCGAAGCCCAGATAATTCGAGTGCAAAGAGGATTAGCTCCACCCCAGCAGAGCCATTGGCTAAATTTAGCCCCCATACTCTCGGTCTTCACCAGTCTCCGTTTAACCACTCCTTCAAACCCCGCCTGTAATTCCCTCTACCCATCCATGGTAGGGATGGTGTCCGCAAATCACACACTCTAGTTCTTCATTCCCATCATGACATTTTTAAACCAGTGCAGCCAAATAATCCTGTTTCTCTGCCCTATCTCTTGTCAGTGTTAATGATACAGTTTTGTATCAAAGTTAGCTACCTCTTTGTAAGACTATATCTCGCTGCAATCACAAAGATTTGAGTAAATCTGTGGGGAAAAGGAATGTTTGTACTCCATTCTCCCTTCCTCTCTGTCCTCCATTTGCAGAGCTCTGTCCTCTGGCAAGCACGCCAGGATTACAGTTGATGGTGCCTGCTATAGGCCTGACCCAGGAGGAGGGGCAATCCCTGCAATGCAACGTAGATATGTCTCATGCAAACAGTCAGGAAATTAATAACTTCCAGGGGGAGGATTCTGGGAAAGAGTGATAAAAGCACGACCCAAACTGTCTTCATTCCAATCCTAACTTGAATTCTGCTACTTAGCTTTATCATTCCTCCAGCAGGGCAACAGTATCTGCAGTCAGGGCTGTTTCATTGTTTGTCTTCCTGGTTATCAGCAAGACTGTATAAAAACTACAGAGATCAATCTCATTAAATTTTAGTACAAGTTAGACTCACTTTTGTTAAAACTGCTAAATATAGCATTGATAAAATCCTTGGTGAAGAACAAGATCCCAGAGTGTCCTTCTCATTTTCCTCCTATGGATTTCAAAGACTTTGGTTGAGAAGGTTCTTGACTCTGACATTTTTTTTTTCATCTGACATGACTACTTGACAATGTTAGCAGTTTGCTTTGAGTCAGATTAATCTCAGTATATATCTATAGTTTATAAGCCCCTTTGGGTTCCGATTCTATTGTCATTTCTTTTCAATTCTGCAGTTTCATCTTGTTGAGTATCTTATATTCTATATAGCTAGAAGTTAACAAGGCAGACTAGAGCAAACTCTGCTGATACAATTACTGCAGCGCTGTTTGTGCCATTTGTCCTCTGCTGTCTTTACCTTGATAGAGTGAATGTTACATCATTTAGAAAAGATGCTCTGCATAATTTTGGATCTCGAGCCTTTTGTTGTAACTTATTTTCTTTTTTGTTCTTGTCCATCTGTTGCTCCTATGCATGGGGTATAGCGTTACAAATCTCACAAGTAATAGTACAACAAGATAATCCAATTAACTTCTTTCTATATTCTTCTCTGCAGGAATTGTAATATATGAAATGTGGGATGTTTATCTCCCAAACTGAATCAACATTGTTTTAATAGGTATATTCAAAACTTCTTGATGAGTATCTTTGCATACAAATGTTCTGATGAAATTCAAGTCAGGTCCTCTCTGTTTATTTACTCAGCCGCACTTCTTTTGAGTTCTTAGTATGGAGTCACTGTGCCTCCACGCCTTCTGTTTGCCCCTAATTAAAGAGGAGGGATCTGAGGGAGTTAATCTGCTAGGCTTTAGTGAATGAAGGTGGGATGCTGAGGTGGGTGGGAGGCCTCCCCAAATCCCTCTCATCTGGTTGGACATGTCAAGTTGGCTTAAGTCACCTGACCAACTCCCTGGCGTGCATCCAAGACTGTGGGCATAGACACTTGTAAGGAGACATACTTGGACAAAAGCTAAAAGGTTGGCAAACTTGCATCTAAAAACAGGCAAACTGCCAAATGTGTGGGCAACATTCAATCTTGGTTTTGGAGCACTGTAAAGCATTTGAGCTCTTCAATTCCGGGGTCTAAAAATGCTATGATAATGTTATTTTGCAGTCCATTATGATTGGTGGATTGTGCGTGCGCGCACACACGCTCTGAGTTTATGTGACAGTGATTTGTACTGTGGTGCGTTTAGACTCCAGACGGTAAATCCCAGCTGATGGGATCAACTGAACTTATTTGCCTGCAGGAGCACGTACACTGACATCTTGTGGACATGTCTGGGACTGGAATCACCTCACTGCCTTTAATGACAAACACATTATTGACTTTTCTGTATCCACTGTATGAAATATGACATCAGATTGTCAGACTACAAAGGAAAGATAAATTGGTAGTTGTTTAGGATTTTTTTGCCAAAAACTAAGACTATCACCGGATTTATCCTTCAACAGGAGCACTAATGATGACTGTGGACTGAATGGCAGCTGCGAGATGGGTGCTGTTATCTGTGCAATTACACCACACAATATCATGATAATTCTGAGCTACACTTCAATGCTTCAAGACATTTTTACACACCAAGATGAAGAAAATGAGGAGCTGTGTGAAAAATCACACATCCAGAGTCAATTTAAAGTTGACAGTTACAGAAAATTGGTGTGAAATATCCTGAGAATTGTTGTACCTGTATGGTAAGCATGTAAAAAAGCTGTGCAAGAACAAATGGTGGGTGGCAGCTGAGTGAACTGTGCTGCCAAAAAAACAGACAGCTTCAGCCCAGAGGAAGCTTTTGGAGCTCCATTTGATCTTTATGGTGTCAGAGCATTTTAAGCTGAGCATGTGTCAACTTTGCTAAAGTAACATTGATCAGATACTTAAAAAAACAACCGTCAGAGCATCTCTTGCTATGATGATTTTTTAAGATTCAAGTCACATCTTCACATAGAGACATTTATAGACTTTCAGTTAATTAAAGCTGCACTAATTAATACCTTAACATTACCAGTGGATGCAATGACTATATATAATGTGTGATTGATAATTCATTGTGATGAACCTACAGTTAATTATCACCCGGATGTGCAATTTCCCTCAGCTAGACAGTGTTTTGCCAGCTTTTACTGTGTGTTTTGGTTTTACGACCTCCAGTGTCACAGTTAAATCTTTCTACCTTAATCAAGCTCCATCAGCAACAGAACACTGCTGGCCTGCTTTATGTGAATTGCCCAGCATTAAAGTATATACTGATAACGTTACTGAAAAGACAGTGAGCACAGCCTTGCATTTGTATGCTACAGAAAAAAAGAAGCTGATACTGGTATGTTTTTTTCTTCTTTTATCTATTTATTTATTTTAGCTTGATACTGATGCAGCTTCCTTGTTAGTAATAAAGAGTATGTACTGCATACAATCCGGGACCTTCGGAACAATGTGCTAAACCCAACAACAGGCCCTGCTAATGCTGTCTTTGGTCTGAAAGAGCCATGATATTTTAAATGTGCATTTCTGTTGAAAAGTTTAGAGGTTACTAACACATAAGCTTTGTGAATTTAGCTTGAATTGCTGCCCCTATGCTGCCACTCTACAGCATATTATAGCTATACTGGTCCATGGCATTCAACAGTAATTTCATGATAAAAGCTTTAAAAAAATGCAATATGACAACAAATTGAAAGCTCCCAAGTTGTTACATCTAAGGTTATTACATCTACAAAGTTGTATCTACTTTTGAGTCCTTGTACCTCTACATTTTTCATTATGTGAAACAAAATTCTTCTTTGCCACTTTAAACATCCGTGACACTTATAAGGAGGTAGGAGGGGTTGGCTGATGGCACTAATCTGCAGACTGCCACACAACAGACCTGAATTTGAACCCCACCTGACCCAGCAATTTCTAAAGCTGTTTCAAATTTTCTATTTGCTATCTCTCACGATTGGTGAGTTTTAGATGATAGAAATACGGGATTAGGTTTGCATGTTTAAGATACAATTAATCACATCCCGTTAACACCGTCTCTGCTGCTTTTGTTTTGTATTTGTGCCACTGTCTTGTCTTCTCAATCAGTTGAAGCGTGTGGTCAATCCAAATTCAATATAATAACCACCTCACCTTCCTTTGCTCACAACATAATCGCCATGGCTATTGAAGGGCATTTTCAAGATGAAATATAATCAAACTGTATATTGTAATCAATCTAAGGTTATCTTGGCCATTACTGAATGTATTAAGTTATTAAAAGCCAACGAAAAGGTAACAGGATAAGCAAATAAGCAGATGGTTTTGATATTCAATTATAGTCAAGCACATTCCACATTTTATTGTCCCAACTCAAGTTTCCCTGCATACAAGCAAAGCCTGCTCAAATGTAACTTGTCAATGCTAGTGGCGCTATAAACAGAAAGAAACAGAAAGCTTCCTGTCCCTGGTCATATATTGTTTTCCTACAGATTCTTTATCTTCACATGGAGATATTGGCCTGTAGAGATTCGATTATGCTTCAGGCACAACCGATGCCGTTTTTTATTAAGAAAATCAACACTAAACATTTGAATCCACAATAACTTTCAGGCTGATGTGGTTACAAAACCTATTCCCTGAAATGCCCTGAAAAAAGATGTAATGCTTAGGCAGCTGGGAAGAAAAATCCATCTGCAAATGACAAAAAAAATCCATCTATTTGTTATACAAGCTTTATCCTTTAAAGTATCGTCAAAAAGCCTATTACACCTGACACTTTGAGAGAGGTGAGGTACATCCTTGACAAGTCTGCTGTCCAAATGTAGGGTCTACTCTCAGGGCTGACACAGGGGGAGAGATGACTATTGAACCTTGGGAGATTGTTGAAGATTTTAAGCTCTCCAGGGGAGCTGCTGAACTTGTTGAAATCTAATTGAACTGAATTGAAAGATTATTTATCCCTAAAAAAAAATAGTTACAATGTAAAATCCATCCATCCAATTTCTATACCTGTTTAATCCGTTGGTCGGGTAGCGGTACAATATAAAATATCAATTTAATTGTATCAATTTCAATTTGCCATTGTAAGTAGTCACTGCATAGGGCTATTGCTGTGGACTGAAATGATCTCCATTACTCCTCATTGTTGTAGCGGAACTGAAGGAGCCTCTGACTGAAGACACTCCTTTGTTTAATCACTATGTTGTATAGAGGCTGGCTTGTGTTGTTCATTATTTCAACTTGTGCAGCATTATTCTTTGCACAATCAGCTTCAGGGGCCCCAGAGCAGTCTCTAGAACAGAGCCAGTCTTCTTTGTCAGTTTAAGCTTCTTTGAGTCACTGGCTCTGATGCTGCTGCAACAACATTTGACCACAAAGATTCAACACAGACTTTTAGAAGTTATGCAACATCTTGCTGCTGATATTCAATGACCTGAGCCTCTTAAATACTCTCTGCTCTGCCCTTTCCTGTAGACAGCCTTGTGTTACATACCAGGTGCACTCCAGGTAAACTCCCAGGCATCTGTAGATGTCCACCACTTCCACCTTTTCTCTCAAGATGGAAATAGTTTGTATTCAAATAGTGTAGTGGGCTTATTCCTACTACTCCCAAAATCCACAATTATTTTGATTGTTCCCAAACAATGCTGCAAAACGGTCAATCAGTTCCTTGTTCTCAGCCTTCTGTTCATCACTGTTACACCCCACAGCAGTATTTCTTATCTTGAGGCAATCATTTTTGACTATGTAACTCTACTTCTTTGTTCAGCATGGTCATTGTTATGAATTTGTCAAATAACCAAAGCTTCAGGGAGTAAATATCCAATTCAACAAAATTGTTTTGAGTTATTTCAGAAGGGTCAGAATCAGCTTGCAGCTGAATGACAAATCATACATAATTTAGCAAATTAAGTTGAAACGCCTTTGTGTTTCCCACCGATGCTGTTGGGACTGCAAAATTTCCCCAGCGCAGCTTAGAAGAACAACAAAATTATCACCACCTGAGCTGAGTGGGAAGAAACATGTACAGTGCTGCTAAGTATAAGAAGCTTTCCATTGAACTACAAGACTGTGTATTCTAAAAGTACTTGTACCGAATGATATGCCTCTTGCTCTTAGTATCTTTCCCCTACCCCCTCTCTCCTCATGCAGCTTGTATGTTTTTTGTCTCTCCATCGAAGTGTTTACCCTGGGTGGGGAGTTTCTCAGTGCTATCTCTTCCATCCTCTTCAATCCAAGGCCTCCAACTTACAAAACCTCCTTTTATCGCCACACAAAGGCAGCTATGTACTTCTTTGTGTCTTGCTTGTTATCCCGTCTCGCTCATGTTCTGGCAGTCAGCAGACCGCCCTGCTTCATCATTCCCCCCAAATCCCTCTACTCCTCCTCCAGACAGCAATAATGTGTCTAAGTGCAGCTCAGCATGGTGGTGAATGGGGACCCTTTTCAGAACCACCTGCCATTTATCTAACCCTCGGCTGGTTACAGCCAAATCTCAGGGCTCAGATGCTTGTGATGGGTAGAAGGCCCGGACACCCGCTGGGCCTTCAAAACAACCTCTCTGTGGTTCAGTTTTATATGCAAAGATAGAAAGAGTACACCTGGTGTGTTTGTGGCAGATGCAAGCTGTTGTTTCAGAAAGGTGAGCTTTCAAAATAGAATTACAGATTGCTGAATATTTTTGTAACTTGACTTGCTGTCGCTCAAGTTGCAGTGAAAATTCCTTCTCTCTCAGATTTAGCAGTAAAAATCTCTGCAATTCAGTCAGTCTGTGACAGCAAAGCTTTTATGCTTTTTAAAATTCTCAGTTTTATGTTTGTGCAGACACAAAAATGGTGAAGTGAGACCTGGTTGTGTCCAAAACAAATGATAATAAAAAAAGTTCTCATCTTTATTTCATAACCTTCTATCCATCGCACCACATGTAAGTCCTCCATGTCCGAAGGGCAGATGCCAAATACTCCCCGCTGGAGAACACTAGGTATTTATTGTTATTTTCACCTCCAAAGGACATTTGCTTAAGAAAAGAAGCAGAGATGCGTAATTCATCGGTGATGCTTTAGTCACAGATGTGGTCCATAGCAGCAGATAACCTGAGCAGGGAACAGAGTGAAACAGATTCTGAGATGTGAACTAAAACTCTGAAAGAGAAAGCTCTTATGTTGAAAAAGTTACCGAAACACAGTACTGGCTTTTCTTTTTTTTTTAAAAGATATGCAGTAATCTAGTTTCGTTGTTTATCTCCCCAGGGATCACTGTGACATCAGCAACAGGGATTTCATCCGGAAGTGTGAGCTCACATGCTCGCAAGGCTCAGCTGAAAACCGCTGAATGTTTTTTTTGTTCATGCAGTAATTGCATAATAACAGCTCAGTTAAACAACCAGATAAAGATTCCAACATGCTTTATTTCAAACACATCTGTTGATTTGATCCATTTCTAAAATGTTATGCTGTTTATGAGCTTTAATTACTTTTGTTGATGCATAAAGGGGATGAAAAGCATGCAGTTATCTATTTATAGTTGACCATTTAGAGAATTAGTATGTGCTGCTTTGCACTCATACATACATTCATGCATAGAAAAATGATGTAAAGGTATTGTAAACACTGTATCTTTAACAAATGCATGTACAACAAACACACAAGGTCTTGTCCTTGTACAGTTTCTTCCTGCTTAAGGATGACGTGAATCGAATTTCATGGGTCACAGAGAAAAAAAAAGCATCTAAGAGCTGTTGTCAGCTTGTTTTTTTGCTCAAGTTGGGGCAGCGTCCTGCTTAGTCCTGCTTTTCCGACCAACGTCAGACAGCATTGTTAGATCATCATGTGTTACAAAATGTGTCCCTACTCACAGATACCATTGTGGGAGGCTTTCTGTGCCAGCAGATGGCAGTTTAAGCCACAAGGTTTGTCTTCACTCTGCTTCATGCAGTCATGAAGAGGCAGCAGTGAATGCTTCTTATAGCGCCATTACAAACACCCACAAGTGTTTGCACCACTGGTCAATACAAGCATGTGTGAGTCACGATTTAAAGATGAGTGGTTAGTTTTCACCTCTGATGACTTCCGAAGGCTAAGAAGCATGAAAACACATAATGATAAACGACCAACTTAAAAACAAATAAAAGAATGCAGCATAGATTTATATGATTGAATTTGTAATCAGGGGGACTCTTCATATTGTATGTCTTGCCAGTACAGTGTTCAGTTATATTACTACTGACAAAGTGCACTGACGAGTAAATCTTGTTGTGACAGTACACCATAACACTGTTTCCAGAAGTGATTTATAGAAGGACTGACTATAGCAGCTATCAGTAACAGTGGCAAAGAAATGTGCAGAGCTGGTGGAAACTGTTCGGTTGGTGCTACATTGTGATGCCAGACTGAATATGTACAGTAGAAACAGGTCATTAAAGGTCAGAGAAGTCTTGACAAAAAGGGGGAAAAACTGAACAAAATGTGCAACACCTTTACAACCTTATGTCCACTTTTTCTTCCCCTTATTAGTTCTAGGAAGTACGATATCTGTCAACTATGGAGCAGTCGGTGGCAAGATTTTTGTGGCCTCGAGCCCTGCCTTCAGAATAAGAGCCAAAATCAAAACGCTTAGGCAGTCAGAGCTGGTGAGAGATGCAATTTGGTAGATATTTATTCCCAGCACACACAGACACGCTCTCTCGTCCATTAACACGGTAAACACCAAAGCTTTGCCACAAAACCTCACTTAAATTGCTTACATTTCGAGAAATGTTGGCAGTTTACACAAGCCAGTTTCAAAATCTGCACAAATAACAAAAGGGAAGAAATAACAAGTAAAAAAATCGCAGTTATGGACCCTGAACAGTCGGCTTCGCATGTAAACCCTTAATTGAAGTGGTTTAATTGTGAAAAACACGCAAAGGATGTTAATAACATTTTGCTTGCCGAACCGTGACTCCAGGGAACGACGGCGATACTTTTCACGTTGCCCAGGACAGTTTCGTAATCTTTCACTTGTCGTTGCCTACGCATTTTTAACTTTTATTTTTATTTTCCTAAAACAACCTTAAGTTAATCAGGCAAACCTCACTACTGTAAAATAACTTCTTCTTGTCTGAAACTGAACTCCGAGAAGGGACCGCAGGAGCTCCCACAACAGTCCTCGTGCAGACTCCTCCCATTGAGTTGTCCTGGGAAACACTAACAACTGTTAAGAAAGTCGGCGAGTCCTCCTGTTATTCAACGAGAGGACATTGGAAGGAAAACTGCATTGCCGATTATTTACTCCACTTTTCAGTAGAAACCTTTCAAAGAGGACAACTCGACTTAGCTCTAAACACTGCAGGCTCATACTGGGAGGATTATTATGCGTTCAAAGGCTGCTGCCTCTTCACACTGAGCTTCAGCTGCCTGAGGTAAGAGGAGTGTTTTCCAAGGTTTCCTGCTTATATGTGTGGTATGAACGGAGCCCGGTGTAGCTTTGTGTGCACGGCCCCGGTGTTTTACATTGAGAGAAGTTTCTAAATGGCTGCTGAGCGCTGGGTTTTAACTTGTTGCTCGGTAGCCATGACATCCTCGCTCAGGCTCAGAGCCTGTCCTGCTGGGCCTGTGTGGCTACTTCTCACGTTTCTGTGAGCTCGAAGGCAGCGAGGAAGAACACAGTCGTTCTTTAAAATGTACAATTATACTGCACAAAAGAGGGCAAAAATATAATTATGCTTTCATCTTTCCAAACATTCTTGTTTGTACTAAATGTTCAGGCCATTAAAACGTTGTTTATGGGTCTTAAGAGACATTATTAAACGAGGTTTAGAAAAATATATCAAAAAAAGATATGGACAAATACTCCAAAGTTGATACTAAAGTGTGTTTACCAAGTCATTTGAGTGGAAGTGAATGGCTCTGCGAGATTAATCAGTCATACAAATTCATAATGTGACATGAAATTACTTTTTACAACTGTAATGGTACTGATGATCACTGAAGTTGCCCAGCTTCAACAGTTTCCATTGGGGCGATTACAATGACTTTATCCTAATAAGACCTTGATGAAACACTCCGAGATGATAATAAGTCACTAATAGGAAGCACAAACACACTTCAGATCCCTTTATGTGGATGTCCAGCTGCAAGAGTTAATATCACAGCATCATTTATTATTCATGCTTGCAAGAAGGTCTGCCCACTTGTAAGGGAAAACAGTTGCCTGCTAATTCATTTACACCCGCTTGACCTCATCCCCTTAAACACGTTCAAAAGGACCAGGCGTATTAACATGGCTGCCCTCTGGCTCCCCGTAGGTTTGCTCTGAGGTTTAAAACACAAACCTCATCTTGTGCACGTCCACGGTGTCTTGGACTTTGTCCTGCTCTGCGAGAACGTGATGGTAAACCAGTGGTGTGTGTCTGATCTGTGGTCTGCTTACACTGAGTCAGCCAGATACCATAAAGATGATCAGAAACAAAGTGTGTAACATATTTCAAGGGTCTTTTAAGATTATCTCCAGCCTCATCATCAACACTGAACAGATAATTGATTCTCTGTTCTTTAAATGACAGATCTTGGGTCCTATCTCATGTAAGCGTTTAATCTCAAATGAGCTCCAGTTTTAAAGTAGTTTTTAATTAAAACAAGTAGCAAAATAGCAGAATCTGACATGGATAGATTGCTGATGTATTGGCCTGAAAGCCTGAGTCAGTGACCAAAAACATAAAGAAGTACACAGTGTGAAATATGACACAGTAAAAGGAGGAAATGGTTCAATTCTTAAACTTATTACACGTTGGGTGTGCCAAGTTTTTCCAGTATCACTTCAGTTATTCTGATAGCCACATTTGAGAGATTTTGGCCTTCAGTGACATGGTTATCGGCTCTTTGACTTTCCTCCGTACAAGAAGGTTCCACAAAGAGCCTGCCAACTTACAGAAAGCCAAATAAAAGACCACCAACTACTCAGCTCATGAACATCCCTCTGCCACATACTGATCTTGCTTTTAGGGCAATGACAATGTCTGTACTTATCCATTTGAACAATTTGAAACTAAAACTACTGAGCTTAAACAGCAACTGTTAACTCAGCAACTTTCCTTTGTGATTTTATTGGAATTAATCCTTTAAATGTGAAAGTTTAGTTCACGGAAGTTGTAGGCTGTTGGATGAAGTTGAAGCAGTTTTAAATCACTCTTTCTAAAATGAGGTACCCTGTTATTTCAGCCGATGCCATTAACCATAGTGTCAGAGTGCGAGATCCAGCACTTGGTCGCTCTGCAGTTGTTAATATGGCAACACACCGAAGACCTGTAAACACATACATCAGCGGTTATGTTTTATTCACAGGACTGAAGCATCAAGAGAGCAAACTAATAATCTTTTGTTTGCTCTTTATGTTTCTCCTGGCAAAATGCAGGCTCACTGTTGAGGCCGTCCAAGACAGAAATATGTATTTAGCTCCAGTTCAAGAGACAAATGAAAGAGGAGTTGGCCTCCCATTTTGAGGACTGTAAATTTCCATGAGGATTCTGCTGGCTCCAAGCTGAACCCAGCCAATTTCTCATCTTCACAAACCCCTTCATTTAATGATGATGGAGGATACGCACTGTGTCGGCCTTGTAATTACACCGTATTTACTATAGAATAGAAGCATTAAAGCAAGTCTTACAGGTACTAGTTCATCAAGTAACGCTGTCTTATGGATAGGTTTTGGTATGCCTGGGTGGATGACTGCTGAATTCCCTGCTGATATTCACAACAAAGCCCAGACTTAGTTTTCTGTTAAGATGGGAATCACTGGAATCCTCTCAGGACGCCAAACAGCAGACACTCGTATTGTTCCATAACAGCAGCCATCACCACAGCGTGGTCAGACCCTTTGCGCTGAAGTAGTGTTTCTTTTGTCTTGAAAAATATCAAGCAGACTGTGTTGTTAATTGTGACTTTGCCTGTGGTGATACAAAGACATGCTGGCATTGCCACTTCTGGTTTGGCAATTTGCTTTGTTGAAGTTTATGCATTGACAACTCTCTGGCTTCAACATGTGCTGCAGGAGAAGTGGCGTCCTGTTTTGTCTGTTGTTTGCTGGTCTGGAGCAGTCTGGTGTGTCTTAACACAATGCCATGGAGGAAAGACATCAGCAGCAATCTGAGAAAAGCATTTGTTGCTGCCCATAATCTTGAAAGAGTTTTATAGCCATCTCCATACTTTGGAGTCCATCCTTCTACAGTGAGAAAAGGCTGTTCTCTCTAAAAAAGAACATAGAAGAACAGCTTAGGTTTGCAAAGTTACATCTGAACAAACCACAAGACTTCTGGAACAATGTCCTTTGAACAGAACAAAGTGGAGAAGTTTGGTCATAATGCACAGCAGCATGTTTGGAGAAAACCAAATACAGCATGTCGGCACAAACGCCTCATACCAGCTGTCAAGCACGGTGGTGAAAGGCTGATGATTTGGGCTTGTTTTTTAGCTACAGGGCCTGGGTACCCTGCAGTCATTGAGTCCACCATGAACTCCTCTGTATGCCGAAGTATCTGTCTGACAGCTAAAGCTCAGTTCACACTGGGTCATACAAAGGGAGAATGATCCCAAACACAGCAACAAATCTACAACAGACCGACTGAAAAAGAAAAGAATCTAAGTGTTCCAATGACACTGTGAAAATCCAGACCTCACCCTGATTTGAAATGCTATGATACAACCTTATGAGAGCTGAGGATAAACTAATGCCCATAAACCTCGATGAACTGAAGGAACATTGTAAAGAGGAGTGGACCAAAATAATAACACAGTGTAATATGTCACACTTATCTGAGGTTGTGTTGTGTTGAGGCTGAATTGAAAGAGCGTTTGCTTTCTTTTTCATATGAATGTACTGTTTGGGGTGGATGTCTGTCTTTGTTGCTTCCAGCCTCTCCAGATCAGCTGTATCTCATGTTTTATGAATCTTCAGAGCATATCAGTCTGGTTTTGGAAACCAAGCCAGCTGTTTTGCAGTTGTGTTACTCTCATTTTCAACCTCCCCTGACACCAAGCACAAAAACTGACATAAGAAAAGTAATATGCACAAAAGGGTTAGTTTGGAGTTTACGGTTGTATTCAGAATATTTCCATCCTTAAAACTTATCCTCAGAGACATAATTGTTTTATCACCTCAGCCAACAGAGTTCATTGGAAAAAAAACATCATTTCAGTGCAAATTGCTGCATCGCTGTTGTGTTAATGCAGGACTTTGAACCTGAATGGTCTCATAGTGACGCACAAAGACTGCCCGCCCCTCACAAGACAGTGGTCAACCGGGTTAAGATTAAGGCCCGAGTTAAGATTAGTGTTTTTGTTGGTTGTGCCAGGAGGCTGTGACAGTAACAGCATCCTTACCCCCTGTTTGAAAGCAAATATAGTCAAGAAGAAATGCTGTGAAATAAATTCTGAAACCGTATAAAAACCTTAGAAAAAGTTAAGGGGTGAACACCATTGAACGTGTTTGTCCAATCTGTCATGAAAACATCTGAAAAAGTATTTTTGTTGGGGGAAAATTCTCATCTCCTAGATCAGTTAGCTTTCTGACCTCTTTACTTTAAAAAATGGCTTTATTAGTGGACTAAATTAATCAATTATCAGCCTCAGGTCAGATTAATTTTCTGCCAGGGTGCTCGTATATTTTACTGTTAAAATATGCTAATTGTTGCACTTTTACTGCTGATATATAACTGCCAATATTATGCAAAGTTCTTTGCTCCATTCATTCTGCTTTGCTGGGTCAAAAATGGTGGAGTGCAGATCTGCTTGACAGAAATAAGAGACGAGGCCCTTTTAAACTCTTACAATTCACCAGCATACAAAACGCTACAGCTGCAGCAATCTGTGCAAGTAGAGGTGTCGTATTTTTAAGATCATCAAACCTTTATCTGCTCGGGGTGATTGAACAGTTTAAAATGGCAGTTCTGTGCAAATTAGACGCTGTTATTTTGTTTTTTTCATGTCACTTTAGGACCAAAATTAAATGATAAGTATCAACTTGTATCTCTGATTAGTGACTCACTAAAATTACAGGGTTGGGTGTGGCGTTTCTGTCGAAAAGATCTATACAGAACTGTTCTATGATGAGCAAGTAAGACTTTTCTGTTTATTTGTAGTTTAATCGATTCGATGCTTTTAAAAAAAGAGAAAGCACAATTCTGCTTCCGCTCGCACAGACCAAAACCGTTACTGATGTCAGCCACATCAGCTTTCATCTCATTTGAATACTGCGTGCTAGAAAGTCTGTTGCTAAGCACTTACAGCCTGAAGTTTAGCATTTAACTTGTTAAGTTGAACCTTTATAAACATGTATTTTGACCAGTAACTGCCCTGTGCATAACCGAGACTGTCAGCATTCATGAATACGTTTTACAGCAACGATAATGCTGCACAGCAGACATAATCTTTCTCTAATCTCCTCTTTTTCAACCAACCCTGTACAAATTTCCTTTATTGTTTACACTTCAGTAACATCTAGTGTTGCTTTTTTGTCTTTGGTTTATTTACTTTTAGTTTTATTGGCTTTTTTTTTCTTTTTTTTTTACCATTCAACTAGGTAAAAAATTGGTAGTTGGAGGAACATTTGACACCAAAATCTAGAAACATTG
This sequence comes from Leuresthes tenuis, assembly GCF_036924035.1. NCBI lineage: Eukaryota > Metazoa > Chordata > Actinopteri > Atheriniformes > Atherinopsidae > Leuresthes > Leuresthes tenuis. The sequence goes on along the minus strand of NW_027325356.1, from coordinate 9,641,236 downwards.
CTCGATCAATTCAATGCGCTGTACATCCCAGTCTGTATCAGCAGTTGGCTTTTACTGGCCCATAAGCTGTGATCACAGTCTGACTTTCTCTGTACAAAGCTCCATAGAGTTCCGTATGTAGAATTAGATAAAGGCACCGCCTTTGTTTACACCTCAATACCAGAGAGCTACATGACCTTTCACTTGCCCAAACACAGAGTTTAGTTTCTCTGGGTGAGTGGACAAGTGTTATATTCCCACCTTGGCAAACATTATGCATCGGTGCGTCATGAATGATGATACAGATGAGTAACAGAGGTAAAGCCTGGACTACATTTGATGTGTTTCAGGCACCTGAAAGGAACCTGATAACTGAAACTGAGCTGGGCAGATGGAATCAGTTTAGTGTACTGTTACTATCACAGGGGACAGATGAATATACGAGAATCGATACAAATTGCTGCACATTTAAGCGTTGCATAGATAAATAAGGAGGTGGTGTGCATGTACGCATGGTCCAAACTGCAGTGTTGTTCGGCAGACACCTGACCCGTGGCCTGTAAGCTCCACCTCTCTCCGCTGACATCAGGGCTTTGATGAGCCTCCTGTCTGTGTTAGCACAAAGCCATATTTAGCTCAGTGTAATCAGTGCGGCGAGAGCTTGCATGCCTACCGAGGATACCTGCCTAGTGTAAACACACCTGCCTTCTGATGGACTTAAAATGAATTTAATGTGCACCTAAAGGATCATCAAATAAACCTTGGGTAAGGTCTCCGTTGACACCCTCGTGTGTGGTTTAGTTCACTGAGACAAAGGCTTTCAAAGTTGCTCCATAGTAGGAGGTGTTGGAGTGTAAATGGCAGCAGAGTTGCAGCTCTTTAGTCGTGGGTTGTGATGTCAACTGTTTTCATGTATCTACTTGCTGGAGTTTTTTAATGCTACTCCTTGAGGTGAGGTCAGACTGCCTTGCACCGAGCAACCTCTGCCTCACCGATAACCTGATGTTGTTGTGTTGTTGTCAGCGGTCTCCTTTTGGGAAGCGATATGTTTTGTCTCCGCACACACACACCTTTCCTTTGCACATAAAACCATGTGTCATTGTGAAATACATCTTTGAAAAATGATGCAATAGGAAGGCTTAACTCATTCCAATTAATTTCAGCAAGAAAAAGATTCACCTTCTTTTAGAGCAACCTAAATTTTCCTCCAGAGGATGAAAAGGAGCTACCTCTTTCACTTTATCTGTTCTTTTGTGTCTTCAAGGCTTTATTTAGTTTCATTAAAGACGATTTCTGTTTTTCTCTGCTCCTCTATTCCATTAATTTTGCTTAAATTGGGCCCATTCAGAAGCTGTGATTGGTCTTGTTCAATGGATGGCCTCAAAATTGACAATGATTTGGACCTGGGTGAAAGAGATAGGCTTAAAAAAAAAATTCAGGCCGAGGCTGAGACATACAGACTTTTGCTCACATGTGAAGACCTACCTCGAGTAACATAAAGTCTTAAATTTCCTGTAATGAGGAGGAATGTCAGCAGCTCATGCTCCGCACTGGAAATCCAGTTCCTGACACGAACTGTGCAGGTTAAAGTTTCAGGTTTCTCTGTGCTCTGGTAATTTTTCAATCAATTCCAAAGGAACAGAGAGTGGGTTGACAGCGACGTGTCAACTGGTTGTTGTGAAACTCACTGGACTGACCCGGGAGAGGTCATGGGTTTATCAGTGGGTAAACACACACAAACATGTGCATATTTGGGGGTGATTTAGAGTTTCTGATTGACCAAACTCATCCTAACTCATTCACTTTGCTGCTCAGTACCAGGGCAGATCACAAGGGCACTTTCCTGGTTGCCTTCTAAGTTTTCTTGCTATTGAATCAACACTTTGTGAAGCAGTTACACAAGAATGCACAGCCTCTCTTGCAGTAAGGTAATAATAATCTGATCAGGCCTGCTGTGAAGCTGGCTAAACCTCTTACCTCTAAAATGGGACTAACGGACACTTTCCCTTCTTAAAGTGTCTTCTGCCTGTTTTGCAATGTCTTTTGCACCTCATTCCATTTTTCATGTCGTTGTGCTACGTCAAACTCCCTGGTTGAGTGATGAAGCACGGTAATTTACCTGTAGAATGTTACATTTGATTATTTTTAGGCATTGTCGCCTATCAGGACCCTGTCAGAGACTGAAGTGCAGCTGATTTCAAGGAATAGAAGATACCCTGTTTAGTTTCTGTTTAGATTTTGCGAAGGACGACATCCTTGGAAGATTTTTTTTATAAATATATATCATCTGACTCTAAGTGATTTCCCAGAAAGTTGAACTATTTTTTAAAGGGGAAGTTCGTTTTTTTTTTTTTTTTTAAAGTCAGTCTCCTTCGGAAGATATTTAGATTACTCGAGATCAACGTATATCCATATCCACCAATACCTGAAGACGAATGAATGAATGAATGAACTCCGTAAGGACTTCCATCGTACTCAAAGTCGTTGTCCACGTCGTCAAAATATCTTCCGAAGGATGCCGACTTTCACCAAACTGTTATCCTGTTATCAGTGAGTAGATGAATGCATTTCATGCCAGAAATAAGGTCCAGGTTTAAAAAAAACAAACTTCCCCTTTAAAGACTTTGTGGTGTGGAAACAGAGGAGGAGGGGGGGGGGGGGGGTGGCATCAAATCTGGGGCAGAAAGTTGATCAAGGCTCTGGCCCTGATTACATGGCTGGCCCCCAGTGTGCCTCATAAGATAATGCTATCTGGGCCCACAGGTATTTGGTTTCAGTGGAGAGGGTAATAACTGTCACCAAACACTGAGGAGACCTTTCATCCCCGGGCCTTGTGTTGTCAGCCAGCGTTTGTGTGCAGTCTCTGCACAGAGGCGGCTTTTGTGTGGCAGGATGAGGTCGCGTCACCACAGTGGCCTCATATCTGTCCGTAGAGACAATGGGCAGGTTTGATTAAATCAAACAACCGTGACTATCTAAACAGCAGTCAACATGGTGTGTCCGAGTTGCCGTGGTGGTGTTGTTTAGGACGTGACGTAGCTTTGACTAATTTAGCTGTGCCTCAGAGGAGTGGAGCTGATAGTGAACCGAAAAAAGATTCAGACAAGGGTTCGGCACTAAGCAGGCGCACTTCACTCTCTTTTTCTCCCCCCTTCTTTCATTTAAGAGGTCCACAATCGTCATGTTGTAGTCGTAGGCCAAATTGTCCACCGCGGGAGATCGTAGGAGAGGTTAAACAAATTGCCGAGTTAAACGTCAAACCTTGTCGGGTTACACTGAGCCTCAATCCCCGTCTCAGTGTGGCACTTCTGGAAAGCTTTGATTGCACATGGTATGCATTCACTGTGGAAACTAGCAGCAGGCCTAAACATACCAGCGCATTCTTTATGAGTGATGTGATTGTCTGGAGTTTTAGAAGTCTTGTGCGATGACTCAGACAACATTCATGCCTGGAATTAAACTTTTTTTGGACTCATATGGTAAACTACATTTAAGCACCCCCCCTCAGAAAGGACTGGTTTCTTGTCTTTATTTTGTGCAGACATTTTAAAAGGCTACATTTCATTTGATAAACACCCTGAGCTACACTTTCTAAACTAGGAAACGGCAGAAAAGAGAAGTTGCTTATAAGAGAATGAGCGATTGAAGCCTTCTCTTTTACAAATCTTAAAACAAGCATGGAATCTCCCTCCCTCGTACTCTCAGTGGACATTTTGTGGGTGGGGGCGTCATTGTTTGTGAAAGCTCCAGTAATTTTGGACAAAGTACTTTTAGTAAAAATGCCAAAAGGTATAAAAATAGTTAAAATGTACAAACTCAAAAAAGAAGCAGTTGGAACATTTATTTATTTATTTTTGAAAGGATTTTTTTGGCACTTGTGGCCTTTATTGAGAAGTTGCTTGACAGGAAATGGAGCAGAGAGCGAGAGAGAAGGGAAGGACATGCAGCAAAGGACCCCGCGCAGGGACTCGGACCAGGGACAGCTGCATCAAGCGGCTTCAGCATCTGTTTGTGGGACCACTCAAGATATTTAATGTTCACCTCCTGAGTCTCATTGCTAGATATGCTCTGCCTTAGCAAATAATATTTTGTTGGACCATCTTCAGCTTTGATTCTGGTTTGCAGTTGTTGTGGCATCATTTGACGGGCTTATGCAATGTCATGGCTTTCACTTCCCTCCGTAGTTGCATTAAAGCTGCTGTCTTTCTTTTCTTTTGATCCGCCTCCCTGATCAACAGTTTTCATAAGACTCCACAGCTATTTAGTCCCACTTTTTTACCATTTTACCAAAACTCACGTGATCAGTTTTCTTCTTACATCTCTTCCTTTTAAATGATCCTTCACCATTATCCTTTCTGAATTCAATAATATGTTGGCACAGCTCTTAACCCAATTTTTTAGTAGTTTCAGCAGTTTCTGTAGTTGTTTTCTTTGCTTGATGCAGACCAATAGTTTGACCCTTCTGAAACAAAGTAGTAACAACAATGTACCCCACAACCACAGGTTGGATCCTCCAGCATGGTTGTGTAACGACAGAAAAGCGACTCGCAGCATCATTTGGGGCTAAATAACATTTTGCCTGCTCCACCATATTAATCACTTTTCCAAAGGGAGGTTCAGGCCTATTTGTTTAGTTAAATCTCAGGGGTGACTGTTATTGTTGGCCAGGCAGTGGATATCCTTTCCTGCATATCAGACTGACTTACGACATGTTGGGACAGGGAAAATTTAGGACTAAAAACTAGGTAAAAAGAGAAGAACACTGATGTCATTTTAAACAGGTGATGTCAACACGTGGCTGTAACCACAAATTTGTTTAAAGACCGAGTGTTTAAGAAGCGAGAAGGGAAGAGGACCTCCAGTTTGTCAACAAATATCGAGAAAAATATTTAAATGTTAAAAAATAATAGGTTTCTGAAAGAAAAATTGTGAAGGAGTTGCACATTTCTCCCTCGACAGAGCATAATATTTGTAAAAAATCCAAACAATCGGGAAGAATTTCAGTGTGTGAACTGTCTGGAACAGGCATTCACAGAGGGGAGAGGTGTAGTGTGGTGAGACAAATCTGTGTTTGAAATCTTGTTTTATGAGGAAATTCACAGTGTGTGCTCCAGCTCAAAGGTGGAAAGGATCATGCCGACTGTTATAAGCAACAAGTCCAAAAGCCAGGTCTGTGATGGACTGGGATTGCATCAGGTAGCAGGTTTACAGGCCACAAGGAAAAAAAAAGCTTGTCTTCGTGTTAGTCTGCCTTAAACTGGACTTTTGAAACATAAGTAAACACGTTGCTCCAGCTGCAATCAAAATATAATTTCCCAAAGTTGGACCGACACACTCAGCTAATGCACCCCGGTGCTGACTTCCACCTGCATCTACACGTTCAGTTGGACTCAAACTGGTCTAGGAGCTGTGCATTCCCACCCAGGGCTCTGACCCTGAAGTAGCAGTGATAAAGTGTACAGTTCACTGCCAAGATCACTCAGTACATTTACGAGCACAGCTGCAGTTACAGCTCATCTGGTAAAGGTGATTTACACTTTTGTTAAGACGTTTATGCGTAAAAAGAATGTGACCGAATTAGAGCAATGGATGCGGCCTTTAAAACATAATGTTTCCCAGTGCAAGACAATGCAAAACAACATTCTGCTCACGCTACAAAGGCACAACTTCAGGAGAAGAGGGGACTGGTACTGTGTGTGACCTGCCTGCTGTGCTGACCTGTCTCCTGGAGAATCTTGAAATGGAAAATGCAACAACCTTGACCCCATACTGTAGCACTCCTTAAAACGTGTTTGCGGGAGGAATTGGACCACATAACACCTGAAACTCTTTGTTTCTTGGTGCCAGACGATCTATTCAATGTTGTAAGAAGGAACAACAGTTCATAAAGCGATGATGATTTAAGGTGTCTGAAATGCGAGCTGAGAATACACATGTACTGTCAGGCAGGCAGAACAAGGCATCCAGGCGAGGCTGTTCTTGGGTAGTTAATATTAGTGGGCTTACACCTGTACAGGTGATGCACAGTCAGCCCTGACCCTCCCAGAGACCTAAGTCTGACCTGTGATGTCATCACAGAGCCCCGGTGTAGGATGACACCTTAGGTCTATTTTGGGCTCCTGCTCCTCTTTACATATCTTTTCTATGTCCTTAATAGCAGCTCTCTGTGCACAGCCATATTCAAAAACTTCATGAGGAAGCAGCCGCAGGGAACTGTTGTCCCCATAACACGGATCCACATTGACATTCCTCAAGTTAATTAATGGCCAATGGGAGGTTTCTGACCTAGAAAGACAGTGGTATGAAGCTTTGAGGCTATAAAACAGTTGCGTGAAGTTTTACATTGCCTGTTGTGATCATCAAGCTCGAATGATGTGGCCTAATTTTTTTTAAGTATCTCTCGAATTCAGCATTCTGCTCTCCTTTTTTGAATTTAACATTTTTTTACATTACATACATATATATATTTGCTTTTGAAATGGTTTGTTGTGTGATGTTTTTTTTTTTTCATTATTTTTCTTTTACAAAATAAAACAACTGAATGAATGCCCTCCGAGAGTGGTGATTCCATTCTTTTTGTTAGGGGTTGTACAACAGTGACAGACCACCGAACATAGCCACTGGGTATGTAGATCTGAGCTGTGGGGTGGACTTAATCTTGCACAGTTGGATTAGATGTGAAACCCTAAAGCATTTATATCTAGAAGTAATTTGCAGTTGAAGTGGTTTTGAAGCAACTGCCAGAACTTTCCTAGAACTTTACAAGGCTTCTGTTTTTTTTAAGGTGAATGTCACGGTTTGACTCCGTCGGAAATCTTGGAGGGAGTTAAAGGAAAGCTTTTTTAATGCTCTTATAAACTTCTTCAGTCAAATCTTGTCTCCTCACAGTTTCTGCTACAACCATTTTATTGTTCACTTGTTTCTGATGTGATCTGATTTCAAGTCATTTTGAGGTTTTTGATGAATGAACCTTTTAAGACAATGACATGCTCATTACATGCTTCATTTCCTACTTTATTTGCTCACACCCATACGACTTTAGAGGGTGATGAACGGCATGAGCACGGTATGCCAAAAACAACAAAAATGCATGTCGTGGACTCGTGGCTCGTTTTAGTTATGTTAAATTTCAAAAGATCAAAAAGCCCTCCTTCTCCAACAACTAGTCAATGTAGATCTGTGTATTTTTACCTTTTTTTGGCTTATATCTAACCAATCGATTGAAGCATATTTTTATTTCAACCTGAATAGTTTAATCAAGAGCTAATTTCGCAAAGAACATCTTTCCACAAGCAACACTTATGCAAGAAGAATGCCACATATTAGCAGAAAACAGCCGTAGTGTCTCTTGTGCATGTGGCTGAGTCGGGGAATCCTCAGCTGATTATAGGGGAGGGTGTACGAGACAGTCCGATTAATGATTTGCGAAGCTAATCCTATTCATCCTCCCATTCATGCTGCAGTCACATGGCTGTTATGGCTTATTTTGATAGCCAAGGGACCTGCAGAACCAATAGCAGGTCCATTCACAGCACTGACGCACCTCTACGATCCCCTCATTTAGAGTCTTTTGTCTCTTGTTATAGTGATCCATTTGCAACAGCTGTGCACTTGAACATGGCTCACGCCGCACGTCTCTGCAGCCTTCCTGCAACAGAGGAAGGAAATTCTCTCATTGTGGCAGTTCAAAGGCAGTTTCTGCCATAATGGAGACTCTTAAGAAGCTTGGCTGCACCCAGTGTTTTAGATGGAGGTAATGGCTTGTGTAATCTCTGTAAGCAGGTGTTGGGTGGCCGTAAGGTGAGCCTAGGGGATGTTGTTTCTCAAGGTTCTTCTTTTACTAAAGAAAGGCCTTGGTTGCAACACTAATCTACTTTCTTCTGGATATATATTTTGAGGGTTATAAGATGGCAAACAAAAATATGTGTTGCATGGTTTCATTTGGGGCAGTCTTTTTTTTTTTTTAATAGTTGTCAAATGTTAGTTTATTTCACTAATGCCCATTCTTGTCAAAGTAATCCACATGTTTAAATGGTAAGATTGTAGGATTCTTTGTGCTCCTTGCGAACACAGCAAGAAATGCTGGTGGAAAGAGTGATTTCTTTTTTTTTTGTTTGTTTCTTTTTTTTAGCTTTTGCATTATAGAGGACATTATCTTTCATGCAGACCGTAACTTGACATCAAGGTCTAAGTATTAGCCACCGCAGCAGAAAATCTTGTTGCAGTAAATTGCCTTGAACTTGCGTACCCCCTGGCAGCCTTAAATGTGATACAAAATAGTGTATTCAGTGCAAACCTTTTTGTAATTTCCTACAACAGGACGTGAACTCATGAAATGTCCCACAGATGTGCAGCTATTTTAGAAGTCCCTTGTGTGCTCTGTGAATGATTGTTGCTGCCCAAGAGGAACTGTTAGACCGGATGATCTGTCACACCCACTACACACTGTGTGGTGGTGGGGGTCAAAGGAAGAAAATATAGCAATGGCTGTCTGGTGAACAGATATCAAACAGACATTTGGGAATATTTTTACATCCCATTAACATAGAGTCAAGTGACGCCTTGTCCTCCAAGTGAAAGAGTCTGTTGTAATCATAGACCCACAGAAAATTGCTGCCCAGCTCTGCCGCCTCTTTCAGTTCTTTTGTTGTAATTTGCTTTGATTGACTGTTTTCTGAGTCCCGCTTCTTTCACTAGCACTTGAAAATAGCCGATAGATCGATTGAGCAGACTAAACATAGACAAGCTAAACTTCCCGTAGATGTCCAAGGTGGAATGGCACAGTAAGACCCAGAATTGACTGTCCTTTTTACATGTCAGCGTCGCCTTATTGGCACAAAAGAACCACCGAACCAGCTACCCTCAGATTAAAAAGTGACCACTCTACCCCCTGAGCTATAGGCAATGTCCCTGACCAGTACATCAGTGGGGGCTGCAGTGGAGCCTCAAAAAGACACAATGGGACCACTGAAAAAATATGTCAGCTTGATTACACAGGCCGACTCATGTGGCTGGATGTGTTCGCTGCATTAGATTAGCTAGCAAACTTAGAGAGTTACACCCAAGGGGAAGTTATGGTGTAATTGTGCCCCCACCCTCTCCTACATCCAAAGCAACCAGTGGGGCAATACACCCTGATATGATGCAGTAAAACTGAGTCAACTTCCTTTCATAATATAAGGGGAAAAACACCTCAAACTGCTGTGAGAACAGGTTGGTAGTCACATTGTTTATGTTTATGCATTTGGCAGACGCTTTTATCCAAAGCGACTTACAGGTAGGCAGATAGGATAAGGTTGTCTTGCCTAAGGACCCCTACTGGAGGTAGTACCTTTCATGCAGGGGATTTGAACCCAGGTCTCCCACCCGGAAGGTGGCAATCATACCACTACACATTTCCAGCCAGTGGTGGGAGTAGGTGGCTTGTTTTGAAAGGGCAATGGTCAAAGGTTCTGTAAGCTAATTTTTTTTCTTGCTAAAGTGTATTGAACTATGATACTCCAGTTCTGCCTCCACATTCTCCACAATTCGTATAATTATTTGTCAGTCAAACAGTTAAGCTGTTTTACAGCAGTTTAATGCACTCACACTCTCTGGCCAGATGAACGCTCATGCCACTTGTTCTACATCATTTACTTGGCATTGCAGTTTTTAAACATTCCTAAAACAAATTTATGCAGCAGAGAAAAGACAGATAAAAAAAAGCACCTGCAGAGAGCTTCACAGTTTCAGATGCTGTGGTAGATTTATCCTTGCTGGATGGGAAAATGAGAGTTTCACAACAGTCCTCCTCTGCCTCGACAACTGCGGGGACGTGGCCGTTACAGTGGCAGTCTAAGCTGTTGCTAGCAGCTTCCAGGTGTGAATGTGTTGAGAATGTAAAGCAGGCTGGAGCTGATAAAGGGCACAGGAACCTTCCTGGATGAATAAGTATTCTGTCCTCAACAGACAAAACTGTGAATGTGGCAATACATCCATTTCCTCCCAAATAATTTCTCGCTGTGCAGTTAGTTAGTCATTTAGAGATGTCATGTAGGTAAATTGACAAAGACTGCTATAACAGACTGTGGTGTACTCATTAAAAGAACTAGCAAATAACAAGAGAAAATATGAACAAGAAAATATGAAATGTAAAAGAATCAATGGATCTGTTGGGGATATAATTTGAATGTCTTATAAATCAAAGTTGTGCATGTAGTTAGGAAGCTGGTCCTTGGCCCAGTGCACTTAACACAAGAGGATTAGACTCCAGAGTATTATTAGAGCTACTGATTATCCCCTTACCTGATCCGCCTAATTCTAGCTTGGGCCTATTTATTTAGCAGAAAAGTGGAAAAATGTTTGGACTGGGCTGCAGAAAGTGATTTGGCTGTGCTATGCTTCAGCGCTCTGTCGAGTCCAACATTGACTCAGAGCCCTCTGCTGAACTCATTAGGTCCTGGCCTTTTGTCGCCGCCTCCCCCGCTGTGGGGTTCATGTGATTAATGCACTGCTGACCACTGAGGCCAGAAGCAAGGACTTGTTTTAGTGCCAGGGAACAGCAAACAAAAGAAAATTGTCTCTGGAAATAACGGAGGAGAATGCAGGGCCTCAAAGCTGACCCGTCCCTTGACTCATTGATGATTACAAGCAAGTCGGTGTCTCTTAAAGAAAGTTCAGCAGAAACATTTCCAATCCATTTTTCTTTTTTTTTGTATATGGTTGTAATACATTTGTTTGGATGTAATTACACACCGACTACCTCTGACCTTGTGTCCACAAAATGACTTTTGAGTCCTAGGTCTCAAGACTGGGCGTGGGGAATCAAATGGGAACAGGAGCCTTAAATCCTGCCAGCTGATCTCACCAACATATAGGGCCTTGTACAAGAGGCTAAGATTTATTCTCCTTTCTTAATCTGCTTGTTGATGAACTAGCAGGTGATCAGAGGAAGCAAAAGCTTTAGAGCTCCTGAAAAATGTGCTTCCGTTGTCAGAACAAACAAACGCAGACAGATAACTGGTGTCTTTGGCTGTATGATGAGTAAGTGTATGTTCCCACTGTTCTGTGGCCATGCTCCATCAAACCCCCAGTGAGGTTTGGGACTTCTGCCAGGGTCCAGCTTAACTGTCAACCTGTCAACAACAATGTTCTGATACCACAAGAGCTGGCAGACTGATAACCAACTTAAAATATGTGGAAACAAAAGTGCTGCGCTGTATGGAGGTATAGAATGAACAATAGCACCACTAATTAGGACTGCAGTCTCTGTCTCTACTTGCACAAACTAGCTCCTAAAAATCGCTATTATACATATCGGTACAGGGCTTTTCATTGGAAATTGGGTTGTCTTTGACAGCTCAGACCGTACGGGGGGGTATTGCATGTCAACCCCAATGGATGATGAGAGAGAAAAATCCTCTTGCTTAATCTTTGTCATAAAACTCTGTATTAAACTTTGCTAAGGAACATTAAAAGAGGAGATAAAAATAAGTTTTTATCTAAGCTCAGATGGGGTCAAGCATGTGTGGTGTGAACCTAAATAACACCTCGGTGGTGGATGTGCATTCCTGACAATGAAGCACTGAGGTCAAAATGTGACTGTATAATGGTTCATGACTACCAGGGGAGTTTGGAAAGTTACATTTATTTAGGATATACCTAAATTCTGGCAGGTAAATGACTCCCAGTCTTGAGAAACTTTGCAAAAGTTTGATATTTTGTGGAGTTTCTAACACAGAAACTTTGACCTGAGGAGTGAACCTGAATCTAATAAAAACCTTTGCGGTACCTTTAAATAGAAAGGTAGAACAGCACAGCTTCTCAAGCGAAGGCATATGAGAGAAAATGTCTTTACGGGTGACGGGACATTTTTCCAATTCCCCAGTTCTATTCAATCTGTCATCAAAAACATGCAGAGATTTGAATCGCAGTCAGTAATGACAGCTGTGCTCACCTTTGCTGCAATGAAATGACTATGATCTGAAGCAGGGGACTTTATTTTCACAAGGGAATCCATAAAGACAGTTGGAAAGTTGAGATCATAGTTACACTGAGCTGAGGCTTCAAAACACTTATAGCAGCAAAGTGTATCCAGGAGCTTATCAATATTTTGCCAGTGGACCAACACAACCAACACAAATTGAGTAACTGCATATGATAACCATCCCGATTAGTGCGTAGTGTTTTTTGTGAGAATTGATAATTGATTTTTTTTTTTCTACATAACAATTAGTAAAGATGTCTGTAATTCCCATAAGCACAAGGAGGAAAAACATCACATCAAAAGTAGAAATATGATAGTCTAATTTTATTTATCTATTAGTGGACTAATTATATATCTATCCATTTATCCAGCTATCCATCCATCCATGCTATGCTATGCTAGGGCTAACATGCTAACATGTTAGAAAAGCAGCTCTTATTTACACAGTTGCTTATCTGTGAACCTGGATGAATATAAACATTATCATATATTAGGAGACAGTGTTGCTTTTTACAAGCTAAATGTTCACTATCTGTCCAAAAACTTGTTATTAGATATATTAGAATATTGTTACTCCAAGGTTCAGGGCTTTTCTTTAGAGGAAAGCCTTGCTAACTAATAGCTCAAATTTAGCTGTCGGTGCATAAACAAAGAGCAGAAAGCTAAAGGGTCACTTATTTCACCTCAGAAAAAGAGTGAAAATTGAAACGGAGAAAAAATTATTGTTAGACGCTGATAAATTCAAACATTTCTTTTAATCTGCTACAGAAACAAATGTTTCCCTAACCAAATCAACTATATAAGATGTCTTTACAAGTTTCTGAAGCCAAATAGTATTTGTAACTACTTTGAGAGAGTGTGTTGTTTAGTTTCAGAATGTGGATAGTACCATAACATCTGTTCAACAAACCATAACTTGTAATTTGTTGTTCTCTTTTCAGTGTCCAGGGAGATGAAACTCAATCCACAGCAAGCTCCACTGTATGTAAGTATCACGAATGACACAAGGACCTGCATACCATAAAGATAATTTCTCCGGTGCACTTCTTTATTTTCATGATCTTCACGCACATTTGTCCACCCCAACAGGTGTTTTCCCTTTCAGGTATGTGGAGGTGTGTCGCAGAATGTGAATAGATGCCTTTCTGTTGAACCTGTTTGTGCAGCACAACCCAAACTTTTACTAATACTGGTAGTATTTGGTGTGAATACCTTATGGAATTCTTGGAGGAACTCCACGTCACTTTGACATGAGCACAGCTCTAATAAAGTGGAATAATTGGAACAAACTCTTGTGGAGTTCCTGGTAGCGGAGAGCAATAGACTGCATGGAAATGAACTTGGTGTGTAATGTTTGCTTACTGGCAAATTTGATTATGGTTTACAATCTACTTGAGTCCTCTGTTGTGTACTTAGTGATCTGGCGCTGCATTTCGACAGACTGGTGATAGTCCAGAAATAGACCATAGACTGAAAAACCGCACATATGACTGAAATTTCTAATATTAGACTGAAGAAAGACTTCGGCATGAAGCGGTATTTCATGACACTTTTCAAATCCAAACCCGTTATCTCCAGTCAGGGTAGAAAAGACTCCGATCCCTCAGCTTCTCATGTTGATTAAAATCATTCTCAGCCACATTTTCCTTTTTAAGATTTGCAACGTTGCGTTTATCAGTCCAGTCAAACTGCAGTCACATGGATTGTAGCGATAAGACTGACATTCAAACAGGTTGAGCAAGCTGTCACATTCATTCATCCTTTTTCTGTTGGCTTTCATTTTATTTCATTGGTTACAAATCTCCAGATTCTGCAAATCTCCACATGCATTTTATCTGCATCATTGATAAATACATTTTATTTTGTGACTTTAGTTAAAGGAAAAAGTCACAAACTGCAGTGGAGTTTTAAGACTCACTGTATATCATCAGGGAGTGTAGGCTGCTTAATGACCCACGCAGAACTGCCTCCACCCTGCGTTCTTATGATGACGAGAACTTCAAGTCAGGTGTCTGTACTGACTCATGGACTGACACACGAAAGCACACGTCGAGTCTCCGGACACGTTTTCTGGCACTCGCGATTTAAAATGTTTTGTCTCTTAAAAAGGAAACAAAAAGCAAACAAACGGTTGCCACCAGTGCCGTTATATTAGGCTGTTTAAGTGGAACAGATGCAGCTTGCTGCTTAATTTCTCTCATATTGCTGAACTACCCAGTGTGTCAAGGAAACTGCTACAAAAATCCTGCAGTTTATAATGACCATCATAAACTGCAGCTCCCTTTAATCTCTTAATTACAGTTAGATTACAAACTGCCTGCCTTAGCCAACCTAAAATTTAGGAGTGTAAAATTTGGTCCTCCAACATTAAGATTATATTGAAATATATTCAGGCGCTCTCATGGCTCCCACATTATTTGATAAATATTTAATGATGTGTGTGTGTATTGGGGATATTTCTGAGTTAGTGCCTTTGTGGTTCCACTGGTCTCCTTTCGCTAGCAGGTGTGGAGGGCACACAGGAAATGAGATAAGTTAGAGAAGTGCGTGTGTGGGTGTGTATGGGTGTACGTGCATGTGTGCGTGGCTAAAGCCTGGACTGGCTCACACATTAACCACCCAGATAACCTTATCTGTGATTTACAGTCAGGCTCTTCATTGGATCCAGGCAGGCAGTCGGGCCTCATTAAGCATCAGATTTTAGACACTTATCACAGCAGTTCACTGGAAGATAGCTCAGAGGGGTTAAGCAGTCAGCTTGTAATTGCATCAAAAGCAAAAAGTCCAAGTTTGTAAGGGTAGAGATCACTAATTGGTGAAACAACCATTTTTACGAAGACTGTAGGTCAAGACCTTGATGTTGTTGTAATATTACTCGGACCACCGAGGGATTTTTAGTCAGGAAGCGATGGATTAAGAAATTGAGTAAGGGCTGATTTTATTTTAGAGAGCAGTGGGAGAGAGTTATGTGATTTGTTGGGCTGAGGATAACATGTGGAAAATGTGGTTACCACCAAAAACAACGGGAGCCTCTGTTGTTCTGGCTCTGAGTAAACATGCAGTTTACATACTTGGCATTTAGCGGACGATGTTTTCCAGAGGCGCTCACTATTAAACGAGCAGGTGGGGGGTTCAGCCTCTAACACAGGATGCACGACTGCAGGCATGAGTTCACCAAACCTTTGAAGTCTCTGCAAGGAGATGATGTCCAAATTTACCTCTACAGGGAGGAAAGATGTGCCAGATATCAGCAGCTTTTGTAAACTGGAGGATGTGTATTGTTTGATTTGCTCTGGCAATTAAACATATTATGTCTGATGTAAACAGAGGCTGATGCCACTGGTATCTTTTAGACTGCGTGTTGGGCAGAAAGGAAGCAAAGTTTGTGGGTAATCTGCATAAAAGTAGGGATATTGTCCGATGATTAGCAGGGTTGGGAATCCAAAAAAAGCACCAATAAACTTAACATGTTTCTGGATGGTGGGAGGACGTACCCAGAGAGAACCCACACATGCACAGGGAGAACATGCAGCTTCACACAGAAAGGCCCCAAACCAGAATTTCAACCAGGAACCCTCTTGCTGTGAGGCGACAATTCTGAACACCACACCACCATGCAGCCCAGAAAAAAATACCCATTGGGAAAAACAAGTTTCAGTTCTTCTTATCAGTTCCTCAGCGCAACCACAGACAGGCCCTGGAGGAGAGCTTTGTCAGTTCCAGTCTTTAGCAAACTAAGGATACCTCCCTGTCAACCTGTGTTCATGACTACGCCATGCATCAATGTAAATAGCTACCCCGAGGAGGTTGCTTCTGATTACACATTCTGATAGGAATGAATAGGAATGAGTAAATCTGAATCCATCAGAAGGATCTGACTCAGAGTTGACAATATTCAAATGATTCCCAACCCTAATATTGAGCAAGCTATTGCACTTGTAAAATGTGTTAACGTCATCAGGGAGGAATACCACTTTCAGGAAAGCTGTTATTACAGTTTCTGAGCAACTGGAGGGCCTAAAAGATACACAAGTTCACCCTGCGAGATTTTCAGTGTTGTTGGATGTTTGTATTGTTCACGCTACACAACATGCTTCTCTTGTGATTGGGAGTTTTGAAGTCACTGTGAATTCCCAATATCCGAGTGATCTGCGACAGGGTGTCACACACTTTGAAAGTTTTTGCCACTCTTAACCCCCCCCCCCCCCCCCCCCCGAGTCATCTGTCTTCTAAGTTAAGTAGTTTCAGTTGCCATACAGACAGCTCCTGGTGATGTAATCCATTTTTCTCATCTGGTTGTTGGAGGGAACTGGCAGTCCTTCTTCACAGCTTCTCTCTCTTGTGTCTGTCATAATGTTGCACTCTGGAAACATGGAAGAGACATCGGTGTTCTTGCTGTTAGTGGCTCAGTTTAACCAAATTCTGCTCCGTCTTCACCATGCCCTCCAATATGCTTGTTGTCTGTCTGTTATGTTCCTTTTCCGAGGTCCCCTGATCCCATCTCATGGATTCTCATTGGCAGTAGCTCCTCACTCGCAAAGTCCTTCCCCGCCGATTGCATCAGATCATCAGACAGGCCAGATGTTTGTTCTCGAGCCTCGCATATCATGTCAGAAGTGTTCGCACATAGAGTTTGATGACTCCCAGTCAAACACAGTTGCATCAGATCTGGGCCATTTGTCTGTTTTGACAACATTTCTCTGTACCTGAAAATTGGGATTAGTGTCTTTTGGTGTGACAACTCAAGCAATTTGGCACAATTTTGATGTCTCCACATTATTCTGCCTGTTTTAACAAACCCAGCCAGGATGACTGATTGTTGATATCAATTGCAAAATTAGCTATGCAATGTGTAAATGCTTCAATACCGACCATTACCTGGATGAATGTAACAAGCACTGCAGGAGGATGTGGGGAGAGAACCACACTCGCATATACATACTCAGAAAGAGGGGGTTGGGTTCATAGCCTCCAGCTGTGCTTTTCATGTTGCTAAAAAGCCGTCTGTTCCTTGTTGAAACTCCGGGATTAGCAGGTCAATACCTCAGCAGGTTACTTTGTTAGGCACTTATAACCAGCAGAGAGCACAATTATACAAACATCCATTACACAACTTCAGAATGGATGCTTTCTTATTTTTTTATTCACACTGAATACATTTGAGTGGGTGAGAGCGTTCCTTTCTTGCGTGTTAGTTTCTATTTTCTATTGTTGGTAAGCTCAGCGGTGTTAGTTTCGGTGTGTGTCTGCTTGTTTGCATGTTTTGCAGAGGTCTGCGTGCACACGTGTGTGTGTGTGTGTGTGTGTGTGTGCGTAGCCCTGTTTCCTGCCGTCTCCAGCAGATGTTTCGGGTCTCTGTTCCTCCACCTCCACCCCCATGCCTGCCAACACATTTGCTTCCAGAAAGACTCACAGTGATCTTATTCAGTTGATTTTCCTTCTCTGCATTCCTTTCTGTTTCAGTCTTTAAGTAATTCAAATACTGCTTATTATTTAGAAATTATCTTATACATTTTATTTCTACACTCAGTGATTTACTGTCTTAGAAAAAAAACTAACAGTGTTATTTGTGATCGGTTGATAGTAATTTGGTACATAATGGGAGGCTGGAAATCTCTGCAGCTACTGTGTCAAAATGCAACAAGTTGCCCTTCTGTCAGAGGTGATTTGCCACCCGCCTGCAGCAGTAGAGGGAAAGCCATTTCTCTTTTTGCCTCTCTTTTGTTCGTTGTGAAAAAGTGGAACTTATTTCACACTAATACGCTTTAATTTTCCCGTGGAGTACCAACTGCCAAATTCACTGAGGTACCAATCTGTTCTGTAGCGGCAAGCCCTAATTTCCAATTGGGGCTCAGGATAAGAGATGAGTTTTTAATGGAGAGAATGTCATGCCTGCTGGCTTCCACCCGGCCACAACTCATTTACTTCAGTGCCTCTGCTCTGCCTGTTAAAGTCGATACTCTCTGAGCATCGCAAAGCCAGCACTCTCCGTGCTGCAAGTTAGTGTGTTCAGCTTTGGTTCTCAGAGGGTTACTGCAGGCTGCCTCTCTGCCTGTGACCCCCCACCCCACCCCACACACACACACACACACACTTACAGTGTTAAGCACCATCACTGGCTTGCCAAACAGAGGCCTTCCGACCGTGAGGCTGCTGATTGGCCTCACTGTTGTCTTCCCTGTGAGAAACGAGGCCCTGAGGCCACCACTTTATAAGAGAAGGCGGAGGCACCTTTAACCCCGTTAAGCTGAGCCCACCACATCAGGCTGCTCATGTTGGACCAAGTTGGTGGAAAGGCTGCAACACTGGTCAGATCAAGTCGGATGAAACGTCCCATTATCCTTCCTTGGTGTCAGCGAGCTGCAGTCCTCCAGTGGAAAACAGCTAATTTGAACAATATCCCTATTTTATGCTGCTTCTCCGTCTATCCTCCGATGAACCCACATCATTCCCCAAAATGTGCAGCCGTAAAATTGGCCCATTGTTATTTTAGAAATAGAGCAGACAGTTCAGTAACCGCATAGCTGTACTATTTACACTCTGGGAATTCACATACAGTATTATCCTGTAAGCAGAATTCTAAAAAGATGGAAGCACAAAGTGAATTTATGTTAAAATTTCAAAGTCTTGCCCCATGGGCTGGATAGAAAACATGGACCTGGCCACATGACACCCCCCACTGCTTAGTGGGCTGCTGTTTTTGCTGACACATCCATGCCAGTTTTTTTTTTTAAATTGGCTATTAAAAGTGAGAGGAGGATGTGTTGACAGAACCTTAAATGGGTTTGTGACCATATGAGCCCCCTACTCTTTAGATATTCACAGCCTCTTAAGTGGACATTTCTTAAAGCTCAGAGTTAGTGTGTTTTATATATAACTTACCATATCGCAGTCACAAGCTCAGTTAAGGAGCCAAGGATAGTGACTTGTCTGAAGCATACTGTGCTTTATCTTCTTTTTTACTCCGATTGGAAGAACAGAGCCATACATTTATTAGGAAAATGTCTACTGTGGTAACGAAAAAAAGACCATTTTCTCATAGACCTGTCGACAAGTGACCTCTTATTGCAGCCACAGGAGTCGCACCCTGTTGGCCACAAGAAAGAATGCATGTTGAAAGTGCTTCCACGTTGGTTTTACTTTACAGACCCGCGGGCTGTCAATCCTTAAAATAAATCTGTTCACTGCCCGCTTTAATACACTCGTCCGCCTCTCATGCTTGGCACGAAGCAGTGTACTCCAGATATTAAGCTATTAATGCTAGAGGAGAAGATGGTTTTACATGGAAGGCTAATCAAAATGATTTAAAAACATAGTGCTGTGTCAGGTTAATGTTTTACTGGGATTTTTGGCAAACCTGCCAGATGTGGACGTTATGGGACGTAGTGAGCAGAATGGTTTCATAGTAGGTCAATAATGATGCCAGCTCTTAGCTTTTAAAATTCCACCTATCGGTAGTTACAAGTGTAGACAGTAAGCAAGCTAGTGAGCTAAACTAAGCTAGTTAAAGGGATATTTACATTTTTTTTGTTTGAGTAGCAGTGTGTGAACTAGCAGCTCCTCTAAACAGACGCAGGAGAGTGTGTATTTGTAATACTATATCATTCTGGTCTCCAAAACGTACGGTGGGTGGAGCCTGCGCTGTATTGTGGACGGTGGGTTTCTTGGTACTATATTCTCTGAATGTCAGAAGCCACAGGTCAGTTTTTGTCCTTACAGAGGCTGTGCACAACAGTGGTTCTTTTCCTTAGAAAATATAGTGCCATTAGAAAATGTAAATACCTTCTGAGATATATGCTTGTGCACTATTTACATGACTTCATGAGTTCGTTCAACATTCATTCAACCTTTTATTTTAATTTCCGCCTCCATTGCATTTGTCTCTTAATGTTTAGCATGTTGACATGAGTAAACATTAGCTATTTAATATGAGGCTTTAGTCTAATTGTTGTAAACAGCTGTGGTGTTATTGAGACTGGCTAATGCCACGAGTCAGTTTCACTGTTAAGTTCTGGCATCCACGTCTGCATCTAAAGGGACCAAGTGTGATCGGACTTTTTTGTCTTGATTTAGTTTCTTTTTTTTCTTTTTAAATCTGAGGCGAAACACATGTATATCCATACAAGAGCCTTTACATGGACTCTTCTTTAAGAATCCACATCCAAAAGAAACTCAACAGCACACACATTCATTCCATGTCATGTCCTCTATTTCAATATGACACAAAATAATAATATACTCACATTTCAGATGATGTTTTTCTTGCATCTCTCCTAACGTCTAGCTCTTCCTTCCTCTTTCTGTCCAACCATCTCTGCAGGGTCATTGTGTTGTCACAGTGCAGCTCGCCGATGAAGAGCTGGCTGTGGATGGTGAGGGTGTGGACTACTTCCTGCTGTTTGCTGGCAGCACACAGAGACACCTTACCAGCACCCTAAGGAGCAGCCATGACACCTTGCAGGCGCTGTGTCCCGGTGAGCCACCCTACCCACAATGCCTTGCAGCCTCCCTGTCTTTTCAGGAGGGAAGGCGGCTCCATCTACAGCATTAAATACGTGTTGAATCTTATTTCAGTCCTGTTGTGAAAGATGGTTGTAGATACCTCGGAGCAATTTTAGACTGCATTTCTCAAAACTGAAAGAAAGACTGCATAAAAGTATTTACTGCACTCAGTGGCCACTCAAGCTCTGTCAAGTCTGTCGGCAGATTATTGGAGAGGCCTTGTATTTTAATACAACCTCACCAGTAACCATGACCTCCATGCTAAACCTTTATAGTAGTCATAAAAGTTGACTTTATGCCCAGGCACTTGTATTAGACGCTGTAGATGTGTGTTTGCTGCAGACCACTGATACATCAAGATTGTCGAAATGCAATCCAGAAGATTTAGAATTAAAACCATTTATCATCACTAAAAAGTGATTATTGGTTCCTTTTTATTCCTTTCTAAGCTCCATATGCTGTAGCCTTGATTATTGTAAGAGGCGTTTAAGGATTTCAAAATAGCACAGACCTTTTCTACACACTCATCCTGTTTAAATTTAGGACGGTGTTAATTCTGCTCTGGTATCACACAGGAAACACAGTGTCATCCACTCCCACTGCCCCCATTTTTCAAATAGTTTTAATTTAATTAAAAAACTTTTTTTTTTTTGTTTTGGGGAGAAATTTCCTCTCTTTGAGTCCAACCCATTCATCATTCCTTGTGGAGCTGCTGCTATGATTACAACTTAGAAGATGAAAATGTAGCGAGCGTTTTGTCAGAAGTGCTCAGGTTTCAGGTTAATGAATGAACAGGACAGAGCCGAGAGTCAACTTTCACCGTTATATTTTTAACACTTTCCCTAACGTGTTACACAATGAAACGCAGAAAAGTAAATGAGCATGAACAAGCCAAAGCAAACGGGGGATGGTAGTCTCTGGAAACAACTAGACTTTAGAAGTTGGTTTGTAGAAGTGGCTCAGTCTGATTGACTGGATGTCGGCTGCAGACTGGCACTGTCAAAGTGCTTCTGGCACATTTTCCAGCTCTGACGGCACTGTCAAGGTTTTTGAGACCAAGCAAGACCAAAAGATGCTGAAAACAGTCCAAAGATTGAGCAAATCTGATAAACTGGGGAAATCATTTCACGTTTTGGGGCTAAAACAGCACAATTTCTGACCATTTTCATCATCGTTTTTCATCTATAACAATCGTGAATGTTGGCAGTATGGAAAATAGAACGCCACTTCTTTTGAGGTTGGAAGACTTAAAACAGAACGCAGCGATTTAAAAATCTAATCAACCACTATTTTATTCACAAGAAACAATGAAGAACATCAGATTTTACTATTCCCTGATATCTTGAATTTGATGGCAGCAACACATTTCAAAAAAGTTTGGACAGGGCCAACAAAAGGCTGGGAAAGTAAGTGGTGCTAAAAATAAAAGCAGCTGGATGAGCATCCGTCCATCCATTTTCTATACCCGCTAAATCCAATTTAGGGTCGCAGGGGACGTGGAGCTGAAGCCACGTAAACATGGTCCAGAAACCTCATTGTCCTCTCTGGGTCAATGGCCCATTTAAGACCAACAGAGGCAAATTAGAAAAATGCTTGTTGGTGGGATAAATCAAAATTTACATCAATTTTGGAAATCATTGATGATGCGTCCTCTGGCCTGAAGAGAACTGAGCATCTCTGATGTTATTGGGGTGCATTAGTGCCTCTGGAGCTGGCATCTTGCACATCTTGAAAGGCAACATCAGTGCTGAAATGTGTAGGCTTAGAGCAGTGTCCCATTCAGACAACCTCTTTTTCAGGGAAGGCTTTGCATATCTTAACACGAGTATTACAACAGCTTGACCTCATAGTAGAAGAGTCCGAGCGCTGAGCTGGCCGACCAGTCGTCCAGATCTTTCACCAACTGCAAACATTGACCCAAGACTGTTGAGCAGCTAGAATCCTACATCAGAAAAGAAGGAGACTACATTCCTCTCCCAAAGGTCCAACAACTGTTCTCCTCAGTTCCCAGACCTTCACTGACTGTTGTTAAAAGAAGAGGGAGTCTATCTCATGGTGAACATGGCCCTGTCCTTTTTTCACATGTTTTGCTGCCATCAAATTCAAAAGGCGCAAATATTTTTCATTAAATAGTCAAATGTTTCACTTTCAACATTTCATATGCATTCCATGTTGATTTGTTTTGCTTCTTTATGATATTTGCTAATCGCTGCAATCCCAGCGACTCGGAATAGGGGCCGTGTAAAGACACTATTGAATCTGTATCTTCCTTCCAGACGGGTGGAAAGGGGAAAAAAAAAAAACGCACAACATGATAAACTGCGTTATCTTATTAAGAGCTCAACTGAATTACAGGCGTCTGTTGGGGGTTGAGAGGAGGTGTTACTTTCTTTTAACAGATTAGCTCTGCTTCACTGCTCTCTCCATCAGACGGCTGCAAAGAGCGAGCTTATGACCACAGAAAAGGTTACAGGATATATATCTGCCATAAGGCTCGGGAAAATGGCCACAGACTCAGTGTATCACTACTCTGGCTTATTTTGAGATGTCCTTAAGTAAGGCATCAAAATATATCAAGCTTACCGGCTGGTAATTGACTGTTTGTAGATGCATACAGCAGTAATCTGACACACGGGAGAACTGTTGTTCCTGATTCCTGAGCGCTATGGACGCTCCTTTGATAAGGAGGTAAATAAATGCAGAATGCCATGTAATGTCCAATAAATCAGAGGCAGACAGTCTGTCAGCATATTTACAAAGTGGCAGTGCAGAGACTTTAGTCCCTGCAGGAGTGTTTTGGCATCGGCCGTGTGTGTGGACTGCAGTCGTCCCTGTTCATTCTTTTTGTTGTGACAGCTGAAAAGCCATTTGGATAAACTATCATGTTGTGTTGCTAATTTGCTCCTGACTCATGTTTGACTCGTGGCTGAAGGGGGGGCATTTAAATAAATTAAACGTTTCATTAGGTTAAACAATATTTCAGATCTATTTGTATGAATTAGGATTTAAGTCAGTAAATCATTAAGCCTGCACCCTGTTGTCAGAGATTATTATCATAAAATGAGTTCACCAGTCGACTGTAGAATTTGAAAAACTGAAAACTAGATTTTTAATTGTGCAGCTTAAGTTGATGAAATGAGTCTCGGCTGTTGTCTTTATATGTGTGGCTTGCATGTTCCCCCTGCTCCTGTGTGGGAAATTTCCCAGACTTCCTCCGACAGTCCAGACACATGCGTGTTAGCTGAATTGATGATTCTAAATGCCTTTTGTGAGGGAAACTGCACCAATGAGCTGACATCTGTCTTAGCTAGAAATGCACAGGTGTTGACTTAGAAAAGCAGAACTGACATTGGCATTGACGTCACACTCAAGTTTACCGTGTTTCACTCGCATGTCGTGGAACCTGGAGAATTTCACTAACCAGGCTAGTTATTATTAGCAATAAAAGTTGATAAAGAATTCTGTTGTGTCCAGCCCCTGATCTGATAAGAGAAAACTATTTAACAAGACTGTTACTGTAAGAAGAGCTAATAAGGAGTTTATTATTGCCATTTATGTTTGAGGCAGCCATGTTGGATTTTGAAAGCAGGCCTTGTGAGGTTACTCACTCTCTCTGAGTTGGAAGTCTAACCGCAGAAGGTGTTCCATGGGATTTTATTTCTCTTCTACTTGTAGCACAGAACTTCTAAGTCGGCCATTTTTTACATTAATGGCAGAGTGTTCTTGGTAGCTGTGAAAATGAGTATAACAAGCTGCAGTCGTTAACACACTGTCGCCCCTTAGCTGTTTAGTTCAGGCTGCAGTGCATGATAGTCCTTGTCTCACAATGTAGCGTACAGCCTCTGGCCACCACTTGCGGCTACATAGTGCAGTTAGAACAATGGAACACAGCCTCTGTCAAGGTCTACTTTGTTTCCATGTCTTTTACTTTCTGGATAACGTTTAATTTATTGTAAACTTTTTATGACTGTGTTGTTGTCAAGAACAAATTGTATACAATCAAAAAATTCCAACATTCACATTTGATCATATACACAAATAGATGGGTAACATACAATGCTCTGTGAAAGTAGTCACTCCTCTTAATATTTTTATACTATGGCATTACAACCAGTTTGGGGATTTATTTAACTGGCAAAAAACAACAAACTGGAAAGTAGTGGTAGTAAATTAAGATCTAGGGATGGCAGTCACCCCCAGAAGTCACATAAGTTATTCCAGTAAACTCCACTTGTGTGCAGTACATGTCACATGACCTCTGCGTATCTGTGTGTGTAAGTTCTCAAAAAATTCAGTTTTTGGTAGGGCAATGCAAAAAAATAAAAACATAAAAAAAGAAATGGGGGAAGAAAAGCAAATGATAAACCAAGAAAGTGCAGACTGCCAAAACTCCCAGAGCAGGTACGGGGGCATTATCAAGAGAGGAAAACCCAACATGTCATAATCCACAAACCACCACACCTACAGTGAAGCATGATGACGTGGGACGTTTGTCGTATGCAGAGTTAGGGACATTTTTCAGAATGGAAACTGTGTTGGATGGTGCTGAAAAGCTGTTCTCAGTCGAGTTGGATGTGTCAACAGAACAACAGTCCTAAGCTGATTGAAGGGGAACCATGTAAATGTCTCGGGATGTGGTGTGATTTATACACCACTGCACACCAGCAGAGCCCAACAAACTGAATCAGGAGGAGGGCAGTTACTCATGCATGTTGTTTTTCCCTTCTTTTCTTATCTTTATTTCATAATTTAAACGCTTTGCACTATCAAAGTGGTGCTCATATATAAACTAAATAATACAAACCACCCAAAAGTCCACTTTGAATCCAAGCTGTTTGGTGGTGAAAGGTTGTGAACATGTTTTTTAGGCACTGTAGGATCTACCGACTTGATTTTTATTTCAATAATTTTATTTCAGCTCTTCTTCTCTATTATCTCACCTTTTCCTTTTGTGTCCCTCCTTTGTCTTGTAGCTCATGACTGCTGCGAGGTGGTGTTGGTCACGTTGTGTTCAGCCACCCGAGCTATCTCCGAGGCCTCCAAGGACCCAAAGTGTCACGTAGGTCATGTGGCTCCATTGGCTGAGCAACGATTCTGCTTTGTGCAGGATTTGGCTTTCGACATGGCCCAGTTTCTGGTGAGCAGCAAGACGAGTCATTTTCAGTCTCATGTCAGCAGACAAAAGATGAGCAAAACGCTCGAGACAATGCAGGAGACAAATGATGTGCCATGTATTAAGCAGTACAGCGCTGTGGGCGGACTGACAGAATAGAAAAAATATTACCATGTTGTTCTTCCTTCCCTGAGAGTCCCTAATGTCTGACAGTATTCATAGAAATATAATATTAATTTTGTTGAACAGGAGAGAGGACAAAACAATATAAATTCCTCCAGCAGTTAAAGCCTCTAATGGAACATATTTTCACTTCTCAGTGATTTCCAATTTGACCAAGATTTGTTTTTGTCAACACAGCTGCAGCCCCAAATTGAGCTCAGAGTTGATACACACGGATATGCCTCCCTAAGTTTACATCCTTGGTTATTCATCGGCATCTGGTTAATGCTCTTATGATGAGCGTTTTAGAATGCGCTTCCATTAAACAAAGCTGCAGCTCTCCTTCTCTGTAAAACTTGACTCATCTCTGTAATCGCCTTCCACACAGGTGAGCACAGCGGGCCGGGCTGATGGCCTTGATGGGGCACTGCTGCTGGATGAGTGTCAGATTCCCCTGCAAGAGTGTGAGCGTCTGGATGAGAGCCTGGCGCTGGCCCTCCACCACATCACGCTGCCTCCAGGATGGAACTTACTGGGGAGCAAAGGGACCACGAGCACCGGTGAGACTGGCAGCCATTTGACTGTTACCATACGTTTTTGTCTCTCAATATAATGTTAGAGAGTACGTTTCTGCCGTCATATGTACATTCTCACTTATTATACTAGTCCAGCACGTAATATTGCTGTTTTTCTGGCTTTATTCGCTTTCGCAAGTGAACACTGGACATTTTCAGGAGAGTGTGTTTGGACTTTTGGTTTGGGGTTAAGAAACGCCATTGTTTAGCAGAAGAGGCTCCTTGTTGTGTTGATATTATTAGCACATGATTTTTTACCTTTCTATAATAACAAGAATCCTCTGGCCATACGCCTTTTGAAAGGGGTCCATAGACTGAAACCTGTGATTAAATCAAACATTCCTTCATGTGATTTGACCTTATTGCTTGAGGCCCTTTGTGGTCCTCCATCTGAGCCAATTGAGTGTGTGGATATGAAATGCCTTTCATACAAGACCGCTGTACTTCTTGTTCTGACCTCTGCAAAACGAGTCGGGGACCTTCATGGACTCTCTGTCCATCCCTCTTGCACTCAGTTTGCATCAGATGGCTCGAAGGTGACCTTACGCCCATATGCAGCTTATTTACCTAAGGTTATTCTATCCTACTACAGCTCCACGGTGATCGAGCTCTTAAGTTTTTACCCCCCTCCTTTTGAATCTGAGGAGTGTGTGCCCGGTGCGTTCGTTGAATGCTTGCATTGACCGCACACAGAATGTGCATTTATGTGACCAGCTGTGGTATGTTTTGTCAATCCAGCCAGGGGCAAAGCTCTGTTTAGGGAGAGACTGTCTAATTGGATTGTGGAACCATTTCTCTGGCTTACAGCAGTAGGGTTCTCCCTGCACTTCACGGTGTCAGGGCTCATTCAACCAGGGGTGTGGCAGCGTCATGGGCTCCGTTTAAAGGAGTTTCCGTGGGTGATGCTCATTGGTCGTCAGCGCACACTTTTGTTCGGTTCTACCGCTTGGATGTGGCAGCCCCTTCGGTGGCATTAATGGAGAAGTGCCAAACATGTGAATGACTGATTGTTATCATTTTAACAGGACATAAACCTATGAATGTTGCATAACCACTGTTTGAAGAGAGTTTTAGTGGAAATGACTCCCATTAAGTTCTACAGTTATGGAAGGATGTGGCGGTAGTTATAAAGTGCTCTCTCACTCTCCAGCACCATCACTGCAGTGGCAGAGTGACGACATTTTACATCATGATAGTGAGAGCACTGGTTTAATCACAAACCAAACTATCCGGTCTCAAAACGGTTGTTGTGAAATTGCTTATGACACATCTATTGGGTAAGAAATAACATTGTACAACCACAGCTTCAGTCTAACCGTTACAGATGGTAGTTTTAAATGATCTTCCTGTTATTTTGATGTTTAATATCAACCAGCTGACAACCAGTTATTAGGCCAAAGGTAGGCGTGACTTTCTCGCACAGATCATTCCCTCTTTAGCGCTCTCTTGTTAGTCTGATATTTGGAGTGTGATGGAGCTTATTGAGCTTGTAGCTGCTTTACCCCTGGATTCACAGGGTCTGGCTGTGTAATGGGCTGGCTGCTAAGTGGTCCACTGAGATGATTCCAGCCAATCAAAACAACGCTTGAGATCAGAGGCATGGCAGGGCGTTTCAGAGGTGTCGACTAAAAATATGTACCTGGTCTATTTTTGCTCATCTGCTGCACAGAGCAGATTAATCTGTTATGGAGTCTGTTGAGAGACGATGGTAATTTTTCAAAATGCAGCAGCCACTGTGTACTTGTGATCATATATCATCTTACTACATCAACGCTACTGCTGGCAACGGGGCAAAGGTTAACAATTAACAGGGTATTTACCAAGTGGGCATTTACCACTTGACAATCGCAGTAAAAAACCAGTAAAAAACCACACCATGAAACCTTTTACAATGACACTACCAGAAGGGTCAAGCTGTGGAAATCATTTGCTGAAGCTGAATGACCTTGCAAATACATACCACAGAAATGTGTGACTTCTTTTCTTTTTTTCTAACAAAGCCATGTCGTTGTAGAGCCACACCTGATGGAATCTGAGTGTTAGGCTGTGGCATAGCTGACATGCTGCCCCTCAGACATGTAACTACAAGGCAAGAGCTCATCAGAGATGCTGTACAGAGGCAGTGTTTTATTGGCCAGAAAAGCCAAAAAGAAACTTGTCCAAGTTTGCTTCTGTTGCAGACATTGTTGTCTGGTCATGGGCAAATGAGGAAGGTAGTCCAGATTGAACTGACTGCACCGCAGGAGCAGAGGAGCCACAAAACCCCTGACAGGAATGCCAGGAAGGACCAGGACCTTGTCCTGGAGGGCTAGGGCAGAGGATGCCAAGTTTATCTGTTTCCTGTCAGAGCTGAGTGAAAAGGTTCCCAGGACAGTCTACTTGGTCAGTTCTTTACAGAATCTAAAACGTATCTCTAGATGAATCCTTCTCCACCTCTTTATTAGTCTGCACTCACAGTGTGCTGCAGCCTGTGCAGGCAGCAGTTTGGGTTGAGAGAAATGGCCGTATCAGTGCAAACAAAGACGCATTTTTATTGAAATTAAAGTGCCAGTGTTCTCCATCCGTTCACTCAGATGACTTTAATCAGTTAAAAGAAGCTAAATGAGCTGATTTGGATGATAAACTCTGCAAAGTAATTGCTGTCTGTGAAGCAACATAATAAGACTTCTGGGAGTAGTTTTTTCCCTGCCTCTAGCTCAACTTGAAATCAGATATGAGACCAAACCAGGAGAACCAGCAGAATTTAAGATATGACGGACAGCTTGAAATGGGCTGCCAAAACACAGAAAGTGTGGACTTGAAATAGATGGCCCACGCTCACTTGAAATGTTTTATTCATTGATGGTGTTGCATTTGAGTAGAAAATCATAAAATCTCATTTTCCGCAGTGGCCTCTCTCCCAATTAGATATCATCCACTTGTTACTGTCGGAAGTCTTTGCTTTTTAAAGACGGACACACGCACACACTCATTGGCTCCTTTGCATGAAACTCAGTTGTCATGATTTTGATGTGGAAGGCGGCCTCCAGCAGAGGTGAATGATGTGTGCTCTAATAGGCTGTGCTTCACAATATGTCACAGCTTCAATACAAGACGTTCAGCGGTGGTGAACTGCGGGGAGGGAAGAGGAGCGCAACTCTGCTCTCCATTTATCACATCTGTTGGATGATGGATAGTGGCAGACTGTAGGTGGAGGTGACGGTGGTTTATCTCAGTCATCCTTCACGCTGTGAGCACGCAGCAGTCACTGATCTCAGCCGAGCAAGCCATTTATTGTTGTCTGAGAAATTCCCCTCACCTGGAAAAACTGGCTACGTCGTTAAAA
This sequence comes from Leuresthes tenuis, assembly GCF_036924035.1. Lineage (NCBI taxonomy): Eukaryota > Metazoa > Chordata > Actinopteri > Atheriniformes > Atherinopsidae > Leuresthes > Leuresthes tenuis. The sequence goes on along the minus strand of NW_027325356.1, from coordinate 9,611,615 downwards.
ATGGATTACAATTCCCAACTGATTCAACAGGCCCGAACAGGTAAATGACTTAATTATCTGCAGCACCACCTGTTGATGCTTACGTCAGTATGTGGGATGCCAGTTAAAAGTTTTAGCTCGGCTATTATTTGTTCTACTAAACTTCTACTAAACATAAACTCCATCTTAAATTTCTAAAAATGTTCTTACCAGTGTATAGATTTTGTATTGGGAAAGTGAAGCTGCTGTCACATCATGTTAAATTCTGGGTCATTGGGGTCATTGTTCCATCTTAACCCATGTTGGAAGGACCTCACTTGCAGTGAGGCTGCCTCATGCTCATGCTGCACGATGACCTTCTGAAATCAAGTCAATGTCTGCTTTCTCATGGAAAAACAAGTTTTCGACGACGGAGCATTAAAGCAAACCTTTGTCAGTCAGTGCGGTTACCTGAGTGTCAACGGATCGGATTAATGGCTAAATTACAATAAGACTGAGTTATTCAGTTCATGGTAGACACCTTAATCTGACCGGATCGGATTGGGTTACTGGCGATTGAATTAAGACCCGAGATAACTCGGTCCAAACGCCCACTGAACATGCTTGTAGACGACAGTGGATCGGATCGAGCGTTCTGCACATGCTCGAGATTTTTTCCCGGAATCGGCACCTGGAAGTCGAAGGGGACGATATTACTGTTGTTGTCGCCGCCGTCGGAAAGAAATAAACAACGCGATGGAGAATGCGCCGTTGTGCATCGCGTTTGTGCCATAACCAGCTCATCACATCACATGTACATCTTTCTCGAGCTTTGTTGTTGGTGGTGGTGGTGAAGACGTGAACCGGAAGTGGCTCTTTTAGCGATAGTTGAAATGGGTAAAGCACCACCTATCATACTGGGGTATGACATGCTTTGTGGCAGTGATTCGATTCATTCACCGCCATATATCCAAGGATAATTACCCTTGCTCAGATAAGGAGCATAACCCAACTATAGCTATAATCGAGTTAATCTCATCATGTAGAGTGTAGCAGATGGTAAAACCTTTCTGGCCCTCACAAGGTCTTAAAATGAAGGAAATGTTCTAATATTCGGATAAACTACAACACATACCACACTATGATTATTTACTGAACAAAAAAAAAAGTTGAAATGCAAGAACTGGGTGTGAAAAGCCAAGTCTACAGCATGATTTGATGGCTTATAAACCCCCCCTTCAACAGGAAAAACTTTCAGCAATAACTAAGCAGTCTCGCATCATTGTGGAGGAATTTTGACCGTCGGGTTTGAGGGCATTTGTTTATGCACAGCTCTCCTTAGGTTTCCTTAGATTTCCTTAGGTTAAGAAAAGATCTTTTCCTTTTCTGTTTTGGTTCAGTCCACGTTTATCGGACAGATAGCCTCACATTTAACATGAGAACGCTTTGGAATGTACTGTATGACCACCTTCCTTATAACGAGCAGGTCTTCCTCATACTGCCAGGAGCTCTGACCAGTCAGGGACAAAGAACACCTGCGTGGATACAGGAGTGTCTGGCACCGAGACATTAGCAATGGATCACTTGGGCCCTGTGGGTTGTGGAAGGAGTCTGGATTGGGCTTGCTTCCCACACATGCTATCAGATCTAATCAGATTGCCTCAGACTCTTTGTTAAGTTCTTGAAGCCTTCTCTAAGCAGCTTTGCACAGCTGTCCTCCAGGGGGAGACTGCTCCTGTAGGTTATGTGTGATTTGGTTTGGGGTGACAAGGCGAGGCAATCGTTCTTCAGAAGATGGCACTTCCATCCCAACAGTCAGCATGCTGCAAGGTACTCTCACATTCTTTATTGAACAAATCAAAACTCTGAATTGATGACTGCGTTGACAGAAAGGATGGGTAGTTTCGTCGCAAGCCATCCAGTAATTCAAGCCAATATGTATAAAACCAGAAGTTAAACACTAAGGTGATCCATAAGAAAGATCAGGGAATTGACGAAATTAGTGGGGTTCCTCCTTCCTGTACCCATGTCAGTATATCCAGTATATCCAGTATAGAACAATCTGGATCTGTTAGGTTGACAAACACCTTTAAGAGGACCAAAACTGGATTTTTTTATTTGCCCTAAACCTTTTAGGATTTACTTCTTTTATCTGTTTTAAGTAATTTTGAATATATATATATATATATATTTTAAAGAAAAGTCAACAAAAGTTACAAAATGTCTGTGTAAGACAAAAAGTCTTTAGATTTTGTGCTGAGTTTCATTTACCAAAAGAAAAGATTGACTCTGTAACAGTTTGGCTGCCATGACGTCACCAGGTCATTTAATAGCAAGCAAAGCTAACCGCCCAAAAGCTTCCTATGAGCTTTCATCAGAGTGAGCATATCCTCCATTATGTTTCGTGCGAGTCTTGTTCTGCAGCATCAACACTGACTCTCGCAGAAAGAAAATGACTTGGCTGGAATGGCATCCAATTTTCAGAAACCACCAACAAACCCCGCAGTAAAGCATTTCCTGCTGCTGTTTGGCATCGCACATTCCAGTCCAGCCCGGCTCAACCAAGTGGAGCATTACATTTGACCAATTAGCTTGAAGTTCACCACGGCAGGGCGGTTCAGACTGGCCCGGGGTAAATGGACAGAAATCTCTCATCAGCAGAGGTTGGCTAATGATAATTGTACTGCTAATAACACAAAGAAAAATGTCTTTTCACTGCTCAGTTGTAGTTTTCATCTCTCTCTGATCATATCTCTGCAAAAAGCAGACTTAAATCATCCCATCAGAAAGAAAAGATGAGTTGCTGGGACATCATGACCATGTCTGGTTGATGAAGCTGAAAAAACATATTTTTCATGTTTGGTCAAATGAATTTAGAAATTGATAAAAAAGAAAATCTATTTGAAACGAAAGCAAATGTTTCTTCCCTTAGTTTCTGCTGCTAAAAATCCCCACAGCTGCTGTAGAAAACATTTTCGTCTGTGTCGCCTCCACTGACTCTGCAGTACATCTTGACCAACATGGTCATGCTGAAATATCAAGCTTGTGATGTTAATTTTTTTTACGAGTTGGTTTAGACCGTTTCACTTTACACGCGTGCTTCTCTTTTACTCATGCATTTATTGCGCTGTAGAACTCGTTCCCACTCATTTAAATGATGATGTCCGTATAACGGCATCCTCTTTAAAACCGACACTGACGGTCGGGCGGCAAAATAAATTGACTCCAACGGAGAAGTTTGAACAACTGCGTAGGAAAAGCAACATTTTCATCATCTTCCCCAGCCAACATAGAGGGATGTTTATTTACACACGCTCAACATGAGCTGATCTTTGGAACAGCCAACAGCCACTGAGCCTGGCTTTGAGGCTGGAGGGAGCCTTTGTGGCAGCCTGTTGCTTTGGCAGAAAGATGAAAGTTTGTGTATGTGTGTGTGCATGCCCGTGAATATCTGTTACTGTCTTTGTGGGTGCTTAAAGGGGAGAGTTTCAGTGTTTTATAGTGTTTTAAGGAGCTTGACTGATATGTACTGGGCCAACAGGGTACTAAATTTAACATGGCGGTGTGTTGTACTTGTATATGGCTCACCTCTGCTGAAATGAAACGGTGTGGTATGAGTTTGTTGCAAATTCATTGTTTTGGTTGTTTGATTCGCTCGTTTATCGTCTCATATGAGTTACTGCTCCAAACCTTTGCATGTAATCAGGTTTCATGCGCAAACCTGTCTAGTTTAAACGATGGGTGTTATTTAAAAATAATGACTTTTGTTTTTTTCCCTGCAAATACCTGTATTGATCTATTGTTGAAAAAGCTGGAGAAAAGCAAGCTGCTTTATCAGCCTGTAGATACGCAAAGGTAAACAAGGCAAAAAGTTGCTTACTGGGCCGCTGTGGATTTCCTACTGGCTTCAGTAGGCAACATTGTGGCGTTGCCAAGCTGCCGCAGGTGATGGTATGTTGGCCACTGCGCCATGAATTGGTTGCCTGGACTGCCACATGCTTGTCTCTTTCACTCTTTGTTCAGTTGAATCTGCATTTATCCGTGCATTTGTCATCATCTGTCTCCTCCTCAGACCTGAATCCTCAGGAGACTCTGCTGCATTTCTCGGCACGCCGGGGCCTCTGTCGGGTTACGCACTTCTTACTGCAGCAGCCTGGAGCCACACAAGCGCTTCAGTTGGCCAACAGAGAGGGCCACACACCATCCGCCATTGCGGCGTCAAGAGGACACAAAGACCTTCATGAGCTTCTCACAAAGTAAGTGTTTGTAGAGTAACAGAAAAGTATGGTTAATAACAAATAAATATTCAAGTGATTGTTTAATATCCTGTTCACACTTAAAAAGGCTCCTCAGCATCGCCAGCTTCCTCATAAGATCTACTGTACTGTGCAAAAGTCATCAGTCAGCCCTTATTTCTTTCTATTTTGCTTGAAATGAGTCAAATTCTTGTAATATTTTTAAAGTGATCTCAAGCAGAGACCACTGGACTTTTAAAGTTAATTTGAGGAATTTGAGTTTTCTTCTTTTTTTCTTTGGTTCTAAACTCACTCGTAGTGACTCAGTAGTGACCCTATGAATCGTTTGAGCATAAAAAAGACACTTTGTTACAAACAGCCTGTGGCAAAGATGCAATTTATTCCTATTTCTTCAGCTACATCTAAAAAGAAATTCCAAAGATAACACAGTTTGACTGCTTAGATTAATGTTTTTGCACCAACAGCGTGAGGAATTTGCACGAGTGTAGAACAAAAGCAGAAGTGGCAGGACTAAAATCGATTTTCACCGGACAAACATATGAAAGTGATGCACTTTCAGCAAAGACCTGACACAGGACCTGAGAGAGACATCTTCCCTTCAGTTAATTCATCTGCTGTTCACCAAAGTCTCATCAGGAAATATCTCTGTGGGAGGGGAATGGGGAGAAAAGGCTGAGGTTTGCTAAATGATACAAGAAATGGACTAGAAATCAGTGGCAACAGGTCTTATGGAGAGGTGAATCCTCCCCAGCCTACAACCTCAACATTATTGAAGCAGTGTGGGTTCACCTTGACAGAAAACAATACAAAAAGCAGCCAACATCAAAAGAAGAGCTTTGGAATGTGCTTTTAAGAAGCCTGGAGAACTATTCCTGAAGACTACTTAAAGAAATGACAGAAAACGTGTCTAAGAATGTTCAGGCTGTGTTGAAGAATAAAGGTGCTCAGACCAAACACTGACCTTGAAGCTCATGCGAATTGTAGGTGCTTTATGTACTTTACAGGCGCATCTTTTATTAAATTACTGCACCATTTTCCTTTTTTATTGGCAGCTTACAAAGAAATGAGGAGTGACTCAAGACTCGTCCACTGTGTGAGACTGTCCTGTGACAGTGATACCAGCTCAAAGTTTCAGTGAACATTGCCCTCTTCTCTGTGCAAACAGTTGCATGTCAACATATGAGAAAGTGGATGGTTTTATTCCTCCTTACTTGATAGCAGTGGTTGTTGTCCTCACAGAACAATAGAAGCCCCACTGCAGCGCTGTGTAGCTCTTTCAGCTGCAGGCACATAGTTGAGAGCAAATAGAAGTTGTGGGCTGTCAGTATTGTTCCAAAGGAATCCAGAGTGATGGGAAACTATTCTGCAGCACAAAGGCTTCAGTCCTGTGCACACTGACCTGTTGTTGCACCTTTCCAACATCTCACTATGAGCGGTTTTGCGTTAATTCAAACACACCGCAATGCTGTCCCACTTTAATGGACAGGGAATGAACAAATGTGTTCTGTTTGAAGTTAAGTCAAGTCAAGTATTATCCACAATAATTCCTGCTTACTGCGAGACTAATGAGGTCAAATGTTCTCCTTCTATTATAGTGTAACATTAAACTGCTAGAAAAAAAAAGAACAATTCTCTACTAAAAGGACTGAGACGCAGCTTAGAGTGGAAATGGATCCATTTTATGTTTTTTAAGCACTCTTATGTATTTGTGGCAGAATAGTTTTCACTTAAGTGAAAATGAGGATGCCACTAGCTGAAAGACAACTACCACTTAGTGAGCTTCCCTGTTGCCAGGCGTTGCTTTACAACCTCCAGCTCTCTCTTTATGTGTTCGTAATTACATTTCGCTCATGAAAAGTGAAGTCACTCGCAGCCTGGCTGGTGATCTCAGTCGCCAGGCCTCGGAGCGAAGGCAGTCCGCCCAGGATTACGCAAACAGGATCTGCCTTACTGGGAAGTGTATCCACTTAACAGCACTATCTCTGTGAGAAAAAACACTGTACATTCTTTAACTTTCAGCACCTAAGACGGATGCAGAAGGTGGACAGGTCTTCCTTGAATGTTTGTCCACCTCTCGTGGCCTTTTTAAGGGTATCGCAGCATGTATTTTTATGTGTTTTTGTTAGACTGGCTGCTGTGTCTGGACCTTCTTTACTGTGTTTATTTCATGGCAGAGCTGAGACGGATGCTGAGACTGACCAGAGGACTGAGACTGCGCAGCTGTTCTCTGTGGACGCTCGGGTGTCTTGCCATGTCGCCACGCTGAACACGCACACTCTGACGGTGAACATCCACCCCGGCTGCGACCCGCCGACCCTTCAGAAGAGTGTGGAGCAGCTGCTGCACCTTATAAGCCATCTTCATGCCAAGGTGAGCCACACCGCTTCACACTTGCAGCAACTTATCTCTGCTCTTATTGGCTTCATCCGGGAGCACTGCTGCTCCTGGACGCTGTGTTTATCTTGTCACTGCCCTCAGTTTTTTTAACCTTCAAGCTTAGTTTGTGTAACCATTGGAACACCTTATGCAATCACGGAGTTGGCTCTTGATAAGAACAAGAGAGCAGCTCTGTTGGGTTTTTTTTTTTTTTTTTTTTTTTAGAGAAAAGGGTAACATTTATCCTCCTCTCTTTCTGTACTCCACAGGGAGTTTCTGTGCTGGAGCTACAGATAGACTCTCTTCACACCTCTGCTGAATGTTGTGATGGTGTGGAAACGAACTTAACCTGTCCGGGGCAACTCCAGCAGGCTTCTTCGGCGTCAGAGTGCCTGGATTCAACAGCCGAGGGGAGCGGGGCAGAAAACTGCCCGGGAGAAAACGGCAACGCTGTTGACTCTGTTGATTGTGGACATGGCGAGATTGGGAATGCGGAGAAAGACTGCTTTATATCTGTGAGTGCTCCAACTTCAGAGCATGGCCTCGGCCCCCCAGAGGACCGGGTGTGTCTCAGTTCAAACTGCGAGGGAGAGCTTTGCCAAACGGAGGAGGAGGGGAGGGAGCAGCCCGTTGTTTCCAGCCAGAGTTTGAGTTTGTGTGACAGGAGCGAAGGAGCACAGGGTGAGACTGAAGGGGAAAGCGCCGGTGTGGGAATCCTACCAGCAGCAGCAAGCTGTGGTAAACAGGCAAAGGAAACTGATAGAGGGGAGGCTGCGATCCGGGAAGAGCAGGGAGAGGGACTGTCTGAGCAGGAAGCAAAGGACAGCACAGCCCGGAGCAGGGAGGAGGAGACCAGCTCAGAGTCAACAGATCTAAGAGCAGCCAGTGGAAACACAAACACGTCAATCATGGGCCAATCTCCGTCATCAGAATGCTCCGAGGTTTCAGACGACTCTGATTCCGAAATGAAGGAGTGCGGTCAGGAGGGAGAGAATGTGGAAGAAGAAGTAGCAAAACTTATCCAGGGGCTCTGTGACACACTCTGTCTCGATGAAGATGAGATGGAAAAGGAAGGGTTAACAGACCTTGTATCAACCACAAGAGGCCTCCCCAGCCCATCGCTGATAGACTGCGGTGATGTAATCGACGAGCCTGAATCTGCTGTTCCACGTCTTTTGATAGAAGGCCTCCATGAGGGGGAACCTCCGCCAGACATAAACAGCCAAGAACAAAACCAGGAAACAGCTGGTGGGGATTATGCTGCTCAGCAGCAGCAGGGTTTGGCTCCAGAAACTGGTTGTCATTCTGGGAATTGTTCTGTTGCAGTGAGTGTTAAAGAGCTAGATGGTGAAGACGGAGACAAACCCAGTGGAACTGAAAGCACAGGTTTCTCTTTGGATGGGCCTGAAATCGTAGATTTCCGGACTTCTGGCAGTTCCATACAGGAAACACAAACCGATCTGTTAAACTCTGAGCTGTCGCCTGAAAAGATGCCCGTTAAAAGACAGGCTGACCATGATCCGGGCACGGCTCATGGCTTCTCCAGCGACGATGAAGGCAGTTTCAGATCATTTGGGAGCTCTTCAACAGAAATATTCCACCCCACCCAGGACAGCATTTCAATGGAGGATCAAGACTTGCTTCAAAACAAGATAACAGAGCCATCCTCAGCGAGAAGCCAGATTGATGACCCAAACGATCCCGAGTCAAATGAAAACAATGAGCATTCACTCAGTGTGGACGAGGGGCTCCCCTTGGAGACTGGTACAGACCGCAGCCAGGATGGCACTGAGGCTGAATCACAGCTGTCAGAGAACATCCAAACAGTGGAGGCTTTGAACGCTGAGGGCACGGAAGAACTGACTCCAGAACTTTCCAAAGAGAATTTGTCGTTAGATCCGGTGTTGTCAGTGAGCGAGGACACACCAACAGTGGAAGACCATGACGGTGAAACTGGAGAATCCAACAGCTCTGACCTGAATGGAGAGATCGAGCATTCTGCATCAGAGTTGTCCCCTGTGGGTCTGTCAGAACCAGGTCCATCTGTCAGAGAAGAGAGCAAAGTTATTCTTCCAGTTGAAGAAGATGATCAACAGGAAGAGACGAGTGATAGATCTGTGGAAGTGGCAGCAGAGGAGAGTGGAAATGTGCAATTTGTGTTACAGCAACCCAAACAAGATGACTCGGAGCAGACGGCAGACGAGGCATCAGCTGATCTGATGATGTCCTCCTCAGAGGTTTCAGAAACACCTGCTCCCAACGGTGAAGCTTCCACAGAACCTCCCGTTGAGAATCAGATGGCTGAAAACCAAGAGGCTCGTGACACAGTGGATGGAACTTTGGAGAGCGGCGGCAGTGCAACCCGAGGTGGGTAAACACTGATTTATATCCTTCCCGGACCAGTTTTATTACCGCTCTACTCACACTCATGCATCACAGGGCAATATGTTTGTCAACGTCCCATTCTTGAGGAAATATGCTAAATCAGATTTAGTCCTTTTCTGGTGATTAATGGCAAAAGCTGTGAAAAGTTAAATGCCACATAGATCCCTGTAATTTTGCTCAAAGAGGTTTTTATCTTTTGTGTGACATTCTGTTGTGATCTATTGTTGCAAGACATGTTTTGCTCTTTGTGCTTTTTCTTTATGGCTTATAGTCCTTCTAATTAGGATTCAGCGTTCATCAATTAGTTCGTTTGAAATATTTATTTGTTTCAGTTTGACATCTTCACAGTAACGTTTTCCACATCTTTTCATGTTTGGACACAATTCCTATTATGTTTACATGTTCTGTGTGAGTCTCCGTTACATGATTACAAGCATGCTCTGGCCACAGAATATCACATATGTCAGCAGACAGTCACATTACCAGTGCATGTGACCGAGTCTCAGATGTGCAGCCAGTAGGCTGGACCCTGCTAAACAAACACACTCGAGCCAGCCCATGTGAGTGTGGAGCAGGAAGTCAGACTTGCACAGCCTCTCATCTTTAGCTGAACTTTCAGCAATTTTCACTTATCTAAAATTGTACAGGACCCAAGTCCAATAAAGGGAGGTCGAGGGCAAGGTTAGCGCTGTGCGTCACTCTGAGAGTGGTGTGTCGTTCTGAATCAAGATATTTTTACAGCATGACAGCAGCCTAGCACCATGTAATATTACGGGTGCTCAGAGATGCGCTTTCTGTTTATTTTCTCAGGCTGCGTATAAACATGTGAATATCGTACCTCGGTCAGTTCTGTTATAGTGACAACATTTCCGTTTCCTGTTGGCTTGCATATTCACACCATGCTAGTAACCCCATAATCTAATATCTAATTTAATAATTAAATGCAATCAAAAACAACATCATTATATTTGTGCTTCTCATCGCAGAATAATGAATTGTTTTACATTTAAACTGTAATTGTCCCTGTGGGAAATGTGGCTTTATAAAAAGTTCTTATTGTAGATAAACACACAAACACAAACTACTACTTAGCTGCTTTACTCCAGCAATAACTCATCAGTGCATGTGTGACGATGACAAACAAGTCTCATTTCCTTTGACTCTAAACACAGAGTTGTTTATTCCTGTATTTTAAAGATTTACTATCGGACTAATTGTGTTTTGTTGTGTGTATTTCTCCAGAGGTGGATGTCAACAAGTCTGATGACACTGTATGCGATGCAGGAGAGCAGGAAAGCGGCCCAGCAGAGGGAACAGACTCCTCCACGGTACGATGGAAGTCTCTCCTGTACTTATCAGATGTCAGGCTCTGCTTTGTTGTGGATGTGGCTTTGATAGTAACGTGTCTAAGATGAGTCATTGTTTGCCGGAGCTTTGAAACACAATAGTAGTGTGTAAGTAACTTTTGTCTGGAGGCAAACACGGAGCCAAGATGAATATTTGTTGACTTTACTGTGAATAGGAGTGAAATTGTGCTTTTATGGACAATGGGGATTATTGTGGGGAGTCAACGTGTTGAAAGTAATTTAAAACAAGTTAATAGTTGTTAAGGTTTTTCAGATCTTACATCTATCCAGCAATCAAAATTTCACGCATCTGTAGATTTAAAGCAAAGTGCAGCTACTGATATGCACTTCAAAACCTTAAGAGATGTAACCTGCAAAAGAAAGAAGCTTTGAGAGTGGCTACGTTTTGGTGCCTAAAATATGCATGAGTCATTACTACAGGGAGGTTTCTTTTTAAACTGTTGCAGTGTTTGGATCTTTTAAAAAAGGCTCCCCTGTAAAAGTACCAAAAATATGTGGGGAGAGTTGATGTGCCAGCGAGATATTTGTAGATAGTTTGGTAGAAGTGCTGAGATCTGAGTATGAGGTCAAGATAAGATCTCCCTGCCCCATCTTATGAAGTTGCTTTGCTCCGTGCCCAGCCGCTGAGCACATGGATGCGATCTTCAGCAGACGAGGCTTTACTCTGAAATGTTGCTGACTGACAGATTCCTCTGCAGCCATACACTGGAGCTCCTCTGCTTATTCCTGGGTTGTGGTCTGGGTCAGTGGCTTGTTCTGAATGCCAGATGTTTGACTGCTGGGGGATAAACACGGCGCGTGCAGGGTAACGGGGTCGCCAGCAGGGGGCGATGTAACCTTAATGGCATCAATGGAGCTTCTCATGATGGGAGTTAATGACCAGAGATGTGATGTTGTCAGAAGCAGCGAATCTGAGGGCATAATGATGGGTTTTGAAGAAACTGCTGGAGTGGTTGAAGTGAAGAATGGCCTGTGCATATCCTGAGGTTTCTTCTCAGCACTTTAACCATTACTCGTCAAACAGAACAACGATAATGTTTTTGATACAAGGTGTGTCAAGATTTTATAACATAAATATGATTTGAAGTCGTGTCATTATTGAAATTACAGTTGTATCATGTGACAAAATATCAGAAATGAAGTATAGATCCAGTGGACTGAAAAACGTCACACGCCATCATCCAAAAGACCCGACAGACCTGAAATGAGATGGAAGGTTAATGAAGTAATTAATAATCACAGAGAAGCGCGTCAGTCTTTCGACTTGATGTAAGTTGTTTAGACAGCCGTTAATTCGGCCCTGTGTAATTCAACATGTGTGACATCGTTTGCGTCCCATACTGTAGACTTTGTTTCTTGAAGTCAGCCTCTCTGCTCAGCAGCACGTTAATGTTCACGCCACTTCTCAAATCACTCGATAGAGTGGGAGACATAGTTTTCATTAACAGCGGTGAGTCCTGCTGAAGTGCAAAACAAGTAAGTGAGCTCGATGAGACGGAATACAAATGGGTTTCAGATAAATAAATGAAAGGAGAAGAGAGCGAAAGTTGTGCTCCCGTCGACTCTGCTCACTTTCCATGTGCCACCGATGTTGCTGTTATTATTTGTTACAGTTTTATTAACCAAACTGTTCCGCTATTTAAAAAACTAAAAGCACGTATTTGCTGTGTTTATAGAGATGTAAAAGAAAAATGAACCGATGTTAATGGAAATGTACAGCTAAGATTAATTTCAGAAATTCTGTTGGTGCTGCTCTGCTTACTTCCCTCATTCCTCTAATTCAAGATAGAATATTGAAGGAAGATTCTCGGGCATGTGTAATTATATCCTGGCTTCCATTACTGGTGGAAATAATCTGTGATGAATCACTGCAGCTGACCCTCTGGCTTCTGAAGACAGAGCGCTACTCTGTGGAGGCATTTTCACCCCAGAGTAACGTTCAGCCAGTGGTTTAAGTGATATGATGACGCAGTTTTGTTCTTTTATTGTGGTTTGATATGAATTCTTGGGTGCTTGTATTCACTTTACTCTTTTGGTCATTTGGTAAGATGGTACAAGACGAGCATGGGAGTTCACACTAGAATGCTCGTAGTTCAAAGGAACACATCATTTTCCCCAGTATTTTCTGTTTTAAATAAAATGTATATATATATTTAATTAAAAAAATGATGATGATGATGCACAAAATGAAAATTGGGTCAGGTTTCTGGATGGTCAGCGGCTGCTGTAGCTGCTTTTCTTTTCGATAACTTGAACTGCTTTTGCTGCCGCACCCTCCTTTTCAAATGGATCTATTGTCTTCCTCCACTGTAAATCTCATCTGTTGGTCTCTCAAGTGCTCAGCGGGATTTAAGTCCGACTGAGTTAATTTTTTCCAGAATGATCTTTAAAAACAAGAAAAAATACACAAAAGATAGTTTCACGTATGTGGGAATAAAATGACAGTTCATGTCACATATAATATCAATATCAAGAGCATTTTCTTTTATTTTCTCGTTTTTATGGCCATTTATTTTGAAGGATTGAAACTGGGAAGACAAGATTTGAAGCAGAGATGCTTACAGGAATGTAAGAGACAGGCAGAGAAAACATGTCATTTAATGGGACTGGGGCAATAAATACAGGCAGAAATGAGAAAAGCATTTTTAAACAAAGTGAATTACAAAACGTAGCGTGAAATTTTGCAGACATTAATCATCATCCAAACTTCTTTCTTTAGCCGTTAATTTTAGATAAATATTTCTTTATTTCTTGTATGTAATTGACTGTTTGTCTGCTTCAGCACCACTTTGTGCTTCTTTTTTATGAACTGCGCCTGTTGTGGACTTTACCTAAATCTGTCCCTTATTCGACCTTAACGACCCATGAAAATCTGTTCATGAACACATTTGAGGTGGGAAATAAACACCATATTTGCATAACCTTCAATCGTATCACATCTAACCAGCCTAAATTACCAGTTTCTTCTGACTTTTGGAAAGTACGCTCTTCCGCAGTTCAAATGTAACTCATCAGATTTTGTGACCAATACAGGAAGTTCAGTAGTAAACCTCATAGGCCATGTAATTATTTAGTCTTCTCTGAGGCTGTTCTCTCTTAGCCAAGCGGTGGGATACTTGGCTACAATTGTTCTGCTCAAAGACTTCTTGAATCTTCAACCCCAAAATGTACTGGTAGCTGATCCTTAAAGGCCCAAGCTCTGGGCTGCAGATGCACCTATTGTCCAAATTTCAAATTCCATCTAACCGAATACCCTGCGCCCACTCCCAAACTACAGAGGCCAGTCATCAAGAGTCACTTTTATTTTGCACACAGTCATTTTTATTAGCGTTTGAGGAAACTTACAGGACCTCTACTGACACTTCCACTCACCGTAATAACAGAGAAAAACTTTGACTGGCAGTTTTATCGTCAGGTACTTGCATATCCTTTGTCTGCAGCTTGACCACAGAAACCTGGTATTAATCCCTCTTTAAAGCACAGTCTAGTTGGGAGTTGTGTGTTTAACCAGCCGAGGCTGTTAAGACGCCGCATCACAGATTTAAAGAAAGGCTGAAGTCACGTAGCAGTTGACAGATACCTTGAATACTCCTTTAAAAACCCATGTGATGATTCCTTCATCTCATCCGTAAACCTTTGGCTTCACTGTCAGTCTATTTCTCTGTGTTGTGGTTTGGTTTTTAGCAGCTAAAGCTAAGAACTGCTCCTCAGTTACTTTTAACTCAAGTTTGTGTTTGTAATGGTGGATGGTGGTGCATTTCTTGAAAAATTAGCAAATCGGAATTTTCAGCTTCCAGCTGGGAAAAAAATAACGGCACCGATGAGTTAGATTTTCTAGTATGGATCCAAAATGTTAATCACACTACTGATAAGGCATTATCATGCAATTGTTTCTTACATAAACTGTGTATCTGCTTTTAGAACTGCTGAGAATTTGCTGGTAATAACGAAGAAAAAAGCAAGAGTAAAAGAGTTAGAAATTCATAATTCCTAGGTACAGTGAATGCAGCATGATTTGAACTTCAAGGTGGGAGGAGATAAAGACTTGGAGGCTGAACAACAATACTCTGAGCTGGGAGTTGTAATGCTTTTCTTCTTTTAGATCTGAACAGCTCATTGAATTTTCAGATCGAAGGGGCCACAAAGTGTCAGGGTTGTGTTTTTTCATAGTTACTGGATTTATGGTAGCTTCAGACTCCCAAATATGTGTTCTGTCAGGCACAGAAAAAAAGTGATTATTTCCCCCACTAAACCCTTTTAACATCTGGTTGTCTGTAAATGACATAGTTTGCATTAGGGAGAAGCTTGATTTGTTTGCAGCCTCCCACCTTTGTGCGGTTTGCTTACTGAGACGAGGCATGAGGTCAAAACTGGGCTCTGAGGTCAGGGACAACAGATAAACTGCAGGCACTGTTCAGGAGATGCTATCTTTGTGTGCCTTAGTATTTTATGGTGCCAGTGGGGACACGTTATCACTTATACTTACAAATTAGTGACTTTCTTGTTTTGTTTTGTTTTTGAAATCTATGCGTCGGTGCTCTCTGTATAGTTTCCCTCTTTGCCTCAAAATATAAACCACCGTGAGCACTGACAGGCAAAACAAGTAACCTGCTCATCTTGTTATAATAAAATATTCTGCTGGGAAATCGTGAATCTAGCGTTCCCACTGATGTTGATTTGACACTTTCCGCCTGCCTAATTTTTGCAGACTAATCACACCCCCACATATGGCAACAGCACTGCTTGAGGAAGGCTTAAAGAACACAACAAAAAGAGCCTCAGGTGTTCACCTGGCCTCCAGACTCTCACAGAAACCAGTGTGATTGACCCCGATGGCATCTGTGCCAACCAAGCGCCCCCCCCCCCCCCCCCCCCCCCCCCCTGAAACCCACAGACGTCCCAGTCATTGCAGGTGTGAGACACTGCAGAAGACCCTCAGATGTTGTTTATTCAGGTCTTGACTGGTCCAGATTCACATATTTTGGCCCGGCTCACAAAGGTTTGGTTGGGCATCTGTCCATCTTTGATTTTAGGTGTATTAATCTATGTCAGGAAACTTTATTACAGTGATCTAACCTTCTTTTTCCAAACCCTGATAATTAGGCTCATTTTTTCCAAACAAATCTATATATTTTCTTATTGTGTGAGTATATGTTTTTATATTGACCTAAAGGTTTGTTGTTTTTTTGGGGGGGGTTTTTGACCTATCGGGCCATCAGGACTTTATAATTATAGGGGGAAACACTCAACTATGATGATTGAGTCCCATTGACTGAAGTAATAATGCCCTGTTGTCGTCTGTCAAAGAGTAACAATGCATTACTTTAGATGACGGTTGAAAGGATGAGAGAGAGGCATTCACAAAGGCATGAGAGACAGCAAAGGCATGAGTCAGGCAGAGTCTGGTGAAGTTGAGAGGCGACAGAGAACAAAAAAAAGAAGGGAGGGAAGAAAAGAAGGAGGGAGGGAGGGAGGGAGGGAGCAGAGCTGGAGTCTGGCAGAGGGCTGCCTCTGTGGCCAGATGTGAAGTTTAGCAGACCGCCTCAGCTCTCCTCCACAGTGGATTTTTACGTTTTGTTCAGTAAACCCGCTCTGGATATTTATAAGAAAATGTACGAACGACACAAGCGGAGATACAGTCTTTGTGCCAAAGGAGAGAGGGCCGTAGACGTGGTTTTGATTAAGGTAGGCAACAGTTCCGCACTTTCAAACAAAGTTGTTTGGTATGACAATACTCCAAGTGCCACAGTAATAACAGTCATTTGAGCAGAGGCTTTGAAAACAAGAGTTGGTAAGCGCTGGAGACAGATAAAATATAATGGCAGGAGCAGTAAAAGAACAGTTAGAAGTATGAAAGCAGGACTTTATTCATTACAGTAAACCATACATTGGAGGTAAAAAATAATCACTGACATCATTACTTGAAATTAAGACCATTACATGGAGTTTCATGAAGTGATTTTAGCAGCTTAAGCTCCTGAGACAGATTGGCATCACAGGCCTGGTCACACAGAGCTTTCATAACAGCTCTTCAGAAAAGGGTTTCCCTATCAATGCAACTTGTTGCAGCGTTATTCGGAAAACCTTGTCGTCTGCCAGGGATGTTTATGTGGCTTTCGTTGTGTTTGCACCATTGAGGTTGATTGCATGGTTGTTGATAGTGGCCCTCCAGACACAGAGTACTGATTATGTTGGGGTGGACTGTGGTTTCTGGATGGACGCTGCTGCATGGGTATGCTTTCTGCGACACTACGACAGATGCCTGCTCTCCGTCCATCTCCGTGGAGCAACTGTGTATAAAACTTAATGAGGCTCAAACAGTTAACTGTCTTTCTGGGGTTGTTTGGTCAGCGTTCCTTGTACTTGTCGAACAAACTGTCCAACTAAAACGGAATATGAGCTCCACTGCTGTCCTGCTGTACTGTAATTTTTCTCTCTCTCAAAGGGCCTGGTACAAGACTGCAATGATTCTGTGTCAAACCATTTGAAGTGTGCGCTTGATGGAATCTTTCTAAATGGGAGCTCTATAACACCCAAAAGTGGTTCTATTTAAAGCTCAAATGGCCCTTTCCCTTCTCTACGTATATAGAGCCCTTTATAACATTTTTCCACTGTGGAGTTTTCTTCAAGCTGCAGTACAGCTGTAAATCCCTTTGACTGCTGATTAAGATATTTGGCTCCAGTATAACTTTATTATAAATCATAATTAATTTCCATCTAATGAAGACAGGGATGAACCTGCTTTGAGCAAAAGTTTCACTTTAGCAGCTGGTTGGATCACACAGATGCATTTTTACCCATATAATCAGTCCAGTGGGAAAGGACTAATACAGACAAGAAGTCTCATCAGGTGCTTTAAAATCGAGGGAACTCTTTTCGGTGTTGGAGGAAGTTCTCTCTATTTGTTTTGTGTCCACACTGCATGAATTTAGCTTATTGTAGTTCACAGAACTGCTTTTAAAGGTTGTTTTTTTTCAGATAAGGTGTGCAGTTACTGGTTGATTGTACAAGTGCAACAGCCAAACCTGACATTATTAAAAGAAAAAAAGAAGTATAAACATCTCAAAATGAACCTCTAAAAAACTAAACTCAACACAGATGGGTTGGGGGACAGCGAAGCCTGGCGTTTATCGAGCCCATGTGTGATGAAGGAGTTTCGACCTGATTTTTCACTCTGCTCCACTCACCAGCTGGACGTTACATCCCCTCAGTGCTCTTTTCTACTTTGAGAATGCAACCAGAGGAAAAGCCCTTGAAGGTGTTGTCCTTCAGGTTTCTTTCCAGGCCGCATGCCCTTCAGAGGGCACATAGAACTGTTTGCTCCAAATGTGCCAAATTTGACCTAATGTCCTCCTTGTTTTTAGTGAAATCAGTCCGCCCTTTGTTCTCTCCACAACATGGGTCCAAACTGAAATATCTCAACATGAATTGAATGTATGACTATGCCATTCATACCCCTTTGAGCTGAGTTGTTATTTGTATGCACTACAAACTAGTCAAAATTCCATTTTTTTTTATTTCTGTGGACCAGATGTCTGCAAAAGTAATGCCATTCCATCAGCCCGGGCTTTACAGTTGGTTAACTATCATACCCAAATGCAGTATAAGGCACTACTTGACCAGACAGCTCTAGAGGCTTGCTGAGGGAAATAGGGATTTGGGAGCTAGCTAAAGCAAGACATACATTTAAGGGCTTTTTCTTTGTTTGTGTTCCCACTGCAGATAGAATAGCTGGAACTCTGCCATAACCAGATGGTGGTTGGTAAATTAGCTCAATGAACCTTTGGTCCATTCCCCTGTGTTTTGTTTCATCTTAGTTTATGTGGGCAGTGTATGTTGTAATGGTAGCTTCTAGTAATGAGCTCATGCGTTCAAAGAATCGCCTCCTTGTTACGTCACAGATGGTTCCCCTTCATGTTGGGAAAATGCACACTTACAATGCACACCCTACAAACAGAGTTCTATCAACTATAATCATCCACAGTTCCTGTGGTGTTGACACAGAAGCAGGATGTGCTTCCTACAACAGTTACACGTATAAAAAGGTTCCTGTGGATCTAAACCACTTAAAAGATGCATTTTATCAAAGAATAACTTAGAACACTGATGCACTGGTCAGCTGCCTACACAGACCAGGAATTACGCTTCAGCATCAGAAACTCCGGATCTGTTATTGTTCCGGATCTTTACACCAGACACATCAGAACTTTCCATTTTCTTGCTTTTCCGTCATTGTTGAGCTGATTGAAGCGAAGCTCTAAGTTTGAATGTCGCGTTCACAAACAGTAACAACTATTCCTTAACATTAACAGATTTTACGACTTATGTTGGAGATTGAGAGGCGACGGGGACCGAAAGGTGAAATTAAAACTGGTGTTCCTCAAGCTGTCAGAAAGCTTAAGCCCAAAAGTATCACCTCCCCATCAGGGCCATATCTTGGGGTAAAATATCTCCCACAGAATTCTTTTAGCCCCTGGTTCCTGGGGTGGAAATGGAGTGGATGGAGGAAGGACCTTAGTTCCTTACCTAAAGTCAAGTAAGACTGTCATAGTGCTATGATGAATATTGTGAAATAAACTGTTATCCATTTATCTTTTGATCTATTTGAACATTTCAAAATGTGAACTCTGAAGGAGACGAGCCTAAATCAATCTAGACTAATTGCAGGTGTCATCATTTTAGAGACCATCCACAAATCTTACTTTGTTCATACTAACCTAATGTCTCAGCTAAATGATTTCCTATTCATTGGGATAATATGATAAGGATACTCTGATGATAACTGATTACTGAAGGCTATAATGATAATAATTCAACCATGAAGTACACAGCAGTTGGCATATTTGACACATTCCGTGTCTGCAGCTTGTGACATCCATCAGGAGAATATCTGTGAAGAAGATTCCTCTGTTATATGTAACACCTCGCTTTAGTCTATTGTCACTTTCTAAGCTTGTTCCAATGTCAGCTCCTCTTTACACCAGAGGGCTGAGAAAGCAAGGATGTGTATGTGTGAGCGAGAAAAAGAGTCTGAAGAGCAGGGAAAGAGAGAGAGATATGATGGTGTGGGAAAAGGCAGCGGCAGGCTAACGGTTTCCTCCTGCCTCGGATGGAAACAGGCATTTGGCCAAATGACTTCATTCCAACCAGTGTTTCACATCCCAGCATCTCTGCTGGCCTGACTCACAAAACACATCATCTCTCCACTTAGCATCTACAGTCACTGTGAATAAGCCTTTACACTGTACTGTAATGAACCCAGCGGCACGGTATATAAATGTGTAATTGTGAATCACCTTAAAACTTCCTTTCCTTCTCTGGGTATCTGTTTCCCCTTGCATTCTTGATTATTTTATGTTTGGAAGGTTCTGCCTCTGTTAGCCACTGCTGCAGCCTCTTGACGTATTTATTTGTAAAGTTCATTTCTTTATTGTGTTGATATGGAAGGGAATCAAATTGTGTAGAACAATTCAGCAGTCCTACATTCCAGGGTTCACCTGAGAATAGCTTCATCCTCGGGTCTGCTGCTTGCCAGCGTCGGGGATCAAAGTGTGCCGTGTATTCACGCCTGGCTGGAAACAGCCATTCTGTCAGCCATGGCATCCTTCAGTGCTGCAGAACCTCTCTGGCTGCATGCCTGTTTAGAAATAAGGCAGCAGTCCAGGTTCCACACGCGCTGGCATACACACACACACACACACAGACTCGCGTGCACGCACACACACACACACACACACACACACACACACACACAAGCCTGCCTTTTATTTTTAAACCAGATGTGTTTTTACTGGGTACAGTTTAGATTCCCTTGACGCTACAAATATGCACTGGGCTTTTCAGAATATGGGCATGCCAATTTTCGAATGGGGTGATCGGCTCCTCGCTGGCTGGCTGGCTGGCTGGCTGGCTGGCTGGCTGTTTTGCAGGCCTTATTGGCTGACATCGTGTGCCTCTTGAACAAAACACATTCACCTCCTTAACTCCAAAACCTCTCTTTATTCATGTTGCTTCTAGCAGGAAAAGTTATTTTTACACGCAGGTGCTGCTGACCTTTAACCCCCCTTTGTGTCTCAAAATGTTGTGACCAATAAATTTAAGGGGTTTAGAAATTATGAGTTGAATTGAAACTCTGACGGTATTCTTACTCTGTAACCATTCTTGCTTTTGCCTGTGACACACTGTGAACCATTCCTAAGTATTCATTTCATACCCCATCATGCCTGAAAGTTCAGGTTATTGTTCCATCAGTGCCAAAACAAACCGAAGTTGGTCTGCTGGTTAAATGCTCTGTCAGAAGTCATAAAACAGCTGCTGCTTCCTTTATTTTGGCTGTAAAATGTAATTTATTCCTAATTTTTTTTGCCCGTTGTGTCTGAAGTTCTGCTGTCACCCTTCCCCTCTGCAGTCAATCCATGTAGCTATTTGTAATTAGTTGCCACCACTGGCATCATTTTACCCTTCACCGAAGCCTGTGCATACATTTGTGTGTGTGTGTGTGTGTGTACCAGCGCCCTCTGTGACCGGCTAATCTCTCCTCGTCAGCGTGTTTGTTCTCCCTCAGCGGGCCCTGTTTGATATCTGAACACAGCTGTGAGAAAAGAAGAAGCGCGTGTGTTCTGTGCATGCATCTGTGCGTGTGGGATTTGTTGTGTGCATGTGAGACTTGACGAGGGGAAACAAACAACAAAAAAAAAGAGTAAGTGTTTGTCATGTGGGTGCATGCATGCATGCAGCTCTGTTGGCTGATGAAGTTGTTGCTTTGTATGCAGGTCTCTGTTGGTGTTGCAGTTGTTACACCTGCACAGTCAGAGCAACAACACTCAGTGTTTCTTTGGGCTAATAGGCTACTCAGCAGTATGCGCAGGGAGAGCAGAGGGTTAGTTCCTTAAAAAATCCCTCAGGACTTGACCTGGTTAGTTGTTTGGACTCTCTCATCCGGTCTTCTCAGCCTCTATTTTTGTGTCTCCACATGTCTGTTGTTTCGTTGTCGCTGCTTCTTCTTTTTTGTCTTTTTGTTAACAACTGCTGTGTGTTAAGTTTAGTGTTGACTTCCTATGCGCTGTGCTATCCATTTATAATATCTTGGGTTTTTTGAAGTTCTGTCTGTAGTCTGTAACTTGACACATGCGGCTCAGAACTAGCATATTGTGAGTGGACTGGAGAATGTAAATAAGTTTCACTGCAAAAACCTTCACTGATGGGGAAAAAACAAGTGAAGTGGGATGTATAGATTACCGGTACTTGGCTATGAGCAAAAATATCTGCCAGAAGTACATGAAAATTGAACTTGTTCGGGTTTTCTAAAAAAAAAGAAAAAAACCCAACATATTTCTCATCTTAGAATAAAAATATGTACCGTATTTTCATACATAAAGCGCACCGGGTTATAAGGCGCATTAAATGGAACAAAACTCAGATAAGTTGAACTTTATTCAACTCACTTGTTGTACTGCGTGACTGATTGTGTTGAGTTTCGTAAGCATGTCTCTTAACAGGAGACATTTTTAGGGCAGCAGGTATAGAAAATGAATGAATGAATGAATGTACACACCTTAATGTTGGAGCACAGATCGTATTACTCCGCGAGGCTCGTGACTACGGTGGCCGTAATGCTCAAACCATCAAGCAGTGCAGCTTCGTAGCTTACCAAGGCCGTCCTAAAACATTTTGACAGATTTTTTGAGCGCCGTGTACCACATAAAATCGGTTCTAGGTCAGAAAGCACAACCAGAATGAACTCATACATTAGGTGCATCGCATTTTTAGGCGCACTGTCGATTTTTGAGAAAATTAAAGGATTTTAAGTTGTGGTCCGAAAAATACGGTAGATTTGTCTTGTTATAACTAATATACAGTAATTAATAGTCCTTTTTAGTTTTATACTTGTCAGTGTTCATTAAAAAGCTTTGTGAAATCCTGGGAAAGAGAAGTATTCTACCAGACAAACACAAGCCTACGTTGTCTCAATTTAATATATTTTATGTATTTATATTTGTATTTCAGTTTTTACTGTGTACTTTAGATGCTGATCGTGAACAGCAGCAACAAACTGTCACGAAACTCTCAGTAATGAAAGTCCCACCTTTAAGTGTCGATACCTACAGTAATGGGTGGCTGCCGTGTCGTCTTACGCCAGTGTTGACATTCTTCAGCTGTGTTTTAACAAAACTCTTCCTCTCACACCAGTAACAGTTGCTTTCTGCTCCATACAAACAAGGTTATTGTATTCAATAAATAGAGGTACAGTACAGTATGTTTACACCTACTGATCTGACATAAGCTACAACATTCCTTCAGTTGTTGTCATGGCAGCATCATGGCAGCATTCAGTGAGTGAAACTGGAGCAGACCCGGTTGCCCGGGGTGGACCTGCGTCTTTGTTATGTTCCATCAGGTTCTCCTGTTGAAGGCAGGTGGTGGCTTTCAGACTAGGGACCTGCTCATACTGTGTCTGGAGATTCCTTTGTAGAGGTCTTACACAGCCAAGTTTAAAGGGTAATGCTAAAGCCTGTTGATGTTAGCTAGCCTTAACCTGAGCTTACTGAGGGTGGAAGTTCAATAGGATGAATTAAGAAGGGCAGGAAAGGCAGAAAAGAGGAGAGGAGAGATCATAAGCATTATAAAGGAGGTTCTATCTATACTCAGATATCCCCTTTTCTTAAACAAGTAATGCTTTTGTATGTCTGTTCCTGCTTGAAAACGTGTCTCACTGTGGCTTTAACAGACACCTAATCTGCTATTAGTACGGTAGGTTAACATGAGGGACTCATTTAAGCTCATCATTTTATCAACATGTCATTTGTGGAGTTTATTAAAGCACAGTGAGCTTCTCTTAGGCTGTGTTAGGTTCACATTCAGAGCTGTCTGTCAAATTTGCACAGCCTCAGCCAAACTGTTGAAGCTTTTGTGTTGCCTGCAAGAAGTGGGGTTTGCCTGTGGCTCTTGCAGCTAAAACCAGCTCTCTCTCTCTCTCTGTAGCACAAACACACACACACACAGCTGCTGTATAGACATTTAAACCACAGAGGAAGCGAAGCCACACTGTTGTGTGTTCACAACCAACCACAGATCTCTGACAAGCAGTGTGTGTGTGTCTGTGTCAGTGTGACTGAGTGCTGAAGGCTCAGACAGACCAAAGTTAGATCTTTCCAAGCAGTTCTTCTGTGGAGAACATGGAGCCTGAGCGCAGCTACGAAATCCTGCGAACCCTCTTAAGACAGGCGTTATAAAGGGTGTCTTCTCGACACCTCCCATCCTGTGTACAGAGAGGCACTTCCTAACAGACATACTGTTCGGCATCATTATTTCTTTGTGGGTAATGATCACATGTTCGTGAGACTGATTCAGTGTCTTCCTGTTTCTCTGTAGATCCACCGAGACAGAGAGGCGTCGTTCCATCAGCCCTGCAACACACAACACTCAGGTAAGAGCTGGTGGTGGCTGCTGCTGCTCTAATCTCTTCTATCTCTCCTGTTTCTTATCATGTCATTCTCTCAGTAATTTGTAATTTATTCCATAATAGTTATGTGTTTCTATAAGCTGCCTGCAAGGTTACTTCCTATCAGTGACGCATCAGAGTTACTGTGGGACGACTTGGGGGATACTTTTTGTGATCTTAAGCCATTCGTTTGAAGTGACAGCGAGCTGATGTTTGGCCTGGTGGCTTTTCACACACTGTGCTATCACTGACGCAAAGCTAAAGCACTTGCGTTGTTTGAGCTGTTGCACTGGAACAGCAGCTTTTTCTTAACTTGAAAAAACAGCTGAGCAGGCTCCGTCTGCTGGTTCTGTCTCCTCAGAAGAGGAAATTAAACATCTTTTTGTTAATCTGAAACAAAGAGCTTAGACTTTGACTGGTGGAAGATTTTATTTCCAGATGCTGGTGTTTTGGAGCTTGATATCCCATTAATGGATCTCTGCTGACTTTAATGGTTTTAAACTTTTTAGTAAGTTTGATGTCAAAAGACGTTTTATATTCGTAGTCATATTGATGTGATGACTTACATCAGCTTTGGTTCTGCTTTCTGTATAACTTTTCAGGTCCCCATTGAGTACATTTAGATGTTTTTGTGGCTGTCTGACTTGTGTTAGTTAGACTTTTAAAGTACAAGTGAACAAGGAAGTCTGATGGAAATCATACCAAATTGAACTTCTCAAAGTCAGACCAACATGCTGATGCCTAAAACTTGCCTAAACCAAACTTGCCTCGATGCTCTGTGCTCTGTGCTCTCTGTTTCAGCCAATTCTCCTGAGTGATTATTTTTAAAGCAGACTGTCTTATTCAGATCTGAGTAACGTTAGTTTTAGTGGTGTCCAGGATAAGCCTGGTAATAGCCTGGCAATAGTTCAGCCAGCAGCATCTTCCCTTGTGGTCCAACATGTCACCACAGTGTTGTGACTTAGCTTTTAATGTGTCCCATTCACTCCAGGAAAGCAGGTCTCGATGTTAATAAAATTCTGATGGTAAGCTGTACAGTAGTAGTCACTATGTTCGTCTTAGCATAACATTTTCTGATTGGCAACAAACACAGTGTCTTAAAGGCATGAAAATAAACATATTGATGAGTTATAGGCTCATACACCATAATCCGTATCCTGGATCATGACGGTTCCTTCAGCTTACTTGTCAGTGCAAAAGGTATTGCCATGTGAATATATTTCAGTCATCAAATGGGTGTTAACTGTAAGAGAAAGATTCACGTATTTGTGATTTTGGGTGAAAGCCACAGCAAGACGAGCAATGAGTTCTTTGACCTTCATGCGAGTCTGTTGGCAGAGAAGCTCAATGAAAGAGAAGACGGAAAAAAGCAGCAGATTGATGAGGCTGAGACCAAAATGATTTTATCTGTGGTGGGACACGGATGAATCCTCAGTGTGTATGGTTCAGAAAGAGAAAAAGAGGTCCAAAGTGATGACATGAAGAAAGTCAGAGGGCAAGAAAGGAAACACAAAGATGGAAAGAGAAAAATAAAGGAAGAAAAAGGTGTGTCAAACAAAGGTAGAGTGGAAAGGAGGGCAAGGGTGGGATTTCCTCTGGAGCGGCCAGCTGATGTCACTTCCTTTGTGGTGGAAGTCTCTCCCTTGTCCCTCTCTTTTTATTTATTTAGTGAGGTTAGCAACGGCAGGTTGCAGCAGGAGCCGTGGCAGAAAACTTATCGGCTGGCTTTAAATCTAATTTTCCATTTTCCCAAAACAGCAGAATGAAATACAACGCAGTGAACACTGAATTAATAAAGTTGTGTCTCAAATCACCCCACTTCACTCACCTTCCTATCCAGTGTTGTATAAACACAGCGGTCACAATATATGGTCTGCTGATACAATCTAATACAGCTCTTCTGCCATGACATTTTACTTGTGTAATGGCTTTTAACTATGTTTTAGTATCCACGACAACATCAGTGCATCATTGGTCTTTTCCACGCCTGGAAGGAGAATCCGACCACACTGTGTGCCCTCCACAACGGGCCGTAGACGCTTTGCATAGTAATACCTTATCAGGTTGTTTCATGTTCTTTCATAAAGTCCAGATGTTCCGTTTTTTCTGTCCAAAGGAGATAATAAATGAAAAAGGAAGCATTTTAGAGAATTCAGCCAGCTCTTATCTTGGCTGCCGCTTCGATACTTCCCTGTTGTTTTAGTCCGTTAGGAACCTTCCTAAGCAAAAATAAGACTCAACCAGATTCCCTGTCTGTATCACTCTGATTTTCGTCTGGTTTTTATTAAACTTGAAATATGGATTGCAGCCTCCTGCTGGTTTCAATCAGCCAGGCAGTTGGCGTTTGTTTGCATTTACAGCATCCACTCACAAGTGGTCATTGGAGAAACTGATGCCAGGTTTGAGCTGATGCGCTTGTCCACTTGTGATGGATTCACATAAGATGCATGTTAATGTAAACGGAGCCATACCGAGGGACATTTGTAATATTTTTACATATATGCTTATGTGGAAGGACAAAAAGGTTTTAGTCTCTAAGTGAACCACCGTGACTGTGGGAGTGATTTCCATTAAAACAGGTACTCCCTGGAATAAATGGTTACGGCCTAGAGCTTTCAAAAAGAGAAACCTCAGTTTGGTTTAGACCCATAAAGCCTTTCCCCTTTAGTGAAGACAACCAGTCTGCCTGTGCTGTGCTAGTCTATACTGAGTCATACTGCTGCCTTGAAGTGCTTATTGTGATGTTCCATGTATATTTAGGTGGAGCCTTATCCTATTCAGCTTGGCTCAGTTCAGTCCTCTTTATTTAAAAATGAGGGTGAAAATCTCAGTGGAAATAGAAAACAAATATGATTTCAGATGTATAATAGTGAAGATTTGAATTACACTTTGGTTCGGTGAAAACTGTGTCGACAGATTTTTATCTCAATGAAAAATAGGAGGACATATGTTCGTAGCCTTGTGACCAAATTGCACGCTGCATTAATTAATCCATTTATTTAACAGTCTGCAGTAGTTAGTTAGATCTGTGAATGTGTGCCGAACTCAGCAAATTGTCTGCAGATGGTAGACTGATAGCTAATTGTGAAGTGATTCAGGCCAGTTACAGTTGTCACAGCAACAGAGAGAAGAAAAAAAACAGAAGATGTGGTTGTGCACACTCAGCGACGTCATCCATGGCATTCAGCCCTGAGTGGCTTCACAGAATGTATGACTGGAATCTCAGTGTGCAAAAATCCACCCAACTGCACAGAGTGCCTCATGTAGATTTAACTCTGGGTAGGGAGATATACAGGACAGGGGGAAATGGGCTGTAAGGAAAAGTAAGTAAGGTTCTATCTGTGAGATCTTATCTACGGTTAAATGCTTAAAGTATCTTATCTAAACCTACATTAAGGAGTGTTTTGAGACCCATCAGGTTGTTTATTTCGACTGTTATTTCTTACGAGGATGGTTGGATGGTGTCTGCGTGATAGTTTTTCCTCCGCTGCGTTCACATAACAATGCGCACCTCTCAAAAATAAGTCAAACTCTCTATTGAAACCCGAACAACAGAAACTCTTGACACACTCACAGCTCTGTGTTTCACACTACTGTAAAGCGACAGCAATATGAAATCAAACAGTGTTTTTGATATAGTGTATGATTTAATGTCACACTCCACCAGCAACCTCATCAGCAACCACCCACTGACTCATCGGAGAGTTTCCACCTGTTGTCTGAGCTCTTTCTGTGTGTGTGTGTGTGTGTGTGTTTTGTGGTGGTGTTGAGGGGTCTGTTTATAACAGAGGGAGGAAGACAGCTGTCAAAGCTAACAGTCTCCTGCTAGTTTCAGTGGACAGGTGTGAAAGGGGGCAGCCTCAGACAAACACACAGCATCCTCTTATTTCGCCCCTTAGTGGATAAAGGCTAAAGCGTGTTTTCAAAGTCTGACCTTTGGGCCGGAGATCATTGTAGCTGATCATTATTGGCCATGCTTTTGTGTAGGAAATAAGCCTGATTGTGACAACACATCCTCCGGTCTAATAAAACTTAGAGCTTCTACAGTTTACTACAGTTCTGTCGAATTATTTGAATGTTTTGCTTTAGTGGAATAACCCTTTACATGTGGTTTTGTGATTACTCGCCCTGCAGCTGGTTTGCTACTGCTCTGCAGTGTTGAATGCGTCTCATACAAAGTTTAGACTGACAGCTGAATGCTGCATCATTTGTGTCTGCAGTATGTGTGTGTCAGTGCCTTTCTACTGGCTGATCCCTCCATACTGCTCGAGCTTAGCCCGCTTTAAGTCAGGACCGAATGTTTAAGCCCGGTGCACTCTTATTGATGCGCTCCTAATTCCAGCAAGCTACATTCTCCTGAGAGTGGCTGATAGTTTTGCAGTCATCTGAAAAAGAAAGTACACACTCTGTCAGATCTACGGTTTTATGTATCCGGAGATTATAATACATAAAAGATTATGCATCGGGGCATAATAAAGAAAACTCACCAGGTCTTAAAAATTAGGTTAATATACCCTTAGATGGGTAAAACATATTACACTATGTCATTGTCAGTCACTTACATTGAAAGTGTAAAAAACTAAGTACACCCTATGATTGAACAGCTTGTAGAACCACCTTTAGCAGCAATAACTTGAAATAATGATTTTCTATATAAGGTCATCCGCCTCTCAGGTCACTTTGGAAGAACACAGCTCTCTTAAGGTCCCACCACAGACTTTCAGTCTGGACTTTGACTGGACCACTGCACCTGGATCTTTTCTTTTTCATAAGCCCTCCACCAGTTGGTTAACAGTTGGTGTGAGGGGCTTGTGCTGATATCTCCACAAGTGCTGCAGTGCATAATGACCAGACATCACCACTTTGGTCTCACCTGTCCAAAGGACACTGTTTTACAAACCTAACCGTGCTGTTGTGCTCTTCTTTTTAATGAGAGCAGGATTTCTCCTGGCAACCTTTCTTAGATTTACAACCGCCTCGAAGGTTCTGCACTTGGGAATAATCTTTCTCACCATAGACTCTTAAACTTTAGATTGTTTGAAATGACCTTTTAACCTTCTACAGATTAATGGGCAGCAGCAATTGTCCTCTAAGATCATTGCTCTCATTCACATATTCTTCTGTTTCTTTTATCAAATGGCTGAACGCATCAGACATGGTGATCAGTCTGATAAGGCTACACGTCAACTCGCAGTCACATGAAAGTCAAGCCTGTCGCTCTGCTCTAATAGAATCCTGTTTTTCTTAATAGAATCCTGAGGAGTTTTTAAACCATAGACTCATCTGACAAAATCAACACTCAAGTATCTTCCTATACATGCGATGATCTCATCCAGAGAGTTAGAAGTAGCAGAATGTCTTGAATGTTTTCTCACACTTTTCACAGCATTGTGGTGTTGAACATATTTTGGTTAGTAACTCAGCTTCTCTCCAGTGCATGCATACTGGGACAAGTGGTCCAATTAAATGGCCAGTTGAGCTGTAACCACAGCTCAATGAGTTGAAATTCAACACCAAAGTGTGGATGCTTAAGTGACTCATTTACTGCAGCTTCTCAGAAGTCTGCTTCTTGAGGGATGAGCACTCAAATACATTTACAAAAGCCACTTCCTCTTGCTCTCATGAGTGCAATGAAGGCAAAATGTTCCTTTGGGACAAAGAAAAACTTCCGCTCTTTTGGGCAGAAATAGACATCTAGGATAATGTAAACCAGCAAACTTGGTTGATGATCTCATCCAGTTGTTCTTGGCAGCTGGCTAAAGAAAGCCCCACTGGTATACATGTGTGGCTGAATACACTCTTCCTCTTTTAGTTAGGCCGAGAATATTATCTGTATATGGCCTTACATGCACAAAATACTGCAACACTGACGCTGTTGCATAAGAGTTTTGAATTGTGTGCTGACTTCAGACTTGTTATTCAGCGTGGGGGCATGAGAGATGGTGGGTGTAAACTAAAAAATGGCTCACAGAGGGCTGCTGTTAAAACCTTCTTCTAGTCATGAACCCCGATGAGTAAAAACTGAACCTGAATGTTTAGTTCAGGGTTCAGAGGGCAAGCAATGGTTTACAGATGTTTGTCTCTGGATGATTTTTAATGTGACTGCTATGATTCGGGTGGGGAAGTGGTGACTTACTCAAGAACACATCATGTTTGCAGATGCTGGGCTTGAAAACTGTCTTGTGTTCATGTAATTTCATTCTGAAAGCTGTAAAAGGAAGTGACATGCAATTGTAAAACTAAAACTAAATACTGCAGCGAGTCCTTTTATGACCCCGGAAGCATGATTAGGCTTTTAGGTGTCTTATGTTGCTTTCTGTTGCTCTGTTTTTCTGTGCATCATCGTATTTTCATTTGTCACCCGTCTGTCTTGGACTTTAACTCCAGTTCTGACCTCAGACCTTTTAAAACGCACAAGCAGTAGTTGTTTTTCTGTTCAGCACAGACAGCTTCATTTAGGACAGTGGGCCATTGATCTGCCAGGCTTTTCACACCTTCTCAGATTCCCAGAGGTCTTTTCATTGATGTCCAACAGACTGTTTGTGCATCAGAAAGAAAGAAAGAAAGCATAATGTTTTGGCAAGATGGTGCATCTCAATTTTGCAGTTGAAGGCTTTTATTGGAAACTATAAACATAGAACCGAACATTAATTATGTTTCAACAGAATATCTCTCGATTAAAATGTAGAGATTACCTTAGCTGCACTATTTCTGTGTTAACACTCCTTGTTGTGTCTTTCAGGATCCTCATCGTCTTCAGCGTTTCCCAGTTTGCCGAGCAGAACCAGCAGTTCCACCAGCTGTCCCTCCTCTGCTCACAGAGACTCTGGCAGCGACTTAGAAAGCCTCCTGAATGCAGAACCGGGATATGACAGCATCTTCAGAAAGGTCTGTAAAATTACACTGGTTTTGAGAGTGTTCTTAAACAATGAATTCAATCTCAAAGAGCAATGCATCCTGGGAAGAATGCTCGTCCAAACACGGAAAACCAAGGAGGACAAAGGAGGACATAGATTTAAATGTGCACAGATGAAATAAAAAAAAAAAACGTTTTCAAATAGGTGCTGGGTTGGTGCCACAGCTAGTTATGACTTTCTTTTAACTTTAGAACCTTTCAAGAGCTGCTTTGATTTTCCACAGCCAGAAAGCCACCAGAGTCGTGCCATTTTTGGCACTTAACTGCCTCGTCCAAAACCTGTTTAAAAATATACAAGGCTACTGTGCACGGAGACCGATTTATCTTCACACATCCCAGTGTTTGTCTCATTTCCCCGATGTCCTGATATCACCAGTCTAGTTAAAATCGCTGCTTTTAAAAGTTCTTTACAGCGCTCAGCAGCATTTCCAAACGCTGACCCATACTGCTGAAAAAGGGATTTATACACGCTGTTTTGAGCAGAATTGGTAAATACCAGCTAGCGAAATAAATACACCAGATGAAATTTGTGTTGCTCCAGATGGGATTTATAAATACAGTTGAAAAGTGTAACATGAACACCACTTTATGCAGGACAGCGTCCACAAACATGACAAGCATTTTAGAACATTTCAATGCAGGTAAATAAGAGGAACGCTGAGCTCATGAGCTTCCACTGACTCTGTGTTCATGTTGAAGCGCAGTTTGTTTTATTCTTCTCTCTTGAGAAGAAGACTAGATGCTACACTGGACCTGGTTTTTCAAACATGGCGAGCACAAAGCTTGAGTTTGTTCTGGTTGGTCTTCATAATCCCTCCCCAAACCCCTCGCTTAAGCAGTTCTTTGCCCTGGTTCAGCAAAAAGTTGGTGCTACTGTAGCAGCAGTTTTCCAGGCCTGGAACCCTTTGCTATGGAAGCAAGTTCTCTGCTGTATTACTGTGAATAAGCATGTTACAGGACTACACTACTGAAGGATCAATAATTAGATTTAAAAACAACAGAACAAAAGTGCACACGCTCACTTTTATTCAACAGAGAAGTCTGTAACCCTGCAATCTTTACTGGCTGCAGTCCACAAAGTCAGGTTCACTCATGTTGAACAGCAGGAATATATTTTGTTTGCCTCTGCATCTACCCCTATAGGGGTTATATCATATTTATAACATAGTTCTTTTTCTCAAGCTGAGCTTGGTTTCATTTCTCAGCACCCCAAGGCTAAGATGCCAAACATCAACTAAGCATCATTTTAAACCGGCAGCTCTACTCTGCTGTGTAGAAAGTGTGAGCTGTGGTCCCTGGTTTCGCCCTGCTCTTAGAAGTCCATGTGAAGCCAAGCGCCCTTTGGTTATACTTGCATCTCACAGTGTTGTGTCTTTCTGCTGCGTTGAGCACTTGAAACATGCTCGTGGTAATGTGAACCACATGCCCTGTTTGTTGTAAGCAACAGCGAACAATCGGTGCGGTGAATATCGGCTCCCTGGGAGAAGACACAGTGATGCTGACGTTTCGGACACTGCAGACAGGCAGAGATGGGTAAAATGTGGCATGAAGTTCACAAGCTTAGAATTCAAACAGAAGTTTAATTCTGAAAGGGAGGATTATCTTCTTTGCTGCTCTCTGAAGAGAAAATGTATTTCTTTTGTAAGACACAGTTCTGTCAATATAGAAAAACTGGTAGGGAAAGTCTTTCATAACTCCAAAGGTCACAGCTTTGATCCCAGAAACATGTGAGCTGAGCTTGCATCCTGTGCCCTTGGGAGAGAAAGCGTAACTTTAAATGCTCATTAATTGTTGTGTGGAAAGACATAAGTATAAGCCAAAAGCCTGCAATATAAAAGTTGGAAGCTTTGCTGACTCTTTCTCTTGACTCTAAAGCCAATATTCACTGCAGTCACGTGCCCTCCCTGCCCTGAAATACCCCCCCACACACACACACACACACACAAGCTCATGTATTCTCTCACTCCCAGAGGAAGTTGTCTGCAGCATAAAGCAGATCTTTCTTTCCCAGCACTCCAACAGAAGCAGCTCTATGCTCACAGCTCACACTGCAGCTGGAAGCACAATAGGCCCAGTTAAAGCTCACACCTACAAATTAGCTCTAAAAATCACTATCCCAAACCTGTGTGTCCCCATGCAGGAGCTTATTCCCACCGGTCTCAGCCGGAGCGTAGTTTGACCCATACAGATTGTTTTCATAGTGTTTTCCATTGCAGAGGAATCCCAGCATATAGTACATACATTTAGCATTGTGCTAATGTCTTTTTGCAAAGGTGTGTATTCCTTTCCAAATATACAATGGATCTACTCGCACTCTGTATGTTTACCATGAGAGTCCTGTGACCTAGAGAAATGGAAAAAATAAAAAAAAAGACTGCACATCATTGAGAGACATCTGCAAAAGCTTTGTTTCCCTCATCATTTATTGGTGTTTGTTATAATGTCAGTGTTGCTATAAAGTGGCTGCGGCTCGTTATTTATAAGCCCCGCCATTTGGTCCTCATTATGTTCCATTCCTGTGGATTAAATGGCTCTTCCAGCCTTCTCTGAATTCATTGCATGCCTCAGTAAAGAAACGCTGATGGATGTACAATGTGATAGGCCAGGTGATTAACAGTGATTTGAAGGACATCTCTTGTTCCATTTTATTTAGTTTGATTGTGTTGTGTATCGCCACATGTGCTATTTTTGTTATATTCTGCACTCTCCTCTGTAAGACTCCCCACTGTCAGATGTAGTTCACTCACACTAACTCAAGTGCTTCTTGATTAAAGCTGGAATGGAAGTAAATACTCAAAGTGATACCGCATCACATGTTTGCTCTCTGAGTGTTGAATCAATGAAGCTGTTCTTGTGGAACGTGACAAACTATCACTTATGGGAACAGTGTCTTACCTTGACAGTTCTCTGGAGATGCATAATGTGAGGCAGTGATGCTTGAAAATAATACTACTATATGAACTTCTTTGGATGTCTGCAGAATGATGAGCCAGTGACGGGAGGAGACAGTGCCAGCGAGGTTTCCGCCTCCTGTTCCTCTACAGACGACACCGCCAGCGTCGGCCCATCCAGTTCCAGCCCGGAGGGGAGCCAGGGGCTTGGCTGCAGCTGGAGCCCTGAGGAGGGCATCCAGCCCGGGGCTTCTACCGCTGCAGGCGTGGACGGTGGTGGTAATAGTGGAGGAGGATCAGGGGACGTTGAAGAGGAGGCAAAAGACAGAGTGACCGAGGTGCCGAGGCGTTCTTGCATCTTCCGGAACAGCAATCGCTCCCTGTCCCCTCTTCGCCGCCACAGCTGGGGTCCAGGAAAGAACAACGGAGGAGAGGCAGAGATGAACCAGAGGAGGTGAGAGTGGGATTGGACTAGATTACATTGGCCTCTTAAAGAGGGAGGTCTTCTCATGTCATTGTGGTTGAAGCTGATTTGAGTATGTCACAGGAACAGGTCCCAGAGAACACCTGCTGGTGGTAGTCAGCAGACGCCTGCAGACATGATGAGTGCAGATCACATGACAATGTTTTCACAGCTTGTTGATTGTTGATGTCATTCCTGCCTGCCACGTTGAAACTTTCATTCCTCCTTGCTGTGCGCAGCTGTGTTGCCATTTGTTTAGCGACCGCAGGGAGCTACCAGAAGTATACACACAGACGCATATACACAAAGGCTCAGATCCACACTTCAGCACGTGTCATACTTCCAGCCTCAAAGCCACACACTCGTCCACACTCACACCGACATGTGCAGAACGTCTTTGCAGGTTCTTTGTATGCAGCTGTCTGCAAAAAGAAAAACACGAGTCATCCAAAAGATGCAAATAAACAACAAAACACTTATT
The DNA here is from genome assembly GCF_036924035.1 of Leuresthes tenuis. Lineage (NCBI taxonomy): Eukaryota > Metazoa > Chordata > Actinopteri > Atheriniformes > Atherinopsidae > Leuresthes > Leuresthes tenuis. The sequence continues at coordinate 9,577,081 of NW_027325356.1, read as the reverse complement.
TGTGACATCCTGTAAACACGTCAGAAGCAGATTGAAATAAGAGATCAGTGAGACACTCACGTCATCAACATGTCCTGTTTGTCTCGCTTTGACTTATCTTCTGTTTTGTGACATTTTAAAAGAATGCTTTCTTCCTAAGAGTTTCTTAGAATCCACACTGAATGTGACATATTTGTGGTTCACAAAGGATACCCGAGCGGTTTATTCATTCAGTCCACACTGACTGCGTCCTCTGTTCAACATCTGCATCCACAGAGCCAGCTGTCTGTCTGTCTGTCTGAGAGCAGAGCAGCCACTCTAACTGTCCTCACCGCACAGAGAAGTTGTGGGATAAGGAGAGTTTTCATGTGGTCTCATCAGGAAGGACTCAACAGTGTTTCAATGGATGTACTGTACTAGGTTAAAGCCCCCAGCCTCTTTGTGTCTGTTTTTATGGGGAAGCGTAAATATTCGAAAGCAAAGGCAATGCCCAAACTGTTTCATGGGACCTCTAAGATTGTGTTTGTAAGATTACACATCATCACAAGTGTGAGAAGGGGGAAATAGACTTGAGATACACTGACTAATAGATTAGAAAAAAAGGACATCTTCCTATTTCCATGAGGTGTCCAAGAGGATGTCGGACAGCTTTTTACCCTCACTTAATAACAAAAATCCATCTTGTAGGAGACTATAAAGCCTGCAAGGTAAGGGACAGCTATTTGTGCTACAACAGGGGGTCATACTCCTGGCTTTATGCAGAAACCTCCTTTTTAAACTGAGAAATTGCCACTCTTGGCTCAGAAATAGCTCTTTACATTCTCCCAGTAGTTCTTTCCCCCTGTTTTCGTGCTAAGCTAAGCTAAGCGTCTCCTGGCTCTAGCTCTAGATGTAATAGACAGGAATGTTAGTTGTATCACTCCTCTGACTTGAATGTTGGCGAGAAAGCGACTGATGATTTCAGAAGAACTGTTAGTTTACGATCATTATTCTGAACAAACACCTGTGTTATTGCTCCTCCAACACACTCAGAAGTGCCGTAAAATTCTCACCTGCTCAACAAACTCATGATCCTAATTTATTCATTCTTTATGTTCTTGCATACGTGCAATCCTCACATCCCATCTCATCTTACTCATCATCCACCACTTCCTGTCTCTGTTTCCACCACCTTCAGTTCCATTCGTAGCCCTGGAGAGGGGAAGCCAGCCTTTCACAGGAGAAGGTATTAACGAATAACATTCATAAGTTAATTTGTTGCTAAGATTGACTTGTGTGTTGGTGTGGGCTTTTTAATGTGGGCTTCCTGCACTGCTCCTGCTTTCTGCTGCATTCCTGCTGGCAACTGGGTAAAAAAAAAACCCTCTCTTCTCTCTTTTCACCCCTGTTGGAATCTGCATAGAGCGCTGTGGCAAATAGATGGTTATGGTTGTGGTGTTTTGTATTGCAGTGGTAATAAACAAGCATCCACGGAGAAAAGAGAGGAGTTTAGCTCTGGAGACTCTGATGTTCTGGTCAGAGATTGAGAACTGGGGCATTTTTTCGTGTTTAGTGTAAAAAGTTTCTGTAGGGAATTCTTCAAGACTATAAAGGTATAAGAAGAGTTTGAATTTTGTCCTGGAGGAGAAGACAATGTGTTACAGCAGTAAAAGCAGAGTGGAAGTTGTTCCAATTGTAGAATTGCTATGTTATGGAGGGGGGTAGAAGTGGTGAAGAAAGAGCCGGTATCATCCAAAGTTAATCTTGCATGAACCAGAATAGTTTCAGTTCTGTAGGCTGAGCCAAACACTCGTCCTGGACTCATGAAGATTATTGAATTTGAAACAGTCAGGCATTTATAATTCATCAGACCGCCCACATTCTGGTTGAGTCGAGTATTTTCTTTAGCACAGGGAGGACCTGTGGTTGGACAGAGTTTCAATTTCAATGTCCTTCTCATTCAAATATTTACCAATCAGCTCTTTTGAGTCTGGAATAGACTGAAGTTATAGAATGATGAAGTTAAGATTGTGTTTAATGTTCCTTCAACACTCTTGTTTAATTCTTGTGTAATATTTTTTTTTATTATTGATTTTTACGTTATTTTAACCAAAAGATTTAGTGCCTGTAATTTGAAATCGACTCAATCGAAGGCTTTATACAAACTCCAATCAGAAAAGTGGAAATTTAAGAAAGGCCATCAAATCAGAAATAAATGAATTACTTAAACGGAATGATTATCACGTTGCAGACTGTATGGACCCAAGATATTTCATGTCTTAACTGGTCATCTTCATATACATCCACTGTTGCTTTTCATGCCTTACAACATGACAAGAAGGTTTGAACTTTTGAGTAATTTAGAGCTCGTAATGAAAAAAATATGTAGAACAGCTGATTGTAATTATGGGTTTGTACAAAAGCAGCCTCCATGCCATGAAAGACTGAGTCTTCAAGGAAAAGTAGCTTCAGTAGCTGAAATAACCTCATGGGTGGTTCACAAATGTCACCTAAAACTTTTTTGCAAGAGAGAACATCATGTTAACCTTGTCCAGAGGCAGTGTCGACTTCTCTGGGCTCAGAGCCTTCTGGGATGGACCACCACACAGTGGAGACGTGCATTGTGGGCAGACAATTCAAGATGAAAGGGATGCTGTGCGCTCTGGACCAAAGACGAAAAGGGACCATCCAGACAGTTATTATAGATAAGTCCAAAAACCAGGCTCTGTGATGGGATGAGGTTCTAGATGACAGCTTTTGTGGAGGCGTCCCCACATTTTTCAAGAGGACAACACAAAACCCCATTCTGCACACATTACCAACAGGAGAAGAGGTCACAGGTACTGGGCTGACCCGCCTGAGCTGTCCCTAACAGGCTGTGTGGGGTACTTTGAAACAAGAAATAAGGCTGTTGAAAGAAGAATGAAAGAACAAAATAACAACTTCACCTCTTGGTGTCCTCATCTTGAGTGTCTTTTAGGTGTTGTAGGCCTGAAATGCAGGAATGGGTGCATATTCACAAATGAAATGAATTTGATTTTGGGTTCATACTTTCCCCAGTATAAAAGTCCAATGTAAGTCAGAGCCTTTTTTTATTTGAGATTGTTAGTTTCTAATATAAACCAATAATATCAGTCCTTCTCTAGTCCTTCTCTCTCAGGCTCTAAATAAGACATGTCTATTATTGTAAAGGGCCTTCGCAGTAGCCACCTGGCCACATCTGACACATACAAGAAAGCAGCAGCTGCCACAGGAGCGCTTCCAGTGCCCAGGCTGTTCCTTTATGGGAGCCAGCTTTGTCTTCGTTTTATTTCCTGCATGCTACCGATATAATCACAACACTGCCATAGGAAATAAACTCAAAATCAATCACAGTGTTTGTTTCACCAGGGGAAACGTGGTGCTGTACATACACTGTCCAGTTATTGCAGAAAAATGCCCTCAGACGTCCCTGTAACTCTGTCATCTCTACATTTCCTCTGCCTGCTCCATTGTAACTCCGCTGTAATTGCTTGTCCATCATCCCATCACCTCTCCTTTATCCACCCCCACCTCTCTCTGTTAGTATCAGCTGGTGCCCTCCTGAGGCTCTCTACAGCAGCGGTGTGGAAGTAGTTAATTTCCACAGGTACTGTCTGTTGGTTGGAATTGCACACAATTTTATTTGAACTGGGCCTATTTATATCCTGCTTGATTTTCTTTTTTCTTTGTTGTGGGTGTGTATGCTTTTCTTTTCTTTTTTCTATGTATATAAATACCCTGTCAGTCAGTGGCTTCCTATATCTGAGTGCTGCAATAGCTTCAAGGTATTACTCAGTTGTGGACCTTCCCTAGGAAAATATATGTGATAACACTGCTGGGAATGAGGATTTTATTTGACAGATATAGCCATCTGCACTCACAGCTCTGAGGATTGGTGAATGCTGCTCTGCACCGATCACTGATGATTCTGTTAGTCCAGTCTTAGTTACTGATGCTTGAAAGTGTGGAGCTGGCGACTGGCAGAATAATGGAGTGCCATGCAAACCCAGAAGCTTAAGAAAAAAACAAAAAGGAAGATTTACTGCTGGAGCTTCAACTACCACCGCGGCTGTCCTGCAGTAGATAGAACTGCGGCCTGCTAGCATAGCTCATCCTGAAATGTAGTTGTAGTTTTCCTCCCCATAATCATTGTATTGGATTTTTCAAGGCCTCTTATTCCCAGTCATAGATCGATGTAATTGGGTTTGTAAATCACGGCTGCAGAGCTCTTGGTGCTGATGCTGATGTTGGAAGTCATTTGCAGCTGCATCAGCTGTAAATCTGCTCCAGCGCCTGGTGATAACTCAGCTGACTAAACACTGTGCCGGACCCGCTTTGTGTTTGTGTCTGTCAACAGGTGCATGTGTGCATGTCTGTGTGTGTTTATTTTAGCAGCACTTGTGTGTGTCTAGAAAGCTGTGATTAATAGTCCAGGTAGATCAGTGGAGCATGTGCACAGCACAGTCACTTCTCTTTCACTGAGGTCACCTTTGCTTTTTTTTTTTGTCCACACAGCTACAGCCTGGAGGGGCTTAGTGGGGGCCGAGAAGAGCTGAGGGGCTCCACAGGCCAAGGACCCCGTCTCCTGGAGCCCTCGAGGATGCCCCGCCATGACAGTGATGACAGGGGCTCCCTGGTTTCTCTGACAGAAGAGCAGGAAGATCGGGAGGAGAATGGCAGACTACATGATCCTGTAAGCTGAGGGAGACATTTAAACACACATCAAGTTTGTCCTTTAAATGAGAGATCCTCATAGTGTCACACCAAAGGATGCTCAAGATCTTCCTGAGTTTTATTCACGAGAGGGCAAATGGATTTGTAATGCTTGTAGATAAACAACCCCTAACCCCACAAGTCAGGGGAAATCTGAGACTTGTCAGTTTGGGGATTAGTGAGAATTAATAAAAATCACTGTCCTCCGGCACTTTCACTCCTCTCTCATTGGCTGTAAAACAAACCGTGAACACACGACCATAAATCAAATATCCAGTTTCCCCTTTTTAGTCACCGTTCCTGTTTCCAGATTAGCAAGTTTTGATGTTTCGTTCCACATTTTATCTGCCTGCTTTTGTGTTCTATTTGAAAATGTCAGGCAGCAGGTTTGAACTTTGTGTTTTGCGATGCAGAAATTAAGGCGGTATCAGCCTCTGCGGAACAGCTGTCCTTCAATGAGCCTGCCGCTCACCAAGTCTGTGTCCATGGTCGCCATCAGCCATAAAGACATCGATGGTGAGAGACCTTTCTTAACTTGATCCCATTTAAGTTACTAATTCAATCAAGTCATTTCTTGTAACATTAAGCCTCTCCGTTCTGTCTATCAGTTGATTTCCTTTTTTGTTATCCTGCTTTGAAGTTTCCCTTTATTAAATCACAAGTAAATCCTTTTAAAACAGCCAGTGTTAAACCCCAATGGTTACCTCACATGCTGGGGCAGCAGAGTTTATCAGTCCAAACAGCTGATGTAGCGATACCTAGAAGACAAGGTAAAGACTGCAGTTATTATTACCGCAGCTAAATTGCAGATTTGCATCAGGTGTTAGCATGACAAAGCTACTTGTCATGGTGATTCTCACTGTCATCAGGTTATCATAGTTCCCTTTTTTTTTAAATAATCCATCCATGTGGTTCTCTCCTCCCTGCCCTCCCAGCGGTGGGACACCTGAGACGTAAAAGGCGAATTTCCTTCTCTTTCAACCTTTCACCCATCATCACCAAATCTAAGTCTCAGTTCATTTTTGGGGACTCCTCATCCAGCGATGATGAGGATAACTTCAGTAAGTACTCAGCTGTAAGCTTAGCTGCAGTAGAAAATAGATGTCATATCAGAATCAGAGCAGTAGCCGTTCCCAGTAGAGCCTTGGATCCTCTCCACTGACTGTGACCACGTTCACCGTGGCAGCGTGCAAAGAATGAGAAGGCTCACAAGCTGTGCAGCCAAGCCATATTTGTGTTTTGGTGACATCATAAAAATCCCAGACCCACCCAAATGTATTTAGCAAAAGTATTTACACATGCAACCAGACTTAAGTGCCCATCTGTGACTGAAAGTTGCTGCTCCTCTTAAAGAAGCACAGTTTGATAAAGGTTCCCACTATCTTTTTGAGTGCTTCAGTGCTGGACTGACAAAACTAAACACCATTTTATGTTGAAGGCCAGTGAGGCCATAACGTCCGCTTGCAATAAACTTCCCATAAGGAGACCCCTAATTACAGCCGGTATTAAGCTATTGGCAGTATGATTGTGCATTTGAATATGCTTGGAGCAAAACTGCTGGAGCAGAAAACTACCTCTTACCTTTGGCAGAAGGCCACACTCCATAAGACTTACACAGAGCGGGATTTCAATGACCTGTAGTGTCTGATAAAAAATGAAACAGAGTTACCAGAAAAAGAAGAAAACATCCTTCAGAAGTGCTGCAGTAATGTGAGGAAACACTTTCATCCCTTCAGATAAATGTGAGCCCGTCGCCTTTATTTCCCCCTTCTTATTTGTTCGATAGTTCATGAGATATTTCCAGCAGTGTTATCCGTCTCCTTGACTGCATAGCTACCAGCACAGGCAGGCCACAGCTTTGCTCTCATTATCCTGTTTGACTTTCTGATGCAGAGCTGGCAAACTAACCGGTGCTGTGCATACTTTCACGTGTGTCTGAATATTATCTCACATCGTTGCATTTTCTCTGCAGCTGGGGATTTCTTTCTTTACTTTTTTCCTTTGGAGTCATCCGCCCTGTAGGCGTAAATTGCACTGGATACGCTGCTTTTGGCCTCTGCTGCGTACCAGTTACTTAGCTGTTGGCCTTCCTCAGTTCTGCGAGGGTAAAAGCTGAATAGCTTGCTCATGGGTAATAAACGTGGCCTACTCTGGTCTTTGCCAAATTCTTGCAGCTAAGCCGTGAAGCAAAACCATTTGGCTCAAAAGAATGACTTGCTAGTGAGCTCATACACTGGCTGAATATTCAGTGCGAGGATGAGTGCGGTTAGTGTAGACTCAGAGATGCTTGTCACCTGTACTAAAGGGCTGAAAAAACAGCACCTGCCACTATAACAGAAGAAAAATTGTCCCTCGGCTCACTTCTTCTCTTCTTTCATTGCAGGTATGAGGTCTTTTTCTTGCACCTCGGGGTCACTAGCATACAGGTCAGCTCAACTGTGCTCAAACACATTATCAGAAGCTTCCTGAGCCGCTCAGGCTTGGAAAGTCCTATAAAGAACCGTGTGGTTCCATGTATGTGTGTCTGTGTGTTCCAGTATATCTGAGGAGGAGCCTGGGCCTCTGCGGAGCGACACTGAGGGAAAGAGCGGGACAAAAGTCAGCCGGACCTTCAGCTACCTCAAGAACAAGATGTACAAAAAGACAAGGGTAAGCAAACCTTGTAAGCAAAAAGAGATTTTAAAAAGATACTTAGCCATGCTGTGTCCATGCTAGAGTGCAGGCCTCAGCAGTGTGTTGAGTTGAACCTTCTGTTGCCCTCTCCTTAAACATTTATCCTTTTAAGTAAGGATGACTGAGCACCTGGCTGCTTCTCAGCCTCACGCTGCTCCGCTGTCGCACATTGAAATTCACACTGAGATCTGCCTTACATATCCTCTCCTGCTGGCTTCTGAGCAGCCCCCATCGATCAGCTGGAGCTTATGTGTTTTGCTTTAGGGTTTAAAACGTCCCTCGTCCAGTCTTCCCCAGCAGGACTGGTTTCACAACATTTTCTGGTTGCTGACATGAGTTCTGTTGTGGGAGACGGTCGATGTCAGAGAAAAAATCCAACAAATACACGAGTCTCACCTGAAACGACTTTAATATGGAAATTACAGAGCTGCATTTAGAAACCGCACTTTGAAAATGCAGGAGTGATTTATTTAGTGACTGTTGAGACGATTTATGAGTACATTTGTCGACATTAATTTTTGACATTGACAGTCCTTCTTGTCATATCTGCATCTCTGACAATAAAGACACAAGTATTAAATGTGTTTCTATTGGGTATTTAAAAGGGTCCTAAAGAGTCCTAAATGTAACGTGGTGACACACATTTAGAGATATGTAAAACTTGCAGCCCTTGCACAGACGCACTGTGGGGTGAACAGGAAGTAAAACAGGAAGACAGACTTGGCTGTGGTTTTTTAATCTTCTCTCTAAGCCTGGCCATTGCTTTGCTTTTAAAGTGACAGGATTCTGAAAGAGTTGGTCACAGCCCGCAGCTGTTCGCCGCCTGTTGAAGGTCAACATTATTGGCCACCAATAAAACTTTGATGTTTTTAAAGGGACTCATTTGGCTGTGACAGCTCCTTGTCACGGTTACTGGATGGCATCTGCCTCTTCAGTGACAGCAGCAGTGATGGATTCAGCAACCACAGACATTAGAAATAAACTTGTTTATTGAGTTAGTTGACAAGAATAGGATGATTTTTGATTTAACTAACATACTGTGATTCTAAGAAATTATTCTTCATCACACAGCTGTGTGTGTGTGTCGCACAGCTACAGTTTCTGTTCAATACTGAAAGTCTGTTGTGGAAGAGGACCTAGTTTGTTCTGCATCAGCCTGAAGGGTCATTGCAGAAATAGTACCTCCTGTAGCAAGGCAGTTACTTCCTCTTAACAGCGTTCCTGATGGAGGCTCGGTGCTGGTTGTAGCTTCAGCCGCTCGGCCGCAGCCAGAGATGTTATGCAGGAGGTTCACAGGGAGACATGGCTTCTCACTGAGATGGAAAGATTGGCTCAAGGTAGGCAGACAGCGTGTCCTGATTTCCCAGTCATACTGTAGTAAAAGTGTTTTGCGGCTGTCACAATAACATATTTGAAGCTTTCCTTTCTGGACTGATGTCTTTTTCCAGTGAAGTCACAGCTTGTTAGATTTTGTTTCACAAGAATGTCTCTTTGTTTAAAATTTCTGGCTTACATGTCACAAGCGATTACATCTCCTGTTACGAATGCTCGTGGCCAAAAATGTCTGACAGTCGTCTTTTCCTCCTTTGTCTTTTGATAAGTTGAACTGTTTTTGTATTTACTACATGAAAGGTATCAAAAAGTAATTTCAGCGGTGTCGAAGGATGTTTTTATTAGGTCTGTTTTTCATGGAAGCTTGTCGGTGTGTTTCACAGTTGGTTAGAAAGTGCTTGTTGTAGGAAGTGAGAATGAATGCTGTGTGTTGTAATGGCTTTGAAACATGTTGTTGTCCTGTCAGCCTTTTGGCATCCTAAAACTGAACAAAATGAGCTTGAGTCTGTCAGAGCTTTGTGGACCTCGCAAACCAAGAGGCCCAAGGCTGGCCATTAAAATGAGCTGGAAAACTTCATTTTCCCATTTCCTCTGGGTTTGGGTGGAGTCTCTGTGATGCAAATCCAAGAGAATGAGAGCTCTGTTCTTCTCTGCATCACTTTATGGGATTGTGATTCAGCTCAGTGTGCAGGGATGACCAACTGCTGAGGATGAGCTTGTTCATTAATGCAAAGGCAGCAGAAAGACTGGCCTGTTATGGAAAGGTCAGAGATGTGATTCCCAGACTGTGTGTCTCCATCAGTAGTCCTGTATCCTGCAGATGTGTCACCCCCTACTCACTCAGTTAGACTTTTATAATACCACCCCAATTCCAAAAAAAGTTGGGACTTCTGTGTATGATTAAAATAAAACCAGATTGGAGGGATTCGCAAATCTCATGAACCTATATTTTATTTACAACAAAGCATTAAAGTAAGAAAAATACTGAAAAATCTGACCTCATCTTGAAAGAGACGGCTGGAGGAAGATGTTGCAACTAATCAGGTTAAATGACTAATTAACCTTGGTCTGTAACATGACTGGCTATATAAAGAGCACCGTGGAGATGCAGAGTCTCTCAGAAGTAAATATGGGCAGAGGTTCGGTAATCTGCAAAACATGTCTACAAATTATGTTGCAGTTGCACAATAATGTTCCTTAAGGTCAAACTGTAAATACTAAAGTACCAATAGTCGAGTAGAACACAACCAGGTTATCAGACCAGCTAGAAAAGCACCACATTTAAAATGGTCCTTTAAAGAGACACTTTGTTGTTAACATAATTGTTGCATCACTTAATATGCAAAACCTCCTGCTGTGCAACATCAGAGTAATTATATTGCTCTGTGGGGTTTATATTGGAATTTAACATGAAAGTGAAACGTTGTGCCAGTATCTGGTTGATTATTCTGCTTCACAGGCAAACCGGCCTCACTCAGTTTCATTCTTCCCTTAACTTCGTATTGGATGGTACTGTACAAGAGATGAAGTGCAGTTCATACTTGGATCATGTTAACTGCTGTAATTCCACTCATTCCAGGAAAAGGAGCGAGATAAAAGGGAGAAGGACAAAGAAGGCAAGGAGAAGGACAAGAAGACAGTGAATGGTCATCTTTTTGCAACAATCTGCTCGAACCAGGCCGCCCAGTGCTCCCAGTGCAATAAGTCTTTTAATAACAAGGAGACTCTCCTTTGCACGTGTAAGTATACTTTACCCCAGAGTCTCTTTCAATACTCCCTCTTATGATCAGCACTTGACTTGTCAAATTAAAAGCTGTGGTCCTCTGTTTAAAGAATTTCTCTTATTGCAGTTTCATGTCTGAATGCTAAGCTGTGAACTGAACATGGAGAGAAAAAAAAGTGGAAAATAGCGTGGGTACAGTACCAGCCATGACTCATTCTGTACAGCAGGTCATGTCAACTTAATGTAAACCTCACTTCATAGCATACAACTGTCATTTTTAGCCACATTTGTAAAAGTTTGAGTCATAGAAAATATGAATTGATCCTTATTAAAAAGGTGGGCCTGTTTATGCCTTTACCGAAGGCATCAGTATCATGTTTCTGACACGTCGAACTTGCTGTACTTCTCCTCCACCTCATAATTGTGGTCGGCTAAATGGCTGCATGCAGCCAGCCTCAATATCTCTAAGAAGTAGTGTAGCTCCCTAAAGGATGGCTTGCAATGTAACCCAGTCAGGTTGTGAGTACAGACAACAAAGCTGTTTTTGAATTTGGTCACTGGAGGACCGGCAGCCAGCCTAAAGAGGATGTAGTGTATTGTGCAAGGCTTTTGGCTTAACCCCCCACCCCCATCCAAAAGAAAGAGGAAAAAAAGCTCAAAAAAGGAGAAATGGGTTCTGCTAGGGATTGAAGCCATCTTCTTTATAGTCACATTCTGCCTCAGATACGCAACGCTGACGAGAAACATCTCTTTTTGTGTTCAGTTGGTCTATTTCCGATTGTTAGAGCCATAAACAGTTCTGAGGGAGGTTGTTTTCTGGAGGTTTATACTCGCAGATGTCTGGCTGGTGTCCACTCAGCAGACAAATACAGTGATCCTTTGTCTCAGAGTTCCTGGAATTAGTTAAACAGCTCTAAAAGGCAGGAAAATATCCAATTAAACCAAGAGAAGAGGAGAAAGATGAAAATCACACACACACACACAATGTTTTTCAGGCGACGAGCGGAAGTGTCTTCAAATCATCGATGGTGTCGCTGCTTTTGTATATTTGCTGAGCTGTGCTGTGTTGGTTTCTCACCCTGACTGAGAGTGTAAGTGTGCTGATGTAATCCCAAGAGCAGAAATGTATGCAACTGGTAGTCTGGCTGAGGGTTTAACTTGTGCAACATGTCAGTTAAATACGCTTTTGCGGAGGTGGAAAGGCGTCAGTATGAAAATTTGATGAAACTTCTGTGAAAACTGGTTGTGGAGTGACATTTTGAGACGATCAGAAACAGGTCCTCGTCTTGCTGTCACTTCCTGCTCGACCACAACCTCTTTTTTTGCTTTACTTTGCATGTATGTGCTAAAGCAGTACAACAGTATGTTGACAGTATGAAATGTGAACATCATGTGGTAGTTTGTGAAAGAATACCGGAGAGGTGGAGCCCCGTTTGACTGGACAGGATCAAAAAGCAGAGCAGATCTTATTATAGCAGTTGAGAATTATGACTTTGGTGATTTGGGAATGTTTACATGATTGAATTGTTCCCATGCAATGCTGTGTACATGGCGTGTGCGTCATTCTACGGCCTATCCCTCTTTTCCATTCGTCCACAAGCAGTATTACCCCTCGATTGCATCACATGTGCTGCAGTCTGGCTTTCATTAGCAGACTGGTGGAGTTTCCTGGCTGGCCATGAAAACCAGTCAAAATTTCTAGCCCCCACCTTTCCACACACCCTCGCTGGCCCCAACACCACCACCAGGCTCACAGTATTCACTGCCGCTTTTCTTTTCCAGACTGCAATGCTTCCGTCCACAAGGGCTGCAAGGACAGCCTGCCTGTCTGTGCCAAGGTGAAGATGAAGGTAAAAAAAAGTTCCCTTCCAGTCGCTCCTCATCTGACTCTGTAGCATTTTGTTGTCCTGCAGCCAAGATCACTTTTCTTTTCATTTATGCTTTTTTTCCTCTGTTTCTCTTATCAGTTACCAAAACAGCAGCTTGCAGCACAAGATTCAAGCTCCCTTCCTGCAGTCACGATGAGGAACAAATGTGAGTGTCAAACTAAACCAGGTTCAAAACATAACCAACATGGCCAATAGTCATAGTATGTGACAGAAAGTAGTTCTCTACTGCACAATATCCCTTTTATTTGCAAAAACATTCAACTGCAAAGTAAAGATTAGATTTACTGAGTTAGAAGCCTCACAGAAGGTGTTCCATTCTTTGTAAATAATTCAGAAGAACATCTTTCCATATGTTGTTGTTGACAAACTCAATATTCCTCAGCATGCAGGATTCTGGCTTTAAATAGGAAGGAAACTTGGCTATTCTATAGAGGTTCTTTTACAGCAGCTGGAGGTCAAAAGGGTTTTGTTGCTCTGCCTTACATTAGTTTTCACATTCTTCTTCTTTAGAAACGTTGTTTGGCTTGCTTTGAATTGTCATACTAAAGTAAAGCTGCTCTGTCAGATCTTTCGAGTGTCACCTCTTCGGTGAAGCTTCACAGTCAGGACGCTGGTAGCCAGATTCATGGCAAAAACACTGGACCCCATCTGAGCTCGACGTTTTCACATCTGACCAAAATTCCTCAGGCTTCTTTTTCATGTTCATCAGAAAAGTTTTGTACCAAAAAGTAAACTGAACATTGATTGAAAACTTTAAATATTAATATTTAAATAGAAATAGTCCTTTACTTTGGTTTTATGCCTTCTTTGCTGATTGATTGCACACGTCTCTTGAAACTCTTTTTTTGTTTACTTTTTTTATGTTATGCACCAAAGTTACAATAGTAGCAATGGTGCTCTCTGTCTGTACATTGTCAAAACAAGGTGTTCTTTTAACGGGTTTTAGATCCGGGGATCCGAGAATTTATCAGAACACAATGGAGATTCTCTTGATTTATCCTCAAGTGGGTAGATAAAACAGACACAAACAGTAGCATCTCAACTTTTCCTGAAGTTCGTTCACTTAAAGAATCATTAGCATTATTTGGGAAATGCAGAATTGAACAAGCACTGCAGTGTAAAAGGCTTCCTTTTAGTATCCTCTGTGGTCATGGGGGTGTTTTGAGGTTATCTCTAACCAAGATATGAACTGTCTCTGCTCCAGCTGGTGGGACGAGGGAACGCCCCTGGTCAGCCATCTTGTCACCAGAAGACCATTCTTCTCTGATGATCTCGTCATCGCGGAGGCACACCAGCATCATGGCTTTCCATGGAAACAATCTCTCTAAGAGCCTCTCAATAAGCAACATAGCTGGGTAAGTTATTGTGTGTGTGTGTACGCGTGTGTGTGATGGCATGAAGAGCCTGGGGTGTTCACATTTCCATTTAAATTGGATACAATGTTTAAGTTGACATTCAACTTTTTATTAAAGCCATTTTTAATTGTTTGGTTTTATGTATTAATTGTTTTTCTTTTCTAATTTGTGAACACTTCAATGCATCACTGCATCCACAGTGTGTTTAAACAGATTAATGGGCATCTGTGGTACTAACCTGTTATGAAAACAGCATTCGTATTTTAACCTTTATTATCACTTCTCCATTCAGTCCAGTGTTTGATGAGATGCCCATTAAAGGCCTGCGGTATCTCTCTCAATCCACTGACTCGCTCAACAGAACCAACCAGGTTACAGAATCCATGGAATCTCTCACAGATGAAGGTCAGCACACGCACGCACACACACACACGTACACACACCTCTCCTCATACCCAAAGAATTGACTTAATCCCTTAGTAATATTGCAAATATTAACTGTGTTATTTGTCCAGGAACAGAGATGATGGACGGGCAGCTGATGGGGGAGTTTGAGGCAGAAGTCAAAGAGCTGGAGGCAGATTCGTGGAGTCTGGGTGTGGAGCAGCAGTACCTGCAGCTGCTGGACAAAGAGCTGGTGAAGAGACAAGATGTCATCTACGGTACAGCTAATCGTGATATACTCTGATATGAACTGATTTTTAGACGTTAAAGCCAATCTTAGTATATGACAGGCAGTTTGAGGTAAACTGTGTGAAACTACATTTCCCTGATTTGTCAGCTGAGAGTGCACCTGAGCTGTTTAATCAAAATGTTGAAGTCTAATTTGGCTTATTTATAATAATTTCCCCTCAGCTGGACTTTTATTACTCTCTGTTGAGTTTGTTTAGGTATGATCTAAGTCTGAACGAGGCCACATGTTCACATTGTTGAATCATGCATTGAAATACATCATGTTTGCTGTTAAAACTGTGAGCTGTGTCTTTTAATTTGAACCTACTTGTGGAAAATCATGATGAACCTCATTCTGAGAACCTTACTCCCTGCAAAGGCTCTACAGAGGCAAACAAAATGATTTATTGAAATGAACAAGTCACTTGGCAGACTACAGCTTGTTGTTCTGAAGGTTTGTGAAGAGTGAGGACACGGCTACTTCTGTCATGAATTGTAATCGCGTCTCCCTTTTCATGTCTGCAGAGCTGATGCAGACAGAAATGCATCACATCCGGACGCTGCGCATTATGTCAGAAGTGTTCAGCAAAGGCCTGCAGAAGGAGGTGCAGTTGGAGATGCAGACGGTTGAGAAGCTGTTCCCGGCACTAGATGACCTTTTGGAGCTCCACTCGCAGCACCTCCTGCGCCTCCTGGAGCGGAAGAAGGAGAGTCAGCTGGAGGAGGGAAGCTTCATCATCAGCAGGATAGGAGACATCCTGGTCAACCAGGTCAGAGCTGGCAGAGTGGTCCTGAATATAGATTTTGGTTCTTTCTTGATGATATTATAAATGTTAGTTGGGTAGATGGCCTATGGGTGCTGTAAAACCTTGAAATTAGAACAATATAACATTGTTAGCATTTTGACATCTGTCACATTCTGCTGTAGTTCTCGGGATCCAACGGTGAAACTATGAAGAGGGTTTATGGAAGGTTCTGCAGCCGCCACAGTGAAGCCGTCAACCTCTACAAGGACCTCATGACCAAAGACAGACGCTTCAAAGCCTTTATCAAAGTAAGAATATTTAGGTATTAAGTATTTGTCAAGTTTTTGTTTTGCTGCTTAACATTAACGTAAACATAACTTTAACACTGTTTATTGGTATTCAAGTCTTAATGCTCACTGTCACGATCATCATGTCAATTTCAACACCTACCTGATTTTTACTCCAACTGACTTTTAAAGTTTCTGAGTGATTATGCGGAACTCTGCCACCTGTTGTGTGGGCGTGTCTCTCTGAAGCACCTCTTGTTTATTCTCCCAGAAAAAGATGAGTTGCAGCATTGTGCGGAGGCTTGGTATCCCAGAATGCATTCTGCTTGTGACCCAGAGGATAACAAAGTACCCTGTGCTGATACAGAGAATGCTGCAGCACACCAAAGGTTGGTTTCATGTCAGCTGTGTTCTGCTTTGTGCACATAGCTTCATAATGGAGGGAACTGGGAGGAGGGAGTCAGTTTGATAAACACAGACTGTTAATGCAGAATGTTTCTTCCCTCTGTGCAGAGCAGGAGAGGGAATTTTAAGTCATAGGTTTTAAACCAGTAAAGAAAGACATCACCTGCAGTCCTGAATTAAGTTTTAACTTTGAACTTGTGTCCAAAGGATTCTCTCTCTCTCACACACAAACACACACACACACAAGTGAGAGCAAACAAGATGGCAAAAGAAACCGATTCCGGTGTGCGAATTGTTACAGTAAGAAGTTGATTTTGTAGTTCAAACAGCATCTTAACATTTCAGCAAGACTGCTCTCTTTGAAGTTGTTTTAGGACATGTTAAGATCGACCTAAATGTTAAATGTCAGATTTATAAAATGTGTAGAGGCAAAACTAAACCGAAGCCCTGTCAGGCATTGACACACAAGTCCAGGGATCTCTCCAACACAAAATCATACATGCCTTTTATATTTTTCACGTCTGTCCAGCATTATAAACATATTTTCATTTAAAGATTGTTTTCAAGTTATTTGCTACATCATCTTGAGCCTATTTTGAGCCTCCTCCTAAGTTTTTTTTTCTGTATTCATTCATGTGGTAAATTTGTCAGATTTGAGTTCATCTATTTTTGGAAAACTGAGACAGATGTTGGATAAGTTTTTTTTAGGACAATAGATCAAACCTACTTTGAGGAGCAGAAAACTTCACACCATATTTATATCTGATTTAAAGCAGTTCTCATCAGCTGGCCTCCTACTGTGTACCTTCTCTCTGATCCTTCCCAAGAGCCTCTTTATAGTACCATGTGGGAGCTCTGACTTAATCCCCAGGGTACTTAAGAAGACTCTTTCCTGCCAACTCTCACATACGCTGAAAGGAAAAAACACCGTATACTCACAGTTCGAGATGATGTTGTGCTGTGTAGGAGCATTGAAGTACAACAGGAGGAAAATAGCCCACTTTTTTGGCATTTGTGATATTCTCAGATAAATAAATTTACATTTGATAACTGGATGAGCCACATAGTTAGTATTAGCATAGAGTACCTCAAAAACTTCATTAACCAAATGGGTTTAGTTAGGAATTGTTCCTCATTTGGAAACTATGCTTGTTCACTTTCCCTCTGAGAGTTAACAAGAGCATTGATTCCACTCTCATGTGTACATGCAGTAGATGTAAGAAGCTACAGCTAGCAGCTGGTTAGCGTAGCTTAGCATAAAGCCTTTTCACAGTTACTCTCTAAGACTTCAACTCTCACCGCGATAGATGTAAATAAAGATGACTTGTTCTATCTTTGTGGCTCTAACTGCTAATCCTACATGCCGCTCTTCAGCTGCTTTAAAGTTGATTTTTTTTTTTGTCATTTTCTCAGATTGAGCAGATAGTCAATATATTATGTCATGAAGATCTCTGATGTTGAGAAAGAAAATGCAGTATTTCTAAAAGGCAAACATATTCATAAATTAATCATACAAGTCTGAGAATAAATGTCAAAAAATCTGTATGTACTGCAGCGGTCTGGATAAATGCCAGAAGGGTTTGCAAAATATCCCTTCATCCTCTTTGTGCTATGTGCAAACACTTTCTCAGTTGTGCTGCTCTCCACGTCAGGTTCAGCTGTGTTAGACCAGAGCTGTTGAAATAACAAATGCATTGTTGCATAAATACAATGGGCCTGAATTAATGTCTCTGCTGGTTTAAAATGTGATTTCAATGGTACTTCTGTGTAAGCTAAAGTGGCAACACAGTTTCCCTTCTAACCTGTCGCCATGTTTGCGGGGCAGAGAGCGAGGAAGACTACGATGACCTGACGGATGCTGTTCGGCTGGTGAAGGAGGTGATTGCGGCGGTCGACAGCAAGGTGAACGAGCACGAGAAGAAGCGGCGCCTGAAGGAATTTCACAGCCGCCTGGACACCAAGTCCATCATGATGATGAAGAACGGTCAGATATTTGCCAGGGAGGACTTGCTGAGGAGGAAGCTGATCCATGACGGGGCGCTGCAGCTGAAAAACATCCAGGGAAGACTAAAGGGTGAGGGGATACTTCACAGTTCTTTCTTTTTGAATCTTTAAAAGTGGAAATACAATGGAACTCTTGACTTACTTCGCTTCTTTGGTCTGTTTTTCCTTTAGATGTCCATGCTCTGCTCCTCTCGGATGTCTTGGTTTTCCTCCAAGAGAAAGACCAGAAATATATCTTTGCCATGCTGGTAGGTTGTTGCTGTCAGCTTTTCCCTCCTTTTCCATGCTCTCTTGTTCCTTCCCTCCAGTTATAAAGATCTTATATGCGCTGCCAGAGAGGTTGTTGTCATATTTTCCCATCCCACCGCTGTTCCTGTTAGCATTAGCTGCCGTGCTTAGTTTTCCCACTGTGCAATAATGCCTCTTGCTTGCACGCTAGCTCAACCTCATAACGCCAATCTGGCCCTGGGCTTTTAACCCAGCTGTGATAAATCATGTATGTTTGAGTAGTTTTTTTCCACGTTTACAGGACTTGCAGTTTCATGGCATGGAGCATTCTCCTTGTCACACATTAAGGGGAATGAAAACAGAGACAGGCCTGTGGCAGATTAATGAAATCCATCAGTAAAAAAATTAAAAAAGGCTTGACTTGTACAAGATAGGGCTGCTGACACTCAGAGGGGGTAACACCACTCTAAATGGATGACAGACATATGATCCGTGTCTTTTATTTTTAAAGTTGCGTGCAGCCAGTAGCACCTGGTCAAGAGGGGGAACAAAGTTTTCTTAAGCTTAAGTCCTCGTGATTTGAAAATATTTGGACTGAATAAGATTCCTTTTTATTTAAACAGGACACAGAATGTTTGCCTTTCCCTGTTTGCTGTTGAAAATTTGAGCTTTCTCATCTGCCAATAGTGGTTCTTATCACTAGGCTGCAGTGGAGGGATGTCAAAAACAATGAATTATGTGGAAAAAAACAAAACAATCTCACCAGATAATCACTTGATTTGATTCGAACGTCAGAGCGAAGGCTTGGATTTTTGTTCCCTTTGTTTACAGTGCAGTCACACTGAGAAGGGAAACAGAAAATTCTTAACCTATTCCTTAAACCTCAGACAAGCGGTTTGCTGGAAAAATGTGGGGATGTGGTTACAACTGAAGAGTTTGACTTGATGGAGCAGAAATCAAACGGTGGTTTGTGGTTCTGGTGCACTAAAATGTGCTTTACAATGTTGGCAGCCTTGATGATCTCACTTTGTGTTGTTCTTTTCTTTTTGTCCTACATCTTTTTCTTTTTTTTTTCTATCACTCAAAAACGACCTTTCCTTTGCCTTCTCTGCACTTGTCTTTCTCTCCTTTCCTTGATCCATAATTACCCCCCTCCTCTCTCGTTTTCTTGTGCTGCAACCCACCCTTCTTCCTGCTCTTGCCATCCTCTCCTTCCTCTTGACCCTCCCACTGTCTTCTTTTTTTTTCACCCTCTTTTCATGTCACCTCCCATCAAACACTCCCTTTCTCCCTCCTCCAACCCTCCCTGCAGGACCAGCGCTCCACGGTCATCTCCCTCCAGAAGCTGATTGTCAGAGAGGTGGCTAACAAAGAGCGCGGCCTCTTCCTCATCACGGCAGGCATTGAGAAGCCGGAGATGATGGAGGTTTTGGTCAGCTCAAAGGATGAACGCAACACCTGGATGCAGCTCATCCAAGAAGCCATGCAGTCCATGTGAGTTGGATCCATTTAGGTGTTCGTGTAACTGCTTCTGGGTTTGGGTTTTTCAGTATCCTACTATTCCAATGCTTTAAGGCTTTTTTGTTACCAGAGAAATATTTTTTCTACATTGTTCTCAAACGCTGGCCTAATCTTCGCCTTTTACTCTTACTTGTAAACTTGTAAAAATCTGCATTCCCAGTGCTTAACACTCTGGGCTGGCCCCTTAGAGTTCACTCTGTGTTGTGAGGCAGGAGTTACACCCTGCCCAGTTCTCTAGATCATAGTATATACAGTAAGTTGTGACAGAGCGCTGTGCTGTTAGGAGGATTAGTACTACTCTACCTGGGGATGGGATGTACTCGGGGACAGTCTAATGCTGGATTGGCTTCAAGGGCAGCTCACTATAAGCAGAGGATTATTCGAATGCAGCCAGTGGGAAGGAGAGAGATTTAGTACTCTGTCTCTCTCCCTCCTGCTCTGACTTCTGCCAGAATACAAAAGTGAAATCAAGCTATTGGCAGAAATGAAGATGAAAACAAAACTGAAGCTCATGCTGTCATCTCTATGGCGAAACGTATGGAGGCTTTTTGGTAGCTCTCAACTTGTGTCTTGTCCTTTGACATACTGCATAAGACAAGGATATAAATACTTTTAACGAATAAAAAAACAAAAACATCTATTATTCTGGAACATGTCAGAGGTTAGTGGATGTAACTCAGAAATGTCCTAGTTTGAAAGCATTCTGAAAAATTCCCAAAAGTTGAAATAAGAAATGTTTGGAATTTTTGTTCTTTAAACGAATTTTCACCCTGATTTTCTATCATAGGTGAGGAAAAGTTGAATCACCTCTTTCAAATTTAGAGATAAACACATTAGACATGGATTTTGTCACGTAAATCACAGCCATTTCACCTGTCGATGTTCATCATGTGCGTCTTCCCTTTGTTTGGTTGGACAGGGAGAAGGATGAGGATGAAGGGATTCCCAGCGAGACAGAAGAAGACAAGAGACAGTTAGAAACCAAAGCCAAAGAGATGAGAGGTGAGAGAGACACGTTAAATGTGGCTGTGTGAAAGAAGTTTGCTCCAAGTATCATCAAATATTCCTCTCACCTGCTTCCTGTCTGTCTGTCTCCGCTGGCCAGATATGTTGCGGCAGAAGGATACAGAGATAATGTCTCTGCTGGAAGAGAAGGTGCGGCTCTTCAGGGGAATGTGGGAGGGTGTGAACCCAGGCGAGGAGGCCTCCCGGCAGGTTGAACCTTTCTTCAGGTCAGCCTGCAGCCAGGAGCCGCCCCGGGGGGCGTCCATCATGAAAGATGCCCTGCAGGAAGGTAAGACAGATGAAGAGATGCTGTTGGCAGCAATGAACTGATATGAATACAGTGAGAGGGAGACAGACAGCATCTTGTCTCTGCTTCTATCCTGGCATTTTATGGTAAATTATAATGAGTGCCTGACATTTTCAGCAACTTCCGACATACATTCTAAGCTCCCTATTATATTCCTGCTGTGTTGGTCCATGGCATGTGGTGGTCTTTTTTTAAAATTTCTTATCAAATCTGACCTCAACTCCCTTTAAACAGGTAGTCAGTTATCAGTGAGATCATATTTAGACATCTGACACCCAACATTACTAGCTGATTTTGCTTCAGGGCTGATTTGTACATTCTTGTATATTCATCCTTCAGATGAGAGCTCATACTATTTCAGATGTAATTAGCTTGGTAGCTGCATCTATTCTGAGTTTGAGAGCAAGCAGAGGGCAAGGGCATTTGAGTTTTGGCATGATTTTTGAAGAAGTGTAAAGAAAACATAAAAAGGACACGTGATGTGTTTTAAGATTTTTCCAAACTGTGTTTGGTGCTTTCACAGCCCAGCTCATCAAATGTGTATGAGAAGAAAGCAGCATCAGCCGAGAGAGATGCTGAGCCGTATACTGTGACAAAAAGACTGAAATGTGGAGAGAGACAGCGAAGCACAGGCACATTCTCTTCCCATTAAGACCGCTTGAAATTTTAACTTGAGAATTTTTTGGAAGATTGAAAAAAAAAAAAGAACCTGAAGGCAAGCTCAGTTTCCAGGATGGTTAGCAGCTAGTTATTTTTTTCAGACTGGAAATTACTTCCCAGGCAAAAATATGTTGGTTTTTTTTTTGTTTTTTTGTTTTTGTTTTGCCTTTTCATAGTTTCCTTTTTCTTCAGAAAAATGAAGAAAATAGAATTAAAAAACTGTTCAGGTCACAATGGATGTTCCAAGAAATTGTGTTGCGCATATTTGCGTTTAAAATGAGTGAATGCAGAGGTCAAAGCTGTGAGCTACACAAAGTAGGCTAATACTTCTGCTGATTTCTAAGTATTGCTGCCAACAAACAGTGTTCCACATAAACATGAGGTTGCTTAAAACGTACCAACATTACCAATAATTTTACAGTTTGCAGGTTTGGTAACTATGAAACATTGAAATAAATATTATCTGTGATTGTGGAGTAGTAATAGTCCTAATTTGATTTGTGAATTAGTATTATGGTTGCCCTGTGTTATTCTGAGGTGCGTCCCCCAGCAACACCTTTGATTCCTCTTGTTTTCCCTGGAAAAGTCACAGTTCTGCATCTCCAGTCTACAATCCCAGCTGATACCAAAACATCTCTTACTAGAGTTTATGTGAATTTTTCGGACTGCAAATATGTTTAAACTTTTAGTGAATAAGCTCTGCAGATCAAACAGGTTGTCAATAGTTGCTAAGCAACAGGAGCCAGTGCCAGGTTGAAAACAGAAGTGCCTGCCAGGAGTCATGGGTGCAGAGCTGTGCTGTAACACAGTTAGCTGGGATAATTCACTTACTGACCTGCACATTAATGTTTGCCTCTTTCTGGATGTGTGTGTGTGTGTGTGTGTGTGTGTGTGTGACAGTGGAGACATTACAGACGCTGGTGAACAGCAGCCTGGGAGGCGCAATGGCCAGCGTCCATGAGGGAGGAGGCGCCGGACCAGTGTGTTTGCCCCGTAGAGCCGAGACCTTCGGAGGCTTCGACAGTCACCAGATGCACAGCAGTAAGAGTAAGACTGCCCCTCCGTTTGCTGACATCAGATGGTGCAGTCCAGTTTAGTCCGTCTGGTAGCTGAGAAACACTGAACTCTACCTGTTTGTCAAACTGACACCCGGTTACTGGACCAAAAAGTCCACCGTTTTGAAAAAGTACACATTCAATTAATTTTTGCCTTTAAACTGAATTTTTGTGGCGACATAACAGCAGGCGCCACGCCCAATACTTTGCACAATGCCCCTGTTCAGAGCAGTAGATAAAAGCAGTAGATAAAAAGCATTTTAGAGGGAACTCGGACAGCAAAGCTGAGGCTTCCTAAGGGGAAACATGGCCTGAAGCGATAGCTGTGAACTGATGGCTTGCAAGCTGATAGTGTGGCAGATATTGAGCTGTAATGGACCCACGTCTCTGCATCCGCAGCAGTGCTGGAGAACTGATGCACTTACACTAGTTTGATGTACGAAAAACATATATAGTAGCTTTAATTTTGTTCTAAAAGCAAATGTAACTCAATTTAACACCACACAGTCAATGACATTTTAACAGCTGCATGTGTTGTGTGGATTTCATAGATATATGAGGAGCATTTAGATGTTAAATCAGACATATTTTGCCTCTTTTCCTGATTGAAATGTCTGTGACATGCTTTCACGTAAATACCAGAGATACAGCTGTTTTTCAGTTGTCTTTGCTGTGGTCAAAGCAGCTGATTTTAAGAGGTGGAAGTGAGTCATGAGGCATCACCCGGACATTTGTTGAAAAAAAAAAGAAAAACATTAACCTTAATTAATATTGTCCCAAGGACATAAAAGAAAGAAAGAAAGAAAGACAGAAATACATGCTTTAAGGTTTAATGCTAAATGAAGTTAAAAATCTTCAGGCCTCAGCCTCTGCAGGCTATATCTGAGCATTGGAAATGACTCAGTGGATCATAATCTCTACAGGAAACCGATGATGACATCAGTTCAATACCGGTCACTTGTTGACTTCATGATCACAGAAGCTCGCTGCTGACTGAGGGAAGCTTGTGTATCCCAGCAGCGTACATATATGATCGATACTTCTGCGCTTTCTACTGAACCGCTGAGCCACAGTATTTTCCATAGATTACACACTTCTGAACTTATTATACAGGCATCTAAAGAAGAGCATTTATTATCTAAAGGTTATATTATTTGGAAGGATTTCCTTTATTATGTCTGTTTTTGAGAGCACAGAGAGGTTCACTATCAGCAGCCTTCCCAACATATTAACTGGGAAACATATTAAAAACTTTTATGAACCTTTCAGACTTTTTTTCTAGTATTTCAAAGCTCCAATTGTAAGGTAATAATGGAAGAAAACAAAAAGAAGTATTTCTATGAAGACGCGATTGATTTTTCTCCTCGCTGGGTGGGTGTTGACCACCTTCAGGATGCACTTATCGACCAACCTGTTATGTCATCTCTAAAATGTGCTCTCCTCCACCACTTTCCTCTTGACCCTGAGTGACACATTTAATCTTTGAGAGCTTGTTTTAAGAATGAACAAATACTTTGTGTTTTTTGCTGATTGTTCCTGTGGTTTACCTTCTTTCCAGGTGGCGACAGAGACGAGAGCGAGGACGCGGCGGGAGATCTGCGCAGGACGGAGTCGGACAGCGTTTTAAAGAAGGTCTGCATCTCAGCGGCCAGTTGTCTTTTTGACTCTTACGAAGCTGTTCCCTCAGAGAAAGCTTGGGCATGTGCGGCGCTGAATTCGTCTTCCACCATTAACAAACACTATTAAGATTAATTTAGCTGCTTCTCCTCCCTCCTGTGAATTAGCCTCTTGACTCTTCCTGCCAGGTCCTGTTGCCACCGGTGACCATCAGTTCTATAAAGTAGTGGATGGAAATAAATGAATCAGGTTTAAGTGCTGCTATTATAACTCTGCCCTTTGCTGTCAGTTATCCCGCATATATCTGGCATCCCGAGCTGCACACAATTGTTTCTTGAATATTTTAGTGGAGACATGCTACTGTGTTGTGCTGTCTAACAAAAACATTTTCTCACCTCCGAAGCACTAACTCCCGCTCTTCAAACAGAACAAAAGAAAAGCATTAGATTTTTCTTCCCGGGCATTAAGCCAGAGTTCAAAGAGAGTGCAGCAGTAAAAGAAGAATCAGCGTGATCATTAAAAATACAATGCAGAGTTGATTCAAGCATTTCATCTTCTATTGAATCCACATTTATGTACGGTTGTCTTTGTAAACAAAAGGTTTTTAGACATGTTTAACCCACTTTAATTTAGAGGAAGCATGGGCGCCTGCTGTCATACATAATCATAACCACAATTAGATTTCACAACACAGACACTTTTACAGCGTTTATCATGTTCACTCAGTATAACGTACAATAAACAGCCCGACACACACTGGCAGATGTGTGTGTGTGAGGGCATCCCTGTGCTGTAGCTCTGCTCAGTGTGTGTGCTTATGTTTGTGTGCAGGGAGGAAACACTAACCTGCTGCAGCTGCTGAAGAGGAACAGTGAGGTAACGCCGACTTCCTGTGTCTAATTCGCTTACAGTCGCCGTTGACATGGAAACAGTCAAAACTCTGTGTCAACATCATTGTTGCCAGCTTCAGCTGCAACTGCTGCAAAACTGTAATTGATATATTAGTAGTTATATATGATGTTCTAAACACTTTGCCAAACAACAACAACAACGAAATAACTATGAAAAAAGCCGATGGCAAGAAAACTAAATAAAAAGAGTTCAGATCAGTGCCACATGAACATTATACAGTACCTTGTTAATAGTTAATGAAATAGCACACACATCGAGTCCCTGCAGCAGTCGCAGTGTGCCCGAGGAGGTTTGACTAAAAAGCTGTTTAAAAGGTTTCAGAGTTATTTAAAAATTTAGCAACAGTGTTTCTACACTGTAAATCGTCGCTCTGTCCGGTCCGGTCAGTTCTTTCCTCTAGTTTTTATGCAGACCGTGTTGTGTAATCCTGTGCCACAACACTACCTATACTAGCTGTCTTGTGCAGCTCCCACTTACATGGGGATCTTCTTTGTATGCTGGTAAACACTGACAGCAGAGAAAAGGTCGGCGGCTCGGCCTCTTTGTCAGTGTGTGAAGGGAGTAAATGTCACATCTATAAACTCTAGTCAGTTTGTTTTTTTTCTTTTTTCTAAAAGTCAAATGATAGACGTATATTCATAAAATGATGCGTCTTAGAATAGTCGAGAGCAGCTTTCAGCAATTCAGCATCAAACAATTGTCCCCGGCAAGCTGAGGAGGATTTTCTCTCTGTGTACAGTAACAGCAGGATGTTTTGAGGTCATGTGACGCTCAGCGTTCTCTCTTTTCCAACAGCAGGTCCTCGACAGTGTCTCCAACCTACACCTCCTGCTCAGCACTCTGCAGGTACGCTGTCTCCCATGCAGTGCATCTGTGTGCACCATATCAGAACTGACATGATGCAACTCTGTGAAGCTTTTAGCTGTCAGTGTGAATTTCTGCTGCTCTCCTCATCTGTGAAACAAGGAGAGATAAATTAGATAAGCTGTGGTGAAGTGTTAACACAGACATGCAGAAAGATACCATACGGAACCAGGAGGTGTGTGTGTCTCTGTCCATCCCAGGCGGTGGTGGTCCAGCAGGACAGTTACATTGAGGATCAGCGGCAGGCCCTGACTGAGCGGTCTTCCTCTTGTGCGTCCTTGTCGCGGCAGTCCTCGCGGCCCAGCTCACTGATTGAACAGGAGAAGCAGCGCAGCCTGGAGAAGCAGCGGCAGGAGCTGGCATCCCTGCAGAGACAACAGGCAGCTCATGCTGAGGAGAAGAGGAGGAGGGAGAAGGAGTGGGACCTCAGGGAGCAGCAGCTCACTCAAAGAGAGGCTCTGGTGCACTTACAGGTAACTATGCATCATCCTCCACCAATAGAATAAGACCAAGTAGTGTATTGACTATGTCAGGCAGAAGTTAGATGCTGCTGCAGCTGGCATTCTCAGGTTGAGGAGGAGGGTGTCTTTGCCACATATAAGCCTGGTTTTTACTGCCGTTTTTGATTTGCATTTAGAAGATGTATTAAAAAAAGTTGAATGGAAAAAAAAAACCTTCCACTAATGCACAAAAAAAGGTTATATACTCACTTGTGTTTTCTTTCCTTTTTTGTGTAAGACTTTACCCCCGAGGTAAGGAGCTCATTTGTTTGTGAGAAGATAAAGATATAATGGCCATCTAGCCATTTAAATGGCACCAAATGCCTCAGCTGAAAGGCGTGATGATCATTTCTTCTTGAGCCCTAAAAGAAAAGGGGTACCTTACCTCTGTACAAAAACCACAGGCATTGTTGCCTATACCACCCCCCTGTGGCAACACGATGCAGCCTAATTTACTCACTTCGTAAATGGGAACATTAAGTTTTTTAAGAGATGGCTTCAAATTTGCTTCACTAGTGAAAAAAAAAAAAAACCTGACCCAACTACTTCTCGAGTTACGCTGTTATTTACTGACCTGTAAACGTGCCACATTTGATGCCTTTCCCCCCAAAAAAAATATCACCTAGCCTTTAGCAGCCTGGGTAAACCATAGCTACTTTCTGTGGAATGCTGTAACTTGTGCTGGTGTAGAGAGAGCAGACATCACATCTCTGCATTACTGCACAGATCAGCATACGGGTGCAGCTTGGACCAAATAGATCTGACAACTTCTTGCTTCACAGTCCGCAGCAGCAGGGCAGCTGACGCAGTGTTCAGTGAAATAAAACTTCCCAGTTCTTACATTATCAGACAACCAGATAACAAGTATTATCTGATTCTGTGGAAGGAAATTCAGCTAGAAACACAACCAGCTTTTCACATCATTACCAAACTTCCATGTAAAAAGAAAAAAAAACAACAACAACATGCACCCAGACAGCAGAGCTGACGAGGACAGCTTCAAATATGCTTCCAGTCACAATCACATTTCATCTGGTCTGAAGGTAATATTCACTGTCGTGTGTAGCCACATGTGACCGTTTACCAATATTTCCAATAAATAAAATGATCCTTGAGTTTTGGTTCAACTGATAATCTGAATCAGTACCTCAAGTTATCAAACAAATGTTGTAGTGGAAAAGATTCAGTCCATATCCTCTGAATGTCGGGTATATATTAATGGAAACAAAAAAATACTCAAGCGAAGTACAAGCTCGTCAAATCTACAGTTTAGTTGAAGAAACGCATGAGCAGACACTAAATCATATACTCAGCACCAGTCAAATCTCGACGTCCAGTTTTTCTTCTCCTCACATTAAAGCCTAGTTTATGCTTCTGCGTTACGTTGACGGCGTACCTGCGCTGCAGCTATGCCGTCGATGCAGACCTCCAAAAAATCCAAAACACGTCACGTTGGCGCGGACTGCAAGGGCTGTGATTGGTCCGCTCAGAACGTAATTTCCGGCAGTTGCTTTTTCTGGTCTTTCTTCCTACACCAGACCACCTCCGCAAACGTCTCCTCTGTCGCCTGCGCTTCAACATTCAACATATAAGCATTTGTTGAAGGCTGAATTGATTTACCTCAACAGAACTGAGCTACATTCTAAGAAAGCATCCTGTGCCTCTTACTGTGAGTTCACTAAATGGAGAAATATAATTAAGCATGGCCTTGCATGAGTCACAACAATCAGTGAGTTGATCACTCCTTTTCTGTCAATTCAATATCTGATATTGTTGCATTCTGCTTGTCTGAAGACCTGAAAAAAGCCTGCAGCATCATTATCAGTATCATTTCAACTAATCAATCAATATGCTTCCCAACCACTGCAGGAGGAAGAGATCCTGAAGCTGCACAAGGTGCTAGATGATGAGAAGCAAGAGCTGCAGAGTAAGAAGGAGGAGTACCAGAAAGACCTGGAGAGGCTGCGGGACTCCCAGAGGAAGCTGGAGCGGGACAGGGACGCCATGAGGCGGCAGCTCGACAAGATGGAGGAGCTCCGTCTGTCTGAGGTGAGCGGGGGCCCTTAAAAGCAGTAATGATTGTGTGACCTGCTGATCCCCGCGGGGAAGCGGCCTCATCTGTTGCCAAGGCTGCCACATGCGAGCACTCAGCAGGCAGGAAAGGATTCAGTGTTTTTGCTCAATGACACTTCAGCAGGGTTGATGTGTGGAGGCTCACAGCAGAGGCTTGAACTCGGGTCCTCTTCAAAGTCAATTTTGAAATGCTCTTTGATGGAGCGGTATATTTAACACGTTAATTCAAACAGAATTTTTTCCTTTGCCACCACTGAACTCTTGTGGATTCACTTATTAAATCCCTATAGTTAATAACCATTAAAACATCATAGATATTCTCTCACAGTTGAAGACACCATCTGTGAGCTCATGTGTCTAACCTCCTTCCTGTACTTCCAGAGGACTCCCTCTACAACATCAGATGAGTCCCTGTTCCTCGGCAGCTCCCAGTCTTTGGAGCTGGACCCGCTGGAGCTCTCCTCCTCCTCTTCCTCCTCACTGCCAAGGCTGCAGCCCCAGCGGTCCAAGCCCAAAGGAAAGGGCCTGAATCCCTTCACCTCTTCCTCCACCAACCTCAAGGGCAGCGAGGCCAACAACCAGATCTCAAAGAGCTTCCTGCAGCTGGCCAAGAACAAGAGCAAAGATGGGAAGGAGAAGAAGAAGAAGAAGAACAAAGGAGGGAGTGCACAGACAGCAGGTACAGGATGGTGAGCGGGAGGCAGCGGATGGATTCAGATGAATTATTCAGTGTGTCCCAGTGAGTCATCAGGTTGAAGTGGAGTGTTTTATTGTCAAGGACACTTCACATCAGATGCACAATGTTTGGTTTTTATTGAAAAGAAGCTGTGCGGTTGGATGGATAATGAGACATAAAGGAGAGGAATGAATACACCAGGTCTACAGTTGTTTTCTGAAAGACTAATTTAACCCATGTTGGTGTCCAAAGTTTCAAGGTTTTCTGTACTTTTGTCATGCCGCAGTGCATGCTGGGTAGATCTGGGGTAAAAGAAAATTTCTCGAACAGTTCAGAACTTCAACAGGACTCGTTTGAAAGTGGTAGAAAATGGCATTCCATTTTCTTCTTTAAGCTTTTGAGGAGATGGTGAACCTTCCACATGAACGGCATTTTCTCATCACCTCAACCCAAATAAGGTCACATTGGAAGTGAGAAATGAAGCAATGTGCAGTACGCATCTGCTGACGCACGCTGCTGCTTTGCGACACGTCTTTCACCACAGTTGCCAGGTCTGCTGGTAACAAGCAGCTTTGTGCTTCTTTTTTCTTTTTGCATCTGTAAAATGGAAACTAATTTCCTCTCGAACCAGACGTTTTCATCTGCAGTGCACATTGTTGGAGCTCAAGGTCATCTTTGAGTCAGAACTCCGCCTCTCTGCATTAGTTAAAAAACTATCCTTCCGCTGTTTGTACAGAGTTGTGTGCTCACTCATTCAAGAATCCTTTTTTTTCCCAACGTACCTCCGTGTGTAACAGCAGCACATCATCCTCACACAGACTAACCCGGTAAACCTTTTTGGATTCTGGACATGTGCAGATCTGACACCATATCCAGCTCCATAATCTGAATACTGCCTGTTTAGAGTGAGCTAAATAATCAGATTATTATGACTGTGAACCTCAACTTCAACAGTTTGATAAGAGGGCAGCACACATGCCTTCTACAATCCGCAACTTTTTTTTTTTTGATGCTCTCAGATCTGCTTAGTATTTCGTCTGGGTCACAGAGACTCTGCATAGATCTGCTGCAATATTAAATTAGTCAGGAAAGTAAATAATTCAGCTGTCCTACATTTCAGGGGGAGTTAGTTGAAGCACCCTTTGAGCCTGAGTAGGAGTTTATTAACTGAGCTGTATATTTAGCTGTTTTCGCATGTAATCCTGTGTTTACTGGTCAGGAGCACAACAAAACTGAAAAATGCATGTAAACTTACATTCATAGATATGCAGTGATGGCTGTGATCTGAGCTGTGAGCTAACCTGCAGCTCCTGACAGCTGTTTTTTCTTTTCCCCGACAGCTGTTTAACTGGATCTCAGTGCTGCTGCTCCCTAAAACTCAACAATCCAAATCCTCTGGTGTGTCTGTGACACTGACTCCTCTCCTCTCCTCCTCGCAGACCCTCAGCACGTCCCAGAGCCTCCTATGGATGGAGAGATCTTCTTCTGCTAAGAGACGCTGCGTTCCTCCTCTTCATCATCAACACGAACCTGCCATGCCATTCTGAAAAGAGAAGAATGTGGTGCTTCCACACACTGTACAGTGCAGCGTGTGATACTGCAGTGCACCACAGGGGCTGTTTGAATCATCTTGAAAAGGCTTTTAATTAATTAGTTGTATAACATTACATGCTAGAAAAAAGCTGAAAATTGGATTTTTCCTGTGTTTCAGAGTGTAATACCACTGCTTTTAGTATGTGTATGTGTGTGTGTGTGTGTGTGTGTGTGTGTGGAGGGGGGGTATTTTAGGGATTCTGTTATGTTGTGGATGATGAGATCCATCCATGTGGCATTTGGACGTTCTGTGTCCAAAAATCCACTTTCATTGTCCAAAGAAATGATTCAAATGTCTTCATTTTCTGTAATTGGAGAACTCACTGAAAGCCTTTCGCAGTGAAATGCCTCTCAAGTTCGACCAAGTGTCCCAGTGGCTTTCGCTGCCTTTCTGTCTGTATGTCTGTCAGGCCACCTTCTTCCAACGCTCCGTCCTGGAATCAAGGGCCAGCCGCAGCAGGCTGCTTTGTTTATTGACAAAAGCAAAGCCTTTTCCCAGCAAGCAAGGACGATGCAGCCGAATCCAAGTGCCACTCAGACACAGAGATGAATGTGGGCGGACTCCACGTGGCACCGGAAAGTCTTCACTTCACTGAAAATCATATTCTTTAACTGTTACTTCAAGACTGAAACCACAGAAGGGAATATTTGTTGTTCTAGCAACATTTCTTCTTTTTTTTAAAAAAAAGGAAGCCCGGTGCTGTTTCAGTGTTGGTTCCTGTGTTCCGCTCCAAGATGCTGCTCTTTAAATGTACACACTGTCACTGTGTCTCTCTGTGTTTTAGAGCCTTGGGTGAATATTAGCTTGATCCTCACGTTATCTGCCCGTCGGTGAGCTTAATGCAGCCCTCATCTTTCATCTAAACTCAGAGGGGCTTTCCTTAGTTTTTTTTTTATCGAGTTTAACTCGGCAGTCGGCATCCTAACGGTTTCTTGCTCCCTCTTTCAGCTCTGGTTATCAGGTCTGTAGATGCACCTGCCGGTTTTAAGTAGTGGAGGCTTGTCATTTAGACAAGAGGCAAAACAGCTGGGTTAGTGTAAGTGAGACAGAAGGTTAACTTAAACATGTTTACGGTGTCCCTGTGTAATGGCTCCACCTGAGTCTGATCATTTCATATTGTTCAACCCTCATCAGTGTTGTTTCGCACTTTGGTCCCAAACATTGATACTTTTTTGTCAAGGACATCTTTGTATTCATTGCATTTTTTTTTCTTCTTCTTGAAAATCAAGAGCAAGAATGATCCAAAGAAAGCTGATTTGTTCGATTACATAAAATGCTGCCGTTAATTATTTTTTTCTTTAAATGAAAGAAGAAGCTTTTATGGAGAGTTTCCATTGGGATTTGTCTTAATGTTTAAGCCAGTGTTTTAGACCCACTCAGGCCACATTTCAGGCCACACAACTACCTGCTGGACAGGTAGGAAGGAAAAAAAAAAGCTGTCAACCTGTTGAAGCTGAAAAAAAAAAAGAAGAAGAATCTTTTCGCCACGAACAACCGAGCAGCATCACAGCACCGCCTCCTCGCTGCCTCTTTGTCTCATGTTTAAGTGCTTGTTTGTTAACTTGCCGTCTGTCTGGAGGATTTGACTTCATGTCCAGGCTGGTGCGTTATAGTGTGTCTTGTAAGAGGCTTACGAGGACTGCCAATTAGTTGGTTCATGTCTTTTGTTTGTGGCTCTGGTGTAATCCTTTCAAAGAAACAGAAAGGAATGGGCTTTCTTTTCCCCCCTTTTTTTGCTTTAGGTGTCCATATGCTCTGACCACTGGGGAGCACTGCACCTATAACTAAAAAAATCCCTCCTTCATAAAACAAGAGTATGCAGAAATAATCAAACTATTTGCTTGTGTTTTTTTTTCTACCTGCTGTGAAAAATTGACCGATTTTTCTCGGCAGGTCATCGCTGCACAGAGATAATGTGATGAGCGCAGGCTCTCGCACTCTCCCCACGGCATTTGTAATAGACTGAAGAAACAAATAAGTTGTCAGATTGCAATTGGTTATTCTGTGAAAGCAGTCGCTTTAATGTTGGGTGGGAGTGGGGGAGGGTGGGGGGTGTTGAGGGAGCGACCGGGCAGATCCACCAACCTGTCTCAACCGTTAGGGACAATCAGCAGACACAAAGTCAGGAAAAGGAACTCTTGCCCGATCGTGTTGAGCCTGAATATGAGACAAGCGTGTCCATCAGGTGAACCCTGCGTAGCCTTAAATCGTAATGATTAAATGCACTAGAGTACAACCCAGCGTCTTCTCGGGAGATAGAGGAGAGCATTTATACCTCGGCTTTCAATCGAAGGAAATGTTTGTACTATACAAATGGTACACGATTGTTTCATTCTCAACAATGTAAAGATAAAAAAAAAAGAAAAGGGCAAAAGTGTAAATATGATTTATGTATAAAACAAATCAAATGTACAAAAGAAATTCTTTGATTTGTGATTTATTGCAGCATTTTGTAAGAATGTTTTATTTATGTATTAAGCTCACCCTCAGGGTGGTGAACAATGTAAAGGCATATTTCCCTCACAATAAAAAAGAAATCATAATGCACATTGTTGGTTTTTGCACAGCGATTTACTTTTCTTATTGTTGATGTTTTCGTGATGACCTTCTAAAGGAGAGGGTTTGTGTCTGTGTTGTGTCTTTATTCAGCATTCCAACCCCAGAGGGTTTAATTCAGTTTGTCCATACAGCACCAGATCACAGCAAAAGTTGTCTAGAGCCACTTTAAAGAGAAACTAAACAAGTTAGATCGTGTCCAATTCAGTTGAATTCCATCCAAACCAATGAAATCTTCATTTTAAGTGCGTCACATACTGTGTTGTGCCGATTACACAAGATTTCCTAAGCAAAAGCACAGTTGTTGCTTTGGTTTTTTTGGACTGACAGCTATGGGTAGTAGAATTAAATCAGAAAATGTTGAAGCTTCCTAACAATAGAATCAGCAACATCAGAAACTGCAATCAAACGCTTCTTATAACTGCTGACAAGCATTTTGCATGTCTCCACTGGTATTTTGGACCATTCATCGTCTTTAAGATGGGAAGGCCTTCTTGCCATCACCCTAATCTTTAGCTCCCTCCACAGATTCTCTATCAGGACTCTGGCCGGGCAACTCCAAAACGTTAATATTTTTCTTGACTAACCACTTTTTCTCCACTTTTGCTGTGTGTCTTGAGTCATTGTCATGCTGAAATGTTCATGGCTGCCCAAGGCCAAGTTTCTCTGCAGCCTGCCAGATGTTGGAGTTAAGAATATTGGATGTCGTCTTCTTTTTTCATGGTGCCATTTACTTTGTTTTGGTTGCCCCCCCCCTTCTAAAAGCATTATGTTCCCACCATGCTTGAGTGTGTGGATGGTGTTCCTGGGCTTGAATGCTTGAAGGCTACATAATTGTGGCCAAACAATTACATTTTTGTTCAATCTGCCCTCGAAATAAAAGACCAGTTTTCTTCTTTGTCCAGATGAGATTTTTCAAAGGCCAAGTTCGCTTTTATGTGCCTTATTTGGAAAAACGGCGTCCTCCGTGGAATCCAGCAGTATGCACTGTCTGATAGGCTGTCTACCTTGAGATGTTCCCGCCAGCATGACCAAGATTATTCAGGATAGCCTTGGTGTGATTATCTGATTGTTTTACACCTCTCGCACCATCCGCCTTGCCACCCGTGAAGGTGTCACTTTTGACTTGACTTTTTAATAATACTTTCTGCTGTGGCCAATGGAACTCGGACATTTAGATATGGCCTTGTAGCCCTTCCTGAGTTGTGAGCAGCCATGATGCTCAACCACAGGTCATCACTGAGCTATTTTGTTTAAGCCATGACTTTTACCTGTTAAGTTGATCAAAAAACAGCTGTTCCCAATTAATCATAGTCATTAGGATGCTTTCAAACAGCTTGGACTGTTTGGAATGTCATGCAACCTTGAATGTCCCCATAGACTGTGACAATTTGCAATGGGTATAAATAATATCAGACACGTCAAACATAAGAATAGTTTTTTTCACTGAAATTGATGGTATATTGTAGTATTATATTTGGACACACATCTTTATCCTTTCCATTTAGAAGAAACATGTTGGTCAAATAATACAAATGACCTTAAATGAAAATCTGCCAGGGGTATGAATAATTTTGAGCTTAACTGTATATCAGAGCCAGTGACAAGTATGGTAAAACCTAGCCATTTAAAAAATTATAGTAAATGATGTGACTTCCTCCACTGACAGGAAAAGTAACACTGCACATCATGCTAGATTGTGGTGTTCTGCTAAGAAAACTGCATCCTGCTACCTACCTTAACATTTTTTGCATACCAGTTTCTCACACACACACAGTCCACCTCTACTGTAGTAGTTTTCCCCAGCAGCAACTACCTCAGATGGGCTTAAAGAACACATCAAAGATTCTGAGGTAATCACGCAGCCTCCTAACTCCCCAGATATCAATCTGGTGGCATCTGTGGGAAGAAAGTCTGATTTATCAAGATCTCAGCCAACAGCCACATATCCCAAAGGTTTACTGCTATCGACCTGATACCCGACCTTCGACGACACCCTCAGGTGTTCTTTGTCCAAACTCTGACTGGTCAGAGATGTTTTGGTGGTGTGAGGAGGACCTGCTTAGTATTAGGCAGACGGCTCTAATGTCAAGATGACCAAGATCTTTGCAGTCGTTTTTCATGCGGAACCAAATAACTTCTGAATGTGAACAGATATTTCAGCTTTTTGAGCTGAACATTGTTTGTCCAGGTAGGAAACAGCTAACTACTTGTTCATCTGATTATGGTGAAATGGTCAGTTCCTTTGGAATTCATAGATGTTTGATATAAGTTTCAGTCCAATCTACCAAATAATGGGAATTATTAAGGTGCAGGATTTAACAAGACTGGCGACCTGTCCAGGGTGTACCCCGCCTTTCGCCCGATGACTGCTGGGATAGGCTCCAGCCCACCCGCTACCCGACCAACGGATTGACGGTATAGAAAATGGATGGATGGATTTAACAAGGTCCCATGATCTTTCATGGAATTTCTTTTTAATGGCATGACATGAACTGGAAGGTCTGATCTATCAGCTTATTATTTCAACCAGAGCACTTTTATGTCTTAAATCTGCATGAAGGGTGTTGACAAGATTAGAAATATCTTCTCGTGGCTGTCTGTAACATCAGCTTGTTGAAATGTTTGCCTGCTCTTACATAAAAAATAGCTTGAAATGTTTCTGAGGGTTTATCTCATCTACTACCTGTTCCAAACCCCCCACCCCCCACCCCCCCTTTCCAAGACATTCCATTTTTTTTGGTGTATTTTATGTGTCGATGATCATCTTGTTGAAGGGTCCACTTGCAGTACAACTTTCAGTCAGATGACCAGTCTCCAAACCATAACACTTCCCCCACCATGCTACATAGCTGCTTTTAGATTATTCTCCTCAAAAGCTGCCTTTGGTCAGCACCAAACATGTCTGCTATTGGTTTGAGCTTACTATTTATGATGCACCTCTCCATCCCAAATTATACCAACATTTAAAAAACAAAACAAACCTGCTCTTTGGCATCTTGTTCACTGGTAGCAGCAGTTTTATTCTATTGATATTTTTGTACAGCAAAGACTTTTTGTTTCCTGGAACGCTTCCCGTGTTTGTCCAATATGTGAAATCTCTGTCTGATTGTAGACACAGCACTTGGACTGCAGCAGCTACCAGAGTTATGAGCTGAGCTGAGCTGAATTAGCTGAGGCAGCCAGGCCTGGAAAAGAACCACAGTCAGTTGAAATCTGCACTAATTGCTTTTTAATGTGAAGATTTATTTCATATAATTTAAAGATGTTTTTAAGTCCCTCGCAAGAGTCACAGGCATCCACAGCCATTTTTCCCGAGGGCCTCAGAGAGTTCTGGTATGGTTACACCACCACTGTAGGTGCTTAATGCATGTTTTTGTTATCATTGTTTACACATTTTTGAATATTGTAACAGCGGTCTGTTGTGCTCATGTAAAGTTGAATTCACCCTCTTCAGGTCAGCAGTGATCTCTGCCGTCAGTTTGTATCATACTGAGTCATGACAGTGGTCTGAACTGCACTTGCATTAACATTGCTGTTATATCCATGAACCAGTTGTCACACAGTCAGCATTATGGTTTCAGAGGCCCCCGAGTGTGGGACCCTCGATCCATAATACCCATAAAGAAACCTAAACAGCTGCCATTAATTCCCCGTTTTGTTTAAGTCAATCTAATTCCCATGACAGAATTCTGTCACTGCTTTGATTTCCTGTTAGCATTGGTCACGGTGCAGCAGTTTGAGCACCACCGCCGCAGGAAACGGCTGACAAAGATCTTGATGGACTGACAGCAGTGGCAGCACACAGGAGTGTTGGTTGTCCTGATAAATAAGCAGCAAGCTGCTTTCATCTCTCCATGCTCTCCACACCACACTATTTCCCTTCTGGTAACCTCCACTTTGGAGTTTCTTTTTTAACAGTAGGATCTCGGATGTCACGCCAGGTTCGTCACTGTGCAAATTGTCAAAATATTTTTCTCCAATCTGCTCTTTCCTCATACAGAATAATCTCCGGAGAAAAACTTCCCATCCGCTGATAAGAGCCAGTCGCTTGATAAGGTGTGGCGTAAATTCTGTTTGTTGGACCAAAACATTGTAAAGTTCCTCTATCTCTTTGTAGATCACTCCTGTTGTACATGAGCAGCAAGTCTGTTGCAGTGACAAAAAAACTAAATAGCCTCTTTTGCTTCTGGTTATCATGGTGATGGAAATATCCAGGTACATTGAGCCAATGCTGCAAAATAAGATGTGGAACAGGGATGAGAGGGAAAACTGTGCAAGTTTTCCAAATGAAAAATTCCATCATATCTTTGAAGATGCAAAACACAAAACAGTGCCTCTCTTGCAGATAAGTGTGTGGCTTGTGTGAATCAAGAGAAAAAATCTCAGAGTTCACGGTAAATTCCCAGATCTATCATTTATCTGCCACAGATTAGATAAATTTGACATTGTGCAGTTAATTACAGTCATGCGATAACTGTCTAAATCTGTCTAATTGATAGTTTGAAAGCAGCTTTGAATTGAGCTGAGATAAAAATAAAAAAAAGTTTAATCAAAGCACCAGCACTTACAAAAAGACTTATCTGTTACAGAAAAGGCCTCTGCAGCTCAGAGGTGGTCCCTCTGCACCTAATTCGACTCGCTCAACCTTTTTTCATTAAAAAAAAGAAAAAGAATGAGACTGTAATTAGTTAGAAAATTAAAAAACAACTGTGGAAGAAGCAATAAGAGTAGTAATACAACAATGTAAAACTAAACCTGCCAGTTGAAAGCTTTGTTTTATTTAAAATGAGGACAAACTTTTTGGTTTTAGAACAAATTGTTGTTGTTTTTTATTTTTTTAAATGATCCAAAGAATTGAAAATTAGATGCACAAACTGGAGGCTAACCTGCTTCACATCAGTAGAAAAGTCACAGTTTCTCTTTGCACTTTCAAGTGTACCGGCTGTTGTTCTAGCCTTTATCCCCAGTTTTTTTGGAAATGCCCTCATCATGCAATTACCAGAAACTCTACCTGACAACCTGTGAACTACCCCTTGTTAAAGTAAAGACTGGAACTTAGTCCTCTTGTCATGTCTTGCATCATTCTCCGAGTTGATCCGGCCATCATTTCAAGAGTAAGTAATGTGCCTATTTCTGGTCACCCGAAGACTGTAAATCCAAACATTTACCTGTTATTCTTTATATACTAAAAGCTTGGTAGCTAGGTGACACTGACAAGAACGTTAGGAAGAGGAAGAAGCAGAAGATTGACAAGTACCGGGGGTCCGAAGGGAAGTGGGGAGGGTAAAGTTCAAAGTGGTCACAGATAAGAGCTTTAGAGGCTGTGACCCTCAAACCTAAGTGGCTCCAGCATATTCCATATCTCAGATATCTGTACTCACAAGCCAGAATTTGACAGCATGTATTTATGATGTCTGCTATTTGGTATTGGAAAAGTTTTACAGAGAAAACAAAAGCCTCCTGCCTCCAGGTTAAAGTTCTTCTGAAGCCTTTTTACTACTTAAATTTTGAAGATGACCAGGATAGAGCTTATTTTACTAAAGACAGATACTGGTATACTTTAATCTGCAGAAAAAACTGTTAAATCATAACAATCAGATGAAAGGTTGTGGTAATAAAAGCCCAAACTTTCACTCTGAAATTAATTTAGCTTAAGTCTAAAATGCCATCATGTCATCATGTTTAAAAGGCCTACAAGACATTAAATGGAAGAAGTAAATATACTCCAAAGTGATCAGAATCATACTAAAGATGAAAAGTGAAACGCAACTTTAGAGAACCTCTGTCTCCTTAGAAAAGCAGAAACTATTAAAACAAAGGGAGCTGACATGTAGCAGCTTGTAGATCCCTCTATCTCTGGAAAACCAGAGAAAGTGTCACTCTTTTCTCATCCATCTCTTTGTGGAAGTTATTATAAGACAAACAATATGACTCATTTGTTGGAGGGAATCTGAAGGATTGAGGCTAAGGACTGTGTGGCACAAACACAAACATGCCTGCACAGTCAGAGTAGCTTCAATAGCACAGAACGGAGCAGCTCTGATCACAACACACACAGATGAATCAAGTGACTATTATACCGCTATATTTTCACATACCAAATAATTGCTTCTTGTATTATTGTATTGTTATTACTGGATTTTTATTTGTTTTTAATACACAAAGCCTTCATTTCACAATATAGAAAGAGTGCTTTAGGCTGACATTGTTCCTTCTTTAAGAATACAACAAAAATTGAAGGAAATATGACTCTCTAAGCTGTTTATTTAGATCTGTTATTTAGATAAGTCCTTATTAAAAAGTACCTTGACATTGTCTCAAAGTTTTAAACCTACAAAAGATGCCACACATGGACATAACGCCTAAGTGGTTTCAGGCTTTTCGTGACCTAGAACAGGAGCAAAAGCATTCAGGATATTAATAATAAATAGCAGCTGAGTAGGCTCCCTGACCTCACGCATGGCTTCCTTCATCAGAGCTATAAGGTGAAAAGTTGAATAACAAAGAGCAGGAGTTGAGGATCACAAGACTAGCCTGTCAAAAGAAATCGTGGCACAGCTGCAATAAACAGAAACACAATCTCCCCCTGGATATTTACAGAATGCTGAGGAGATATTATTCCAGTCCTCCAGGAGGTTGCAGGGAAATCACATCGGTGAACAATATCTGCACCACAGTGGGGAGTGCATTTCGGCAGCAGGAGGGACAGAGAGCAGGCAGATGCAACACCGTGTCCTCCATCTCGCTCAGAGATGTGAAAATGATTAAGGAGGCCTGTCTTTGCCAGAGTGTCCAGAGAAGGGGCTGAACAATACTGTTACTCCTCAATGAGGTCACCACCACACTTACAGACCACACTGTCATCAAAGACCAGCTGGCAGTGTACTCACACAAACTAGAATTCAAGGACTCGTCCATAACATAAAGCCTCATTGCTGTTCTCATTGGACAGCAAAAGATTAAACTGTATTAATTTGATGAAGCTTATGACCAAATACAGGAAACTAATGACATCGCCGTCAGTATCTTCTCTACGCTGTAAATACTTCTGATTTTCAAATGTTAGCATTTTAATGAAGGTGGCACATGTAGTTAACGTTGGACCTGTTTTAACTTCTGAATTCACGATAAGGTATTCCCTTAAATCAAACAAGGCATGTTTTCGAACCGCAGTGCTGTCACCAGCACAATGAAACCGCCCGAACACCAATGTGTTCTGAAATTAATGAAAATAACAGTTTACAATAAATACAGTAAAAACCACACCATAACACAAGAGATGTTGCATCAATGTCTGATAAAAAAATCTGATTTTGGTCATTAGGAAGATATCATTAGCATTGCCATTGACATCATATCCAATTCTACTACTTACTTATTTGTTTGGCGCACCCTCCCCTACCTACAACTAAAGGTGAGATTTGTGCACT
Organism: Leuresthes tenuis; assembly: GCF_036924035.1. NCBI lineage: Eukaryota > Metazoa > Chordata > Actinopteri > Atheriniformes > Atherinopsidae > Leuresthes > Leuresthes tenuis. Next base: position 9,536,302 of record NW_027325356.1, on the reverse strand, counting down.
GTTCTACACTCAACAGAGTCAGTACTTAGTGCACAACAGTAGCAGCACTTGTCTAAAGTGAACAGTCTAACTGCTTTGTGGCATAGTGAGGAAGCCATGTTTCTGTCCTGGAAGAGGAGGTCTTGGTGACGATGATACCTGGGTATTAAACTGAACAACAGACTCGACTGGAAATCTAACAATGAGGCTGTCTACAAGAAAAATCAGAACAAGACTCTACTTGTTAAAGAAGCTTAATTCCTTCAACGTTTGTGGAAATATCTTGTATATTTTCAATAAGTTTGTGGTGGAAAATGCAATCTGCTTTTCAGCCATGTGTTGGGGCGAAAGCATCAGTCAGTGACTCAAAGAAACTGATAAAACTGATTTGTCTCTATACAGTAATGCATATAATAACTGATAACTAATTAAGTATTATTTGTTCAGATCTTAACCACAAAGTCCTTCTTTTATAGGTCTAAATGCCGAAGTCCTTAAGGCACACGTATTACTATTGTGCATACTTATTCCCTCCTGATTTTCGGGCATAACTAGTCCTGCATTGTTGCTCCAACCTAGGCAAAACATACTTTAAAACATGTCCCTCAATCGGGAATAGTGTGTTTGTATTTTTCTCTATCATTACTCAAACAGTTTTCTGGAAAATCTGAAAAAAATGGGAAAAATCCTCTCAATGGAAATGAATAGGACAAACTAAGCCTACTTTGGAGCTCTATAACTCAGCCATACTTCATCATAGAGACATTTAAACAGGTCAGGAAAGATTAAACTTTTACTGAATTAAAGTTTTTTCTTTTATATATTTTACAGTTTTTATACAATGCCAGTTTAAGTTTTGGGAAAAATTAGGCTCTGACCGGATTCATCTCACACTAGTGTGATCGTACCTCACACTCTCCAGATTATTCAGGAAAATCTCAAACAGACTTCTCTCATGTCCACAATGTCAGCTGCACATACACTATATACATATTCTTTCACTCAATGTCATTGTCATTGTGATCGGCTTCACGGTTTTCTCTCAAATCGCCTCAAAGCGCAGAGAGCGACCACCCAAACTCCCATTGACTTCCATTGTAAAAGAAGTCTCCTGATCTCTTTCAAAATTGAAAGTGAGGGGTGTTTTTAAACTGCCATCAGTATCTTCTGCCATTCTATCTGGAAGTTCAGATTTTTTCCGATACAACCTATAGTTTTCAAACAGTAACTATTTGTTCGAAGTAAAGTTTTTTGGATCAAACAACAAGTCATTTCTGTTTGTTGGTGCAATAGTGTGTGATCCCTCCTCCCCTCTCCTCTTAAGCAAGCAGCCATCTCCATAGCAACTAATGACACAGCTGATCCTCCTTCTTCACTGCAGTTTTCATAGACAACAGCTATACATACAGACACATGAAGGAAATTCATAGAAATACATACATTTAATGAAGCAAACACATATTTACACAGGCAGACATTGTCAAGACAGCCTCAGTCTGACTTTCACAATAAAAGCCTACATTACAGGAACATACACACAGGAAGACCACTTTAGACAGATTATCAAAATAAAAGCACATCTTACATTAAGGAATATACCAAGATCAAGGCCTATCTAGTCATATTTTGACAGTAAAACCCTCGGTTACCTACAATGACATACAAACAGGCTTATTCACTCATATTCCAAAATAATGAGTCCAGTTGAAGAAAGCAGAAGTTTTCACAGTTATGTTATACATTTTTCTCTATCAAAGTAAAAGATTTCACAGGTTTACCTCAAGGGGGAATTTTTGTTCTGAGTCTGTCTGCCTCTGCCTACCTAATACAAACTATGCAATCTTTTATCTATGAAACAACTTCTCACACACATACAACATCACGACATGTCTCTCAAGCTCCCTGTGTCTATCTGATAGGTTCCTTGCCTGTCCATGGCATCAGGTCTCTCGGGAGGCAGTGGCTCCATTGGCACCCATCAAAATTTCTTCAGAAATTTTCTAGTTACTAATTACTATTGCAGCAATTATTTAACACTATCAGATTTGTTTCTAAATAGTCCTCAATTTGAAACATCAGTCTGTTCCATTAGTCTGTTGGTTGCTCTCTTGTGATATTCATCCTTACTTTTACCTATTGTCTGACTGCTCAAGAGGCTGAACTGCCAATACCTTTTTTTACTTAACCAACTAAAATGGAAATAATCATTTTAAAAAAACAAGACTAATCTGAGCTTTGTGTGGTGGGTGATGCAGTGCTTAAATTTTAACCTTACAAATTATAGACATGGTGCTTACAGTTGAAAAATAAATATAATCTTTATAATTAGTAAACCTTCCTATCTCCAATTCACACTTGTCTCACTAGGTTGTTCCAGTAGCACTTGAATGTCTCCCATTTGATAAAGCATAATATCACATGGCTCTGTACTTTGGGAAGTGTGTTATGGACAGACTCCCATTATCAGTAATGATCCAGCTAGTTTTCATAGAATAATATGCACTTTAATAGAGACCAATTTGCTGTCATTTACTATTTTAACACAAAAAGACATAGACACTATCCATAATTGTGCAGTTGGAACTTAAAGATTATAAACTGGAACACATAGAGACAATAAACAACAACACATTCACACATGGCAGGCCTCACTAAGATATTAACTGCAGAGCCACACATTAAAACATAACAATATGTAGACATACAGACACGTGCATGTCCACATTGTCTGGGGATCTCTTCTTGTCAGTATAGTCTTGCAGAGGTAACAGTCAGCCTGTCTCATTTGAGAAGAAGAACCTCTTGATGACCTCAGCGCTGCTTACTGAGCTGTGATCAACATGTTTGCCTGTGTCACCTTAACTCCCCGCAGGTTTCCCTAGCCAGAAAGAGCCAGGGCGGATGCAGAAAATGAAATCTTTGTTGCTCTTTTTCATTTTATTTTTAAACTAACAATCTTTACCAAGACACAAGTTTTATGTGTGATTATGTTCTTTGTGGGGAGAATCTGAACATGTGGACACATGGAGGCAAGAAATTACATTTGAACACTTGATCGTTAAATCCAGGAGTATATAGCACTATATTACTTTAAAACACAAATTGTTATTATTTCTGATGCATAATATTCAAATGGGCTCTTTATGTTGCTCAAAATCAGCTCCAAACTCACTCATGCAATGTAAAATTCAAATGCAGAATATGACAAATTCTAGATAAAACAAATTTTTTTTCCCTAAAGTTTCCAGTTGGCAGTTGCATCCTTCACACTCAAGCTGAAGATGTGCAGAGCCCTCTACCCCCCTCGCCAGGACATTTGCGCTGATCTAATTGTCAAGGTGGCAAGAAGGAAATGTCAGCTGGCCTCTCAAAGGGCAGCAATGACTTTCCCTCTTTAGATCTTGATTTTATTTCCAATTCTGTCTACCTATTAACAGCAGGAGTGATCTCCACACAGTTGAGATGCAGGAGACCATCACAGAAACTATGGACTTGTTACTCATAATACACTCACTGATATGGAACAGATAATCAGCTTCAGTTTTATGAGTTTCAGGTCAAATTTCATCAACCAAAACTACAGACATTTTACTCCAGCGTTTTGAGACTGCAGCATCTGTTATGTCCAGTTACCATGGTTACAAGTGTCATCCTTGTCTGCAAGGTTGGTGAACAAAAGAACCATGTAGTTGTTCACACATACACAAACACACACACACACACACACTTGGTGTCCCGTCCACTGTCCCTGCTCAACTGGTATCACCGCCTTTGTTCCCTCCTCTGTCACCTATTATCTGGGATATTAGCCACAGACTGAATTTGGCACGAAAGAAGAAGCCACATCATTGGATCAGATGGTGATATTTCTTTCACGTGCATCTAAATGATGATTTAGATAGTAAACTTCTTTTTGATACAACAATCTGTTAGACAGTCATTCAGCTTCAAAAAGAAATATTCTTTTTGGGCAACGCAAACACTTATTAAGATGGAAAAGTGATTCCTGGGATTGCATCTAAAACTAAAAGCACTTCATTTGTCTGGATTTGGTAATGGTTACTTTAAATCACAGCAGCAACAGTCTGAGATATGTGTTGTAATAAATGCTTTCTATGACAAAATCAGGCAACTACTTTTAATGCAGATCTTAAGAAACTATGGAATTTACAGAAAGGAACACCGCAGTCATCCTCTCATAATTAAGGACAGGGGGTGCAATATGGTCTAACCATGAAACATCATGCACAAGATGTCTTGTTTAAATTTACATGTGCATTGGGTGCATTTGATACGTGAACCTTCTCTGAGTTGCGTAGATGATTAAATTTATGTCACACGGACCCTTGAGCTGTAGCGACTAGAAGCATGTCACAACTAATACTGTCACCAACGGATCACAGGAGAAGCCAAACGCAGACAGACACAAGCGGGGGGTGTAGAACAAAAAGTAAACTTTAATAACTTACAAAACAAAACAAACAGAACTCAGGGTGCTGTAAGGCAGATATACTCCAGAGGAAATAAATTTCACAAAACATGGATCTAAAAACAACTACACTATCAGCTCCAGAACTGGGAAGGACCAAAACAGGCGAGGAAACAAAGATCTGGAATGGAAGAACTATAACTGGGCAGTTTATATACAGATGAAGGTATTGCAGTGAGAGCGTGGCCACACTGACCCCAAGCTCTGATGTGGGTCTGCAGCGCTGTTCAATAAATATTCTGCAAGAAGTCCTTCATCTAATGCAATCTCATCATTTTGTTACATGGAAGCTATCATATTAGTTTAATAAGAAAAAAGGCACAAAAGTGAAAGATATTGCATCACTGGCTGCTCACTCCCAGTACAAGTGGACTCCTCAGTACAAGTGGATGAAAATATCAAGCCTCGTTTTTAAAGTTGTGGCTATATAAATGTATGTTCTGGTATAATAATAGAAGCAGTTAAGGGTCAGAGGTCTCGCCATTCAGAGATAATGTTTGAAATCCACCATACAGTTACACCATACAGTTAACCAAGTGTAACACGTCTTCAAATGACCCCTGAGGCTGCTCACTGTTTTATCTATTTTTGTTGTACTGTCCATCTGAAAATATCTTAATATGACTGCCAAGACAAACTGGCTCCATATGCTAACAAATGTGTTTAGCCCTCCTAAACCTGTGTCACTTCAATAATTAGTGTGATATCTTTTTACATCCACCATCTAATACAACAGTGCAGCCAGGGCTCATAGCTCCCAGTGCCAGAGAAGGACGAAGAAGCTGGCTCATTTTACCATTAAATGGAGCTAACAAGGTCCGCTGGGATCAAGCCGGCACAGCAATTGATGTCAGTTTAGAATAGTTAAGGAGCGCTGATAATGCTTGGGAATTTCCCAGTGGCCCAGCGCTCTTGTTTTTGCACACTGGAGCTGATTGGAGCAGAACTGGACTCCATAGAGCCACAAGCATTCACTCCAAAATCTTAAAAAGAAAATGGTTATTAATGGATCCATGTCCTAAAATCGTTACTACATCATCCGCTAATAGATCTCTCTTTGAAGCCAGCAGAGAGACATTCTACTCTAGCAAGTTATTGTCTTGGTAATCATCAGTATGCACACAGAGTGCGTGAATTAACCATTTGATTTAAATGATTGAACTGTAGTTTTGACTGGACTCACTGCAGCATGATAAAGATATAAAAATAAATGTTAACGTTTAATGTCTGCCTCAACCAGTCTCTCTGAGCTTGTTGTATGTTAGAAATTTGCATGCGATTATCACATCTTAGTTTTGATCTCACAGAACTCTTCCTTGAAGTCATAATCCTCCAGGCACATGCAGGCACAAATTTGCACTTGTCAGATACATCCTCATGTTCATGAAGGGAAATGGGTCAGTTGCTAACTTTAACCGAGTTTCCCACAATGAAAGTAGTTCCTGGGAGGTGGTGAGAATATAAAACAAATTTCTAAAGAAAAAAGGGTCCTTTAGAGCTTCTTGCCACCCTGTCTGACATTGTCAAATATTCTAGTTAACACACAGTAATGGAGCAAACTAGAGCTGTGGTTCCCAAATTTTGAGATTTCAGAGTTCTGTCAATTAAACTCACCAAGAAGGTTTTGTATTTTTTTGCCATTTTATTTTGTAAGGTTTTGCCAATATATTTTTTCACATATTCCATTTTATTTTGCCAACTACTTCAACTAGGCTATAACTTGAAGCTAACAAACTTAACAGTTTATCCATTGCTTTTGGCTATGTTTTCATTTTCACCCAGTATTATTAGTTGTATCAACTGCTTGACTTGATTTGATTTTTCCTTAAATATTGTATATATTCAATCAGGTTATTTTCCATACATTTTATTCTATTACATACAAACATTTACCATTTTTTATAACTTTCCCAAATAGCTTTAGCTAATTACCTCAGCCGCTTACTGTATGGACCTTCTCTACAACTTTGTTTCTTTATGCTACATTACTTTTAACAATTTCAACAATTAATTTCTTTCAGCAGTTTCACATTTTCCTCCAATTCTTTTAGCTTTTTCAGTCTATAATGCATGACTTTAAATCTAATACACTTGCCTGCTTGCTTGCTAACACCTGATAGCACCTGTGGATATATTTATAAAACTGTCAATAAATCAGTAAAACATTGCATGGAATCTTGCATGCAGGTTAGGGGAAAGTACTCAACAGGTGACAAACTTATAATAGGAAAAATTTGAGGCTAATACATTTGGGAAATTGTATAGTTAATAAGTAAATCTAAACTCAATGAAATATGAAGGGAAAATTATCAGTCATAACTCTAGTTGATATTGAATAATGAATGTATCATAGCAGGTCAACCAGAAAAATTACTTAAACTTGATGAGAAAGGAATATATAAACCCAAAACAAAAACAAAACAAGAAAAAAAACAGTATTTTCTGTTTTGTCAGATTAGCTAAACTGCTTTATGAAATTTCAAAGTATCCCTTGGTAGTTGCAAAGGTAGACCTGGTTGGTAATCGCTGACCGACAGAGCAGTGAATTGAACATGTGACAGTGTTACTGGTGTGAATCCTTGATGTTTTGGAGAAAGGCTATAAGCTCAGAGAGCAAACACTTCTCCTCCCCTTGGCAACCATCCTTGTTTCTGAAGAAGGCCTCCTGTTTCTCTGTGGCTGACAGTTGCAGCCCGTGGTTGTCTACCAGCGTGAATGTGTGGAAGTATATGAGCGTGAAGCAGGGCAATGCTGACAAACAGCATGGAGCTCAGCTGACTCTCCCTGAATAATTACAGTCTGCTCTAAAGAAGGCTGCTGCTGTGGCTTATCTGTGTCTCTCTGTGTTGCCTCTACTCCTAAGTGCACCATCTGTTTTTGCATTGAGTCTGGCTGAACTGTGGCACTCCGTCTGGGTGAACTTGTGTGCTTCTGCTCTCACTCAGCAGGTCACACTGCAGCAAGCAGATCCCTTTTTTCAGCCTTTGATATGCTATACTGTAGCAACCCAAATGCTAGCGTCTTTCTAAAATATTAATAGTCATCGCTGCTTGTTATTGCTACCAAGACCCATTAAACTTCAATTACATATAATTTGAATCCCCATGGGGGCCTGTGTGGGTGTTTTTTTTTTAACAAAATGCAGATCACTTTCTGTTAGATTGTATTGAGAAAAATCTTTGTTTTGTCATTGGGTGAAGTTAATTGCCGAGTTGCAAAGGAAATGGCAACAGATTACTGCAGAGACCTTCTGTTCGCCCTGCACACTGCAGGGAAGTTGGATGGCGTCCACGTGAACCTGCTGACTGGAACGAATATACAGGGGAGAAGCAGCGCTCCTCTTTTAGCTGGCAAACATTAGGTGAGAGAGAAGAGGGGAGGCTGTTGGCGCCTGGTAGCTTTGTTGGTTTTTTCAAGAGTATGTGCTGTTACTAGCTCCAATTTAACAAACCATTGTACAAGGTAATAACAAAGATATCAACTTTTTTGTGAGTTTACTTAAATTTTATTGTTGCAGGGGTTAAAGTAAGGACACAGAGTCCACAAACCTTTTGTAAAAGCAGTCATCAAGAGATTAAGCACTAGTTTGTCTTGAACAGGACCAAACCCAAATAACCAAGGACTAAGTATTATGCTTGATTCCTAAACCGAACAGCAAATGCATTTTTATGCTTGATTGACGGAGTGCGGTGGTTTTAAAACAACATAACAACTTTCTCTGAAAGTAGTAAGGTACAAGACACACAAAAAAAGCAGCCAATTTCCAAAGAACAAAAAAGTCGATTAGAAAGCCTGGACTATTGCTCAGGACTAGTCTAACTTGACTAGATTCTATTCATCCATCTATTTTCTTTACCTGTTTCATCAAACTCTGGCTCCTGGGGGGGCTGGAGCTTATCTCAGCTGTCACTGAGCGACAGGTAGGGTACACCCTGGACAGTTTGCCAGCCCAACACTGGGCCACACAGAGACAAACGAGATAAACAACAATGCATACACACACTCATGTCTTGGGTCAATTTAGGGACACCAAATTAACCTAACTTGCATGTGTCTGGACAGTGGGAGGAAACCGGAGTACCCACAGAGAACCCACACATACATGCAAACTCCACACAGAAAGGTTCTACATGAAATTCAAACTGGCTAGATTCTAGGAATCCCAAATATATTCCTCATTAATCTTCCAATCAATGCTTCCTAATTTGTGAGGTATTGTAAAATATCAATAGTTTTTCTGTCATACACAAACTCACACACACACTGATGAACATACCAAGGGCAGTGTGTTCATCAGTATGTGTGTTCAGTGTATTGACTTAAGATGCCTTGACATGTTGAGGGGCTGGGGATCAAACTGCTGACCTTCTGACTGGTGAAGGACTTCTCCATCACTTGAGGCATGGCCGCCTGAGAGGAAGAGTGCTTTAGAAAGCTTTTATTTGGCATTATTTGCTGCAGTACAGGTTACCGTGTAAGCTTGAGCACATGCTCTGAAATCAAATGTATACACGTTCTTAAATTTCAAGTGTTTGGATGACAGAATGTGAACAGAAATGCCATGTAATATTCATAGAGAGAACAGTGATTGCACCATGAGCAGGTCTTGGAAGAAAGGGGTTCAGTTGGTTGCAATGTGTAACTTTACCACTAGGTGTCGCTAAATCTAGCTTTTCTAGATTGTGTGGCTATGGTTTCTTTGTTACTGCAGACATTTTGACTACATGTCCCAGCAAGCCTCACTGGTGAGCCAACATGCAATAAATCATGAGACTGACTCATTTAAATGGAATAAAACTGAAATGAATGTTATTAATGATCCTTATTGAAAATGATCGAACTCTGATCTGATACAAAAAAGACAACTTTCTTTTTTTCTAAAATAAAAGTGATAATAGAACTTAGAAGCCAGCCTTCCAATACCTATCTAAAAACAGCAATTATAGGGTACCAACAGTTTTTTCATGTGTCTTCAGAGGATTATGTGGGCTCATTGCCATCACTTGAGAACAGATGGATTGTACGAGCTGCTTAATGAGTTTACACATTCCAAAGTTTGTTTTTTAATCTGCCTTTAAAAACTATCTGGCCTGTAGATTATACAAGCAGTTCAAAACATTTCCACTGTAAGTTAACACAGTATTTAGATCACAGTCCATGACCATCAAATGAACTATGTAAGCTCCATGTTTCCCGCAATTTCTACAATACAGTATCCTCAGAAGGCAGTTACTACAATTCACTCATAAAAACACTTCTGAAAGAAGCCAGGAGCAGACTCCTTGCCCCTGGTCGTTGGCCTGGGTCTGCCATGCTTGTAGAAATAGACTCAAGCATGAATACTGGGGACATATGCTCTGCCCAGTTCAACCATATGTCCCTTCTGCTGCTGCTGTTTCCCAACAAACTGCATCACTTTAGCAAAACAAGTCTGTTTCTGGCTTGCAACTAGTATTAGCATAGACAGTCGCTGAATTGGAAACAGAGCCTGGGAGGCAGAGGGGTAAAGGAGAGAAAAAATAAAATCACCTTGAATTAGAATTAACATCCTGCAACATTTTTAGACAATGGAGTCAGGATACACAAACATAAGTCTTGGAGCATGACAGTCATTTCACTGAGCTGATGTTCGCCATTTGAAGGTGAATTCCTTGCAGACCTGCTGGCTCATGGAGAATTGGTTTGAGACATCGAATCCAGCAGAGTTTTATATGACAGCAGCTTCCAGCTGTGAGTCAGACAGTCTCTTGATATTCCAGTAAAGCCTCACCACATGCAGTGTCCTTACAGTTGTTCTCTTATTGAGAGTATATGCATCAGTTTCAGCTTTTGTCTCTGACGCCTGGTCAGCGTCTTTTTTTTTTCTCCAGAAAATAAAGCAAAATCCTGATTAGGGTTGGAGTTTGTCACAACTGTAAACTGCAAATTGTCAGAAATAGTTAACTGTTTCTGGAAGATATCAGAAGAAATGCCTGCTTAAAATATTCAGTTGAAAAACACATGTACAATGCCGATGCCTGTATCAGTCACTGTATCGAGTATTTGGAGCCTACAAATGCCTTACATGGAAAGCTGAATATTTTCCATCTCAATGGCAAACATTCACATCCCACTATCATGTAAAGCTGTTTGCTATCAACTGCAACCCTGAAACTGAGTATGCATGAGCTCTGCATGGACTGCCAAACACTTGGCAGAAAATCCTTTTCATATCCTGAAGGGAAACCATTCTCTGAGTGTCCCATGGCTCTGTGCACAAATGCCCTCCCTTTGGCTGTTTGCTGCTGGATGAAGTGCCAAGGGTAATGCACTCTCACGGTGTTGTTGCTGTGTGAGCCAGTAGGGGGCACTGTGACTGTGTGGCAGTGCAAAGCCTGTTGCATTCCACCTGCAGTGGCTGAGTGGATAGTGGTTACATTATATCTGCCTTCTCTCAGGAACATTCATGGCAGGGAGAAAATCACTGTGTTTGCTGATGATAATGCAATTAATTAAAGAGCCAATCATTTTAGCCCTGCCCGTCTACATTTGAATAGAACTTGTGACATATTGCTGTGTGCTTCTGCATGCTCACGGTGAGATGAGACTATGCTCATCATCAACAAACTTGTTTTTGTTTTTTCGGTGACTGACCACTTTCATGCAAATCATGTTTTCATATTAATTTTGATATCCAAAGTGCTGCATGACAAGGCAGGAGGAGAAACTAACGACAGCAAAAACAAGACCACCACTGTTGTCTTTCTGAGAGCTAATTTTTGAAGTCTATTTCCACTTCCTCTTTAAGTCTTTGGCTTAAAGAGTGTCTCTGTGTGTGCTGCAGTCAGGATCTCTGTAGGTGAGATCCTGCTCCCCTGAAATCAATGCAGTGGAGTTAGAAGGCCACTCAGTGAGAAAGACGAGGCGGAGAGACACAGACAAAAAGGAAAACATGAGAGGATACTTGCATGGCACCAGCTGAGGGAATGAATGAAGACAGTCTGGTCCCAAATCTCCTGTAATGCACCTTCTACTACACTCATGTACAAGATGGATAGCATGATATTGCACATCACACGCAGTTATATGTGAGGATATGGCTGTTTGTGTGTGTTGACAGGGGTTCGTTGTGTGATGTGGCCACTGGGGTGAGATCCAGTCAGTGAACATTACCGTATGGGTCTCTGGTGAGGATTCTCTGATGTCAGAGGACACAAAGATGAGGAGGTGAGAGGAAGAAAGAGAAATAATCACAGCTGGAGAGAGGGAAGCAGAGGGAGTAGTAATACCGTCAGCAGGAAATGCTGATGGGGGTTTTCTATCTTTTGTGGCTTCCAGCTAGTGGGGGGAAAAAATCATGTAAGGTACTCTGGCACGGCTGGTATGAACTTGATGTGCATGTGATTTTTCTTTCACTCGGCCCACAGGGATCCGATTCACTCCATGCTGAGGCACTGAACAGGCTTTCTGTAAGCCATGCAGAGACCGCCGATGCCGCAGTGTAGAACTGCATAATGCATCTCTGATTGACTGATTATCTCCAAGCTAAAAATACATACTGTTGCACACTGTATTTACACAGAGAAATTGCCATTTGCTCCGTAGTAGTAACACACAATCTGAATGCGCGGTATGCTCAGCAGCTGTGTGCAGATTTCTGTAGTGGAGGAGCAGGGATTTTTTGTGGGTGCAACACCAGCTTCGAACTGATGTTTGGGTTTAGATTATGGTGCTTAGATCAGAAATCATGGTACTTATTGCCATGGCAACTTGACCATCAGCTCATTTATAACAAGCCTATCGGAAGCTTTTCAGAAGAGCAGTTTCTATTAGCTGAGAATATTGACAATATTTGGACAAAATAGCTCTAAGAGACCTGAGATTGTCCTTACATAAATAACAGATTGCACTGTACACAGTTCCATGATGATTTTTAAGCAGCAAATATGTCTTTTGAAATGTTAGATTCTATATGCTGAAAATGATTTAGCTCCAGTTTTACATTTTAATTATTAAGTGCTGGGACTATTAATCTGCAAATCTCCCATGAAAAACGATCTCGATGGAGAGCCAGTGCTTGAGGTAATTGAGAACATTGTAATTTTCATAGTATTCTGGATAAACAGACTGAAAATACCTTGTAGGAGAAATACGCAGTGTATTTGGGAAAAAACAGAGCCTGGATTTCCGAAAGCACAATCCAATGATATAATATATACAATGCTTTGCATGTGCTGCATTTCTCTAGTTGAACTTACAGTAGGATTTCCTGAAGATCTTGTTCATGTGTGATGACAAGGTAAAATATTTATAGTAATTTATGTCAATAGAATTTTTTTCCCCCACGGTTTCAGAATAATTGGTCATTTCCAATAATAACTACACTGTGTTCACACTTGTAGTTAGGTTTTCTGGTCCATAACAAAGCAATAATTACTCCTGTTTGTTTTGTTGTTCAGACTGGCATTTTTTTTATCTTTATGTCTCCAGTGCATGCTTTGTTCATATTTAACTGACTCATACTAGAAATAGTCTGGAAGTGAGCCGAGTTCTTGGTTCACTGTCTTGTTGTCCACTAAGATTTTGAATCACACCAGTTTGTTTTAATGTTAGTTAGATTAAAACAAACTGGTGTGATTCCAAATCTTAGTGGACAAGTATGAATTTTTGAGTGGCTGAGACAACCCTACGAATAGTAAAACAAAAATAAAGCTGCAGACAATTATAGCTCCTAAAACTCTGCTTTCAGGAACATTTTCTATTTTAGCTTTCACCTAAGAGTTGACACTAACAGCACAAGAAGAACCTTGAGCTACATAACTGTACAGTAATTCATCCAGACAGTTCAAGTATAGTATTGATTGAACATATATATGCAGTTACAGCAACTGCCATCACAAAACACCTGAGTATACATTGGTTAATAATAGTTTTCAACATTAATGAGAGAAATGGACCAATTGTGAAGTGCTTAATTGAATTTATGTGCAACAGATGAAATACAATGTGAGTTTGATTTGTGTACTCATTGCCAGCCAGCTGCTTCAGTGTGCCACTTCGGTTTTCCTTTTCATGGCACAGATGCAACTAGAACAAAAATCCCTCAAAGTTATCCTTAGTGAGTCATAGAACTATCCGGTCCAAAAGTGCCCACTTTGCACAAGTGGAATAGACTTTGTTTTGTGTGATTTGGTGAGATTTTTTCACCAGGCATAGCAAGGAGCCAGATAGTCTCAAATAATCCCTTAATAGCAACATTCATGATATCATACAGCAAGCTAATATTCAAGCTGCATGTTGCAGAGATTGGCATACTCACAAGTGAATGATTCAACCATAAAGATAAAAAAATGGTATGAATAATAGTTCGATATGGAGAAAATAGGATAGATTAGAGTAGATTATCATTTGTTCCAATATAACACAGTTTGGCTGCAAGGGTTATATTCTCTAGACAAGCAAAAGTGAAAGTACATCAAGAGTTTTATTGTTTGTATGTTTTAATTTTAATAATACAACAGGGTCTGATGAAATCTCTTGTAACTTGTTTGGCTGGGGATCAAAGAAAGTGCATTACAGAGGTGCTAACATTAGCATTTTACATAGTAGCCTCTTGGATTAGGATCCACACAGTGTAGAGCTACAGTTGTACAGATGACACAGTAAGATAAAATTTGATGCTCCAATACCCAATTTATTTACAATTAAGTTCATACAAAAAGTAATAAATGGAAATGGACAGTATTTCACCATAAACTCTATCACTACATTAGCATCAGCAAAATAAATTTAGCCCCTGTGAACACTGGAGCATTGCTAAGTGCTGGAGCCAGTTTCACAACTCACAAGCAATTACAGTGTAATTTAAGGACATGACTATTTTTGACAAGATGTTGTTTATATGAAACTTGAATTCTGTGTGAAGGTCCCGAGGCTTGCCTTGGAGCTGCTTCAGTATGTTTGAGGTGTTTCTCTTTCATTTAGACTATTGTGACTCTGAGCATCACTTTCCACTGTCAGGAACTTGTCCCTGAATATCTCACCAAGATGTTTATTGTTTCAGATCAACACAATGGTTATTTGCACATTGCACATGAATTTTCAACTTATTAAAAAAACCTTTTTCTTAAACTGTTCAAATATTTTATACAGACCTATAAGTTGGTGTTGCTCACTGTATTTGCCACCTACAAAAGGTTTCTCGTGTTGGATCAACATTCCAGTTAAATCATACACTTTACATCTACTTCACCTCCTTGCAAAAGTTAAGCCATTTCTGAGCCGTTGTGACCTGGAAACAGCCATCCATGTCCATATTAGCTCAAGGTTAGATTACTGCAATACACTGTACATTGGACTTAGTCAAACATCTCTCCACCGCCTACAACTGGTACAAAATGCTGCTGCCAGGCTCCTAACTAACACCCGTAAACATGACCACATCACACCTGTACTTTACTCCCTCCACTGGCTACCTGTAAAATTCAGGATACAGTTTAAAACCTTGTTATTTGTTTTCAACACAGTTGATGGCCTTGCACCCCCTACATAAGTGAAACCCTGAGGTTTCACCAATCAGGCAGAGCCCTCCGCTCTGCTGGCCCCCGGTCCAGGTGTAAGCAGTGGGGTGACCGATCTTTCGCAGTGGCAGGTCCGAAATCTTGGAATACACTGCCCTCTGATTTACGTACCACCGCTGACCTACCTCAGTTCAAAGCCAAATTAAAAACATATATTATTTAAACTGGCTTTTCACTGAAGCTGTGGCTCACCTCTTGTTGTTGTCTTGTGTTATATGTAATCTACTTTTAAATCTATTTTTGGAATTGTGAAGCACTTTGGTCAATCTCTGGTTGTTGTAAGGTGCTATATAAATAAATGTTGATTGATTGATACTTTAAGAAGATAAGAGGAATATAAAAATATGAACCAGTAAGATGTGAATGACACTTCGAGAACAATAAAGCTAGATTTTCTTGCATCACTCCAAAGATATTTCATTGTTAATCATTTAACCTTCATCTAACTTGGAAAAATGAACTCTTAAGATTCAAAGTCTTTTTGGGAGAGTGTCATGGCGAAACAGCAGGTTTGTTAACACTTATCATGATAAAAGCAATTTCTTTATTTGCATTTCAGTTACACTTATTTCTTTTCTCATGGCAAATTTGGCAGACTTTGTTCCCTTTCTGTGTCCTTAGGGAGTGTTGGTAATTTTGTTTGCTATCTTGGATGAAAAACACTCAAATATGCTGGTGAGTATTACAATAAAGCAAGTTCAGGTACAATCCTGTTTCACGACTCAGTGTGTGTTTCTTTTTCACGCTGAAAAAATATATATACTATAAATGATGGTCATAATTGCACTGGGATTCGAAGTCCATTCTTCTGCCAGGAATGCAATAAACTTGAAAATGCCTTCTGCTCCATCATATGGCAGAATGGGTGGAAAACAAACCCGTAACAATTTCCTTTTCTGAATGATGCTAACAGCAACGTGACTGAGGCTTTCACACATGTAAAGTTACACATCTTTTCACTCACATCAAAGAAATGTGTCTTGCTATAGGAAATAGCTGTGAATTCTATAAAACTCTCAGTGCTGTTGGGATGCTCCCGTTTTGAACATGTCTGTGAATGCAGATGCACTTTGGGCCTGATGTGAACCTAAACAGAACGGTTTTATTACATCTTCGAGCATTTCGTTCTTTGCTACATTGCTAAGAAGATTGGTGAGATTATAAATGAATCCTCTCAGGAAATGTAGCAAACTAATGATTTGGGAAAATGAATATGAATGAGAAAGTTCTTTTTTCCACTTTCAAATAATGTAGTATTAATGCCAATAGAATAACTGAATTTGAGAAACTAAAAAGGTTAGTATGCCACAAGATGCAGGTACAGTCAAGGGCAAGATTGATATTCATCAGTCTGATGTCTTTAAAAGTATGATACATAATTACATTGCTGTTGATTTCACCACTCATGGTGATAGAAGACCAAACGTAGGACAAGCACCAGGCAGTTGACAGAACTGAAGACTTTATTTTAATAATAATAATAAAAAATGCTGTCAAAGCAGGGAAACCTTAGAACAGGACAGAAACAGGACTGACTGATATGAAGAAAGTAACAATGACAAGGATCTGGCATTGAACCAAGGAAGCCAGGGAGTATACTCTGTATTTATACTGAGAATGCTAATGATTAACACAGGGCAGATGGTGGTAGCTTGCTTATCAAATCCAGGTGCACAGGGCGAGCAGAGAGCTAAACCAACTGAAAACAAGAGAACAAATGGAGGAAATAAAACAAAAAAACATGACATGAAACAAATATCCAACGTGTACCACACCAAGCAATGAGTCCATGGACGACACCCATCATCAAACGTATTACATGTGTTTACACCAGGTGATCATTATTATGGTGTTATTCACATGGTCAGTAAATCCACTTCCTTCTCATCAGTATGTTGTTTGTCTTTTTTAAAGAATCCCATACAATTTTTTTGCCCAAAAAGGTTTAAAGTATCACCCTCCAGCTCCACCTTCTAGTCCAAATATGGTTCTTCTTTTGCAAAATATTTCACTACTTTGCACCACCTCCCATTAAAAATCAGGGTATTTTTGAATAATCCTGCTAATGAACAGAAAGACAACCAGAAATATCTGAAAAAACAAGAGGTAAAAACATTAAATCAGTGTGTCCTGTATGACCTTATGGGTTGGACTGAATCCATCTTTGGATTCAAACTTCATTGTGATCCATAACAAAGCTCAAACATTTTGTAACCACTGATATAGAGGTATTGAAAATAAAAAAAAACAGCCATGTTGTAGGTGCTGGTCAGCCATACCAGTGTAGTACTGTTCAATTAAAATCTGCCCCACCTGATATACTGACATGTTTTGACACATTTGGCACAAGGGACACAGCACAATAGGCTTTTTCAGGTACACAGTCTGAGCTGACCAACTGTGGTGACAGATCCATTATTTTAGTAACATGGGAACTGTTGAGGGAACTTCATTGCTTTGTTTTTTTTTTGTTCTTTCAAACTGCACAGTAAAACACAGTTTCTTTAGAAGACAATTAAGTCTGCCATTAAGTCAGATTACTCTCTCAGAGTTGAACAAATATAAGAATTTTCATAAAATGAAGCGTCATCCAATTATTAATTTTCTTAAATTGCTTTGTAACAAAGGGCAACTCTTGAAATATTTTACTTTTTTGCAGCCTAAGTAAAGAAAGTTTTAGGTGAAAGGAAAGAAAGAAAAAAAATCATAAATTATTCACATTTAATTTGGAACTAATTTAATACAGCGGGCTGCACAGTGGTGTGGCGGTTAGCACCGTTGCCTCACAGCAAGAGGGTTCCAGGTTCAATCCTCAATCCTTGTTCTCCCCATTTATGCATGGGTTCTCTCTGGGTACTCTGGTTTCCTTCCACTGTCTAAAAACATGCATGTTAGGTTAATTGGTGTCTCTAAAATTGTCCTTAGGAGTGTGTGTGGTTGTTTGTCTCTGTGTGGCCCTCTGATGGAGGCAGGGTGTACCCCATCCTCCTAATGACCACTGGAATAAGCTCCAGCCCCCCCACAACCAACTGATGGATTAAGTGGATAAAGAAAATTGATGGAATTTAATGTAGGACAGAACCAACAACTTTTAGTGCGTATATGTGCTCGCTGAAACCGATGTGCTCTATGGTTCTTACAAACTACACCGACTTGGAGAGCCATCGGCGATGAGAGGCCCCCCATTTGACACTGCAGCAGCAGCAATGGAACAAACCAGTTAGACTTCCAGTGAACGCCTATTACAAGGAGACGTAATATGAGGCCTTTTAGATGTTTGGGTTCACTTTGCAGATATTTGACATGAACTAATGACTCCCACCTGTTCAAGAGTTGAGTAAGCTTGTACTGAATCATATCCTTTGCTGTGTGGGAGACAGTCATGGAGAGTTCCCAAAGAAAAACTCAGGACAGCTGCTGTGAGGTGGGAAGTTTACCAGACCAAAGCAGTTACTTAGTATTTATCACTAAAAAAACACAGACTGAAACCACTTAGAATAAAGTAGATCTTACTTTTATGTTGTTTGTAAGTTTCTGGAACTTTTCTGCCTCATTGTGCTTCAAAGTAAAGGAAGTAAAGTTATTTTCTGTCAAACATATAGAAGTGTTAGTGACTGAGGAAGAACTTTAGTTCAGAGCATACCAACTGGTGTTCAGACCCATTATGATAGTGGCTGTACTTCACACTTCTATACTATTTAAACTGTCAACATAATTATCAAACTTAGTGTGAGTGTAGCTGCTTCACTTTTCTGCAGAAATTGCAGCTGAAATGCTCTCAGCAGCTTAGCACCAGGTTGTATATTTTACCTTTGTAGAAATGGCATGTGATTTTCCCCATGGAGACAGCTGGAGTGACATCAATTCAACTTTGTATGAAGCAATTTTCTACAATGAAGAAAACTGGCCAGCTCATTAATCTAGTACAGCTCTAAGGAGACTGTGCCAGTGTGAAGGTGTGATGCCATGACTACACCCTTCAAAATGACTTGAGAAGTGGTACCATTATAGACCTATACGTCAACGCAACCCAAGCTCAGCCTTTGACAAACTCAAATTGGCAAGCCATTTGGCGGCCTCTTTCCCCTCATTACATATATATTTATTTCAGCAGCTTCTCCTTTCATGCGGTCTGTTTCTGTCAGAGGCTGAGCATTGGTGTGCATCAATAGCAGAAACATTTCTGACTTGGTGCTGATACCGCAAACACGCGGAGAGGAAAACGGACCAAGAAAGAAAGAGAGAGAGAGAGAGATGAGGAATGAGTAGAAACAAGCAAAAGAAGTCGACACAGACAGTGGGACAAACGTTAAATGTGCTGATAACAATGTAAACTTCTTAATGTCAGCAATCTTGGCACTAATATGAGTTAAATCAAACACTTTAGGCTTTCTACAAAGATCTAAATATCAAGTGATAGACACAGCCAACTCTACATTACCTCTCAGCCTTATTGTCTACTTCACACAGTGCTTGTGTGATAAAGCAACACCAATGTTTGCCCAACGTTATTGACTGGATTAACATGTTTATAACCTCCTCATTCTGCCAACATGGCTGTACTCTAATTATTACTGAAAAGCCGATTTCAAGCAGACAGAGGGCTTTAGACATGATCGCACTAATGAACCCAGTGACACAGATGTAGAATACAAATATTTTTCATGCGTTTGTGATGTGTGTCAGAAATTCAAACTCGTCTAATGCGAAATCCTGTTGCACTGTCCATTCATTCAACAGGCCTGTCAACATATTAAATGGTTATCTATTCACAGTGTAAAAAGCTGTATTTAAGCCAAACCAGTGTTTTCCTAATCCTTACCAAGTTTTGGTGCATAAACCTGACCAAACATGGGGTAAATGCTTTCAGTGGACTCAAACCATGATCTTAAGAACAGTAAATTACTCAATAGGTCACACACACAGTCTCTTCTCATTGGTCATCTCTCCAAAAATAAGCACCAGTTTTCCTCAAAATGAGGAAAGACCTATTGACCATTATGATTCAGAAGAGACAGGTCTGTATGACATCACACATAAATGCGATGCTAACAGGCTTCAAATAAGGACTTCTGCAACAGATAGAGGACAAACTGTCATGATTATTCCTGGCTGTGGCGCTGTTTTGAGATCTGAGTCTTAGGTTTGGGCTGAGCAGGCTGCAGAAGTTTTCTTGGGCGGAGTCTGGCCAGCTCCTGCATGCACACCTGTGCCTCATTCTACCTCATCAGGAGTCCTTCTTAAAGATCAGCAAGCCAGTCTTTGCCAGATTGTCAGCATCCTTCACGTGGTAATCAGGGCTCTCTTGTGACAACCCTAAACCCTAATTGAATCTTTGTCTAACCTGTGTTTTCCTTTGTCCCTCAGCTTCCTCTGTGGAACCCTATGCTGATTCTTATCAGCGGTTCAGTTCTTCCTGTTTCCACTCTGAATTCAGGATAGTAGTTTAAGATGATATAAAAAAAACCCCAGACTTATCAAATTAGTGACTCATAAAACTCTGTATATTTGTCCATAAAATAAATTTACAGCTGAATATATTTGTAAGCACAGTCATCAATTTACTTTAATACATTGGCCAAAAAAAGATAAGTTATTGCGGAAAATCAGATTAAACTGAAAATTAAATCAATTAGCAGATCTGGCACTCAGCAGCGTGATTCAACTTCTTCCAGTAAGGTCCTCTCTTCTTTTCCTTTCTTTATTTCGTCCCTTCTCCACCAAATTTAATGGGAGAGCAAACCTTATAATAAGGTGCTCCTGTCCCCTCATGCAACATGATGTGACATACATTCATTCATACTCTCTATTCCACATCCAAGAAAAAACTCTTTGTTTTTGTTCAAAATGAGCAAGTTTAAACTGAATTTAACTACAAAAAAATTAGAAATACATTTTAAAACATGGTTAATGGATCAGTGTTTTCATGTTCTAGTTTAATCTTGTCTGCTGGATTATTATTTATGATTAAGCTTTAATTCTCTTTTTTTTTTAAATTCCCACCCATGCTGTTTATTAGTTTGTTACTTCAGGACACTGTTGTAGCTTATACTACCAGGTTTTCTTTGGTCATTGCCAGATCATAGTTGCACGTAGTTGTGTGTTGCGATTCTTCATGGCAAGTATTGTTCAGTTCATGCCAATGCTATGTTTTGGGATTTCTTATTATTGGACTTCCTGCCTCCGGAGTGTTACGGTTTTTGCTTCAGTTGGTTAAAGTTTCTTAATTTATCATCCTCCTGCCTGTAAACCTGCATTTGGTTCTTTTCCGTTGTGCAAAACAGTCACAATAGTCACTAACATGCAAGTTCTGGTGCGATATGATATCAAGCAACACTGTTCTATATTTTCAACTCTGCACATGAAATTGATCCAATAATGAATTGTACACATTTAGTTTGGTGTGTATTCCATACAGTATGGCTCTGGACCAAACAGTCAAATAAAAAAAGTAAGAATTTTCCAGAGATTTACATATTTAAAAAAATAAATAAATCGATAAAATAAAAAATATTTAATCTTATTTAAAACTGTACATGCAGATAAAGTTGATGCACATTTTTAAAAAAATGTGTTGAAAAATCTTATCAGTGATGTAGTTAGTTATTCATCTGAGTTCAATAGATACATGATCCCAGGTAACAAATGTCTATTGTTTATGGCCACTCAGTGTATCTTTTTTTTATGGCTCAGCCAATTTTGACTTCACAAGAATCTTGGTTTGTGCATTTTTGAATGGTGTCATTTCTTTGTCGTCATTCCTGTACAACTCCCTGAAAATACTGTGGCTTTCTGCCACGTATAAAAGAAAAAGCTCTTCTCTAAGTAATCACTTGCAAGACAAATAGCTGGCATTGAGACATCTTACATCCCTGTCTAATTAATGGCTCACTTCTTCTCCCCCTGTAATAATTCAAGATGAAGGACAATAAATAGATGGTGCAGCCATGGCTCAGGTTTTTGTCTGCAGAGGTAGAAAGAATTCAATTCAGGGCAACTTTGAGCCCATATTTACCTTAATATCCTACATCTATTTCATTATGCTGTATCCTAAAGTCAAAAGAGTTCCTGCTGTACTGTAACAAAAAGGTGTTCTGCTGAAATATTTAATTACCTGAAATAACTTATCATTGCTTGGTCTACTTGTTCCTTCCATAGCAAAAACAAAAATAAATAAAATGAATAAAAAATACTCTGGGTAGACTTAAGACATGCACATTCTAATGTTTTTAAGAAGATCTTAAGAGATGGACAAAGTTCCTCAACTTCAAATAAAATCAAGAAGGCAAACACGAGAAGGCTGAGTGGACAGAAAAAGTCAGTACAAAGAAGTACTGAAGCTAAATATGGATGGAATACTAAATATGGAATATGGAAGGGAAATTAAATAAAAAAGCTTCATGAGGGTGAACTTTGTTTTCAGCAAAAGAAAGAAAAGGCTGAAGAATGACAGCTGTGGTTGGCCTTCAAATAAGTATATATTATAAGTATATCCCAGAGGGATTCAAGACGCTACTGAATATTGATGGGTTTTGATTTAATTTAACACAAAATATTACAAGCTTGTCTCTATTTACTGATCTAATGCTGTAACCTTACAGTATTATAATTTTCTTAGAGTATCTCTCGGTTTGCAGGCCTGTACCCAGACTCAGAGATAGAGGAGGCAAATGATGCTGATATATGTGCAGCCTACTGAGTGGGAACTGAGTGGGAAGAAGAAAAAAAATATATTTTTGTTCATTAAAAGTGACCTCTTCCACAGACAAAGTGTCCTACAGGAAGCACACTCTCTGAGCTGATGAGGAATGTCTTCAGCTATTTTCTGTCTCATCCTGTTCAAAGTGCTTTCTCAACCTCACCTCACCTTCCAAGAAGCTTCACCCAATTAGGACAAAAACAAGGTTAATATTTAATATCACATTCAGCGAGAGGAATCTTAACCATGTCCGGGCGGCAGGCTGTGTGCTTCTCTTACCTTCACAGTCACCCGCCATCAGTAGGAAATGACATTCAGGGAGGTGATTTGGCTTCAAAGCCACGTGTGGTTTTTGCCTGGTCTCTGAAAATCTTCAAGGCCAACACGTGGTGTACATCACTCTCCTGCTGGTCAAACCATCCTGTTATGGAAAATGTACTTCAGAATTCCAAAACAGATCTATGAGTTTTGTGCACAGTATCATTCAGGGCAGTCTGAGGAGGTGGTGCATCAGTGTGTCCCGGAAACATTTCAGCTTTGGCAATAATACTGCATATCTCTGGGATTTTTTAATCTACTTTAAAATGAGCAGTGATGAGAAGAAAGGAGACTAGAGGGAAAAAGGCAGAAGGAGTTCTTGGTGAGTTCTGATATCAGTCGGAAGCAGAGCTCACTCAGAAACACTCTCCCACGCATACAGTATGGTCAGTGGATTTGCTGTTAGCTAGCTTACAACTAATGTCTGTTTGGGGTGGGTAAACTGCAAAAGAGCTTCTGAGCAATGCATTGCCTCTAAAGGGTGGTAAAAGGAGACTTAATGCTGTCTGCTTAGGAGTAACAGTATGACTTTTAGAGCCAGTAAGAACTCTAATCTTTGAAGGTGGCTGTGTAGGTGTTCTTTGATCAGGCCTGCCTGACAGTCATGGCTGTATTGAACAGGTCTGCATGCAGTGCTGGGTTAAGAGCAGTAACCTCACTAAAATCTATTAAAGCTGTTAGCTGGTTTTTAATCAGGTTGATTGGTTGCCCTTGTTCAGTCCTTGTTGTACATGCAACCTTGTACATACTTAGCAGAAATGTAACAGTGTGGTAAAAGCTTAACCGCTTCTCCTTTTGCAGGATTGTCTGACCAGCATGAAAGAACTTGAAACAGATTTTCAGACGCCACACACAAGGCTCACATAGATATCAGGGTAAAGTCACAAATAGTTGAACAGTTTTTCGCATTTGATGTGATAGTTGATGGGGATATACATTGTTCTGAAATGGAAGTTTTGATTCTCTCCCCATGAGAGACGGGCCAATAGCCTGGGGGGTGTCATCAAGATTTCTGCCTTGTGCTGAGACTTGCCATAGAGGGACATTGACTTTGACACGTTAGTTGAGCATCAGACAAAATGTAATGTTCAGATGGCTCCTGTAGACTTTCTAAATCCTGTTAGAGCAATAGATTAAATTCTGAGACTAAAATAAGTTACTCTGCCAAAAGAGAACATTACAGCAACATCAGGGAAAAACCAAAGAAAGGCAGTATTTTTTCTTTGTTTTGCTGTATATACTTTTGCTTTTCTACAATACTATGGAGTAGTCTTCAGTAACGCCTGCTTCCAAGAAGCCAGACTTTCATGTAATGTTTGACGATGGTCATAAGCGATACAGTTGCCACCAAGATTATATAACTGCCATTGCATTAGGTATCCGGTGTAATGGGAGTTAAATAATTGTGCAGGCAGTTGTGATTCTCCAGGCTTTCTGAACGTTTTTTAAAAATGTTTTTAACATTTGCTGCTTTTTCACTGGTTCTAAGCTCGGTCGGTCTGAGTACCTGACCATTTTTGGAGGAATTTGTTTTGATGTGAACACTTAAGACAGACCTATCAACTGAACTGAATTAATAATGAATGATAATACTTTATAAATCCAAAATGGGAAATTATTAAAACCACTCAAGCTTAAAAAGGCACCTAACTCAAGAAACGAAACCGAGTTGCATGTACACATATTCGACAATTTAGCAATTAAGTACATTTTCCTGGCAATATATGAAGAGCTGTAAGCTAGCAACATGAAGAATATATATTTCTTTTTTTTAATCATGTAAACAGTATGTGTTAATAAGTAGTGGAACTTTGAAGAGGTTGGTCTGAAAACAGCCTCTCCTCAAAACTCACTCTCACAAACAAAGCTTATACTTGAGTTCAATAAGAAAGATCTGCTCCCTCACCTCTGCCCTAATTCTCAGGTGTTTGGGCCCTTAATCCTGCTACACTTTGTCACTTCCGTTTTCCCACACATCCAACTCATCTCATCCTTTATTTTGCTGTGACAACTCTGGTCCAATCATCTTGGTATCTGCTACTTTTTTAACCAATCAGTTTGATCCCTGTCTTCTATTCAGTTATTCCTCCTTCATTTGAGCGATGCAGGTGCCCTGGGACGTTGCTATATTTGTAAAATAAAATAGATTTTATTTTTTAATCTCATCACACTGTCTATGGGTCGAGCCAGACTCAAGTGCAATGTGAAGTGGCCACAATGTGGCAGTAAGCCCAAAAGATAGCACGTTTCTTTTGTGATGTGCCAGGAAAATAACTTTCATTGATATGAGTGGATACCATCTTTAAGCCAAGCAATCCACCAGCTGTTAGATACTGAGTGAAAAGCTTTTTAGCTGTAGTTGGTGCTCAGAACAATGTGCTTTTAAGCACCATTTTAATAATCAGTGAGAAAAGCACAGAACAGAAAAATATAGAAATGAGTTATGTTGAACAATAAATATCTTCTAGTTTTACATTGGAAGAAAATGTAAAATTTCTTATTTACAGCAATAAAGTCAAGAAAAATACAGCTTTCATGGTAAAAAAACAACCTAACATTCAAATAAAAAATATTCTACATTCAATGTTGGTCCCAACACCTATCTGGAATAACTATCATCTCCTATCACATTTCATTACAACTCCGGTTACTCCACACCAACAACCACAAGGTACAAATCAGCAGACCATCTGTTATTCATCATATTGTACCCTAAGGCTGATTCTGTATCCCCCGTTAAAGCCACCACCCAGGAGCAAATATTTCCACACAGTTTAATAGCCTATGGAACACATCCAACAGCATCGTCTATGTGTCCTGAATCTCTGTAAGTCTGTGTGAAAGAATATTTGAAGTTAGCTTATTCCGTTTGATGTTTTAATGCTGTCACCTATGGACTGAAGCAGAGGCCACACCACTTAGTCAGGAGCCTCACGTGGCTGTATGACAGGAACATTAACAAACCTGAAAACATCCAAGTAGAATCTGTTCAAGGGTACTCCCTGGAGCACGTCATTTTCTGCAGACATTACAAGATAATAAGCTTGTAGTGATAAAGGACAATGCGGTGGAACAAGCAGGTAGAGTATTTTCTCTAATAATGTGACATTACCAGTCTGGACTTGTTTGGTGTGGTAGAACAATTCTTCAGTTTGGTACCCTCTGTGAGCAGAACACTGATTGTCAAGAACTTTTCTTTACGCTGACGTACTTGTGAGTACCAACCTACCTGAAATCTTTTTCAGAAAAGCACTGGGGCTGAGATACAGCAGGTCACAGTTTTGGTTTCCAGCCCTGCAACACACCTTTGTACCTTGCGGCCGCTTGACATCTTTGCGGGCTTTTGATGGCCTCTTCAACATGATAACAAACGAATTTGTATGGCTGTACATTTGCTGAGCTCAGACAGAGATTTGTTTTTAAGACTGTGGTGTTACAGCCCACAACTGTAGCAAAAACTTTAAAATGTTTTACTTATTTACTGTTACTGACATAGAATACTGCTACAACAACCATTTCTACGTAAGGATATTAAACTAAAAACAAACAAAGCAACACACTGGTCTTAAAATGGCATTCAGACCTTGGTAAACCTTATCAATGTCACCCTCCAAGTTATAAATCCCAAAGCTGAGACACCCTGAAAGTCATTACACACTTTCATTACTCTTGTTTCTGGTCTTAGAGTAATGCTAGATAAATGGAACTTAATCCTTTTTATTCACATATTTGTAGTATTTGATTTACAGGTGAAAAATATAATTAAACGGTATGGTTGAATTATTTTATATGCTGAAATATATTTATATTCTTACATGAATGTAGTTAGAGATCAACTGTTCTGTAGATAATTGTGAATCTTCCAGATATTCTTGATAGACCCAAAGCTCAGGATTAAATCTAAAAGGCTTAAAATCTTTTCTCTTAACTGTTTGTACTTAAGATCTTTAACCTGAGGACACTAATAGACATGAGCTCAAGACATTTGTGTAATGATCTGTGGAGAAACGGCTATACCCTTGATTTCTGCCTTGATTTTTTTTCTAAGCAGCTTATTGTTCTTTTATATACTGTACTGTAAACAGGAAAAAAAAGAAATCGTATGTGGCTATCACTGCAGGGAATGGTCTACTCATTTTATAGCTGTACATTTTCTCTACTATTAGCTGCTGGCAACAAAAGGGTGAGACCTGCTCCTTTAGGAATTTGCATGGTATTTCAACATAATTCTGCCTCACAGGGTATTTTTCAGTGCTCATTACTGTATATCATTTCTGAAGCTGTGAAGAATCTCATTAGCCTGCAGAAGAATTGCATACATTGTGCTTCTTAGAAACAGTTAAATCCTTGATCCTGCATCCTAGAATATATCAGCATACAAATGAACAATGACAAAATTGAACAGTTTTGCTTTCTTAAATTCTTCAGTGTGCTTTCACGTTTATGCTATTTGTTACATGCTTTTGTTTGGATGCATTTATTCACAATTTCCTTCTATGCTTACCTATTCTGTTTTTTAGTCTTGGATATTGTGTCACAGTCATCTCAGCACAATCTATGCCACAGTTTTTTCATAGTTTATGCTGCTGATTTCTTTCCAGACTTCTTCTTCTGTGTCTCTACTCAGGTGGATTTAACAGGTAAATCAGTCTGGGATCAGAGCTCACACCCAAATTCAACTGAGCAAGCTGACTGATGGAGACAGTAGCTGCTCCTGATATTCTCATATTTAGTCTAGTCTGTATTTGTCCTACTGGGTCCTCACTGCTGCTCTCTGTGCCGGGTGTATTTTGGCCAAAGGGTGATGGATGTTTGAAGTTTTCAATAGAAGATGGAAGGAGGTGAGGGCAGATGAGAAAGAAAAGAAGAAGAGGAGGCAAGGACAGACAGAGCAGAAGATGTACAGAGGAGGGAAGGGGAATAGAGACTGCTGAGCAAGCTCTTTTCACACATGTGGAAGGTAGTTGTGTGTGTGTGTGTGTGATAGAAATTTGGCCCCACATTCGTCTGAAGATAGCGTCTCCTCAGCCTAGCTCCAGTGCCACAACCACCACCCTCCACCTCCCCCATCAAGCTGATTAATAGTGAGAAGAGCCAGCTGCATTCCTCTCCCCACAGAGAGGTCAGGCATATGGTGGAGTGGAGAGCCAAGCAGAAGAATTATCATATCAAACCTGTTTCCGTCGCTTTCTCAAGGGAGCACGTGTCTTCTCTGCTGATTCTTTACAAAAAAGAAAAAAAAAGTATTACAAAGATCAAGGTGCACAAGCCATCTCCGGCATGCACTGTTAGCTTTGAGATTATGAACCTTTTTTCATGCTAAGCTATGTAAGAACTGCAGGACCTTTTCATCTTCTGTTTTCACACAGAAATGATGTAAATTATGCATGGAGCAACACGGCCAATTTCCCAAATGTTTAAGCTTGTAACCTTAAAGGCATGATCTAGACCTCTGCTCCACACCAAAACTAGCCATAGATCTAAAGGAGTGGGAAGCTTGTAGAAAGCTTGACAAGGTGGTGGCATGGTGGGCTAGTGATTAAAAGACTAGTACCTGGAGGGACATGTATGGTTTTGATCCTGTTGAGCAGCTTGTCAAAGGTTCGTCAAAACTGTACTTAGTTTACATAACCTGCTTTAATTCTATCACTGTATGGGTGAAAGTTGTCTGCAGTAAAGAACCCCTCCGCTCTAGGGATCTCTATTATTACACCTAGAATTGGTGCTCTGATCGACAATGTAATGTAAAAAGCTATATTAAAAAACCCTGTGTGGATGAGGCACTGCTGAATGTGTAAGGAAACAAAATATAAGACATTGAAATGATTTGTTCAAGAGAAAAATTTAGTAAAATCCTGAATGACACATGGTCAAAATTTTTGTTTTTTTAAAAAAAAAAGTTTTTTAATTGCAGCAGGTGCTTAAAAGTCTGCTTTGGCACACAGTATATCCACAAGTTTGAAAACTGACTACTATGGGCTTTCAAAGGCTAACTTTTCCACAGTACATTATTGATATGGTTAATAAAACATCACAAACGGGGCTGGTTTCACTAATCGGTTCCAATTAAGATAATTTTTTGTTTAATTAGAAATTTGAGAAAATATTCACAATCAGACCCATTATATGTACAAGTGACATTAAATCAATAACCAAATAAATATTTGTTTTTTCTCCCACATTTAGATTAATTCAGATTTCACCAGCCAAGAAAATAAATACAACAAAAAGGTTCAGATGGGAAGCCCTGCTTGGGTTAACATGAAATGACCTTTCAGCATTTTATTGTCATTGTCACTCATCTGCGTTTAGATGATAGATTGAACAATACGCTTGATTTAAATGGGAACTTGTTCTTGAAAAATCTCTGAAGTCACCAGCAAGTGGAAAACTCCAGGTCTATGAGCTTTTCTGATTTTCATTTCTAATTCACATCACTACTCAAGTTCCCTCCGCCTTGACTTCTGAGCCCCGCCCACTCGCATCCAACCTGCTTGATCGATAAAGCCAGCTTCTCTTGGAAATGTTCTGTTGTCAGCTGTACTGAGAAACATGCATATGCACATATTACATGGAGGGAAAATGTTTAATTTTTTATTATTATATTTATTCTTTTTTTTTTCAGTTTCAGTTTCAGTTTTTTTCAGCCCTGCCAACAGCTTATGTAACAAAGATGATGAACACCCATAGTCGTAGGAACTGGGGAGGATAGGGAGGATGTGTACCCCCCCCAGATTAGAGACGTGTACCCCCCCCCCCCCCCCCCCCCCCCCCCCCTAATGTTAAACTCATTCCTACGCCCTTGTGAACACCAACTTCTAAGGAGTTATTGCTGTTATTTTTCGAAAGCTTGACGACACGACTTTGTTCATTGAAAGCTTTCTAGTTGAACCATGGCCTTCTGTAATTTGAACAACCTGCAGCTGTGTGGAAAAGGTGTGTTTTTAGCAAAATACTGGTCCTTGACACACTCACGTTTGCTACATTGTACTACTCTTGAGGTGTTAACATTACATTTTCGGCATGTTTCTGTTTGTCTCCTGGTAAGATCATTTAATAACGTTAATATACACAAAATGTTTAAATGCAGTAATTTATAGTACATATGCATGACGAGTTATGCTGTGTACATCTTCGGCTTCTTCCAGTATTGTTTTCTAGCCCCTGTGTTAATTACAGCCACACTGCTAAACAATTTCTCTACCTGATCAATGGAGAGATGAACTGATGTCAGCGCTGGCCATCGTGTCAGTGTGTCCTTAACCAGTGTAAAAAGGTACATAAACTCGCCATTTAGCAACGTCCTATTAAAGATTTGGTGGTGGAATGTCTCTGAAGACCTTTTTCTTGTTCAGGGTCTTACTGTGGTTCACACTGATATGGTTGCTCTGATCGGTCAAAGATAGTCACTTTCTGTTCGAAAACCTTCTTCTTCGGCTGGCTAAGCTGTTGTTGTCATGGTAAGACTAAACCACTGCCATTCTCAGCAACAACCTCTGGAAGGGAACAGCAAGAACAGCCAGAAGAACAACAGCTTGCTCTCCATAGAGCAGTTTCAGTGGCGATGAGAGGAGGGCCACTTTGCTACTTTGACCAAAGTCTGTCTCGTACATTTCAATAATACCTCAGGAAACTGTGTCACCTTCTTAAAAAGGGCATAAAATGTCACTTTTGACATACCATAATATGCTGATCATTAAAAGCAATTTTACCACTGTGTTTTTCTTCAGGAAGTATTTTTAAATAGTCACCTGTGTTGACCATATTTAGGCAATATTTACTTTTTTAAACATTTTTTCCTTCCGACTACATGCATTGATAGAATTATGGCAGTTTTGTTAACAGGTTAAGTTTAATCTATGGGTTAACTTTTTGTTTTCTCCATTACTTAATGCTGATTAGGATTTTGCTTTAATCTGTCTTGAAAGGGCTTTTGCATCTAAGGCCCACCTCACTTTCATCTTTTGATCTCATTCAGATTGCATGTTATCTGGAATCCCTTGTGATTAGCATCGCAAAGATACTTAGCAAAGTTCTGCATAAATTCTAACGAGTAACTTTTGGATATCATTAATATATTTATTACAACAGCATGTTTCTTTTTTAATATTCAAGCTCTTATTAAGGGAAAAAATAAAAATAAATATATATATATATATAGATATATATATATATCTATATATATATATAGATATATATATATATAAACAGCAGAGCTGCCAGGACCCACTGTGCTCAGAGGCTGCAAAAAAAGCAACATCCTCATTTATATTGGTCATGGATTAACAACTGATTGAAAGAGTACACTGTTGTAGTCTAACCCCAGTAGCTGTGGAAAACTTGTCTTGCCTGGCAAGATAGTGGTGTTTTTAAGGAGTTAAAAAAAAAACAAGATTGTTCCAGGGAATCAAGAATGTAGTGAAAAAATTTTCAGGACAAGATAAGACAGAACCAAGCTGTATATGAGGTAGTGCAATCACAGTAGGACTTTGAGGGGGGGTCTTTCTCGTTGCTCTGTGTACGGAGAAACACACTAATCTTTCAGTTTGTTTGGGCGTTTTATTCCCTGGAGGTCTAATTTAGTATGAAGTGATCTGATTAGCCATGCTACCCCAGAGTATCTCTCATGGGAGCCACCACCGAGGGCATCACTTGAATCGCAATCAGAAGACGCAGAGACAAATTCTACTTCTTATTAAAAAAATATGTCTTTTTAATCTTTTTTTCTCAAAGATCAGTGCTTATCCTCTTTTCTTCAGCCCATCATTGTTCAAAGGGACATTTGTTCCTGCTTCCATATAAGTATATATCTATCGATCGATCTATCTATCGATCGATAGATATATAGATATATTTTTTTTTAAAAAGCTGGCATGAATGTAATTCCAGCTTTTCCAGCTTTTTTATTATATGTAACTTTGGTCAAGTAACTTGCAAAACCCTGACACAGAATTCATTCAAATTCAGTGGCGTGTTCAAATTGCATACATATACATATATATATATATATATATATACCATGAATACAGTGAAAACTGACCAAATGTACTGCATAATGGACTGCATATTTCATGCATATGTTCATATTCTGAAACATGACATTTACGATGCTCAGGGAAACATTTACTTGCACAGGTACACGGTACAATGTATGTATTCAAATGTATAGCATTTGCTTCAAATATATAATAAATCAATGAACATTTTATTTGCCAGACCTTTACACAGAATCAATTAATATTCAGCGGCATGTTCAAATAGCATACATTTCAAGTATTCATCATAACAAGTCTTCTGTAAATACACTAGTCTCATTTTCATTTTTGCTTGTGGCACGTGTTCACATAGATATTTTAGTTTTCTATTCCTTTGCTAATAGTGCATATTTTTACCACTTCTACTTCAACACAGAGAACCAAAGTATCATCTCTGCTCTAGTTGCACCGACATAAATGTAAGTTTTCAAATGCAGTTAAAAGAATTTTAGCACCCTGCTTGTGATGAGCCAAATGGAAATGATTTTACTGCACCAAAATAGTTTTAAAACATAGTATAAACAAGGTCATTATCTCAAACCTACACTATGCACTTCTGCCTCCCAGCAGGGCCGTAGAGCTTTCAAAGGTATTACAGCTGAGCAGTCGTGTCAATGCAAATGTGTTTTCATATTCTGCCCCGTGGGAGTATTTGTGTGTTGATGTCAAGTGATCTTAATGTCACCGTGCGTAGTTGACGAGATTGTTTTTTTTCTGTGGCATACACAGAACCCACACAGGCATCGGTGTCTATTTATGAGCAACAAGCTGACAAGGACATGACTGAACATGCTGCGTGTATTTTTTATCAGCAATATCGTGCATTAAAACGCAATATATTTTACAGAATGCTCGACTATGGGGGGATGCTGGGTGAGACTGGATATACTGCAGTGACACATGCACTGCAGCAGGAGTGTGTAGCGCACAGTTGGTGATGCACGATAGAGACGTCAACCAGCAGAGTGGCTATCAATCAATAGGCATGATTAATATGATCATGGCATTCTTTGGAGCTAAACAGGCTGTGGGACAGTGTTAATCTACCTGTCAGCCTCTGTCACTTTCCCCACGCTGCAATGTTGACTGTCAGTTTGATATTCATTTTGTTTTTCTGTTTATCCTGTTACTGCTGAATCATTTAACTGAGTAACAACTGTATCGCCACCATGAATCATTGTGGTGGGTTTGGTTGGGTTAGTTATGCTCTCTCCTCTCCGCTTGCCTCTGTCTCTCTTCCCCGGTCGCACACACACTCATCAAATTTCACACACTCACTCCACTGTGCACACAAGGCCATCCACTTTTCTACCTGGTATGGGAGTATAAATGATCAATTTCCCAAGTTGAAGTTGAAATTCTCATAGAGGAAAATTAAATCCCATGCCTTGGGTTGATGGGATATTTATCTCTCCCGTTTTATCTACTGCGCTCTTCCTTCAGTAGTTGGCACATTCTCCATCAGTGGCATTCTCCTTCAAACACTTGCACAGTGTGTGTGTGTGTGTGTGTATGTGTGCGTGTGTGTGTGTGCGTGTGTGCGTGCGTGTGCGTGTGTGCGTGCACCAAGACACAGTGCTTCCCTCTTGTTGCAAGTCAGGGTTTTTAATTTAATAGATGCACCTTGGGCCCGAGATGAATTTGAAGGGAGGAATAACACCACAGCCTCTCCTCAGCATGCAGGAAGAAAAAGAAAAGAGGCTTCCTAAATATCCAAAAACGAGTGCGCTGATTGTTCGTCGGAGAAGATGACTCAGTTCTAATTGGTTGAAGCCCTTTTAGGTATGTAAACAGTTGTTTTTCTCCAGAAGGAAGAGACACTCTCCTCTGCTGTCAGAACGCTCACTGCTCATCTGTAAAAATCAATTGCTGATTCCAGCAGCCAATCAACTGCAAGTAATTATACTCCTGGCTCATGGTAAACATGGCAGTCTGATGTCTGTTGTTTTCTCTGTTATTATTTTGTACTCTTGGTTTCATCTGTGAAGTTGCTGACAGCTGCCAGTAGCAGCAGGTAGTTCAGGTGATGAAAACTCGTTTCTCTCTCCTCTGTGTCCCATCGATAGAAAACAGTATCGACTGGCACGCTGATGTGGTGGGAATTGAACTGCAGGAGGCTGGCGGAGTCGGTGGATGTTCACAGCGATCCAGATTCATCAGCCTGGCTGACTGTCAGAAGCCTGGTGATTCTGCCCTCAATCAATGAGCCCTTTAAGTAATGCATGGATCCACAGAGACGATTGCAGATGACATGTTTAAGACAGGGTCATAACTAGGTTTCTAATGAGAGCGGTGGATGGCTCCCGTAGGCCTCAAAAGCACTTACTGACACTTGGGAAATGAAGAAAACCAGGCAAAGTTTCACATAATGGAGGCATTTGTAAGACATTGCATATTTTATTAGTTTCCTGTAAGGAGGGGTGAAATCCATCAATGCTCTCATGTTCTCATAGATGAAGCAGGTAAGAATTTATTTAATCTTACAGTTTTAGAAATAATTATTATCATTACTTCAAGAGTGAAATTTGAGCCTGGACAAAATGTATATACATGACTTGGAACCATTTAGTGAAACCACAGTCCTCTACCTGTAAGATTGCCATGTCCTAAAGGGACGGATTTACATTTGGTTTTATAAAATAGAGCTGTGTAAAGTAATTGTGATTAGTTATTGTTTTACCTGCAGTAGACAACTACTTAGAGTGAATTTTGCCAGAGGAATGGTGAGTCACAGCTGATCATCAGCTAAATACATACCTAGCTTTAATGACCAATCAAACATCATATTCTAACTTCTCCTGAAGCCACTGCATGATGTTTGGTAGTGAAAAGTAACTGCACTCAGATACATTTTTTTTAATACTTATACTTTATTTAAATAGTTTCTTGCTACTTAATACTTCCACCAAGCCACATTTCACATTTTTTCTTCATTTATTTGATTGCTTTATTTACAAGTTACTTTTAAATATTATAAAATGAATGCACCTGTGGTTTCCAACATTACTGGCTTCTGTAGTTTTACAAAAAAAAGCAGGGTGGATAGGGTTCACATTTAAGATAAGTGTAAGTTAACAGCTCCACCATCATTCTTCCATCTAAAATTGTTCAACTAGGTCAATCTTCAGCAGTTTCTACAACAGTGCACTCCTTCCACTCTAATGCTTTATAATAATCTAATGATGCAATGTGTACAAGTCAGTACAATAGTTCAATTCCACAATTGCTTGGTGGTGTGGTGGTTAGCACTGTTACCCCACAGTCAGAAGGCCCACCGTTGGAATCTGGGGCCTTTCTGTATGGAATTTGCATGTTCTTCCCGTGCATTCACGGGTTGTCTCTGGGTAGTCCAGCTTCCTCTAACCCTCCAAAAACGTGCATGTTAGGTTAGTTTGTGTTTCTGAGCTTACCTTAAGTGTGAGTGTGTACTGCGCTGTCATTTCTTTATATATGTCAGGAAATGTCAGCGATTAGTTGAAACTTGTACAAACATACATGGAAATACTGTATACTGTATAAGACAAAAAACAGAGTTTGTATAATTCTAGCAAGCTTCAAAGTCAATATTTGATTGGACCATCTTTATTCTCCAACACAACCTGAACCCTGTTAGACACATTTTCTGTTAATTTCTTAAAGAAGTCTACACAAATGGTTTTCTTGGATTCTTGACGGACATTCCAAAACTCTTCTTTGGATGTTGGATGCCTTTATTCTGTCAAGATGATCCCACGTTGCTTCAGTAATGTTGAGGTCAGGGCTCTGGGGTGGATTAATCTCTCCATAAGACCTGTTGCCTCTGATTTTCAGTACAGTTCTTGTGTCATCTGGCATACCCCAGCCTTTTCTCCCCGTTTTCCTTCCTTAAGAATGTCTTCTTGACGTTTCAGTCGCTGGATTGACTGAAAGTCCAGATGCATCTCTCAGGTCTTGTGTCAAGTCTATTAGATACCGTTCATCTGCTGTGAATATTTGTTCTTCTTTTATCTTCCACTTGTCCAGTTTCCTCAAATATTAGAACAAACTGCACAACATGTTTAGATATGCATGGTTTGTTGTCATCTTATAGCTCTTCATAAATCACCTTGTTGGCATTTTTCATTCAACTGCATACATGGAAACAAATGTCAGTCTTTCTCATAGGTTGGTAGTAACAAAATGTCTGAAGATGCCTTCTAAAAGTGTTATGTATAAAATACAGTGGTTCCTCCCTAAAGTTAGGAAACTTTTTTAATGCTTGAATAATTCATAGGTCAGGGTTTAAATTGTCAGATAAGACTGGACTCAAAATTAGGGAAAAAGCAGCAAATGTCTACTGAAAAGACCAGTTGAAAAATTACAAGAAGGTCTGGCTTCTTAAAATAAAAGGTAGCCCAAGACTATTGCACAGTACTGTATATGGGGGGAATTGCTCTCTCATTTCACCTCTGAGGAGATTAAACTGTTGTGAGCAGATTTATTAGAAAACCTTGTCTGTATTTGGGCATACTATTAAGTGTTTTCCTTTGGAAATACAGATACTTCTAAGAACACTTTGGAAAGTTGTTGGTAATTATAGTGATATATTGAAGTCTACTTGAAACAAACAAGAACTCTTTGACTTATTTGTCTCTTAAACATCATAACTCAGAATAATGGCAAAAACATTTATAAGAAACAACATAGACTGCACCACAGAAAAAAATGTATTACACAGATGAGTAATTGATCAAGTAAATGCATTAAACAGGACAGCCCACCCCCACCCAAAAAACCCTCAGAAAAACAAATGCTCAGATACAGACTTAACCAAGATATCAGGAGTGAAAGTAGGTGTGATTGTCAGTGTGTGCTGATTTAATTCTAAAACAGGTATGCTGACATGCCATCAACATGCCATTACTCTATACGCCTTTGATATGCTTTCATTTAGGCACAAACTGATACTAATTCCCAACCTCATTTATATGCAAATTCAGTTTTAATCCCTAACCTTTCTCTCAGTCAAACTGGGGTGAGAATATGTTTTCTGATTGCAGTGTTTTGAGGATATGGTAGGGAAAAGGGATTTACCTGAGGGTCTGTGTTTGATTTTACGTTTATGATGATTGATGCTGCCGTTCACTCCTCCTCTCCACATAACTACGTAAATCCAACCAAGATTTACAAGATTTCTCTGTGTTTCTTGTTGTTGATGATAGTGGTTCTTTGTATTCCTTGAAATGTCATAACCACCCTGTAATCCTACCTGTTCAGAATCACAGCAGTCCCTCATCAGCTCCCTCTTAGCTCTCATAAACAAGAGGCAGTGGGAGAAGAAAGACACTGTGAACATCATATTCATGACGTTTAAAATAATGATGGATTTAGTTCCACTTCCTGACCTCTGCCTTGTAATGGCTTTCCTCCAGCCTTGTCTCCTCACACTCTGGTCAGCTGGGGAACTTGTTTCTGCATTTCTCAGCCTGTCACAGATTTTCCTCCATCAGTGCCAATGAGCACAAACAAGATGAACAGAAAGTAGCAGCTACAGTGGAAGCTGGGCTGCGTCTTGCTTCTCTGTAGGCATCACATAGAGAAAATATGCAACTTCTGGGGATAGACCTGTCGCGTAATGTGATAAAATATAAGGATTTACCAGAAGTTCTCACTATCTAAATAAACCTTATTTATCCTCATATATATGGGCACCGCCTTCAAAGAAGGAAAAAGACAGAATCTTATTATTCTGGTGTGTTAAAATTAATATTCCAGTCTCATAGCGCTACTTCGTGAATTCTCGTTTGGTATCACTGACATCACGTAAAGAATACATACAACACAACCTGTCAATTACATATATATATATGAACTATTTATTAAAACGATATCACCAAAGACATGAACCTTAAGGAGAAATGCTTTGAATATGGAGGGTTATATAGGAAACACTTAGTAAATTGAAAAGAAACTAAGGGGGAAATGGAGGGATACTGGAATTATTCATGGTTTGTTACTATTTGAAGTTAAAGGCTAACAGCTTGGATTCATTTATCATTTTAACAGTAAATTCACTCGACACCCACCCTATACCGTCTGAAAGGGAGAAAAGGGCAGACCTTACTTGGGTTGACACACTTTAGCCCTGTTAGTCAGCTCTGAACAAACCAGTCGCCAGCGAGGTCCAAGTGGGTTTCTCTCAGTTCCGCGTCTCAAGGCCTTCCTTAGTGGTGGGTGACTTTCGTGGACTTTCAAGATGCCTGGACAGGTCGCTGCTTCTACACCGGAGCTTCTTCAAGGAGACGGACCTGGGTGGTATAGAGGAATTCATCGCAAAGAATGACAAAATTGTCCAAGTGTCGGAGTTGGTTTGGTTGCTGACCAACTCTGATGAGGTGAATTTAAATTCACAAAATAGTAACAAAAGTTGACAAGTTTAACGCTGGCTCTCTTGGTAAGAAAAAGCGAACTATGTGATAACGTGTGCAGCAGCATAGAAAAAACGTGCAACGTAAAGAGACATGGAGACAAGATGACCATGAACGACCGAAAAAAGACAAAATCTTTCTACTACTTCATCCTGATTCTTTGCTCGGATCTTTTTGTTCCTTCTCATCTTTCTCTCATGTAATTATTCTATCTTCTTCTTCTTTGTTCCTTCATCTTTCTTTTTTTTTCTCTCTCTTCTCTTCTGACTACTCTGACTTTGGATCGCAGGTTCCGGAGTTTGACTCGCGGAGGTGGGGCATGACATAGGCTTACGCTACACTTTCAGCCAATGGTATGTCTGTAATGGTATGTCCGCCCATTGTATCCACCACTCTCACTTCTTGCAGATGTCATTTTTGGTTTATTCTCCAATATCATCCTAAGAGGGTCCATTGTTTGTTCAGATTAGTTAGCACTAAGTCGTTAATGCTTCTACCTAAGTTTATGGGGCAGGTCTGTGGAACGAGCCCAAAATGCTTTCATAGGGCAAAGGTTGTTGTACATTAGATGATCTGTTCTCTTTTTTTGGTGTAGAAATTCCCCATCTGCTCCTTACCCACGAACATCCCCATAAAGGAATTTGGAGTCTTCCAAAGGTTTACGTTTGTTATAAATTCGACACTTGTGTTCACTACAGACCAAACAAGCTGGACTAACGGAGAGAATATAAATTGAGGTAAGGTGATTCAATGCTACAGCTGGATGTAAGCACTGATCAAATTAAATACTAAACCACAATGAAATATTACTTTTAAACTTGTTCTATTGGCAAAACAACCTGAAAGCTAATGTCTGGTCATGCAAATGATATATTTACAATATATTGAAAATCCCTTGTCATGATTTGTTATGATACTCTACACCTTTTCTTCATTTAAAGCAACACTCAAGAAGTTTATTATCCTTAAAACTTATTTCGACTCATTTTAAGTACACTGACTTCCACACATTCCCGGGCCTGAAATTGCACTTGAATGCCTGGAGGCTGAGATAGCGGAGTTCACAACTTTGGTTGGCACACTGTTTTGCTTGATGGTCACTTGACATTTTTGTGAACTTTTGATGATGTCTTTATGACCTCTTCAACATATGAAATTCATTCATTCATGTATATGATTGTACATTTGCAGACATCACATGGAGATTTGTTTTTATGACAGTGATGTTACTTCCTACAACTGTGGGGGGAGCCAAAGAACAAACTGTTTCATAGTGTTTGATTAAAGTCCTAAAAACCAAGGAAAGCAAAATATATTTTTCAATGTGTTAAATTACTTATCATTAGCAAAATAATCCACCAACACTTTGGCTAACATTGTGATTTTTTTCCTTAGAATTAGGAGAATACCACCTTCAGTCTAAGAAAGGCACAGTAAGACCATATGTTTAATGTCAAATATTAAAAGAACCGATCCTGACAGCTTACTGGGTCGGCATTTTACATGCGCTGTGAGGAATTAATGGAATGAGAAGCTAGTGAAAGCAAGAGGAGAAATTTAACATAGAGAGGCAGGAGAGTTGAGAGATTCAAGAGTTGCCAACTGGATAGCCGAGCACCGGAAAAGCCCCTGACCAAGTTTGCCAAGTGCAGGCCGATCGGCAACGTTACATCAGCACCGTTGTACTCCACTTGGATGTAACTAAGTATAATTCAGCATTATCTACTTTCTCACTGGTTCAAACATTCAAAGCTAATTAAAATTAGAAGTGCTAAACAGAGCAAACTATAAAGAGAGTTGGAGTAAACGGGTCAGGCAGTGTCATCTGCTGGTGGGTGGGACCAGATCAGCCTGTTCATAGATCCCAATTCATCAAATGAGGATTGAGATGTAAACTCATATTCTTCACTATTTTAAGGCCTGAGTTTTTAAGTTTTAAACTTAGAAATGTCGAGCACATGACTTTTTAGGGGTTTAATATTGCTGGAATAGAACTTTCTGAAAAAGCATCATAAAGGAAAGCCTTGTCTCAATCGAATCTGCTCAACAAGGTTACAGCCACTACGTCCATATTATGCCCCATCACTCCTTACTGACTGACTGACTTTGGCTGAACTGAATGTGTTGCGAATGTCAGGGAAACCACATTCGAAGACCAAGACTGGTTCCTTAGGTTTAGTTATAAAACTCTAATAGAATCAGTAAACATATTTATACGACAAAAAAATGTTACTCTAACACAAACCAGACTTTTGAAATGCATATAAATATGATAATGTGAGCAAAATTGAGCAAAATCAAGCTTCTCAAAGACAGACTAACACATACAAATAATATGTTTTGGGGTTCAATCACTCATGCATGTATAGGCTCAACTAGACTCAAATAGACCTTGGTGTTTCACACATGAACCAAAGTTATTTTATTTTCCTTTTTGTAGAGGAAATAAATGTATTTTAATATTATCAAGCTGCTCTCATTCACACATTTTGTTTTCTTTTTTTTTATGGCTACACATGTCAGAATTTGTGGCAGAAATAAACCCATTACGACAACCTGTCAACTTGCAGTCACTTAAAGCATTTTCAGACTGTCGTTTCGCTCTGATAACATCCAGCTTTTTTAAATGCAGCATCATCTGACAAAATCGCCATTCAAGTAACTTAACAAAATGTATGTGTGGTGAGTTTGACTATATTTGCATGAACAATGACCTCCCACAGAGAGTTAGATGCAGAGTATGTCAGAAGAGTGCTTTTAACATTTTTTCATACAGCCCACACAGTGGTGTCGGACATCATTCTGTCAATAAGTCAAATTCCCCTCCTGTGCATGTATACAGGGACAAAGAGGGTGGTCCAATTAAATGGCCAAGTCAAACTTCATATTTGACTAAACTGTGCATGTAACCGTGTTTGTAAGTGTCAGTAGTACACTGCTATTCCAATGTGGGGACATTCAGCCATGGTGTTGGCTGCTTCTTTTACTCTTTCTCTAAACAACACACCAAATGAACACATTAACAGGGATAGAAGAGGTATTTAACAATCGCACAGTGAAAGGAAACAGAATATAATCTGGTCAAATGTCATGGAAATCAGGTTCCCTGTTCATTAAACTATATCAATTAACATGGGGTGGATGGAACTGCAGAGGAAGGAAATTGTCTGCCATTTAGGAAATACACTTGTTCGTATTCTTGCAGAGGGAGAGGAGTGATCCCACTGGGATGGCATGTGCACTTATGGTAGAAGTGGTCCTCTCAGGTGGAAATTAGGGGAGCAAGGGTGCTCTAAGGACAATAGAAGTTGTCTCTTCTGTATCATGCGAAGCAATATAATATGCACTGAAAACATATCCTATTTAAGAGGGAAAGCAAAGCGTTCTGCTGAAAGATCAGCTTCCACACCTTCTATATGCCTCACAATTGTTTGGACCACAAGTCTACTATATTAGATCTTTACTGTGAGTTGCCAAACGGGAGCTTTGGGAGCATTACTATTGGGCAGCTTAACAGTTTGGCCTATATTTCAGTTAGAGAAACCGATTGATTTGACTATCTGAACACCACTCAAACTGCTGTACACAGATTCATTTCAACACTTCTGCCAAGATCGATGGGACAAATGCTGCCACCTGCAACAATTACCCCCTTCCAAATAGTCTAAGATTTATTTTTAATAAATAATTTATAAATAAATTTAAAAAAAGCTAACAGGTATTTTCCTAGAGGAGAAACCATATAACTAACAACTGGAGGTAAAGAAAGATATGATAAAGAGATTGATAATTACAATGAAATGTCACATTGTCAGCATGTTGCCAAGAAAACTCTGAGGTGCGTCGCAGAATTGTTTTTCATTTGAAGAGGGAAAATTATCTTTACAAGATTTTGCAGCATAAGCTGCTGTGTAGATAAATAACCCCTTCATGAGGTGCCTTTATAGCCTTTGAGCAGCTAAGTAGCTCAATCTGTATCTGAGAATGATGATGACACAGATGAGGAATCTGACTGCTGAGAGGACAGGTTGTCAGTTTAAACAGAACATGTGAATATAAGTTTTTGCAGCTTAGATACACGCACACAACATACAGAAAAGTGCACAGATGGATTATATTCCACATAAAATGTTCAGAGGCCTCTAATATTTACATTTGGATTCAAAGAACAGCAGAGGTCCATTATGTTAAGCATAAGATTGGTAAGTATTATATTTACATTTTACACAAATGAATTCAATGTGTTCCATTGCAATCTCAACATTTTTAGTAGCGGAATAATAAAGTTAAAGCTGTCTAATTAATAACTGACTTTGGGGGACTGCGAGGAGATCTTCATGCTAGTGTGTACTGTAATTTAAATACTCAATCCTGCTGACAGTGAGACTGTAACAAAGTTGCACAAACCTGCACACTGTTGCAATGAGACATTTGTTGGAGTTGAATAAAGCCCACTAATGAAAACTAAAGGAAAGCAAGCATTGAGCTATTGTTTAATTAATCAAATTTTCTACATATTGAAAAAAAATGGGCTGGCCTTGGATATGAAACTTCAGGGCAGAAAATCAGTCCAACTCTGGCCATGACACAACCTGCTATCCCCGAGGCCCCGTAATTAGTTTTTGCACTCTGAAGTGTGTCAAAGGTGGCTGAGTTGCATAAAAAACACTTTGAAAAGCTGAACATGCAGCGGGTTCCATTTGAATTTTGAAGTCAGAATATCAGCGTTTCCAACTGAAACGCCACCGAACGACTCCATACATTTTATTCAGATTTCTAGAGGAAACTCATCAGCCCCAACCTAAAAATCCATAATGTTCTCTGTTATCATGTTTCTTTTGCCTATCTGGACTTTGTGTTTGGATTCTCATTTTCAGCCATTCTGTGTTCTGATATGTTCCTTGTTTCTTCATCTTAGTATTGACTTTGTTGTTTTTTTGATTTACATGTTTGACATTCTAATCTTGGTTCCTTTGTATCTCTCCAGTTTCTGTTAAACTCCTGCTTCAAGTTCACTGCCTTTGAGATTCTTTCTCCCATGTGCACTTCAGTTAGCTTTGCCTCCTGAGTTTCACACCTGGTTTCTGTTGTCGACGGCCTGACCTGTATCTTCTCAGTGATTATTTTCCCCTGTTTATATGAACTTGGACTTCCTTTCCTATCTAATAAGTACAAGCTTGGTCTAGTTCTACCATTTTTTGGGGGTTATGTTTTTAGAAGTTTTCATTTCCTGCTTGTTCGGTGCCCTCTGTTTTTGAAAGTTTAATTGAAAACCTTCTGTTCTTTATATGCCTGCCTCTGATGTCTTGCTTTTGCATCCTTATCCAGTGTTTACAAGAAGACGAGCTCATGCATGAAGTGGTATTAGCT
Source organism: Leuresthes tenuis (assembly GCF_036924035.1). Lineage (NCBI taxonomy): Eukaryota > Metazoa > Chordata > Actinopteri > Atheriniformes > Atherinopsidae > Leuresthes > Leuresthes tenuis. The sequence goes on along the minus strand of NW_027325356.1, from coordinate 9,492,467 downwards.
GACACATGTAGTTCTGACCAATCTCTATGAGCTGTGCATGAAATATAAGTGACACGTTATCAGCTTGTAATAGTTACTATGGCTGTGAACACAACAATCAGTAAATCCTACTGTTTTCTTTACTTTACATTGGAGCTTGGGAGTGAAGTCATTGCCTGATCTGAATTCAGACATCAGAGGCAAATGGGGGGAAAAAAGATGGGTCTTATTGCCCTTTCTTTTAAAAAAAAAGTGGAGTTGTTCATAGTAATTACGAGCAGTCAGTGTCTTACCTTCAGAAGACCGCAGTCAGAACGCTCTCAGTTGGAAAATCAGAAACGAATCCTGGCAGTCGGGTCAAGCTAAAAGCTACTCAGAATAGGGCCATGAAAAGGGTGAATATTTTTTCATTGTCTAAAACAATTCAGACCTCGAAAATGTCATAGTGGTTTGAGTGAGAGCTATTTTGTGGATTCATGCCACTTTTGCATCAGACAGCTGTTTACTTTGTCACTAGCTTTTCTCAACTGCAGAACGTCTCATGTTTAAACACAGTTTGGGGTCTTTTACAATATGTCCCAGCATGCAACATCATGTTGCAACATTCACACTGCTTTATTTTCATGTAACATTTGTTTGCTACTGCCTCAGATCATATGATATGATAGAACTTTAGAGAAAAAGATCATATAAAGAATTTAATTTCCTTAGTTTTCATCCAGTACCTCTCAGCTGGTCAGAGGAAATGTATATTCTGTGGCACCATGAGGTCTCTCAGTTAAATTCATCATAGCTTTTAAAGGTTTTGACAAAATTTTTAAGCAGGAATGTTTGCTACAAATCCCACACATTTATGATGATAGATTAAAAAATCTGGGTTGTCGTATTACGTAATATATCTTTTGATTAATTATGCCCACGGTGCTACCAAAAGCCAGCAAACAAATTTTTCATGAAAATATGTACAGGGCAACAGAGATAGTATAAACATATAAATGCTATGTAAAATTATAACTTCCTTTACCAGGAACTATGAGACTCTGGAATCTGAGCTGGTTCCCTGAAACAGTTATGACAAACACACTCATCAATTCTAGTTTTTGCATTATTTCTGTTTTCTACAGCTTATATCGCTCATATGTAGATATGTCATATCTTGTCAGCTGTGCAAACTTTAAACAAACATTTAGATAAACATTGCCATTTGAGGTGATGGCAGTTCTTGTTAATTATTGTTAATTAATTGGAAAGAGTCAGACTAATACATCAGCTATGTCTGTCTAAGTGTTTGGAGTCCAAAAACCAGTGACCAGCCTGTTGAAAAAGTGTCACACAGTAGTAAACAGCACAGCTCAGTGCTGAGAGAAAACAGCAGCCACACTCTGTCAGCTATTATTTCATTGCCTATAATTTATTTTTCTTGTGGGAATTAGACAAATTTAATATTTAATAAAGGAAGTTGAGAGATTTTGAAAAACAGGTTCAGAGATTTTCCTCAAACTGAAAGCCTCAGGAAGCAACCAATTCCCTGCTGCAACATGCTGCTGAGGTCTGTCTCTCCCTCTCGTTTTCGCTCTCTCATATCAAAGTTCTTTTAAATCCTTGTTTGTCCCGTCAGCCTAGTCTCTGCCTCACACTTTTTCTATCGTTTATTCACTGCATGTCACCCTGGATAATAGTGTCAAATCAGTGTCCAAACTGTGAACGCCTTTCTACCCTCCACTTCTATACATTTTTCCTCATAACACCACATTAGAGCTGGCCCTCTGGACATAGCATGCCTTTTATTAATCACACGCAACAGGGTCTGAGCCCAATCTTTTCTGCAATTGAATCCCATTAATATTCTTTTGGCAGCTGTCTGTGCACTGAGACCCCCCCTAATTTTTTTTTCAAAGGTGGGTTTCATTTCATAAGGATGGTGCAGGGGTTAGTTTCTGTGACAGCAGGGACTCAATCCTTTGCATCATGTCTCCTCTGGCATCATGTCTTGTTGCTTTTACTTTTCATGTGGGAATTTTGTTCACAGTTATTTACGGTTATTTATGACAGTGTCACAAAATAACATACAATCTTTCTGTGAAAGAGGATAGCATCAATATGTAGTTAAGGGCGTGCAGCGGTAGTTGTGCACAAAAGACAACTGAGAGAGCATTGGAGTGAGTGGAGATGGTGACCTTGAGTTTAGTTCTGAAAGAAATGGCTGAGCTGGGCATCCAGATTGCTGAGGAGAATTTGAAGTCTTGTCAACATGAGGAATGTTGTCATGCTGTTGTTTCGTAATAACATAAGCCATCATTCTCCGCAGAACACAGTCCAGAAAGAACCTGGAGAAATGAGCCACCTGAAAGTGAATGCATATAACAGCTTTGATATTCTATTAGTTTTCTGACATTTATTAAACCAATGCCAGCAAAATGGTTGAAATACAGTGTGTCATAAGACAACAGAGCTTTATATTATAGTTGGCCATTAATGGTCAATTTGGCATTTGCCGCGGTTCTAAACTACCTCCAGGCAGTGCAGCTGTTTAGAGGTAGAGGCTGGGTAGGAACTGAATATAATGCCATTTAATTTAACTGCATATGCATTTCACGCTAGTAAAATATCACGATTTACTGTTATGGTTCCATTTCAGTTGCTTACACAGCTGTGGTAAGTCTCACTGTTGTGAAAATAACAGCTTGAAAACATGGTTAAAACCAGCACACTGTTACAATCCGGCTGGTTTATTCTCTGCAGGTGGTGACAGAAAGTAATAAGAGAAATCTAAAGAATTGAAAAACCATCAGACCTCATCAGACGTGAATCAAGATAACTGGCAGAGATATTCTTCAGAACAGCCTGGTGAGGATGAGAACATCGAACAATATAGCAGATGAGAAAAAAAATCAATTTTAATATCATAATTTAGCTGTCAGAGTTTCTTTTCCAGTACAGAAAGAGGAAGAAATTGGACAGGTGGTGAAATAAGAAAATCTACACCATTAAACAAACTGGTAAAAAAAAAACAGAAAAAAACAAACATTTTTAATAGAGTACCATGAATTTAGTTTGAGTCAGAGCGTCATGACTCCAAGCAATTTATCAGGAACACAGAAGAAGAGTGAGTATTTGCAGTGCAACACAATAGACCAAGCTGTTACACAGAACTGAGAGGGCCGCGAGGGGTTAAACAGTATACAAATGTTTGGATGCCTTCCTTTCCATCCCAGCCTGTGACATTGACTTATGGTGACACACTCTAACCTGTTTTGCTTAGACAGTTAAATGACAAATGGCCCTGCCAGTCAGCCAACATCTGTTACTCATCTGCAGCCCGGACTGGCTCTGCCATGCCAGCACACATGCAGAGTTTTAGCCTGGCAGCCACCTTTGAGGCCAACCCCCCACTGCTCAGTTTCATAATTACAGCCTATCAGTGACCAGATAACGTTATCTGAGCTCCTTCAGCTGCATTAAAAACCCAATCTCAAATATCTAGTGTTGGTTCAGCTTGTATCAATGTGTGGTTAAGTTAAATCAGCAGGTGGAAATAGTGAAAAATAAAGTCTTTAAAAATTGGATTAGAGCAATTGGAGAAAAATATACCTCACGCTATATGTATTGTTTGTTTGCATTTTTTGTCTGTGTTGCAACACACCTGGTGCAGAATCTGTACATGTGCGATTAAACTGTTGAAACAAATAATGCCTGCTTTTGGGCTAACGTGAGAGTCTTTTCCTTCAAAAAAGAGAGAAAAAAAAATAAAAATTTCAAGTGGTACAACAAATTCCTTCTTTTGCTTTTCTCTCCACTTAAGACACAGTTACTATCTGTCCCCTGTTGGTGCAAGATGATCTAACGTCAAGGTTAAATGACCAAGTTTTCGAGCTTCATTGTGTTTAGATGCTCAGTAATGCACCGTTCCGTTAGTGATAATGGATAGCAGGAGAGCAGCAGCAGTGTTTAGGGACTCTTATCCGCAATCTCTTTTTATTTATGATAGTTTTATAATGCTCTCTCCTTCATGGATCACACTCTCAATGGCACAGTACCTCACAGTGATGCATACGGTATTATATTTAACAGAGGTTAAATTCATAGTGCACAATGCTGTCCTTGACCAGTCCAAATAAGTGGGGATATCTATTGTGGCTTCATAAAGAAAAAAGAAAATATCCCCTTGTTTTGTGTATTCTGCTTCAAGCGGCATTGGACACAGAAATTCAATTTGTAATGTTTCCTTTTCTTGGTTGTGGTCTGGCAACTGTTTGACTTGAGTTAAAAGTGTTTTTATCAGCATTGGCAGCAGTAAGAGCAACCAAGAATGCCTTACCACCCACATTCTTCAGCTGCTCTTCAGGGACACCAAGGTGTGATCAAGCTTGACAAGATATGTATTACTCCAGTTTGTCATGCATTTACTCCAGGGCCTCGAATATCTGCAATAATCACACGTCTCAGACACCCTGCCAAAGATATCGATTCAGTCATTGGAGTTGAGAATGTCAGTATCCCTCCCAAATATGAACTGTTAATCAAAACTAAGCTAAGAAATTTAGTTACATTTCATTAATTTCATTGTGACAGCTCCTTTCAGTGACCACAGTGATACTTTTAGGTAGGACTGAGGGGGCATAGTCACCAAGGGAGGAGGTTGGGGTAGATGGGCCAACCAAACATTACCATAACATTACAATTTATTTCTTCTTTAAATTGTCAACTTCAAGTTTCAGCATCTTTGTTCCATAACTGTAACCCAAGTGTGCAGTTGTTTTTAAAAGCAGTTTGATCTAAAGACACAAAATCATTCAGCAGCTGAAGAGACCAAATGCAGATCTAACAGTGAGTGGATATTGAATACAAGAATCATAACATATTTTGCATATTCGCTATTGTAAAGTGGCCCTTGGTTTGAAGTGGTATTTAAAGTCAAGGTGAAACAGAGCTACAGAGGATAAAATGTTACAATTTGCTTCTAAGTGATGTGTGTGTATGGGAGTCAAATGGTGTTCCATTCATTCCTGTTAAACTCTGTGATTACAGATAAACTTGTGAAGCTCCAACCTGTTTTTTCTGTTGTTTTTTTAGGGCCCACGCATTTCCCAGACTTGTATGTTCACAAATGTAAAGTTTTGCGGTGCAACTTAATGAGTCTTACCTGCCTGTTGGAAGTTGGACAAACAATTTAGCTAATTGAATATTCATTTGATGGTCAAGCTGATACTAACTATACTTATGAAAAGGTAAAAGGCATATTTAGGTAATGTTGGTGTTGAATTGAATTGAAAGGATCTTGTTTTTGTCACCCTGTGATGGACTGGCGGCCTGTCCAGGGTGTATCCCGCCTCTCGCCCAATGACAGCTGGGATTCCAGCCCCCCAGTATAGCCTGGAGTATAGAAAATAAATGAATGGATGTTTTTGTCACATTGATGTTCAGTGTGCAGAAACATGTTTCACAAGGCCTATTACAAAGTTCAGTTCACATAGATGAAAAGGAATTAGTTCATGATAGTTCAACATTTGACATGTTGAAAAAAAGTTCAGAACTAAACTAGACAGACAAACTAGTTCACATTTGTCTGTCACTTTTTGATGAGCTTCCTTGAATTATCCCCCTTCGATGGTACATAGCACTTTGGCTATATGACTACTGAAATATGGGCATGTGGATTTGAGACATTCCTGTCATTTTTGAAGGCTTAAATACAACATCTTTGTCCTCTGAAGTCATTCTTAAAATGGAAACTGCCATGTGAAGTAAAACATTAATGCTCTAAATGTTCAGAAACTGAAGAGCTCAAATCAGTTTACATTTATTATACATCAACAAAATATTATCTTTTAAAAGCCCTACTCTGCTGGAGAACTCTGCTGTCTTCTTCTGGACTTTTTTTGCACTGGGAGGATGCAGATCTCAGCATGCAGGCTGCAACATAGGGAAGGCATTGAAGGAGAGCTGGCAACTTAAAGCTAACTTACCTAAGCTCTGGAAAAGCTAAGTTGATGAGTTCATAAATGGAGGCTGGTACTTTATTTGTCAATGCTAAACATACTCACTGCAACATTCACTACAGTTTTTAGCAAGGCCATCTTATATCAATACACAGTCTTTATATCCGTCATGAGGATATAAAACTGAAAATGAGTCCTATCGAGAGCACAAACTTTCCGATATACTTGTTACCATAGTTATAACAAAGGCTTTTTTAATTTTCCTTGTACATATATTCACAGTTGATATCTACTATGAGTCTATAAGGTTTATCTCATTTTGAGATAATGAAAGAATTTTGAATTTCATCTGGATATTCCGGTGCTGTGATGCTTGGCTTTAATAGTCAAAGCTGAAAGTTAGACTTCTAACATACAGCACAGAGGTTGGTCTGCATCTAGCTTTTTAAACATGCTCCTTTTCACATCAAACATGGCGGCCTACAGTTAGTGTCAACAGGATGCTGCTGGTTTTCTGCCCCATGGAACTTGTTAAGAAATACTCAGTAGAACCAACACTGATGTCTTGACATAGAAAATGCTGTGAGTGTCCTGCGGAGTCTCAGCTAAAAACAAACTCCCATCACACATCCTTGAGCTAGTTTAAATTTCACATTGATCCAAATAAACTAATGGGAACTCCCAATTCACCACCATCCATAAACAGTGAAAAGTGATGATTTATGTGTCAGCATAAGCTCTTATTTGTATGATATAGAGTGAAATTTTAAAGCTATTACCCTAGACTGTGAAAAATACATTATTATTATTACATACGGTCTACAGCTGTAACCTAGAAGAATTTCATGTTGAAAAATCTGTATGATCTGCAAAGTGGATGTGAAACACAAAATAATGCTACCAACAATAATGAAGACTAATAATGATGACAAATTAAAAACTTTAGGCATAGGCACTAAGGACACTTTCTCCAGTACAAAGAAGTATTGCAATGACAAAACATGGTGGTGTCAAAAAACAGGTGTCACAATCCCAAAGCCTTAAAAATAGAACCCAAGCAGAAATCCAGATCTTTCTTCAAAGAGAAGACAGAGTGAAATGTTTTTCTTAATTTTTCTCTTCAGCTCTGGGCTGCATGTCTCCGTCTGTCTGAGGTTACTGCAGTTTTTCGCCTCGTTGACTCGTTAATGATGTGGTAAAGACACGTATGAAACCAGTCTGTTGAACCCTGTGAAGCAGAAACATGGCGTCATCTGCAGCAAAGGAACCTAAGGAGCGTGTTTGCATGCTTCAAAGCTTGATTGAAGGCTCATGTTAATCTTTTTATCAGCATGATTAAAACATGAGTTTCTGCTGTGTCAAAACACAGCTGCGATTGGTTTTTCGCCCCCCGGACACTGACTGGAGGAGACAAAGAGGTCTTTAATAGCACCATGTCTGGATATGCATCTTTCACTTGCTTTTATGTTGGACCTCTTCAGTATCTATAGTTTTTCTTTTTGATATGACTTGTGTTAAATATACTCAGTTTATTAATTGAAAATTCCCACAGTGGTGAATAAGGGTGAGATTAATTGTACTTGTCATCATGAAACTTTGATGAAACCCACTGACAATTATGCACAATTAATTCTGTATCCTTCCAGGGAAACAGCTTGCTGCAGAATTCTCAGTGGACACAATAAACATAAACCTAAACGTGTTTTTAGCTGTGAGGTAAGGTGGGACAGTGTACAGAATGGGGAGGCATAATAACTCATGCTCAACAATGGTGACAAGCCTTTTACCTGCCTAGAACCCATGTACCGTACATACTTAGCATCATTTTGTTAAAACATTTTTAATACAAAAAAAATCCCTTTTTTAACACAATTTTGTAAACATGTTTCCTTTTTGCAACCATGTATTTTAGCATTTACAAATATCACAACTTAAATTTCAATGAAAGCTCATAGACATCTTGACATTTATGATGAAATCATGTCAGAATATATGTCTTAAAATATTTTATTTTGGACACATAAAACCTTTGGATATAAAAGAACACTCATGATAAGAATTAGTTTCTGTATCTACTCGTGACTCACTGATAGATCCCTTTGTGTGAGTAAGTGAGGCCCATTAAAGCCCAGTGTTGGACTTTAATAATGTAACAAATTATTTTTCTTAACTTTTTAAAATAATATTCTAAACATTCACTAAACATGAATAAAATGTTGTCAGGATTAACTGCTAATACATAGTTTCTCATTGATGTGGCAGTTTCACAAATGAGAAAACTAGAAGGCGTGATGGAAAGCCTGTTGTCAGAAGCATGAGCACACTTAATCATGAAAATGAGAATAATGATGCAAAGCAAGGAGCATTTTCTGTGCCTGAAGTAGAGTTGTTACGATACCAAAATAAGTAACCACAATTCTATACCAGACAAAGTATCATGGTTACTGTATTATCGCAATACTGCAGCCTTTTTTTATTATTATTATTTTCATGAACTGTAATGTATTTGTACAAGTTATAAATACTTATTAATTATGTATGTTGTTATGTGCATGATAAACATAATACTAATATAAAAAAATCGACTTAGGATAACAAATCAACTGTCTTTTAAAAAATTCTATTTGACAATAATGCTTCTTTTCCAGCATGATAAAATAAAACAACAATAAACAGGAAAAGTATATTTTTATGTATTTTCTATCTGCTTTAACATCTTTTAACTCTTCATTCTTCAGCCTGTACACGGAGCATATAGCCTAACATTAGCCAATTAGAAAATAAACTGGAAATACTAACCTGGTATTCCACATATAAATCTGGGTGAGGACACTGCAGGTGTTTTATGGGGTTGGATGTGTTGCTTCCTTTGGCTCCTATAGCTTGGTGGCAGCGCCTGCACAGTGGACGGCCATCGTCCATTGCTTTACTGTCTGTGCCTTGTTTAAACCCAAAATAGTTCCAAATGTGGCTTTTGGAGTTCTTTTAAATTTTTATTAGTGGTGCCACTAGCACACTGCGGCAGACTCTTGCCAGTGCTTCTTCCATTGTGAGTGTGTGTATGTGTGTGTGTTGTCTCGTGTTTGTGACCGCTATGCGCGCGTCTGGACGAGACAGAACTTTAGTTTTGAAGCGAATTTCTATCGAAGCGGAGCTGTCTCCATGGAGTTTGTTCTAGCCGTCAGAAACACACGAACAGCCAATCAGCTAACAGATGGGCGGACCCAGCGTGCGGAAACAGCTTATATATGTATCGATATATCTATATATATATAGATATATAGATATATACATGTATATACTCTATAGCTCTGGGTTGCAGTGGTTGCCGTGTGGGTTTGTTTTAAAGGGACCAGTCGAGGCGGCCGCTGTGTAGCGGAAACTGGCACCGTTAGTATAGTAATCCAGGGTAGTACCGTCCTGTAGAATTTCTAGTATAGTTGGAACCGTAACAATTTGGCACCGCGGGACACCGTAGGCACCATGGGTATGTGTCTGAAGCCTGAAGTGTGTTTAACAGTTAAAAGAAAGATTGGAGGGAAGAAGGATTCATTAAAAAAGGAAATTAGACAAGGAACATGTTCATTCACACCTTCTGTTTGTGATCTAAAGCTAGAGTTTGGATATCGACAAACAATAAAATCTTTAAAATGCTTAGGAATCTGTAGGCTATATGTCAGGCATTTCTTGTTTTTGTATCATATTCATTATAGTGAAAGTGTATTTGTATTAAGTTGATGGTGAATGATGTGGTCCCATAAAGCAAAATGGTGTGGTGACACACTGGAAAACAAAGTTGTGAACTGTGGTATCAGCCTGTAGGAGCATGAAAAAAGGTCACACACAAGTTTCACACACTTATATAGTGTTGATTTAACCCTGCAGGAAAGCAAATAAACATAAATAAAAAAATAATTAAATCACCCATTTTGATGGCATGACATAAGTAATGTTAGTATGACTGTAATTATTGACAGAAAGAGTTGCATTCATTGTGCTCTATCAGAGGTAATAGAAGCAGTAATGGTGACAGTTTAAAAGAAGTAAAACATATGCTATAAAACAGACAAACAAGGTTATATCAACTTAGAGTATTGGATACAATTAAATGCAGTACTGAGGCTGACAGTGGCAGTAACTACAGGAAACACCAGTCAAATGGTGATTTTAAGCTGCAGATCAGCAATAATAATGCAGCTGAATTGTTATCTGCTATGCAACATTAACAAACAAATCTGATGTGACAAAACATGAGCACATGATTAACAGCCACAACAGTGGTTGTCTTTTCTTTAAATTGTTTTTTATATTGACTGTGTGAAGCAGATATGAACCAGCAAAGCAACATCGAAACTGGGAGAAGCTCCAACCAGCATAATGTGCTGCAGTATTTATCATTTTATTTAACATCCTTTTTAGCTTGTATTGACTTTATTTAACCTTGTTTAACAATTGAGTAAGCCTGTTGAGATTAAAGACATTTTTCCACTGAGACCTGATTGTGAAAGTGGCGTCAAGGCAAACATATGAATGCAGAAAAGCAAAAGGAATTCAACAGCACAAAAGGTGTAGTGTGCATAAAGAATGTCACTTTTTAATACATTCGTCAGCATGCTGTAAACTCGCCCACAAAAAGAGGCCTACATAAGGGTGACATATAACTGTTGACTCTCTTTTGTTCACATTTTATACTAACTTTAAGCAAAGTTGATGTATGATATGTCGGCTGATTGACCTTTTAGAGTGGTTTTGTGGTTTCATAGAGACAAACAGGAAGTGGATTCTGAAGAAGTCAGAGCTCCACAATATCCATTTTGATATAGCACATAGCTATGAACACTTGTTTAAGTAAATATTTTCAGGGAATGCAGAGCTGCAACAAACTGTTTCAGTCTGCCAGTAGCTGCAAACTCACCTTCACCCTACCTGCAGGGAATTTTAGAGCCTTCTGCATTCACTTTGTAGCACAAACTGAGAACAGTTCTGCAGATTATTAGAAAAGATTTTCATTATGGTATGATTTTACAGTAAATGTGTGCTATGAATACTACTCTGCTTCCAAAGAAGTAGGGACACTGTGCAAAATTTAGATTTATAACAGAATATGGTGAAACACAGATGAACTTAATCGGTGAAACTTCAGAAACTTTGCACGATCAAAACTAAATGACAGATATACGTTTTAGAAGATATACTGACATCCAGAAAGCTTCTCATATAGGGCCTGTTTATTTCAGCAAGACAGTAGCAAACATTTTGCATGTATCACGACAATGTTGGGATCGTGGATCGTGACATAAAAAACACAACAACGGAGGCTGTGCAGAGCTGAAATGACATATCAACTAAGAGTGGGAAAACAGAGTTGATGCAACTCAGCTGTAAACATGAAATACAGGGATGGAACAAAAAATGGGCATGCCATGTTAGATAACAATTGTTATTATTTGACTTTGAGTTGCTCCCTCTTTGGCAGCAATAACTTTTTCAATAAATCGAGGACTAGAGTCGTACAAGTTTTAGACAGTGGCTTGGGAAATTTAAATCCATTCCTCGAGGGGAACCTGTTTGGGCTCTTTCATAAACGTTGGCTGGAGGTAGTAGCTTCTTACTTTCTGCTCTGAAGCACACCAGAGATGTTCAATTATGTCAAGATCTGGTGATTGCGGAGGGGCAGTCCAAGTGTTCCACATAACTGTTGCACTCTTCATGACAGTTTTTTAACAGTTTTTTGGATGTCCAAAAGGTCACACTTACTTACACACTGAAAAAGATGTCTTGGTTATTATATAATGTACAGGTTGTCTGTGAGATTTATGTACCACTGGGATTGAAACGTAGTTTCAAATATCAACTGTTTCTCATTTACTCTGTCTTGCCCCTGTTTGTGTTAGTCTGGTCCAAATGATGTGCAGCAGTTGTGTGTACCTGGTCATAACTACTGCAGTAACCACATAATGCAGACTGGGGAGAATGGAGGAGGGACGTGTACAACAAGATGCAGCCGCTGCACCTGTTTCTCAGGGAATGTCTGCTGTTGTGTGCATGTTTGGGCCAGCATCGACAGGAACAAAACCCCATGAGCAAACACTGATTTTAAATGAGTGCTGTGGTCAGACCATAGCGAGTACAGCTCAGTCTTTCTTTAGAGAAAACACACCTTTACTGATCATAGCATCTAACATAGAGGCTCTGAAAGTGACTACAACAACTTCCAGACAAAAAGAGAAGAGTCTGAACAATTTTATCTGTCTACAACACAGCTGGAAGTTTATCTAAGTCCTGCTGTGTGGGGCAGGTGTCTGCTATCAACAAAAAGAAAAACAGCTTTTCCACAAATGGAGGGTGAGGCCTTTATTTTCTTCAACAGCTTGGGGTACCAGGCCTCTATTAGAGGGAGGCATTTATTTCAAATTCTTATTGTTATCAGTATGGTTGTTGTATATTGTTTGTGTCTCTATTTATTTATGTCAACTAACCAGAGCCATTATAAGACACCTTGCTTTTTATTGAATCCTGGTTTTTATTTGAAAAAAATAGCCTAATTACCCCAGACTTTTGCTATTCGGAAACTGGTCAAACAGCCTGCAACCCTTTATATTGTCATGGTTACAGGCTTGTCCCCTGGGACGTAATGGTATACTGGATCAGCTCTGAATTAGCTGTAGCTCTCGAAGCACAGAAGATAAACACACTATTACAAGCAATGGGAAAGGGTTGTATTCGCAAAATGTGTTATCTAAAAACCCATTTAAACACCACTTTTGCAATAAAAACAACATGAAAAAGAGCAGCTTAAAATGATTATCTGTGAAGAATGAAACATCATTCTCCAGATTTGTTGTGCAATGTCTGTATTGTTATCCATTCTGTGAACAAAATTAAAGGTGAACATGCAAAATGTCCAAAAAAATAAAGAGCATAGTAGCGCTAAACTCAAAGTATAAAACCATCAAGACAGAGTCTAATAAACCACCTCATCTTGGCATGGTGCCAGGGTGAAAAGGACAATTTAAAAATGTTGAAAAATGTTTCAAAGTTAGCCATCACAGCAGATGTATGGACAAAACTTATTTAGCACCATTTTAGTAACACTGCGTTCTGTAAGGCAGTTCTATCATTGACCATATAGAAGGCTTTGCACACACAGAAGAATCACTGGTCCAATGCTGTGTGCAACTAGGCTGCAAGAATAGAGATCCCTTATTGCAAAAATTGTTCTCACAGAGAACCAGCAACTTCTGAGAAAAAATACATTAACTTTTTCTTATTATTTTAAATTGCGATAGAGTAAACATATGGCAATACATAAGAATGATCATACATTAATAGAAAGAGGATGTATATATAATGTCTGTGCTCATGGAGCTGCGTTTTTTAACTTCCCCAGCATATGCTCTTCTTAGATATGAAGACATAATGGGATTCTCTCTTATTTGATGATGAAGCAGTTCTTAGAAGTGCACCCCAGGCTGCTGTCATGGACCCACAGTTAAAAAGGCTGACTGAGAAAGACAAGTAAGAAACTGTGACCATGTAATATGGTTTATTCAAAGCTTACTGGATTAGCAAAGTCATTCATTTTAATTGTTAACTTGCTTATGGAATATAATTATTTATATTGCAGACTGTTGGAGGAACTCATCCTACATGACTCCAGAAAGTCAGAGGAGAATCTGCAGCTGACACAACCAGCCTCTGTGTCTCATCTGAGATGAGTTCAACTTGTTGCCAGATTCTTCCCATCCTGCAGAAGCAGGAGGACCATTACTCAGTCCAAGCAAAACACTGTGCATTCACAGTGAAGAATCAAAATGATTTGTCCGCACAGTACCGGGTTCCACTGATTCATTAACATTTTCTCAAATTGCTCAATATGAGCAGTTGCAGCGAATGCCACAGATCTAGAGGAGGTATTTGAATGACAAACCTTTTGATTTTAGTACATTTTATTCCACATGTCAAACGTGTTAATAGTATGTATATTCAAAAATTTGTCATGCAGCTATCGAAGCAAGATATACCAAAAACAGGGTGATGAAGATGAGCACAAGGAACAAAACTATGTAAGCCTACTTCATTTGAAGCTGAAGACCAAAACCTGCAGCAGGCAATGAAACAGAATGCCCAGCCCATCAGTTTCAGTCTGTATTTTCTAAGTACTCCTAAGCAGCATGTGTTGATGTTTGTGTATGAGTGTGTTTCAGTGTTTTACATCTGTTTACATTGTTTAACATCTGCCCATGCAGTGAGCTTGATAGAAATATGTTTCGAAGATGTTGAACATGGCACTCACTTTTTTTGTCCTGCAGGACAATCCCCTGCACTTTGCTGAAGCCTTGTCTGGTTGAATACAAGTTTGAAGCCCCTGCTGACAAAAATTATTTAACAGCCCATCATTTTCAGTGCCTTGGGCTGCATCAGCTCCTCTTGTAAAGCAAAGCCTCAGTGTCGGGAGAGTTCGACTGAAATTCATTTTGTGAAGGCAGATAAACCCATCTAAACTCAGTTTATTCCCCTTTTGGAAAACAAAGTTCTCAACGTTTTCTTAATCTGACAAATGATTCCAATTATACGAGCAACAATTATATTATATTATATAAAGAAAGAAAGAAAGAAAGAAAAAACAAGTTCAAACTGATGAAAGAATTGTGTTAGGTAATCGTTGTTCATCTTTGCTTGTCCCTATTAATCAAACAGATGAGACTTAGTACTGTAACAGCATGCAGTTTCTAAAAGCAAACTGGTGTCACAGAATGAGCTGTGGGACAACAATGACAGTGTTTGTTGACACATGCAGACACACACACAAATCAATTCGTTCAACTGAAATGATAATATAGGCTGGATTCGCAACAGAGACCATGGATTGTTGTCTGTTTTGTTTTTTACAGGTGTAGCAGCTGGTTGTCTGGTTTTTGTTTCTATTTTTGTTCTGTTTCCTCTTCTTCTTTCCTTGTCCCTCGGTCCGGTTCAGCTCTATTACATATTATATATTGTAAACAAAAATAAGTAAATGGGCATCAAGGGGAGTTTTACATTTATAAAACTTCAAATGTCATTCTCAGTTGGTGCCGTTAACCACAAAGTCCTGATAAAGAGGCAGGAGAGGTGGGGTTGGATGGCAAATCTTATGACAAACATATGAAAACAGTTTATTCACTTTAGTAAAACACTTTTTTTTCACTTCCTGTTTGGATTCAGAAAATACAATGCAGCCATTTCCTTAATGAATGCCTTTTTTGACAATTCTCATAACATTGCTCTCACAACCACTAAAATGCACAACAAAGCCACATCAGTCTAGCCTTGTTTGGGCATTGTGAAAAGGATTTCATGACGATCTTATTCACTGACTGAATCTTTTTGTCACATTTTGTTAATCTGATCAGTCTGTGGTAGACATATGCTTCATCTGATCACCCCCTAAGTTTTTGTTAAAGTTTATGCCCTTTTCCAACTAGTTTCTTTGAAGAATTTCCCAGGAACAAAACAAACCATTCCACATGTCAGGTTGGATGTTAGTATCCCCAGAACTGGTTGGTTCAATTTGTACTGTATTGTACAGATCAAATTGTACTGAATGGAGAGTGTCACTGGGGATTCATAGCACTTGAAAAATATAAATTCAGGCTGCACTGTTGCAGTATAAACAAAAAGAACCCAATCAGAGATTACTTACACAAGATACAATTCGCACTACTCAGGAACAGCAAACAGTTGAGAATTACAACACACTTTGAACACTTTCAGAATTTACCTTGGTCAGCACACAGTAATCCACATAAACCAACAAATTGCTCCTAAATAATGCACATCTTGGCTAATGTGCTGCTGATCCCTGCCATGTAATATACAGGCGAGGAGATTCTGTTAGCAGAAATCCCATTAGCTTCACCTATTCAACGCAACATGAAACTGCTTCCTAAACCACTCTCCTTTAACTTTCCTCCTGTTGCACAGCAAAACCACACCCCAGTACTCTTTACAACTGTTGGGAAACACATTCTGTTGATTGATTCTATTTATTTGCATATTTAGGTGACACATGCACAAGTAAACAAAAAATATTAAAAAAACATTAACCAAAATCAGGAACTGGCATCTTGAGATTATCTTCCATCCAGGGCATTCATTTTCTGATTTTACATATTTTTTCAGTTTACTTGCCATTTGATTAGCTGTAGATTTAGATACCTAAACTGAGTGCTTCTTGTTTAGACAACATCATGGTCGAGGCGGATGGCCACCCTTCCTGATTCTGGTTCTGCCAGAGGATTCTTCCTCTTGATAAGGAGTTGTTTCTCTCCACAGTTGCCTCATTCAATTTCAATTCAGTTTTATTTATATAGCGCCAAATTGCAACAAATTTCAACTCAAAGCACTACAATAATACAGTCAAATTCAATCCAATTAGAGTTTAATTGTAATCATAACCCAATCAAACCCAATTAATTCAATTCAAATTAGTCCAATTCATACATACAAAGCCAATTAAAAACAATTTCCTAGCTAAGGAAACTGCACCTTGACTGCACCAAGACTTCTCTTTGGTCCAATCTCCCAAGAAATTTGCTGACCAATGTTTAGGTCAGCTGTAACACAAACTTACATATAGTGTCATTTAGAAATCTGTAGCCAGCGGTGGGTCAGTGGACTTGCAGCAACTCAAGTAAATAACATTCTGATTCTCATTGTTTGTGGAAACACCCCCAGAGGAAGAATAAGAAGAGGGAGTAAATCTGCAGCGTGAAATGCTCACAGTTGTTTACAGTTACATAAAGAATGGGTAACAACAATAAACGAACATCAGCATAATCTTAATTACTTCATTTAAAATTTCCAGTGGAATGTTCATCGTTCTCAGGACAGTAAATTATTTTGCATGTTCCTGCAGGTAATTGTGATCCTTAATACGGAATAGTCCTTATTTTTTAACTTGAACCTGTGGCAGAAAACCCATTAAAAGAACCACTTAACATTGCTGCAGTGCGTCTCAGTGACACCAGGTAAGAACTAAAAAAAGGTAGACGGCATAATTAGACACGGTGGATTCAGGTCGGAGAGGGCATCCGTCTCCTTTTCACTTTCTTTCAAATTAGTAACAGTGGATGTATTCAAATAATGAATCTTTTCTCCCTGACAAAGTTAAAAGGAATGAGCTGGAGAAGACCACAGGAGCAAGTGGGAACGTTACAAAGAGCCTGGAAATCAGATGCTGTATGCAGACAGAGTAACATGGCTGATTTTCGAATGTCAAGTGAAAGCTTTCTTCCACTGATGAATACATATGGCCTGTGAGGAATGATGTACCCCACCTCTCTGACTGCAATGAAGATGCCCACTGAATGCCAAATAGAAGCGGATGGCAGCCCGCACACAGACAGACAAATACTATCCTTACAACATATGGTAGGTGTGGGAGTGGGAGAGAAATAAATCCGTATTCATAATAACCTTAACAATCATTTTGTATCCTCCCAAATTTTCATACAGATAAAGTGTAATATTATCTACTTCTATGTGCCATCGGGACTCATTGGTTATTGAATCAAACTGTGATTACATTAATTTATTTAGCAGAAATTGGGACAACTTCGTATTGAAGATATCCCAGCTAAACTAGGTTTGAAAATGAATAGTTTCCATTGAAGTTTCTGTAATGGATCCTGTGCTGCACAGTGCCATGTGTGGCTGTGTTCTTCCTTCCATTGTTAATGGTGAATGAACTGTGTTTATACAGCACAAGTTTAGTTGACCACTCAAAGCTTTTTCTGCAAGCAACACACACATGTCCATACAGCACTTCTTAGTCTACACAGTGTTACAGGCTACACAATGCTTATTTTCTCCATGACACACCTTCATACACTGATGGATGCATTGCAGGCAATGTAGGGCAAAGTGTCTTGCCCAAGGACACTCTGACATGTGGCCTGAGTAAGCCAGGAATCGAACAAGAGCCCGACCTAACCCCCCATGTAATCCATTAAAGTCATGATGAAGCAGCTGGCTATTTGCCTCCATATGGACACATTTCCTGGAAAACAAGTTAGGGAGGCTGCCTCCTTGTGGTGGGGGAGCTAATCGAAGACGAATTGAGATGTGGACTTAGAAGCAGTTCACAAAATGTGCGACAAAGTGTTTGAGCTGCCGTCTACTGCCTTACACATTTATGTTACTCATTATCCTTTGTTTTGCATTTTCTCACTTTGGTAAAGTTTATATTGTCATAGTAATACTTCATTTACTGAGTTGCTAGTTTAAACATTATTTTTCTTCATAAATACTTTACGTTATTTTTCCTTTATTCAGATCCACGCGTTTAGAAGTGGCTGGCCCAGCACTTCCTGACTTGAGATATTAGTGATGTCATCATTGGGTACAAGGAAGGGAAGGGGTTTTTGTACAATTTTTCTTTTCTCTGTTTGATTTATTTTAACATAATGTGTTAGAACCAGTTATCTTTTTATAAGGGCGGTTGGATTTTTTGGGCTTCTGGGACTTAAGATTTGACATTATGCTTTGCCTTTTTCATATTGTCACCAACTTTTAATATAATGCTCACCTCAAAGAAGTGGAAAGGTCTGCTGAGTCTGCTTACCACCCACCTTTGAGCCAGACTACACTAAATATGTCAAAACATTACAAACATTTCAATCCATATGCAACCCTTTGTGTAGGACAAGTAATAGAAAAGTTTTAAATTGTTTCTGAGTAAATACATTTTTCATTGTGTTGTCATTTTTGGGCCAGATACTGGTTGGTGAATGACATATTGTCAACAGGTCCTCAAGGAATAGAAAACTCCTTCTCCAGTTTGACTCTGTCAACTCTACAAAAGCCTCTTGAAGTGGACCATGTCAGGCGAATTGTAGATAAACAGCATGGCTTGAGAGGGCATGGGGCACAAAGAGAATCACCAGTTTACTTTGTGTGTGTGTGCTCATGGGGAGGATGTTGGGCAAGCAGATGATGTTCTGAAGGGTCCCTGACAGCATACAAAACACCTGCCTGCTATGACAGATCGTCTGTGATCCTGAAGAGATACAGCGGCCGTTCAGTCCCAGTTTGAGATGTCACAGGAGGTGGGTTTGGCTGACTTTTTCACTGATAGATTTATTTTTCCAACAAAGAGATGAAAGACTTGGCATGACCTGTGGCTTAAAATAACCTACTGATGGTATCTACAGCTTATAGATGAATAGACAGGACTGTGGCAAAGAAGAAATATATCAGAACCTCTGTATGTCTAAAAAGAGTTATAGTTATGCACTAGACAGCTATATACAAGTTATCCTGTTGAATATGCACATTTAAAAATTGATGACTTGAAGACAAAATGTTAAAAAGGAATAAACATTGTTCAATGTCACATTGACCACTGTGTTATTGCAGTATAAACCACTTCAGTGTTGCTGGTGCTCTCTTCATTTTCTGAGTGTGTGCTTGGGTGAACATACCAAAACAAGATGGGGGAGAACCCTCAATGTAAGGCACTGTTGTGAAACTTAAGACATTTGTAGATGAGATTAGAATAAAGGCTGAGTTTGAAGGGTGGGTCTATGTGTTCCCACACATACATGTCTGTATTAGCGTGTAAAGTGTTTCTCCTTATTGCTGGTGAGGTGAACATCATCACTGGCACCCCATAGAATCCAGAGACTAGTATTAACATATAATAATAGATGATACAACATAGGCTACTACTAACAAACTAATGCTACCAAATTGGATATAAGTGATCTTTAAAATAAGATGTAGCAATATAATAATGTAAAGAAGAATTTTTTAAATAAATACAAAACACATTCTTTTGCTAGTTTGAACTTTTTGTTTCTAGAAATGCACATACATCCATCCATTTTCTATACTGACAGTCCGTTAATCGGGTAGCGGGTGGGCTGGAGCCTATCCCAGCAGTCATCAGGCGAAAGGCAGGGTACACCCTGGACAGGTCGCCAGTCCATCACAGGGCCACATAGAGACAAACGAGACAAACAACCATGCACGCTCACACTCACTCCTACGGACAATTTGAAGTCACCAATTAACCTGACATGCATGTTTTTGGATGGTGGGAGGAAGCCGGAGTACCCGGAGAGAACCCACGCATACACAGGGAGAACATGCAAACTCCACACAGAAAGGCCCCAGGCAGGGATCAAACCTGGAACCCTCTTGCTGTGAGGTGACGGTGCTAACCACCACACCACCGTGCAGTAGAAATGCACATACATTCATACTTAAATTGTATAATATAACTAAAACATGCTGATCTTAGCTGTAGCACTAAAAATTGAATAAATTGAATTCAAAAAATGATAATATGGGTTTTAGGGTCATTTTATACAGAAGATTTAATCCCATTTAATGTGCCTCCTCATCTCTTTGATCAAATAGATCCTTTGTTTTTCAAAAACACATCTGAAATAACAAACAGATTAACTGTAGATGAACTCAAGATTAGCTGGAATAATGCTTAGAAACATCAGTGAAGGTAGTCTACTAAAATATTTAATTTTACCCCACCTCCCCCCTATATGGCCTATTGAAAAGATTGTGACTTGATGAAGGGTCCTCATACAAAACGCTGAATCTCATAGTGTCCCCTGACGTGCTCATCAGTGTTGGATTGTGGAGCAAAAAAATTGAGGTTTGAGGCTAGCTGTGGATGAATAAATCGATGAATGTATGAATAAGAAAAATTGTTGAGCTAATTGTAGTGCCAAGCTAAAGAATAAAGATGCTATATGTGTGCATATATAAACCATAATGCATTCCCTAGCCACTAACTCTAACCATCTGCCCTTAACCTATATCTAACCTTTATTATAAAACTCAGCATTGACCCTTAAAAATAACTTTAGATGTGTGGAATTCATAAATTTGTCATCATAAAACTGTCAGTCCCCCACAAATGTAGAATAACACAGCACATATGGAAAAGAACACACAAGATTAAAACAATGCCAAGTCTACTGTTATGGCTGTTAATTATTCAAAGATTATTACGTGATGGGATCACATCAGCTGAAACGCCAATGACTGTCTGATCGTTTGGACAGGGACAACAATAATGGGACGTAATAATGGCTACCAACATTCTGACAACCTTTACCCATTTCTCTTGGTTAAGACTACAGCCTCTGTATGACTCAGTCATCATTTTGAGCTCAGCTACACACATTTAATGTTTCTTTGGATAGTTGTGACACTATCATATCAAAGCAAAGTAAAAGGAGAAGTGAAAGTATGACAGAGAAACTTAAAAACACAACTCTTACCTTATATATATAATAGTTTCTAATTAAATACTGTAGTTGTTTCCAGGGAGCATTCATATGTATGCCCATGGAGATTTTATGGTCTGTAGTTGCAAGCAGGTGGGCCTAAACCTTGTTTTTTGCAGCTCCTGCTGTAATACAGACGATGTAAAGCTGCTCCTCTCTCATTGTCTTGGATACTCACCAACAAAAATGTCACAGCCAATGCGTTCTCTCTCCATCCAGATCGTTTCAGCTCCTTACAACAGAAAATCACAATCCTTGTGTATGCCTTTTACAGTAATTAGGGGGAAAAAATTATACGGCAAATGTTCAAGTGAAAAACAGACAGAAGATTGTCTATGCTTTTGGCTTTCGCTCTCTGTCTGCCTTTCCTGCCGAGCACATCTGAGGTGGTTATGCACAGAGCAAAACGTGACCCACTGCAAGGTCTCAAAGATAAACTGACATTGTGTGTTTACATACGGTATGAATAACTTACTGCCTTTGCATGTGAAATCTTGGAGATACTGTGCTCTACCAGCATCTTAATCCATTTTTGCTTTGTGATATAAAACAGTTATTGTAGTTTTTTAATCTTTAATGCTATTAACACATTAATGCTATTAACATCCTGTTCCACCTGATCCCAGAACAGCTCAGCTGGACTCAAATATGGGGACTAAAGTTAAGTTTCTCTCTTTTCTGAGACTTTTTTCTTCTTCAACAATTCTCTGTTTGTTAGAGCAGACTATAAACTCTTTGTTATCAATACTGTATCATGATCAATACTGTATCATGATCATATATATACTGGCAGTTGTGCCTTTTAATATTCTCACACAGATAAAGAACAGAGACAGAGGGTCCTGCCGGAGAAATCCACGGCTTATTGAATTAAAATGTGACACCAAAATGTGCTTTCCTTAAGGGTTCATCAGGCCACTGAGATTATTGATTAACATTTTCCACTCCTCCTCTCCCACCTTCTCCAGATCTCTCCAAAACACAATGCTAACAATCAAGATTTATTACACTGTATCCAATAATATCTCTTCATGGAGGCCTGGCTGTGCAGATTAGACAAGGTTGACTTCATGGGAAGCTGCAGTCAAGTGGTCAGAATGAGCACAGTGGAAAGACTGAACTACGTGGCCTGGGTGAAAGTAGCTTCTAATCTGTAGCACATCCTAGAATAGAGTCATTTTTAGAAAGTGCAGTGTCGGATTTATGACTGATTCTCTGAGCTTATATTTGGGCCCGCTGTTCAGAGGTGTGACAGGGATGGAACAAGTGGGAGGAAGGCACAAGGGAAGCTTGAGAGTAGCGGTGTCTGTGATGTCTACAGACTGAGTGCTGCAGCTTTTCAGAAATATGTACTAATGGCATTTTTATTATGGCAAGAGGGTGAGCGACTCCATCCAGCATGTACTGTAGGGAGCTGTTTTCCGTGGCACTCCATCTTAATTTAGAAGCATTTTGTTTGCATTTGAATTCATGATCATGTTCACCATCTATGAGGGTGCCAGAGTTTTCTTGAGCTTGACAGCTTCAGGCTGAAATTGCAGAAAGATGCCATTTGGCCTGATTGGGCTGAAGTTTGGACTGCTGCCTCAACGACCCTGACTGTGTACACTTCCCCATAGGGCTGTTTGACAAAATTCTTTGCATATGTACATCCATCTTCATATTTAGCATATTCATTGTTACGTTTGAGCTCCACAGGCTCAGACTGTCCCCTTGAACTTGTTAGATGTTTTTTGGATTGTGCTCAAAATAGAATACTTTATTGGATTTAGCTAAATCCATCAGCAGCAGCCTTGAAATTGTAGTCTATGTTGATTAAGAACGGAGGCCCGTAACCACGTTACCCCAAGCTCTACTGTTATCTCACTCTTACTTATGGTGGTACATTGTTACCAGGAAGTATAATTTGTTTCTCAAGACATTCCCAACAAGTCTCATTCATCCTTATGAAAGGTTATCATGTGCTGAAGTGTGATTTAGTTCTGCAGCAGCAATCATCCTGGTCACCTTCTGCAATCGAGGCTGTATCATTTTTCTGTTTTGAAGGGAAGCGAAGGATGCAGTGTGCAGTCAGTGGAGCTTGCAGCCTTTATCCCTTCTATTACAGTGGCAGATATTAACAGGCTGCTTGTCCCAATAACCCTGAGTAAGAACTGTCAGTGACACGCTCAAAAGAGCAAATGAGCCAGTGATCATTGTCACCTAAGGCTGTGGTGTAAACACAAAAGCCCTGCAGTAGAAGAAAAGAATGTGTCTGGTGTCTCAGATTTGAGATTCCCATGTTGTGGCTTTGCTTTTCTTTTCACAGGTCCAAGTCAGATGTGTTGACAGTATTTTGCAAAAATGCTTACAGAGTATGGTAAAAGCCAAATAGCAAGGCTCTGCCGTGTGAGATGAATCAAAGAGTTGAGGCGCTGCCAGATGTTCCCAGGTAACATTAAGAAGCCAATCGGATTAGTGGAAGAGGCAGCTGGTCATCCAGATGTTTCAGGCATGTGTATTAAGGTGGAGCCATAAGCTTGAGAGACTTTGATTAAAAAGTCAGTAGTTATTTACTCAAAATTCTTCATATGTCTGGCAGGGCAGGACACCATCAGACTGTAAGAGGGAAATTGAATCAAGTCGCATTTATCTATAAAATGCTTTTGGCAAAAAGGACGTTCACGACATGTTTTCAAAGAAAAGAAAAACTGTTAAAAAAGAACAGAAAATACTGAAAAAAGAGAAATCATTTAAGGATATAGAGTCAGAGCCTTAATGCGTGAGTGTTTGTTTGTTTGTTTTAGTTGGGTTACTCCGGGTTTAATCCAAAAACAGCCATTATAGTGTGATATCTGACATGGACAGATTAACCTTTAACACAGGAACACAGCTCAATGGACAAACGTAGACAGCTCACCAATACAGAACGATGAGAAAGGGCACCTAAAGTGCTGTTTCAAATACCACCATCCTGGTGATTAAGCCCTTTCTCTTTGAGCCCAGAGGCCAGCCTTTTCAAATCAAGGCAATGTTAGTTAAATATTTTGCAGTCCTGTTCTTTCTACCTGTGTTGGTTTAAGTGCCCGTGTAAGCTCTCAGGGCTTGACAATACTTCAAACGCAGCAGCAAAGCAGCCGTGAAGGTCAGTCTCTTTGCAAGCAGGTTCTTTTTCATATAATATTCATCAAAGCCTAATTTCATATGAAAGAGACATGACATGTAGGGTTTAAAATACGGAATGTCAAATGGAAGAAGAACAATAAAGACTGCTTGGATGGTGGAGAATCCCAGAAGATGTTCTTTTGTTCCTCTAAACAAACATACAGGCTCAAATTCATACTGAATATGTTTAATCTAGTTAAGAGAAAATCAAGACCATTTGCACTCAATGTTCTGTGTATATTCCTGGGTCTCTAAGAGGAGCACTCCCTCCTGTTTGCTCCTTCTTGATGATAAGATAAATGAGGATTATTTTACTACATACTTTGGAGACTGAAAATCTTCTGGGATATGAACAACAGCTAAATGTGTATTAGAACTGGATTAAATGCACCTGTATTTATTGTCCCATTCGCATCTGTATGTCAGGAATCTTTAGAGTCACGACTCAGACAAATTTCAGAGCCCTTTTCTATTATCTCTGAACTACTCACTAAAAATAACCACAGATGAAACTACACCTGCACAAACTGGCATCCCAGAGGTTTTTGGCAAGCTACTTTCCTCCCAAAGCATATGGCTGAGAGCCATCTGCTCAAACTGCACCTGAGAGTGCAGAAACATTCAGTTCACCCCAAACAGAGATCAGACTCAGAGGCTTTGCTTTATTCAACTATTTTTTTCCTCTCCCTTTTGACCTCTGCAGCTGTGCTGGTTTAGTTATTGTTCAAACTCCCTGGCATCAAACTGTTGTTACGTTGCATTGCATATTTTTGGTGTGATAAGTATTTAATTTCTGTTATTTAGTTTTACTCTAAGAGGAGCTAGTATCTTGAATAAGTTCCTGTCTTGTTAAATATACATACAGTTGGGATAATCTGGATTTCTACAACATTTATTTTCTAAAAATAATTCCTTCAATACTTTAATTTATCATTTAAAGTACAAGATAAAAATCAGCAAAGGGGCCCCTGTGCAAACAAGTTCAAAGTCTTTTCTGCATCAGATATATACACTGAATAGATAATAATAGATATTTGCTTAAAAGCATAAAGATTGGACTCTGGAGCAATAGGAAAATTATTTTCTGGAGTGATGAGTGGATCAAGTATCATTAGCAGACGATGTTGTGCTGCACCAATCATGCCTAATGCCTACTGTACAAGTCTGCGGAACAGCAATATGATCTGGAGTTTCTTCAGTTGGTCAGGTCTGCGTTCAGAAACTTTACGTGGTCAGGTGACAACATGAATATACAAAATGACCATTTTTTACTTCCTTGATGGAGTGATGATGGAGTAGACATATTCCAAGATGAAAATTGTGAAAGAGTGGTTCAGGGAGCACATGATTTACATAGGTTAGCAACCACGAAGTCCAGACCTTAACCCCAGTGAGAATCTTTGTGATGTGCTGCAGAAGACTTTATGCAGCAGTCTGACTCTTGTATCACCAACACAAGATCTTTGCAAGAAAATAATACAACTTTGGGTGGAAATAAATGTTGTTTCATTAGCTTATTGAGATGATGCCATGTAAAATGCATGTCGTAATTTAGTATGTGACTTTATTTTGGACAGGCAGCATATTTGTATTGCAAAAGGCAACCACATATAAAAATGAATTTTGGCAGTGAGTATTAGCACCTAAGTAATGAGTCAGAAAAAGGTAGGTTGCCAACTCTGCAGTTGTTGCTTCAAGTGAAGGAGTTCAGTTATCTTAGGGTCTTTATGTGTGTCAAGGTAAAACAGAGCAGGAGACTGACAAGTGGATTGGGGCACTGTATATATGAATACCAGAGTTGTCCAAGTCTAATTTGGTGAGGAGCGTGCCAAGACCTGGATTCAATTTACTAGTCAATATATGTTCCAACCCTCACCTATGGTCATGAGCTGTGAGTAAGGATCACAAAAATGAGGTTGCATTTACAAGATGATATCAGATGAGCTTCCTCTGAGGGGTGGTTAGCCACTCCCTTGAAGACAGGGTGAATTTGGTCATCAGGAAGGGGCAGAGAGTACAGTTGCTGCTCTTCCGCAATGAAAGGAGTCAGTTGAGGTGATTTGAACATTTTGTGAAGATGCCTTTCAGTATTTTCCCAGTGGAGGAGTTTCTCACCAGCGGAAGTCCTTGGAGCTGACCCAAGACCCACTGGAAAGATGATATCTCTTTGCTGGCCTGGTAACACCTTGATGTCCCCATCACAGAAGAGCTGGCAGGGGTGGGGAGGGGTCAAATACTTCTCTGTATAGCCTGTTGCCCCCATAACCATAACAAACATACATGGATGGGTGAACTGCCTTCAAAAAGCAGCAACATCATATTAATTCAGTTTATTTATATAGCACCAAATCACAACAAATGTCAGCTCAAGGCAGTTCAATGATACAGTCCAATTAGAGTCCAATTCATTGTAATGTAATCCAACCAAATCCAATTAATTCATTTAAAAATTAGTCCAATTCATACATCGAGAGCTAATTCAAAACCAATATCCTAGCTAAGGAAACCGATAACCAACAGATTGCACCAAAATGTCTCTTTGGTCAAAAACCCCATCCTGGACATGCATGAGGCGACTGTGGAGAGAAACGACTCCCTTTGAACAAGAAGAATCCTCTGGCAGAACCAAACTCAGGAAGGGTGGCCATCCACCTCAACCAGCTGGGGTTTGAGAAGACAGAAAAAAGGGAGCAAACACCATTCAAAGGATAACTGCTGAGACAGAGATATACAAGTTAATGACAAGAACCACAGTAAACCTGCAGTTTGAGAGCGAAGTGCTCTGTTGGGAAAATATCTAACAAATATATTTTAGATATTTAAGATATGATGGAGCTCGGTCATTAAGAGCTTTAGATGTGAGAAGAATTTTATTCTAAATTTAACAGGGAGCCAATGAAGAGAAGATAAAACTGGAAAAATATGATCTTCCCCTGTTGGTACTCATCAGAACTCTGGCTTCAGCATTTTGGATCAGCTGGAGGCTTTTCAAAGAATTTGTGTGATATATAAAGAATAAATATATATATATAATAAAGAATTACAGAAGTCCAACCCTGAAGTAACACAGGCATGGAGTAGCTTTTCTGCATCACTCTGAGACAGGATGTTCCTGATTTTGGCAATATTACAAAGGTGAAATAAGGCAGTTCTAGAAACCAGTTTTATGCGTGCATCAAATGATAAATTCTGATCAAAAATAACTCAGAGGTACCTCATAGTAGTACTAGAAGCCAAGGAAATGCAATCGAGAGTAACTATATAGCTATATTGTTTTTCCCTGAAGCGCTCAGGTCCAAAGATAACGACTTCAGTTTTGTCTGAATTTAGAAGCAGACAGTTCTGAG
Source organism: Leuresthes tenuis (assembly GCF_036924035.1). Taxonomy (NCBI): domain Eukaryota; kingdom Metazoa; phylum Chordata; class Actinopteri; order Atheriniformes; family Atherinopsidae; genus Leuresthes; species Leuresthes tenuis. The sequence goes on along the minus strand of NW_027325356.1, from coordinate 9,464,765 downwards.
TCATCCAAGTCTTAATGTCTTTAAAATATGCTTGTAGTCTGACCAACCTATTGGTTTCATCTGGTTTCATAGATAAGTACAGCAGAGTATCATCAGCATAACAATGGAAATTTATGCCATGCTGTCTAAAAAGAGTACCTTATGGAAGTGGAAATCCATGACTTACCCTGGTGTGTGAGGAAGATTCTTCGTTTACAAGAACAAACTGGACTCTATCAGATAAATATGACTTAAACCAGCCAAGTGCGGTTCCTTTAATCCCAATAACATGTTCAAGTCTCTGTGCTTGTCCTGTTGGATCTCAGTGCTGCATTTGATACAGTCGATCACAGCATTCTTTTACAGACACAAGTCTGCAATCAGAGTCTAAGAGGAGATCGTTGGTAACTTTCACCAGTGCTATTTCTGTGCTATGATGCACTCTGAATCCTGACTGAAACTAAACAGATTATTTCTGTGAAAATTATCACAAAGTTGAGCTGCAAAATTTTTTTTTAAACTTTCGACATAAAAGGGAGGTTGGATTTGGGTACATAATCAGCTAACACTTCTGAATCAATAATAGGTCTTTTAAGCAAAAGATTGATTGATCGGTATTGCTGTTGTTAGCTCAAAGAGATCGACTGGACAGAAACAGTTCAAATACAAATCAGGTTCTAAAGATATTAGTGATAATAGTGGGAAAGATTCCATGAATCTTCTCTCTAATAGAAGCAATTTTATTGGTAAAGAGGCTCATGAATTAGCAATGTAGTCCTGGAGAAAGGACTAGTACCGATCTGAAGTGTTGTGGCTCGTGGTGGATGCTCTAAATAAAATGAGAATGTTGAGACACCCAAGATAATCCAGATGAGGAAGAGATACATATGTATCTACAAAGGAAAATCATGTATCTTGCTACTATTTTTTTGCTACTATAACTACTATATATATATATATTACACTAGGAGCACAGGGGTAACAGCAAAACAGCTGCAGAACATTCTACAATTTTCAAATCTTTGTGTATATGTCCAAAACGACCACAGTCATATTGTTTTAGCCTAGATTTGTGACATTGATTAAATCAGATTTACACAAGGGCTTTACACACTTGTTCTTGTAACTATCCCAACAAACAAGGGGTGTCCCAAGAACGTTTATATGACAATTACAGTGTCTGCTTTGATTTCTTATCAAAATAGTAAATAATAGGTTCTTAGTAAAACTTTCTGAACAGGCTGGTAGAGGGATGTTTTTGACATCCGTAACAAGTTCTCCTTTGGTCTCAGTGTGACGCTGTGGATGAGACTTCAGGCAGACCTGAAGGGAATGTTGTCTTTTTAAATGTTTTCTTCTTTCACCCTTGTAGTGTAAATGTTAGAACTTTTCCAGGTCTCATTACATATGTGTCGTGTGTTTTCACATGTGCATCTATGTCATGAGGGTTTTTCATTACATGAGCACACTTGTGACTGAATTATTCATCCATAACTGCAAGCAAAAAAACCCACATGTCAAATGCTTGTTGTATAGTTCAGTGAATAATGTGCTTGGCTGTGGTTGGGAGCAAAAGATAGAGTTCAGTCTTTTGCTGCACAATTTCAGTGATTTGGTTTCACAATGGTTTCCATTGCTTTTATATTCAAGACGTTGATGATTAAACAGCTGTTGGTGCCCTAAATTTCCTGCCTGGATGCAACAAGATGAAGTAATTAAAGACAAACCTCAGTCAAACACAGTGATGTGGAAAACTAAATTAAAACCTGCCAGTTATGTTTGTGTCATATGTTAATTTGAGGAACAATATAGCGTAATGTAATATTGTTTGCTGCCATGTTTTTTTGGAAGGAGGATGTAAACTCTCATGGCAGTTTACATCCACTGCCCCAATCCCATTTGAATCGGCTTAAAGATGAGAGCTGGAACTGATCCAAAAACCTTAATGTCAAAGGCTGCAACTTGGTATTTCCTCTGTTAATTTGTTTGACAGGAACAGCAGCTGATGTAGCTGCTCATCAAATCTGCCTATACTACCAAAAGAAAGTGGCTGCTGTATGTCCACTCATATTGACTACAGACACTGTGCTGCAGGCTGAATTGACACCGCCACAGATGACTTGCTTCTTGACATCAAGATCAGCGAGTGGTCATTTATTACTAAGGGTTGATGGCAGTCATTCAAAGACAAATAGTTGGTTCTGTCACAGACAGTAGAACACAGATGCAGAGTCTTTTCAAAGTCAGAATGTTTATTTATAATAAACTTAAGTTTCTCCAGGACAGAGCAAAAACAAGCTGTGAAAACCTGAAGCACTCTCCTCAATAACTATAGAGGATGGTGCAGCTATAAAAATGGTCAAAAACAAAACTCTCCACTCCAGAAGGATAACAGAAAAGGCTATAAACAGTTACCAATAAACTTAACATGCTCTCCTAATGAGGCAGACTTAAACAAAAGAAGCTCTCCTGATAAATGGGCACAATAGAACATAAATCTCTCCACGAAGGGAGGCACTATAAATCTTATCTCTTAATACTAGGTTCTCCTTTAACGGAGACGCAAAGATCTCTCGAAACAAAACACAAGATCTCCACTAGCGGAGGAACTATGAAACAATAGCAAAACCAAAATCATTCCTTAACAATGGAACAAAATGGACTATGAAAACTTACCATGGGCTAAACTATGACTATGGAATAAATCACAAAACAAAGATAACTCTGTAGGAGGATCGCTCAACTGCAGGCTCAATGATGAGGTTTGAGGCGCTAGAGTGCTAAAGGCGCTAAAGTTCCACACACTGGCCCAAGACAAGGGAGACGCAGACTATTTGAACTCATGAGGAGCCATGGGGAACAGGTGGAAACACTTTGGAATCAGGGAAGACAATCAGACGCTTGACACAAGAGGAAGAGCAAGATACCTGAAACGAGAGGGAAGTGAATATTTCAAAATAAAACAGGAAATGACGAAACAAGATATGAATCAAAACATAAAACGTGACAGTTTCTAGGATTATGACTGTTGAGTGGCATACAGTTTGCACATCTATATACAGAAGGGTGATCCAAAGGAAGGCTTTGATTAATTGGTCACAATTTTGAGGGTGTAGAGTTTGATTTTTGCTGGAATTATTTGAGTCTACATAGGCCCTTAGAAGAAACGATCACTGCTATCAATTCAAAGTTGATTGGACTGATATCCTATGATGATGCACCTCTATCCAGAATGGGAGAGATCTCTTCCATGATGACGGTGCCTACATATATAGGACAAGAGGGGTCACTGAATGGTATGAGCATATAAGTTTTATGATTTATATGCAAGTTCCAAAGACTTGTAGAATCAATTACACTCACCAGTGAAGTTGTTCACTGTGGCCCAACAACTTACTGAGGCATAATATTAGTTTTATCTTTAATTTCTTAATATATTCTTAATTAATTTATCTTACCCATTTGTACATAATGAATTTCAGCTCACATATTAAAATATATTAAAATGAAAAGCAAGACAGGCAGCTTATCAGATAGTGAAACACAAAACAAAGAATGTTTGATCGGGAAAAAACTATTTAAGTCTGAAATTACATTTTCATTGATTTTGTCGCTCAGTAATTGTTTTAATTCTGACAAAGAAACTTGCACCAAATGAACAAATGGTCCCAAGGGATGTTATCTAAAAGCATGGGGTCAGACATTTGTACCATAAACAAGACAAATATTGTAATATAGTTGTACATACTCTTTGTCACAGACCACTATTAAAAAAAAAGAGCATCATGTTTTGTGAATCTGCATAACACATTAAAATCTCACGTAGCATGCCATAGTCTAATAAACATCAAACACTGTGATGTGCTGTTGCACAAAACAATTTAGAAAATGCTTAATTCTGTAACAACTTCATCTTGAAAGGGGTTTCACCAATGTCTGCGCCACATCAAAGTGAGCACTGGAGCAAGGACAGAGTTGCGTTTGTTTTCCTAATAACCGCAAGACTCCAGAGGTGACTATAATCGGTAGCTGTAATAACAGCTGGTCACTGAAAACACTCAACAAGAATTTGATGGTTGTGAAATTTTATGTAGATATTCAATGGAGAGCTGAGTTCCATGGAGGATTTATGCTTTGTAGTTTGAGGATACTACAACTTTTTCTCCAGGGTCATCAACAGGTCAAAACAGCCTACTGAAATATAAAGATTATTTACTGCACGAGTGTGTTTTAAATCTGTAAATATGTTTGTTTTTCCCTGAGGGAGAATGACTTCACTTGCACCCTGTCCATTTACTCCACTGCCATGTCTGTTGCCATGTTTTATCTCAACAGCTCTTGGTGTGCGTCATAGCAGTAACAGTTGCGGCCGCTGACATGGAAGCCTTACTTTGATTCTGACTAGCATCTACAGCAAAAGCTTATTCAGAGGAATTTTGCTCTTATATCTCTGTTTACAATATCCTTTGATTTCTTTAATATTAAATTTGGGTTCCAATTCCTATTGGTTAATCTTTGCACCCCAATTAACTGGTAAATGCAATTATTGAAATGTATACTGATATTAGCAATTTAAGCTTGTTAGACAGCTGATGTTTGTGTTTTAAGGAACTGTACCAGGTTCAGAGAAATCCAACTTGGCTGGTGCAGATTACCTATTTTGTGTACCTCTGACTCTTTACATATGTTGTAAAGGAGAGGTTTTAGACCTATGATTGTATATTTCTGAGTGTTAATGAGTGTAATAAATTCATGCAGTAGCCATCAGTTCACACAACTAGAAGAGCCAACATTGTGTAAGAGTCCAAATATACCAAAGCCAGCAGAAGCTTGGTCGGTACACAGTGGGACTTTTATAAGAATGAAAAGGCCCTCATCTACTAATGTGGGGTCCTGTACTTCTCAATATGCTGACTAAGGCTTCACAAAAGCTATGAATGTTGCAAACTATATTCAAACTTGCGATGGGGACTAGTTTGAGCTAAACTTGGATTTTTCAAACCAGTCAATCATTCTGAGCAGAATCAAGACACTTTGCCGTTGGGTTCAATATCAACCATGATGTAATTTCAATTCTGTCTGAGAGACAACCCCTGTCCTCTTTAAAAAAGCACGAGTTGACAGAAGAATGACCTCCAGCATCATAGTACATCATACACTGAAGGGAATTTGAGGTTTGGTTGATTTGTCATGGCACACAGTGCCAACAGGAAATAGAGCCCAGGGGCTGTGTTGTGATACAGGTCTCTGGGTCTGAGCAGAGCACAGCACAGGAGAGAGGAAGCTGAGTTAATGGTCTTCCTAGTCTATGTGGAGCATCATTGATTAACATGATCCGCATCCACTGCTTGAGAAAATGTCAGAAATCAAGCGCTCACTCAGGAGGCCTGACCACACAAAATATTCTCAGGGAAAAGACACATAATCCATTTTAACAATGTCGTTCAGAACTTTGGTATTTGGAATGTGGCGAGCTGCTGCTTGTTTGGTCCCATTTCATTTCACGATTACATTTCAAAACCCCTCTGGGTTGTTGATTCAACTGTTCACAGTCAGCAGTGGCTAGTGGGGTGAATAAAAGGGAGTGAAAAGGGCTACAGGTACATTTTTCAGAGTCGCACTGTTGCTGCTATTTGAGCATTTGGATATTTTGTAAAACTGCGCAGAATGACCCGATGTTTTTTCCTTAATTTGTTTGTGAGCAACATACTCCAAAGAAGTTGTTTACTGGGTGCAAATGTGTTGTTTTGAGCAATGTTAAACTGCAGTGTTTTCCCAAGACTTGCGGTCAGAGGTGTTTGTGTTAGTTTTCTCCACACAGCCATAGCTCTCTGGTTATCACAGTGACTCTGCAGGGTTCATTAATTGTTCCAGCAGAGGCCTTTGAATCACACTGTCATTTATTAATTTGGTTTCGGCCATGTCTCTGCTTTTAGCCATACTTCCCCTCCTTGTTTTCCAAATCTATAGCAAAATGAGCAAATGTAACAAATGACTCAGACGTATACTTAGTGAAGTTGATGACTGGCACATCCTGCAGAACACAATGACAGGTTGTGATTTTTTATTTGCATTTTTTTTTTAAATCCTAAAAATGAAGGCACATATGCAGTATCGGAAAAAAAATATTCACTACAAAGATCAACAGTAAATCATCAAGAGTACCAAATTGTAACAAATTGCTCATTCTCTTATGATAGAAAGTCAGAATTCCTTAGCTGATTAATGAAGAGTCAGAACCACTTGCAATTCAAACATACCCAGAAACTCTTAATATGAGTTTGTCCTAATAACTTGACTTATTGAAACGTGTCTAATGTTGGGCTGAATATCTTATTATTATTCAAATCTGAGCTAAAATATTACATGATATTCTGCTAAATTCCAAAATTTAGAAGAGAAAAAAAAGTTTTGGTGATTAAACTAAACCAAAGTTTTATTGAGATCCGATTGTAAACTAACAGGGAAATAAAAAGAAAGGGAAAACTATGAAGACACAAATTCATTGTCCCAAACTGATCATGAACTCAGATCTCATGTTTCAAACTCCTCTGACATTCTGCTGCCTCCTATCCCATCTCCTAAACAGCTGTGTTTGGCCCTTTGGAATGAGATCATGTTGACAAAAAACATAAACACGACGAAGCAATCCTTAGATCAGAGCAACATCCTTAAATTATTAAAGTTTTAAGTGTTCACAGCAGCACGACAAACTCAAAAGTTGTGAGATAGAAGAGATTAAGAACTACCGGGATGCTTCCTCAGTGCTCTCCTGCTGTGCAGCCTGCATTACTTTCAATACCGACTGGAAGTGGGAAATAAACTCCACGCTGTGAGAGCTGCACATGCATCTCTGCTGCTCTGTTAGTGCCACACAGGATGCGTCATGTCGGGTAGATACTGTTAACCAAAGGACCTGTGCACTGAAGTCAGACAGCTAGACTCAAACAACATTGATAATCAGCTAAGGAATTCTGACTTAGACCGGAATATGTCACTGGCGTCTGATATAAGTGGTTATTTTTTATCCCAAGGATCTTATAAGACAACATTTCATATGGCATGTGTGTTCCATCTAACACTCAATGCATAAAATGAGAGTTCAGATATTGCAGAATCATTGTAGGTATGATATAGTGAATTTTTTTTACAGAGAATATAAAGAATGTCACGCAGAGAATCATAAAGTCATAAAAGCAGTTGCTCTAAAGGTGATTTAAATGGAGTATAAAAAAACATCTTAATTTCAGTTTAACTTAAACGTTAAGTGTGAAACACAAACACAAAAAAAGGCAACAGCAGGCGGAACCAAAGAAGCACCAATTGATGTCAAATGTATATTTTGTGTAATTTAAGAGTAACTTGTAAGTTAACAACCCCATTGATGAAAATGTCTAAAAACTGTGGAAAGAACTGTTATTAAAAAAAACGTCTATATATGCACTATACCAACATTTAGAGTTGTTTCAATAGTTATTTTTATGCTAAAGAGAACAAAAAAAGAAATGCAAATGCACATGACAGAACACATTCTAATTATGAGTCAGATAAAACAGAAAATGACAAGGATCAGGAGAACCAGTGGAGAACTGAGCTATTGTGCTAGCGAGTTAGCTAATGATCAGCTAATTCTGTTTTCACTGTACTGTCATGTTTTCCATCACAGTATAACAAAAAATTACGACTGTTTACTACTGGAGAACAGGACATAACAGAAAGAAATTAAGCCTTCAGGTTTAGCTGATGGGCTGTTGGTCATATTACACATGAAGCAATGTTTTTATGATGCCCGAGATGTTGGAGTGGGAGAGGGAGGGAAAATCCAGAGAGACATGGAGAAAAAAAACTTTTATATTAGAAAAAAAATACAGACTGTACAGACTGTAACTCAGCACTCCACACACAATTGTGTTTGTTGGTACAGAAGCATTAGCAAAGTCCTGTCTCTTCATCTCTATAAAGTGTATTAAGACCATAATGTGAGCTATGTTAGCTGCATTAGCTTTGGAAATCTGAAATCATTTGGTTTGCTAAAAGGCAGCAGTTTGCGCAATCTGCACTAACACAGTAATCATGGTGATGAGATTTGCAAAGAGAGCAACTAAAAACAAAACCCTCAAAGTCCCTTGTCCTGTGCACAGTGATGGAGCAAAGATCTCCCCAATTTCCCAAAATTTCCCCAAACTCAGACAGGCATGGGCTCCTTTGGTGATATGAGGATCTTTTCATTATTGCTCATTTTATTATAGCTGGTTGGTATCAGTGAATACATGCTTCCATCGTACAGTGACATCATACCAGCAGCACAGACCCATTGCATAAGAAATCCACTCATGTTTAACAGTTCTTTTAAAAAAATCAAAAACAAATTCTTCAAATATTTTAATTTTGCAGCCAAAAAACATCCTACTTTAACTCCCTCATTCCAACACACTTGTTTTTTAAAGTTCACTTTCAACTTTCTGCTGCTCATCAGCAGAAGTTTTACACAGTTCTTCAATCTTACACAGTTTGAACAGTTTGGACCAGTTTTCTTGGTCTTTCCTGACCTCCACTGTCCCTGCTGGAAACGGCTACCTAAAAACACTGTGATGGCCTTTTCAGCCTTTTATTACACTGAGCGCTTGAGATGTTTAGCATTCAGAGAGCAGCTACATGTAGAGGAGCCAGTGGATACTGATTACTGTTACAAGGTTTAAGACAGAGAAAATTTAGAAAGCTTTGAAATTTGCAATACTTTCCTAACAATGACCATGTTAAATAAGGTCTGACACTTTGATAAAAGTCAGATGTGTGCTCAAATTTCTTGGTGTGCCCAAACTTTTGCATGGTGCTCCGCTTCTTTTTTTTTTACTCTAAAACTGAAATTATTTGATCTTCTACTCACTTTACTAACAGTTTCAAGACTTGAACCAGGTGTTCTCAAACATGTGCATGCCATTGTAAAGGTTATATATCTTCCTTAATTGGGTTACTCGTTTCATAATGTGCAGAATGATCACTCGTCTGTACTCTGACTGTGTATGTTAATATTCATGAACATTTGTTGAGGCAATGAAAAAAATATGGGCTTAAAAATGTCATTACATCTAGGGAGCTGCCATTTCTGTGTCTGTGTTTGGCATTTCGGTTGCTCTAAAGAGGGCTAGAGAAAGCCAAGTACCATTTTAGAATTTGTTGCCTCTCACCACGAAGTACAGAGACATGCTTCCATTTTTGGGCTAGCTGATCGCCTGCCTCTGCTAGGCCTTTGGGATTTAATACATTGCTCAGCAAGAATATCTGGTCAATCAGGTGCTTAAGACGTTTCCCTTTCTTAAATATGGAGCCTTAACACTGGCTTAAGGCTATTGCTCAACAGTCATTGATGGTGAGATTTAAAGAGTGCTCCTCATTAGCTTCTTTTGCTCAGATTTCCCCATTTGGCATTTTTCATCCAACACCTTTGACTCTTTAATCGTACACCTGCTTCTCTAACCTCTAACACACAGCTGCTCCAATTTAGATAAAACATAATGTCCAACATTGTCCCCTGCTGGAAGATAATCTAAAATAAATTACCACTATCATCTTCATCAGTCTTAATGTGGCTCCATCTACTCTACCCTGTGATATTACAGCTGTAGTTAAATGTTACTGTCATTAATGGCAGGCAGTAACTCTCATTGTGCTTCTATGGTACTGCAGTCATAGAGCAGATCATTTGTTATGCTCATCATGCCATCAATCATTCTTCTCCTGGAGCTGCACAGTGATTGTACTTCAACTTAAGAATAGCCACTATAATATAAGACGAGAAGATGGCTCTGATAAATCACAACCTGACTGAGTGATTGACTGATCGGCCTGCATATAGATGGACTGACTGACTGGAAAGCTGCTTAACTGACTGACGGACTTGTTTATTTATCAGATTTTTTTAACCCCACCTCTTTAGCAGCTGCTACCAACCAAACATACAGCTCCCCTACTAGATGACTTGATGGTTGAGCAACTGACTGACTTATTGGCCTGCTGTCTGACTGGCTGCTATTTGACTTGCTCGCCGGACACCGAGCAAATCAATTTCAAGGAAAGTGGCGGTAGCTCTGGCTGAGAACTGAGCCTAGTCGGCAGAGGGAACACTAATTACCACCAGGAGCCACGGATACATGCTTTGGTTGGATGTCTTGATCCCCTTGTCCTTCTCTGAATGCTGATTATGTTCTGGTGAGGGAGTGGACCTTCTTGCTGACCTACAGATGAGACTAAAGCCCACTTTGTTTTGTTCTAACACCACCATCTTCAGAGACTGCATGGATGAAAGACAGCTAGGAAAGGAAGCAATGGAGCTGTTGACTTTGTTGTAATTAAAGAGGACAATGACTGCTGTTAATCAGGCAGATGAATGTATCCTACTCTTTGCAATGCTGTATGCTCTAAGCTGTTGAGAGAATTACAGTCCTCTCGCAGCATTAAATGGGATCAAAAAAGTTGTACGTTTTATCAGGATTATTCTCCTCTTTGAAAAAAGATCAATAATTTTTTTTTAATCTCTCTGCAAGGCTGCACAGTAAAGAAGTCATAAACTATTTCCAGTGTCATGAAAAATTGAATGTAATTCTCTATATGTTTATCAAGGCTCTCCATATGATCTGAAAAGTAAGTGTATGCTGTTTGATAATTTGTTTTTGTTTTTTTTTGTCCATGATCAATGTGTGAGAAGGTAGTGATTAACTGTCAAGCTTTTTCATGGTGTCCTTTAACACTATCCCTCCAAAGAGAGCGGGGCCTGAAGCCTTGTTAGTTGCAAATGGCTTAATTAGTGAAGAGAAGCAGGATTGGAATGATGATGTGTTTGAGCTCTTCCTATCTATAGCTCCACCGTGGGTTAAATCTGTTTCTACTCCTTCTGTAATTGATGTCTCTGCCCTTTTGAATGCTAGCATGAATGCTAGCCTGGACAAACAGTATAACATACCATTCATAGTTTTCGATATGTTTTTTTTTAATATGAAATACTTCAAGAATAATGTTGTGATGATGTTCTGTTTTGTACATATAAAGCATCATTAAAATCCCCTGAAGAAAACCTACATTTGATTTATCTAACAGTGTTTTCATAGAAAAGACCTGGCATTATGGAGCTTCAGCACTGCAACACATCATCCACTATTGTTATTAGAATTACACAATCTTTTCTTGTGAACCTAAAGTGGTATTTTGCTCTTTAAAAATGTGCTTGTGTAAGGTATTGATGAGAAGGTACTGTTTTACCTGCAGTTGACAATTAGACTATTAGACAATTTGACTTACGAATCAGAAGATGTCTCAGCGGGCAAACTACAGCTAAAGGCTACTCAGAACAGGACCTAGAAAAGCTTATTTCATAAATACATATCAAATCTAAAACATGTCATAGTAAATGCTATACTGTGGTTGTACACTACGTCACTTCTGCATCTGATAGTTACACAAGAGTGGGTTTGGATAACCATTTTGCCACAAGGTGCGAACACTGATTGTTCCTGAAAACACTTCGGACAGTGATGGTACATATAAACTCCTACAGCTATCTGCTGCAGTTAAGACATTGACTACTTAGTCAGTACTTTAAAAAAGCTCAACACAGAAAAACTTTATCTCCCTATGGGCGCTTTATGAACTTAACTTAAAATGACTACAATTATCAGAACAACTTCAGACTTAAAAACACAAGTTGCTCTGACTTTAGATTTTGGTTTAAAATGTTGGGTTCAATAAATCAACCGATTTCACTCAACTAATTAGATTTTCAATGATACAAAACAGCAGGTTTGAATATTTACCAGGACGCATTATTTAAAATTTAAACTCTTTTCATTTTTTGATACATTGTAGAAAATAATCATGAATGGCCACTTACTGTATGCCTCTCACACATTTTATAACACAATTGCTACTTTTAATGAATGGATTTTGATAGACCAAGTAACTGATTAATAAATAGGAACCCCACATTTTTTAATCCTCACAGGCATACCCTGCCGTCCATGGTTAAAATAGTTACTGTTCTAAAAGCTCAATGTCCTTAAGAGTTTAAACCAATAGTTCTCCAGACCTTGACATTGATTACTTTTTCTGTCATTTTTAGACTAGTCCTTGCACGTGTCCATTAAATCACTTAAAACGTAAGACATGTATCTCAAGGAATGAACCGGTGCTGTGTCTACACATAACAAAAAATAGTAAAGTAAATTTTAAATGGCATCTTTAGGCACTTTGTTACAAACAGAGAGACCTTAAAAACATTTGTGAAAACTAACCAAGTGGAAGAATGGTCGAAACAAAACCCAATCTAAAACAGATTAACAATATCTGAAAGTGATTCAGATATTCAGAAATAGGGGGAAAAAAACAGCAGAGACCAGACACATGACCTGAGAGATGCATCTGGCCTCATCAGAAATGGTCTCCATGGAAGGGTGGCTGTCAAGACGCCTTTCACAAGGAAGGGAAATGGGGAGAAAGGGCTGAGCTATGCCAAATGACACAAGAAGGGGACTGAAAATCAGTGAAAACAGCTCATATAGAGGGATGAATCATCCCCAGAGCCCAGACCTCAACATTATTGAAGCAGTGTGGGATCATCTTGACAGAGAACGGAACAAAAGGCAGCCGACATCCAAAGAAGAGCTTTGAAATGTCCTTTGAGAAGCCTATTGAGAAGCTCTATTCGTGAAGACTACTTAAAGAAATAACAGAAAGCTTGTCTTAGAGTGTTCCGGCTGTGTTGAAGAATATAAGTGGTCAAACAAAATATTGACTTTGAAACTCATTAATCGTACAAACTTTTACAGTATGCTGTATTTCCATGTATGTTTGCACAGATTTCTGCAGCTATTTCCTGTATTCATGACAACACATACAGAAATGAAGGGTGGCTAATAACTTGCACTGTACTATAAAACATTCCTCTTTCTCTCACCTTAATAGAAATATGACACAGTAAAGTAATCCAAAGTTCTTTTTAAATGACCTACTTTTAATCTAATTCTTTAAACTTAAAGGAAGGTTTGAATTACATAGTTAATCAAAAACATAATCACAGAATTAACCTTTACTTTAGTACAATTTTACTTAATTAAAATGACTTTCACTTGAGTGAAATGTTCCCGGACTCTCACCTTTGCTGCCTGTTTCAAACCACAAAATGAGTTACTCTGCAGTAAATTGTACTATGCAATATTTTGAGGAATGTTCTCCGTTTTTTAAGTAAGGACATTTTGAGCACAACTAACTTATATTCAGAGAAAATGGATATCTAGCTGATTAAAAGGACAATTGGCAGAATGAAAACCGCAAAGCTTGGCTGTCTTAGAAAAATATGGGGAAAAAAAACACCAACACAGCAGTAGTGATCAGACACACCCTGGGTTCACAGTAGAGAGCTATTAAGTAAAACTTTCAGGTCTTCAAAAGCATGAGAAGCATAAAAGCATCTTATGAATTATTTGCTACTATCTGCTCTCTTTTTTTTTTTTTTACAGTTTTTTTATCTACTAAATGTGGAGTCACAGGTCCACAACATCAATCTTACTTATGCATTTAGTACAATACTGTCTGCAGACAAAATCGAGACATGGCCTTGTCATTGATAATGACATTTTAATGTAACCTGCCCTTATATGTGGGGACACACAGCAGACTTTTGAGGGGGTCATGGTGAACAGATATTTTACTAACAATGAGATTACAGTGACAGTAAACCATTTGTGAGATCAGCCCTATATCAAAGATTAGGCCCTGAAATTATGTCTTAGACAAATTGTATTCCTATACCACTGCTTATTAACTCTTGAAAGAGTAACTTATTGAAGGTGTTATTATACACATTCATTTGTCATTCTTGTAGTTCTGACACATGAACCCTGGATCTTTAGGACAAGGATTAAAGAGAGCATTAACGACTGAGAGAAGGAAAGAGAAAACACATTTAGTGTCGGCATACAACACAGTGAGATGGATAATATGAGGCATGTGGTGAGAGGCTGGGGCATTAAAAGGAGGTAGAGGAGGAGAGGGATGGAAATTGAAAAGCTGTAGTGAATCAATGTGCTTGTCACATCTCGATCCCTTGGGATCCATGTTTTTTAATCTAATTAGCTGGCCTGGTCTTTGTGTTGCCTGTCTATCAGTGGCAGCGTCTCAAGGTCAGACCCTCCTTCTGAGGTCTGAGTAGGAACACCGCTCCTGTCAGTATTCAATTACAGCTTAGCCTCACACTCTCAACCTCCACAGCAGACCTCTTTGTTCAGCAAAGCAGCCAGTGAAAAGTCTGTGTGTAAATGTTCACTTGCATTTCAACTGTAAATACACGCACAGTTGACGCATTGATTACTCTAATGCACACTTATTACAGTTTAGGGGAATATTTCAGCGTGCACAGAAGTCTAAGTCTATGAGACTCGGCCAATTAGCCAAAACCTCATCAGCAAATGTATTTATACACACTTAAATCTGTCTATAAAGCTGCAGTTCATTGAAAAAACAACCAGCTTTTTCTGAACTTTCTTCTAAAATACAGGTCGTTTGAAAATCAAAATCGTTTGAAATCAAGTTTCCTGAACCCAGACCTATGAATCCCATACAATAGACAACTTGGAAAAAATTTGAATAAGATATTTCAAGAATGCTGACACCCTCTCACATCTAAAGACAATGTCAACGAGTTTTAAGTTAAAGACTTAACTTAATGCAAAGCATTGCAGGGTCACTATTTGCAAGACAACAACTACATTTTTCTGAGGTTATTTCCCATCTTGCACTTGGTGGAACTTCTTAACAACAACGAAGTTGACTAGAAAGCAGCTTTTAGCCACAGCTGCATTCTTAAGTGCAGTATTGTGTGCTGAATAAACAGCAGTTGAGAAAAATGGCACAGTAATATGTGGCTATATATGGATTTTATTGAGTGGTGCAGCAATTTCTTTCCACTTTTTCTAAATTTCCATTCTGTCATGGTACAAAGGAGGTGAAACTTCATAGAGACGTTCATGCTGTTGCCGTAATGCCACTGAATGATCCTCCTTATATTCAGTCCAAATGAACCATACGTTTTTTGCCTTATCACCATGGTCAATCTCGGTCACAGCTTCCCCTGTTTCCTGTTTGGAAGTAACAACAGCCCACGTATCGGTTCAAAACGCTGAATGCATCACTAAACAAACAATTTGCATAAAACAAGCCAATAATCCTTTCTCCAGTATGTGAGTCTTAAAACAGCCTGGATTGAGTTTCATAACCACCTTACACCAATTGACCAAGATCACGGCTCAGAGCCACAAATCTCGTGTAATTCTTCCCGACTTCATTCTGATGCTGGAAAACTGTCTACAACCTTGAAATCGTGTAGAGTATGGCCAGCTTAACACAATGAAATAACTCCTCCACATACTCTCAACTCTAACACACATATGCGCTCAACTGGACTCAAATGAGCCTATGCAATGCACACATGCTCCATAGTTCCCTCTTTTTGTAAAAACAGTAAAGCGTAAGTGTATATTGGTACAGCTGAATTCCCAATAAAGCTGCTCTCACTCACATATTTCTCAGTTTCTTTGGTTGGATGACTAAACACTTCAGCCCTCAAGACAATGTTAACTTGTCATAGCTTAAAGCATTTCCACACTGTTGCTCTGCTCTATTAAAACCATGATGTCATAACCATGGCATCATCTGACAATATCACCATTCCACTAACTAAAAGACAACATCTGTGCAGAGAATTCAGTTATACTTATGTGTACAATGATATTACGAAAAGAAAGTGAGAAAGAGCAGAATTCCTTAAATGCATTTTTTTTTACTCACACAGCCTTGTAGTGTTAGTTATACTTATGTTATGTATACTGGGACAAGGACGGTGGACCAGTTAATTGGCCTGGTCACACTCTAACTTTAGCTCAAGTCGACTGTGTACCATACTGAGTCGTCTTAAAGAAAAAAACGTTGGATTTCACTGTAGAATATTCCAGTGGAGTGAGGTTGGGTATGACATGCAACACCAGTCCATAGCTGAAAGGAAAATAAAAAGGTTGAAGTTATGTTGCATGGGCTTTAATCACTACAGCTTCTTTCTGTGATTACTTTCAGTCATTAAAAAACAAACTATTAAAATCATTCATGTAAACACAAAGTCACCCCTATGTACATTACAATGAGGCGTAGAAATCAACCAGAGTTTTCTTTTTAAGACAACGTTATTGTGTATTGAGTGTGTGACTGCTTATTATACTTTCAGACACAGCAGATGAGCCACAGCATTGCTAAATGGAAGATCTCCTATACTATTGATCTCAGAGGTCCAATGAGAGCAGCCAAACATCAGCTCTGGCTCCAGTCTGGCCTTGCGCATCGATTTTACAAGTACCTAATACAATGTCCCCCCTGTCACTGCCAAGCTTGAAATGCATCATAAAGCAGTTGCATTGCTGAGGCTTTTTCTGCTCCATAAAACAGCCAAGAAGAGACAAGAACAGTGTTAAGCTAGACAGCTGCCACTGCTGGAGATGTCAGGTTGGTTGCTAGAAACGGTGCCACTCTAGGTGCTGACCGGCTCAGCAAAGACCCTGAGAGCTACGGATCCAATATCTGCTAACAAGCTTAAAATACAATGCAAAAAAAAGCTTAGTGGATGAGTTTAGAGCCCCTTACTCAGGATAAGATTGAATACTAATCCCTTTTGAGGAGATTTGCATGTTACATTATTAGTTAGTGATAAAGCATCTGCGCTGTGTCAAACCTCAGAACTCATTACTACCTAAAATCACAAAAGTTTGCAAATAATAAAATAGTTTTTCAATTTATTATGGAAAAATAAAATTGGCTCAATTAAGAAACTCAAATATGGTAATGAAAACAGAATTTCCTGTGGGAAATAAATCCCACAAAAAGATGTTGCAAAATGTTTTAGATATTTTTGTAATATCTTATAACATATACATGGTCATCATACAGTACCAAACGCCTGCACATTTGAGGGTTTTATAGTATTTTTATAGTTTTTCTAAACTGTCAAACAAAACTGCCAGTGAAACTATGAAATTACATGCATAGAATTATGCAGCCAGTCGGCTGTGATGACAGCTGTGCTCACTAAAATAAAACAAAATCGCAAGCAGCCTATTCAAAAAGAAAGGGGGTGGTACTTCTTTGCATAAAAATTTCTTGGAGATGAGTTGGGTCATGGTGGGGTACAGCAGATAGTACATTTTGAAAACTACAGCAGGAATCCATATTAACACATGAGATGAGATTCTCAAATGAGTAAAGAGTAATAAAAGTCCATCATTACTTAAAAAAATAAGTTAAGTCAGTATGTGAAAATTCAAGAGTCTTGAAACTTTATAAGAGTGTCGTATTGAAAGACATGAAAAGCTGTGTGGAAACTGCCCCTTGAATCGAAAACCAAAAGTTATACCTCTGCTGCAGAGAAGAGGTTTGTTAGTGTAACCAGCCTGAGACATCACCAATTCACTGCACTTTAGATTCGAGCTCAACCAGTAGAGAAATCTCAACAGCAGCTGGCAACAGACGTTCATCGTTGAACTGCTTTAACACTCCTCAATGTTTCCTATTTTTGAGGCAAACATTAAGACCTGTCTTTGGCCAGTAATTGTACATTTTCATAGAGCTAATTTGTACTTGTTTCATTTGTATAGAATTTCAAGTGGTAACTGACTTTAAATTAAAGCCAGCTGCAAACGTGGGTGTGTTTGAATCCTCGAGTGCTGAGAGCACTGGATGTACGGAAACCACTTTAGCCTCCTGTACTATAAACATGAACCATCTTCATAAAACATCTCGATTGTGACTCGAAAAATCATTATTTCTCTGACTAGTGTGGTCCCTTCACAAGGATGTTTTTGTTAAAATGTTAAATGGCTTATATCAAACAACATCAGCAACCGTGACTGCATCATGCAGAATAAGGCCTAACCTGGGTTAAAATTACTATGTTTTTTGAATAAGTCTGAATGTACTGTATGGATGTGATTCGGAATATGGGTTATCAGCTCATATCATATTATATTATTTACAAAATGCAAGCACTCCTTTTGTACACATAATGAGGAAGACATTAAGTCTGAAAGGATTTCCCCCCCTTTAAGTATAAGGTGAAAAGACATTTTTGTAAGTGTTCGGTAAAACCTTTAATCAGTGTAGTCTACCCTAACGTGAAAAGCATTTTTTCTGTGCACCTGATGTCCCTCAACTTTATAATCAAAGTTTTTTTCTGCCTGCATCCAGTCCTATTTTGCTCTAAACATACATTATTTTACTTTTATCTATCTGACATCTTGAAGTCTGACCTCAGAGTGCTATTTAATTAGCTACTAATATAATTTATAATTCTGGAACCTGAAGTTACCTAAATAATAATGGTAATATGACTGATTTTCTTTTTAATCCATCACTGTTAGAATTAAATCAAATATTAGTTTCTGTTTTAGCACCAGATATGAGGTGGGCTTTTATTAGTAACACTGGCAGCAGGGTTCCAGGGACTGGTAGTGTTTTCTTCTCAATTTGGTGCATTTTCTTCTCGGGTTTGTAGCACAAACACTGCTTAAAAGTTTACCAGTATTCACGTGGACGGAAGAGTTTTTTGAGAATGAAGATAGTAAAATCCCGTTTTAAAACATACCAATATGTATACCATAGAAAACGAAATAGACTAGGAAACTAGGATACAAAAACTAAACCAGAAAAACACAAAAACAAGGATCATGACAGTCTCATCGTTGTAAAAGGCTGTATTTTGTAAAATGTCTTAAACTCAAAATATCTAAACTGGCCAGCAGGGGCTAACTCCTGTCGCTGCAGATCAAGTCAAGTTTCATGTGCTATTTATGTATTTTTCAATACAGCTTGATGCTCACTAAAGTTTGTCTGTAAAAAGGATTTTGCAAATGATTGTCCCATCTAGGCTAACATAAACAATATCTTGTCATTCACAAATAGCAACTAAATGTCCTTATGTTTTTTGTCAGATCCACCTCATGATAGTCATTGATAAATGTCAGGCCTTAAAACAGCAGTTCACAAACAATAGGTTTTGTCACAATAACTATATGTCCACCTTTTATGTTTAGCCAGCATGTGTGCTTAACACTAACATTCCTTCTTCCCTGCAACAGTTTCAAAGCTTTATCTGATTGTAACATTGACAGTGATTTCACCTGGATGCTACATGCTTGCCCAGGTTCACACACAAATTACTTTCTTAATTAGTGCCTCATTCAGATGCACATGCCTCATCTCTCCGCAGGATCAAATGACTGTTACTACATGCTAAACTCCAGATATTGAAGTGGCTCTGAGCTCCCCAAAAGAAAGCAGCTTATAATTGTTTTGGATGTTTCCAAACTCACAGGAGAACCTGAAGTAATTCTATGAATTCCTCCTCTTAACCCTATACAGCATCAAGAGTGTATTACAGTAAAAGTGTCTTGAAGAATGTGCATGTTCTGAAAAATGAGATAATATAAGAAGGGTTCTGTGTTTAGAGATACCATTTGTCTCTGCACAGCTTTAAATCAAAAGCCTTTCCCTCAAGCTAGGGGCTGTGACAGTGAGTAAGCCTGAGACAGGATACATATTAATTTTCTCAGCATTGGCTTCAAAGGTCTGAGTTAAAATATACCTTGTGGTGTCCTTATTCATTTCTCATGATAACTGCAAATACAAATAGCCTGTATCTGTGGCTATTTTCAGGGCACTCTGGAGCATCCACTTCGCAGATGATGACTTCTACTTTAAAAAGCACAGTTGCTCAAAATGGCCATATGAAATAAATATGGATATGGAATGTGTGTGTTACCGTGAATGAAATATTGAAATCCTTTTTGGGTATAAAATCTGCCCATCCGCCTTTCAGCTTTTACAGCCACAGTCATCCCTGTTGTCTGTCAGAGAAGAGAAGTTAATGGAGACCAAACACGCAACTCCGCTCTCCATCTCTTACATTTCACACAATTTTTCTTTCCTGCAGCACACCGTTGTTTTTAAAAACAGCTTTGTCACAGTCAGTGACCTGTCCAAGAAGTACCTCGTCTCTCACACAGTTTCTGCTGGGATAGATTCAGGCTCCCAGGATGAGCGGGATGGATGGATAATTTGTCACTTGTGTCACTAAAACAGAAATCAGGTTCTGTCTACTCTTGCTTTTTTTTTTTCTTTAGTACTGCCACTTTGTGTTCTACAACACAAACTTCCACTTTTAGCTTTCTGTCCTTGCCTTTGTATTGCATTAGCGTCACAAACAGATGGCCACCAACTACGTGACATTATTAGAAAATTCAAATCAATCTTAACTGTAGCTATGGCTTTCTTTAGTGCATTTGGAAGTCCTTTGAATGAACTCAAGGGCAAGCTCAACTAAATTTATCATGGTGAAATGTCACAAGTAGTCATCAGGAAGTTATCCTCTAACATCTGTCAAAGCTGTTCCATAGGCTTGTGTTACAGAGTTGTGCTTATTTTAACTTATCAAACTGGTTTGTGGCTAACATGCCTTCTGAGTTTGTCGGGGCAAATAAATTAGTGTTATTAAAGACAAAGCCAAACATGAATGCATGAACGAATTACCAAGTAAAGAAATTAGGTTTCAAAGTTATAAGGAAATGAGCAGTGCTCTCTGTATGAGACGCTGAAGGCACGTCTGCTGAAGACGCTGATTAACAGATCTCAGGCCAGATTAAGTGATCCACACCACTGAGCAAACATATCTGGGTTCCTTTTATAAAAAAAATCAAAGTGCTAAGATGTGAAATACCAAATACACACTGCAGATATTTAAAGAATTGGTGCACTTTCAAGCAGTGAACGAAGGTGTCAACATTGTTGAGCTGTCACATTTTTATGGCTGGTCTGTCCTGCCTAGTAATAAGACCAGATTCCAGCTGTCTGTCAGTAAAGTTAGTTAAACTACCAGGTGTTGGTAAACTCCACAAAATCACTCCATCAAGCATAAATAACGCCATATCTTCGGTTCTCAGAGTAGGTACACAGCAATCTGACCTCCAGAAGTGGTACTGGCTCTAAATCCAGAGTGAGTAATAACTACAATAAATTTACAGTCCTGAAATACCTGCAGCATGAGATTTTATTTGGCACTTTACACCACCAAGCATAAATCTGGTTCTCTTAGCTGGTTGTAGTACCTTTAACATCATGGTGGTGCCATGGTTCAGCTTCTCTGTTTGCATAATGTCACCAGTTCATCTTCATCTCATTATTCTTTGGCAGTTTAAGTAAGCAGCACAAGTTGTCATCCATGAAACAAACGTGAAGGCAAAACAATCAGCTTGCTAGTTATCAAATACACAGCGAGGTTGGAAGGTCTGAAAATAATGCATTGCAGTAGGCATATTTATACCATTGCAGTTTTAGGGATTGTTTTGCCTTAAATCCGGGATCCACCGAGTCATGAATCCTGATTTTTAGCCCTAAAAATCCAAACCAGAAAATTGATGAAAAACTGTTCAAGTAGTTTCCTAATTTGCTTACTTTGACTTATAAAAAATACACACAACTTCACTACATAAGCAATATATTAAGCCAGCTGAGGCCCCACTCAGACTTTAGCGCTCAGTGGAGAATGCAGTATCATCAATCACTGGGGAGCTTTGTTAGAAAAAACACTGTGATGAACTTTCTCCACAGCACTACATGTCATTCCCTGCACCTCGGATAACTGCCTCACAGTTGTATGCCTCTGCTAACCTTTAAAGTTGCAGTTTTCAACCAGGTCTGTCCAGACCTTTGATGTTTTGCAAATAGAACGTCATCACTCATGATTTTATGCTGTTCAACGTTTGTGTGAAATTTAATCATAAAATTATTATATTTGTTAGTTTATGTGAATGTTTGGGTCACATTTGAGGAAATTCCCTCACGGTGTTATAAAGATATGTTCAGAAGAATGTAACAGACAACCTGGAGAT
Source organism: Leuresthes tenuis (assembly GCF_036924035.1). NCBI lineage: Eukaryota > Metazoa > Chordata > Actinopteri > Atheriniformes > Atherinopsidae > Leuresthes > Leuresthes tenuis. The sequence goes on along the minus strand of NW_027325356.1, from coordinate 9,442,815 downwards.
ATAGTGCCTCCAGCCATGGCTGTTTCCAGCTTGACGACACAAAAGCATTATTGTGACCAAATATATGGGTGAGATTGCTAAGAATGAAAAGTTATTCAGAATGTCTCTAGGAAATGTATGGTTACAGCAAGCAGTTGGCGTCTCACTCTGAACCACAGATTTTAACCCTAATGGTGGAGCCTTAGAACAAGTCAGAAGATCACCAGCTTCATTCGGATCCAGTTAATCCAGTTTGCAAGGTGTTCCATTTTGGACCATTCTTTGGATGACTGCTTACTTTTCACACGTGTTTCTGAAAAGTCAGTAAAAAGTTGGTTGCCTGCTCAATGTACAGAACATTACTTTCCCTGAACCCAGCTCTCACAGCATCGACACAGAGAGTAGATATGAGGAAGACCAAAGACTCTCAAAATGAGGTCACCTGTGAAAATGGAAAGCACGAGCCACCCAGTCAAAATGCCTGTATTGTGACAGCTGGGCTGTGTGTGTGCTATAAAGCAAATTTCTCACAGGCAGGCTGTCCTTGTTCTTACTTGCTTTATTACACATGACACTTGCAATACCAGCTGACATCTATTAATAACGCTTTTGTTGTGGCAAATGAATTATAAAGTACTTATCACAGCATAGAAACTGAACAAATTGGTTCAAACAACAGAAAGAAATATGATATATCAGAAAAAAAGAAAAATATAGAACATATGTGAGTGCACAGTATAAGCCCACGAAAGAAAGACTGAAGAAATACAAAGAGAAAAAAGATTTGATTCAAAGGGTTCAAGCTGATGCCCTACACACAAAAACATGGGTGTTTCGACAACCATGGATTTTTCTATGTGTTTGCACCCCATTGACCACATGCAAATGCAGTTTTGGACACTAAAACTTCTTCTGGAAAACATCTTCCAGAGGGAAGATCTTCATTGACTTTGACTTATGTGTGGATTGAAAAACTGGGTTTTTTCGTTTTGCAATGTCAGATTGTGTGCCGTTATTTCCTTGGTGTGATCACAAATTATGTGTAGCCCTTCCCTTTGTTTACATGGCTATGGCAGACCAAGCCAAGATAGCACTGGTGCAAACCTTGCTATCAAGACTGTTTGTTTGTACAAAAATGTACAGTTGCTTGATGAATATAGTGAGGAACAGAGGCATCAGAATCCATTACGAAGAACACGGTACATAAGACAACACTCAAATGACAGTGTCATTTTCAGACCAGACCAAGTTGGACTTTGAGTTGGTTTTCTCTGAAGAATGGCGAGAGACTTTTCATATGTTCAGGATGTTGCATTTGGCTGCACTCTTTTTCCCGTACATCAAAGGGCAGGAAACTGTTATCTGATTACCTGTCAGTCCTATAAAATAAACCCTGTATGCTTAGCTTCAACAGTTTTTGAGATTTTGCTGTAATAGTTGCTGTGTGAATGTGATTTTTGTGGAGGGAAAAACACTGTTTTTAAAAATACTTGCATTCACGTGTACTGAGACTGAGAATGCCTGAAACCACAAAAGAGATGCCTGAAACAACCAAGCTGTCAAGTATAAAGCAGAAACAACAGACATGTTAAAGTCAAATGGTGTTATTCTTGGCTCTTTATCACACAGTCTTTGAAGTTAACAACTTCTGAATGTGTTTTTAAAGCATCCTTACTTTCCTTTAATGTTTTATGGTGTTACATGACCACAGAGATAGTTTGCACACCTTATTAAATAAAAAGATACGCTTATATATATGTATATATAAAATATAATACACATACATATATACAGATCACTGATCCTTTTTCCAGCCCCCTCTTTTGATTAGAATTGAGTGAGTTGAGTTTTAACTGAACTGAAATTTCTGTAGCCACTAAATGCTGCCAGTACTACCAGCGCCAGAGGGCTATCAGTGCCAATAACGTTTTGAGGCTTGATAACGTTTTAGCCAACATTTAGTAACCCTGTTATTCTAGCTTTATGCAGCAGTTTCATGCCCCTTTCATTTAAGCATTTATAAATCTCACTATGTAAAGAAAACATGTCTTGGCTTGCTATTACCAACTGTTAAGTTGGTCATTTGCCATTCCAAGGACTGTTAACTAAGATTTTATTTGATTTATTTGATTCTCCACAGTAGCTAGTAACATTAAGAAAAGAGAAGTGGAGAACTGAAGCCACGAATAGATAAAAAAGATCATGTAAGTATGAGAAAAGGTCTTGTCAATTGTCGCCTTACTTAGCAAGAGTGTTAATGGTCTTACAGACATGAAAATGAACATTTTTATTATCTTGCTTCTTTTAACAAAGTGTTTCAGAAACAGTTTTAAAAGTATTCACTTGTGGAAAAAATGGGTGTATAAAGAAGAGGAGAGCTACATCATTTGAAGGAAAACATGTTTGAATGAAAATGTCAGTATGTTGTAAATGACTGCAAAGCTTACCTGATAAGGTACTTGGAAATGTTCCTGTCATTTCTGATAGAGATTTGGGCCAACTTAGCATGAGCATTTGCACCCTTTTCTGTCAAATATGGATGGCTGACTTCCTGTTCCCTGCACAAATAAATGGAAGATGGAAATAAAACTATCATAACCAAAACATTTTGGACTCTTCAAATATTTTTTTCACTGACTTGATCTGATCATCAAATGTTTTTTTTGTGGCGCTTCTAACACTCCGAAAAGTGTGTTCATCCTTGCAGAGCAACTTGTTTACAAAGATTGTGTCTGATAATTTAATGCCAAACTGCTCTGGTAATGACAGCTGAGGTTGTGAAACATCAGTCGTATCACATCTCTCAAAGCAGTACCTTAGATCATCTAATTTTAGCTTTTAAGCTGGAAAAAAAACATGATTGATATGTTGACTAAAAACAGCTAACTTGTGATTTTTATTGACTGTATACACATATTATAATATATTATACTATGTTGATTGCATCAAGTTTTTATTTTTTGATGCCCATACTCCTGAGCCATTTTATTAAGTCTTCCCTGTGAAATCAAATGTAATCCATCCAATACAGTAGCTCTGCTATGAAATGGTTTGCACATTTTTCTTTCTTCCCTTCCTTCCAAAAGGGTTGTACTGTAGTCTGTTGTTGGTTTTGTGTTTTTTTTTCAAAATGCAATTCCATGATGTCTATCTAAGTGATGCCTTATGGGCCTCGTGAATATTAAACATTAAAATATTACATGTAAACATCCTTTTTAGGAAGTGCACCAAAATAGAACAGTCTTACTCTCCCCATCAGACAGAACAAAAGCTTCCTACAGTTTCACATGGTAATTCAGTTTTTTACCACGCCTTAATGATTATTGATGCATATTATCATTAAATGAAATGTGCTTAGTGTGCTTGAAATTGAATTGGAAGACGTACATTTGCTTTGACACTGCAGGGCAGATACCAAAAGTCATTAGACGCGGCTCTCAGATAAAAACGTAAACTCTCTTCCGCTGTGAATTCAGCTCCCTCTGGCTGACGGAGAGCCTTATTAGGAAAATATTGTCTGATTTGTTCCTTGCTGCAATGTACAATCATTTTGACAAATGTATGAAACAAAATGCACAACATTGAAAACTCACAATATGGCTTCAAGTCAGAATATCTAAAGAGAATGTCTGAATGCTTTGTGCTACTGATGCTTGGAACATAGTTGATTTAGAAACTTGAAGTCAGTCACTCGTAAAGCATCTGAAGTGAGTCGCTGAAACACAATTTACATCAATTACCAGATTGTTACCAACTTGACTTGACTTAGTATGAATGCTTGTATGAATGCTTAAAATGAGTCTCAACTTAAATGCAAATTATTATCACTTTTCAAAAAAAGTAAGTCTATGTAAAATGTTATCTATCACCCCAGCTGACAGTTTCTGTACACTGTTTAACCCACACATGCAAAATAACATTTATAACTGTGTCTCCCATGTAATGCAACACTAGTCTTATAAAGTTGTTAAGGAATCTTTCTTAGTATACATTGAATGTAAAGGTCATGTTTTTATCTAAGTCCTGTTTTTAGCTCTGGTTTAATTCTGCCATAATATTTGTCTCTGTCTCATTCATTGATGGATTATTAAACTTCAGAGGAAGCGTGCAGAGTGCCTCTTGATCAAAAACTCATTTGACAAAACACAAAAAGATGCAAAATTCAGATTTTTGCTGAGGCTTGTTTTTTTGTTTTAACGCAATTATTTCAATGAGAACGGGGAAAACAAAACTATTTTTTTAGTGACTTCCATTGTCATCAGTCATTTGTAACTGCTGTAATGAGGTCAGTCATTTCCCTAAAAGTTATCATAATGCATCAGTTCAGTAAAATATTGAACATTAGTTGGACAAATTCTTTTTCTCTATCAAGCATATTGTTCAAGGTTTTGAATGTGAAATCAACACCTTTGGAACACTGGATATCGATTTAAAAAAATCCAATATGTCATATTTAAATGTTACTAATAATATCTGATAAGTAATTACCTTTTCTTGCTCTGAAAATGTTTATATTTTATGTATTTTATAATCTTTACATTATTACAGAAGAAGATGAGAGCAGACATGGCAATCACTGCAATTAGGTGTAAAAAGAAATATACGGTACGTATGCACCAATAAGCTAAAACAGAAATTACACCCAAGCATTCATGTTATTGATGTTATTGACATCAAACTTCTCACCTTTGGTTAAAGTTTAAATTGATCTTCTTTTTTTTTTTTAATTACATCAGTGGGTCGTACATCTTATAAATGTCTTATTTCTAATCTTAATCCACGGATTATGTGGTCTTGATGGTTCAGTACTATGAAGATTTGTATAAAAAAAATCCTTGCTGGTAAGGATTTAAACAGCAGAAAAGAAACTGCATAGATACATATCTAAGAATGGATATTTCAAGTGTTCAACTGAAATTTTCCTCCACAGAACTTTGCTTCAGTGTCATAATGATTTTGGATGTAAGAAGAAAAAGGTTTGATTGTTGAACCCCATACATCACATTAGATTTAGTTTTTAGGCTCCAGCCTCTATTTGACAGTAGGCAGACAGGAAAGGGGGCAAACAGAGCAGGGAAAGACATGTAGCAAAGGTCCCAGGCCAGGACCTGAGCCTGGGGTGGCTGCGTCAAGAAACCTCAGCCTCTGTACACGGGGCACCTGCCCAACTAGCTGAGGCACAAGGCACCCTGGAACATCTATGATTTCTTCTGTAATGCAGTACAACAGCTCCACCGTGGAGATGGAATTTTTATATATAAATTGCTGAGGTGGACATGGGTGGGTTTGTGGGTTGGGGAGCTTGGTTTGAGATGGAGGAGATTAGCAGGATATGTTGTTTTACCTTAGAATCTGGTATGTCTATTGGTATGAAAGTTTTCCTGTTTTTTTCCTGACTTTGATACAGTTTCTAGGTTGACTGGGAATGTCACGTTTGTTTACAGTCAGTTGGGAATTTCTACAAACAGACAGTTGCAAATACATTTTGTAATTTCACATCTGACCAGGCAGTCATTTGAAAGTTTGCTGTCAGAAACAGGAGCATAGTGAAACTTACAAATGATGATAATGGTGCATGCAGGACTTGGAACAAGGCCTGGAATATGTTCAGCAGGTAAGAGAATGAGTTGAGGGGAGGAGGGTTCACGTGGTGAAGAAATTAAAAATTCAAAAAGGAACATGTTTATTTCTCGTGCGCTTGATTTGACATGTTGATGATGATTGAACCTGACTGGAGACCTTCAAACAATACACAAGATGATATAATTTGATGGTATAAGATGCTGAAATCTGAATCCAGCAAGGTGGAGGCTACAAGTCTTAGTGACATGGCACACGGCACATATAATTCACTATTTCAGTGAAAAAAAAAGAAGACCTAATTCAACTCCAAATGTTGGAGAAATTAAACTGTATGTGGCAGACAGTAAGTGGTCCAAGCACTTTAAAAGCAATATGAAATAACTTAAACACCTATAACACAAACTATGTAATGGCTGTTTCTCCATAGATCCCTCATCAGAGTTGCAACAGTGATATGAAAAAATAATTAAGTGTTAAACAATGCAGTGCTTTAACAAAGGTTTTTATGTTCATTAGATTTGAATATCTTATTCATATAAAATAAAGGTCTTCTAATTGCTCATTTTTCTCTGATCAGCCAGGAACACCTATTGTCTAAGGCCCCTTGTGCTGCCAAAACACCATGATTTGGTGGAGCATGGATTTGGGAAGCCTGGAAGTATCCTGTGGAGTCTGGAACTGAGACACTGGCAGTAGATCCGTTGATCGAATATCTAATGGATCCGTCATGGAATTTGGATCTAGGTTCCTTCAGAGGCCATAACCAAATCTTCTTACATTTGTTCCTGAGCAATTTATGTGGTGTGGTGAGAGAGATTGTCCCGCTGGTAGAAGCCTTCAGACCATTAGGGAATGTCTTTGACAATGAGGGGGTTGGAAAAAATGTTGAGGAGACATTACAAGGAATAGACATGCCATTTAGATTACCCTGAATATGAATGCATGGCAGAATTCATTAGGGGTCTAAGAGGTCAGCTGTACTGATCCTCACTCCAAGAAGCAAAACATCTCCCTTGCCAGAAAATATAAAAAGCCAGGCATGTTGTGGAGGATTATCATAGTTTCAGCTGTGGGGAGACACGGTGCAGACCTACTTCAAACATTGTCTTTGTTTTGAATAAGCATGGAGGAAGAAGATTTCATGCACAGCATGCACACTATTAGCAAGAAAAGTGAGAATATAACTCTAGACCATGAAGTCTATACCCTGATGGGTCCTTCACCATACACATACATCCAGAGAATCAGTGCCGCAAATAACTGCCCAGAGGTGTTTTCAAAATGGTCAACGAGTGATGTGAAGCTTGCCCAGAAAGACTTGGTTTTTGTTAGTATATGTTTCTGGCATGTGTAAAAGTAACACGGACAAAATTAATAGAGTTTATCCTACTAAATAAAATAAAAAATCAAAGCGGACGATGTGTTTATGTCAGTAAAAAGAATCATCTTGCTTTCTAGCAAGATGATTATATAATATAATAAAAACTAACTGTCAGGGAATTTGATCATAGTAATTGGCATATTCAATATCAGTAAAAATCCTTAGACCTCAGAGTAGCTTAAATATTTTTGGTGCACTTCAAATTATAAACAATTTTTTTTTTTCTTGTTACGTTGTTGATTTAGTAAGGACATCTATGTTTCACTGTGGTTACTTACATACATGCTCTAAATGGATTTCCTACTCTTCAGCTGTTAAATAGCTTCTAATGTGGTGTTATGTGTTATTTGTATGGCTCTTATTTTTTCTGTGTTTTAAATTTTGTAGTTTTGCACATCAAGAAATCCCAACCTAAAATTTCACAATCCACATTTACTAGCATAAAGACCTCCTGATGTAAAATGTAAACAGATTTCATGTGTTTCGGCGACTGCTCTGTTAAGTCCCCCCCCCCCCTTCCTGCTGAACCCTACATCAGCATGCTCCTCTGCTGCTGTCTCTGGTTGACCACAAACGACCTCATCATTTCTCCAATCCCAGGTGAACAGGAGCAGCTGATTAACTCTGAGTGCTGCCAAGCTATAGATAGCATTGCTTAAAATAGGGAGATGTGCATTGCAGACGTGCAACACAAACATAGAGTATAACCATGAGGAATAATAACAGATCTTGATTTCACCTATTTTCTTCTCCTTTTTGCAAATCTTAAGAATTTCTCTAAAGGGTAACACATTCTAGGCACTAGTGTTTTCTTTCTCCCTGTGGAAGTAAAAAATCAGAAACACATCAAAGGAAAGTAAGACCCCTATTGTGGCCAAAAAATCCCCAAACTACACACTTTTAAAAAATTGTCTGGAAGCATGCATTCCACAGTTTCCTGTGTGTTTATTTATAGCTTCTTGACAGAATCCCAGGTTCCTGGTTATGTAGAAGACTGATAAATGAGTACTAGACAAACAATATACTGCAGATCACATGAAATAAAATGACAGAAATATATTTGCCAGAGTATTGTCTCCAAAAACAGCCTCATCTCTCCTGTGGACATAGAGTATAATACCAACCCAAACCACAAGGCTATGGTAAGTTGTTTGTTCCAATTGTCTTCAGAACTGAGTCACTAAGTCAACAATGTTACATTTCTTAATGCTATTAATCTGTTTTGCTAGCAAAACATTTTTTTTCATTTGCTTTAGCAGACCTGATAAAGTCCTGGACCTCCTGCAGCTCATGTAGGTGCATGTTTTATGCCTGTAATTTTATCCCTGATGCACCATTAATTGATTTGAGGTGGAAGCAAAATGTTCATTTTAGAGCATCTGTAACTCTCTGTAACCACTTTCATTAGCAATATTAAGTAGATGATTCTGGAAGTGTATGGAAAGAGATCACTACCAATTTATTTGCGTGAAACAAATGTCCTATAATAATTTTTCATCTTGTATTTTTCATTTTACGATGCAAATCTCTTTATATATCAATTTCCAGATAATTAAAGACTGGTTTGATGTTAAAATATATTAAAAAATTATGCAAAGAAAAAAAAACAAGAAAAACAGCCTTTCTCTCAATGACAGTCGTCGTCGTCCCCACCTCCCCCCCCCCCACCTTAATTTGGAATGTCATCTCTTTCAACCCCAACCTTCAGCGTTTTAGACATGACTAATCATTACGAGCTATTTAAACCATGAATTTTACACGTACATTCCCTTTTACTCCATGAATTTCACATGTATGGTCTTTTCAAAAGCTTGTCTCTCTATTAACCTTGAATTATCATCATTAAATCTCCGTAACCATGAATTTGACCCAAGCTGTGTTTTTCATCTGTGATCAAAATTTCTGCAGTTAAAATTTGAGAAAACATTTCACTATCACTATTAGCAGTAGCAGTGCGTAACAATATAGCCACAGTAATAATATTGGGCCACACTAAAAAAAAACCAGCAAGAACAATAATTATTCATATTTATAAGACTTTGTTTATCAGTTTATTTATAAGAATCAGTTTATCGTAGCAACAATAAGCTGCATTAACAAAGACACTAAATAAAGCTCCATATCTAAACCTCCAATGAAGTGCTGCAATTTCTGATCATTTGCTTGGTTCCATAAAATAAAGTAAACTCAATATGACTGCCTCATTCTTTATTTTAATTTTTTTTTAAGATTGTGGCATTTTTTGCCTTTAATGGACAGGTCAGTGGAGGAAGACATGCAGGAAAGATCGGCACAGATCAAATGGGCATTGCCAACCTGGGATGCGCTCCTTACCACTCAACCACCAAGCACTCCAGCCTCATTATTTCAACAGAAAGCAATATTGGAATAAAATTATACAGGCAGCGGAGGCACCACATACAACCGAGTCAACATCAGGCACAGTCAGCCACAGCAAGTGTAAAAAATGCCACTATCAGTGTTGTTTCAGAAAAGAGCTTTCAGGAACGTATGATGGAATGGGAGACACAAAATACTTGACAGCAACTTCCTGTTTAATGAGGGGCTGACAGAAAGCCATACAACTGTTCATGCTCCAGAAAGAGCTAGTGGCTCACTGGATGAATATATACAACAAAGCAGTCGTAGCTGTAACCAAGGACTAGAAAACGTTGCGTGTGTCAGTATGATCATACAGATTAGCAGCCCTAATCTATATGTGATTTTCCATACTTTAAGGCACAGCAACAAGAATTGTTTAATGCATTGTAAGGGTTTCAGTCATGGTGGCTACAAGGGATGGAAATGTAAAAGAGACTTGTTAAGCATATTTAGCGGAGCTGTGGTAACTGAGCTCACTTGGATCTCCTTCTTATGATTACATGGGATGAGTCTCTGCTCACTATTCAAAGCTAGTCATTCTAAAATGACCTCATTAACCCATATCTAACTGCGTAACTGAATGCTCTGACTTTTAGTCCTTGTTTTACTCTTTAATTTTTTCAAAATATGAATAAATATAGGTTAAAATAATAAATCACTCTGTCCTCGCAACATTATGTTTGGTATTTTACATCTGTTCAAACTACACAGCAATGACTGTAGAACAACTTTGACACGCTCACTCAATATTAATACTACACAGAACCAAAATTTTGTTGTACAATAGTGAAAAGTAAATTAGATCTAATTTTAATACTTTTATTAAACTATTTTTTAAGTGCAAATTTCAATCCAGAAGTACTCATTAAATTTTAGACTTTATGAAGTCTGAAGAATTTTACAGAAACTTTTACATTAATCATATATAAGAATGGCCTGATTTTGGTTAGCTTGGTGACTTGGCATGGAGAGATTTTTTGTGATTTTGGCTACATGAATTTGCCTCAGAAGGCTTGTCTAGTATAATATTTCTTGTTTCTTGTTTCTATTATATTGTTTCTTGATGGCATATATGTGTTCTTTGATGCGATATTACCCAAGTCTTGATGTTGCAACTGGAAGAAAATGTGGAAGAAAGTGACAAAGAGAAGATTTGATATACAGTTATATATCAAAAACTAAACAAAGAAACAATATAATATAATTCTTCAAGCTTGTTATCGAGGGGTCAGGATCCTCTAAGATGGACAAGGAAATGATTTTTAGAAAAAAGACACAAGACAGGACTGTGGTTCTGTGCAAGATATTGAGTGAAAACAAGCAGGAAATAGTCTAATGTACAGGGGAGGGTGACATCACGTCTCAAGTTGTAAGGAAAGATGCTGAAAAACAAGAAGCTGCCAAGACATCAGACTCCTCACGGAGACTGGGTGAGATTAGTGAGAGAACCAGAATGCTTGAGCTTACAGTAGCCAGTAGACAGGGGTTGAGTGTTTTGCTCGAGGACCCTGTCAGAACCCATGGCTGCTGATGGACGCATTGGCTGCCAAGGGGAAAAACATTAAAGGCATCAAGGACAGAAAAAATCCTACTCACATTAAACCGAAACAATTAGCCGGTGTTCTAACATATCACTTATTTCTCGCGAAGTAAATTTTTTCCTCTATAAATGACATTCAAATTAATTGCAGGCAAGCTGATGATAATAACATTTTTTCTCTCTCAAGACTGTGACTGTTTGAAATGTCTGTGGAAAAATGTTTGATGTCTTTATCAAGATCTGAACTTCATGACTGAAAATAATCCATTGTGTGGTGATGAAAGAGTGGCTAAAGCTTTGGACTAAAGAAATGATGAGAAAGTGGCATGAAAGAGATCAGGTTCTTTAATTATGGGGGTTTTATATCGAAATTGTTTTAATTGTGTTGGTGGAATATAATGGTTACTTGAAGATGAACTCCATACTTCTAAAACATGCTTATCGTTTTCCTTCTTGAAATGTAGCTGAAATGCACCCCCTCGTTTCCCTTTGGTGACCTGATTATGAACTTTTAGTTTCAGATGTGAGATTTCCTGTTACCCCAAAAACAAAATTTGAGCCCTTATCCCATGCTTATTCCAGTGTGCTTCCATGTGGAAACATAACTCTTTCTTTACATCCTTAGTATCTCAGTTTGACTTTTTTCCTGTCATTTTTCCTGTAACAACCTTCTCTACTTACTCCTACTTTAATATAATCTGCTATGACAAAAAGTCTCTGATCCTTACAGTTATTTCCTTGATGTCGAGATGAATTGTACTTCAGTCGTCCACTAACCACATCAGATAAGAGACAGCTACTGTATAACAGTATGTCAAGTTAACAACTGGATATGTTTTTTTATTGAGTGCATTGACAATGACATATAAAAGAGTGACATGACACAAGCTGGACCTTCAGATTTTGACAAACACTTCTTGTCCTTTATCTCTTTCGTGGTGTTTCTGCCAGCCACCGATAGATGCATGGCTCTGAATCAACAGCTACAACAAATTGAATTGGTCTCAGAGGAGCTTCCACTGGATTTGCACCGCAAACTTGGTTTCAATGACCTTATAGCCCTTGAGCTAAAGTAAACACAAGTGAACTGTTTGCAGAATGTGGAAACAATTGCCAAGCCGTATGGCACAACTAGAACTGGGCATTAGTATCCAATACTTCCCTAAAAAAAAAAAAGATTCATGTGCCGAAATTTCTTGTGCTTTGTTCTTTATCATTCATGATTTACACAGTGGAGGGAGAAGTATACATATTTTTTTCTTAAGCAGAAACCGCAATCTAATAAGGCTAAAATGGCAGATTGCAATTGATGGGGTTGTTCCATTGCTTGATACGGCTTGACTCCAAAGCGCTACCATTTTTTTTTCACTGCATACTGTGTCCCGTAAATATCACTGTTTATCATTAAACAGAATCATAAACTATGAAAAACATGGACAACGTCTCTCTATTTCCTCCCACAGTGGAAAAATAAAGCCAAAGTATTCTGCCTGCAGGTGCAGCCATCTTGTGTTTTTGGAACCTGAGGTGATTGAGGGTTTAAAAACATTTCTAACTCTTCAGTTACATCCATTGTAACTTAATCAGTATGAGATCACAACATTCAATATTACACAATATGTAAATGTTAACATTTCAGCACAAGATTTCATGAAAAGGTTAGGATTAAGGGGTTGCCTTGAGGAGACGCAACCGACAGCAACAATCAGGGACAACTGTCATGTTGACGTCTGGGTCGGGAGGTTTGGAGAAAACCGCCCTGGATGACGTATCATCTGAGATGGCAGCAGTCTGCCTGCCCCACCTTTAACACCTTTCACAGTGTGCTGCCTACTTCTTTCTCTAGTATTTCAGTATCTAATTTTCAGTATTAGTGGAAGACTTGTACATCATCCTTTGACAAACGTTGACAAATCTCTTGATTTTTTTCAACGATGAAGTTCATTTCATATACAGTAAATATTTTTCATTTAACTCGGGTTCATTTTGGGACTCAAGGAAGTGAACTTTTACCTTACCATTTCATTTAAAGCTTTCAAAGAAAACGTATATTTACAAATAATACTTCTCTTGAGGCAGGAAACAGTGAAAAGAGATGTGTTTGTGTAAGACCAACAGCGTTTGAACACCAATCTAAGTGACGGGTCGTCAGGTGGGTGTGTGATCAGCTTTTACAGTGCAGTATTTGGAATCTTTTCGATCTTTTCAGAGCGAGGATATCAAACTGCACTACAGAGCTCGCCTCAGTAGTGCAGGACAAAGAGACATGCATAAATCCGTACTATTAGTCTATAAACACACTGCTTGATAAATAATGCATGCACATAGATATGTGATCCATGTGCGCAGATGAGATATCCATGTCTTTTGTTTCGCTATCAGCTCCCACAAATTTGTAAAACGGTTTGCATGGATTTGCAAATTACTTCTTTCTTGAGAGAAAATGGAGGCATGTGTGTGTGCAGAACTTAAGTACTACTGCAGGGATGCACACAGGTGAGGATTCTCTTTGACCAAACAATGGTTTGGACTGTTTTTACATAATTGTTTATTACTGGCTCAGCTTGCTTGGCACCTTGGCTGAGGTAACACTAAAAAAATAAAAAAATAAATACATAAATAGATAATGTGATGCAGCACTGTCTGAAATGGAAAACTTGAGGAGAGTCAAGTCACACTGTGCTGCACTGTGCAACAGGGCCATAGAAATCCTGCATTAAAAATTCTTCCTCAGTAAAAGTACATTCACGTAAGCAGCAAAATGAAGTTAAATTAAACAACTGAAATAAAAGTATTAGTTTGGTCTGGGTACTTTTGAAATCAACAAAACATTATTGTGAGCCTAAATGACCATTTCTTATCTTTAATTTTAAGAATTTATGAAGAGTAGACTCTATGTGAATATGAACTTTTTCCCTCAACAAGTAGCTTAACAGGAAATGGGTCAGAGAAGGAGGGTGATGACGTGCAACAAAAAAAAACATTCATGAGATGTAGGCTGCTATTTATCAGTAAAGCAAAAATAATGATGAGAGCCTTTTGTGTTTAAAGAGAGAATATTAATAAAATGTCTCAAATAAGTCTGATAGTGGTCTGCTTTAAACAACATCCAGTAGGAAAACAGTAGATGACTGGGATTATGCAAATCAATAAGGACTTTGCTTCTGAGCTGAAGATATCAGACACACTGGTCGGAAAATTTATTTCACATGTCATTATTGCTTAAGTCAAAACAAAAGAAATGGACTGTAAAAATCTGTAGCTTCATCAGCAGTCACAGCAGCTTATGAATTACACATGGCAGGGTTAGCAACCCTCATTTACATGACTTCTGTTCCTTTAGGCAGTTGTTGCCCTCGCAGGGTGATGGAGATAAAAGCATGTGCCTGTTTACGACAAAGTCACAGGACATCTGTCAGAACCCAGCCGACCTGTAAACCTACAAAGGTTTTAATGAGCAAATCTTAGCCGAACCTCTGTCAAGGCACTTCAAATGCCCATCACTGACTGCATGACCCTTTTAGATCTTTCTCATGCCACTTGCGGCAGAAATAATCAAAGAATGGCAATGTCAACAGTAATGCCAGCTTGTAACAGAAGAAAAAACATTCTGGTTGTGTGTGTGACTAAATGAATACAGAAAAGAATGGCTGTAAAACTAAGCGTCAGAAGGCAAGCAGCATGTCACGATTCACCTCTATTGTCGCAAACATCCCTGTGTCTTGTTCTGTTTTTGTTGTTCCTATCATGATGAAATCTTTGAAAGGTAAAGAAATTCTGTCATCTATTTCAGCTCGGCCAAAAAGGTTCTGAGGACTGAAAGGCTGCTTTAAAGCTTTGGGTTGAAGTAATTTCTGAACAGCAATTTTACTCTTTCTCTGCAAGCAGGTTCCCTATAACCACTCTGTCAGCTTTCTGAAAAATCCCCAGCAGGGGATTGCCAGCTATAAAGTGTGCATTAAAGAGATCTATCACAGGGCCAGATCATTGGCTGGGACTGGCACTGGTGTCCAATAATACAGTCTGCCTTCTCCAATTTCAAATGACAGACAGGGAGATGGGAACAATAACCACATTTTACCTCCTCTCACGCACACTCCTGCTGTCTCTCTCAGACCAGTCTTTTCTCTTGTTATGATTTGATCATCATGTCTCTTTTTCACACTGAACACTGAAGGTTTTCAATTTAGGTAGGTTATGATGTTTCCTATTTCTATTGTCATGACAAAAAAAACAAAAAACAATTGAAGTGTTTATGGTCTGTTATGTTCATTTACTGTGTTCCTCTACTTTTTCTCCAATCTCCATATTGGGACCGATCCGTGTACGAATTTGTTTTACTGCGCATTTTTGCAATCATGAGACCTTAGGCCCATTTAATAATGTGTTTGTGGAACACATATGTGTGGTTCTTCAACAATATAATGGATTTGCCATGGGAAGGACAAAAGAAAGGGTTGTTCTGCTCAGATTAAGGGGGCAGGCTGTTAGGGACAGGTTGCTTGGAGAGGTGTTGGATTATTCCACTGTTTCATGTTGAGCGTTATCATGGGCAGGCAGACTGATATGGGCTAAAAGCAGCAATGCAGTTCAACATCTAACCAAGGTCAAGCACTTCCTCTCTGTCTCTACCTGTCGCTGCAAGTCGTAGGGAGATTTGTTCAGGAAAAATTGAGATGAAATGTCAAGAACAGAGTGATTGCTTGGGAAGGGGAAATCCTAATTAACTCTCTCTGGTGGAGATCTTCTGCTACCTCCTTCATGCTGCGTGCGCCTGTATGAATCTTTCATCTCATCCTCCTTGCTTCGGCTCTGAGGACACAGCTCCAATTGCGAGGCCAGCCAAAGGACAGACGGATACAACAAATGCAAAGGTCAAAAAATAAACAGTGTGGCTATGAATGACAGTCTCTCTCTCAGGGATAGAGAAAAACAGCAAACCAATTCTAGCAGGACTTTATCCAAAGCAGCCGCAAGTTACAAAGAAGCACATACATCAAGCACTAAGTTTTCCCTAAAAGAAAGGGTATAAACTCTGTGAGCAATACCAGGATATAATGTGGATTGTTAAGGATTTAAGAATACTCAATTGTTTATGATGGAAGCAATCCAAACTGGAATTGATTTGTCATGAATGCTGACTCTGGTGTTATCCTTTTCACATGCTGTAAAAAGATTTATTGTAGATCCACAGCAGCATCTTACTGTATTACTATTTGTAATCCAAAATACAGTCATTCGTTATTTTATTTTTTTTTACCATGTTACCAAATTAAATCAACTCAAATCAACTTGTCCAAAAACCTCCAATTGTCGATGGGAGGAAGCCCCATACATACACAAAGGGAACATAGAAGCTCCATACAGAAGGGCTCCTGCCAGGATTCAAACCAGGAACCCTCTAGCAGCCAATTTTGAATTTATAATTTTTTATACAGCTTAACTGCTCATCCTCCTTTAAGAAAATTGTGTTACAATCTTGTTCTCCTCACCTCCATCCTCACAAGCTATTTTCAGTGGCAACCTGTGATCAATGAGTTTAAAGGGAAACGGTCTCAGGCAGCTGAACAAACTCTGAAGGGTTTTAGGATGCAGACTGGAATGCATTCTTTGAGCCACATGGAGGTGACATCAATGCCTTGACTGATTATTTGACAGGCTTAATCAACTTTTTTGTGGATACCATTATCTCCATAAGGGCGGTGAGGTGCTTCCCCAATAAATAAGCCCTGGATCACCAGCGATCTAAAAACAGCTGCTGGACTTGATGAAGTGGGCCTTCAGGGAGAAATACAGGGAGTTATGATACATGAACAGTTGTAAAAGAAGATGAGAGAGAGCAAAGAGAGGCACGGACAAAAAAAGCTGGAAAACAAACTTTATGAGAACAGTGAGAGGTGAAACGATCTCATCTTTAGTCAGCATCGTGGAGCTTGCCATTCTAACCAATTGTGCTGTTGTCACACAGCTCATTCTGTGACACCGACTCGATGTGTGCAAGGACGCAACCATTCTTGGCTCATCCACCTCTGTTTGGCATGTGTTAATTACGAGTTGGAATAGCAGTTGACCATTTTGTGGCATGTAGTGGAAACAATATACTCATCCTGGATGTAAACCAGACAGCGGAGAATTGTGCATTTTAGGAGGATCAGGAATAACTCAGACTGTTTCAGTCCGGGGTGGAGAGATGGAGGTGGTGGAGGAGTACAGATACTTGGGTACTCAACTGGACAACAGACTGAACTGAACATACAACACTCAGGCTGTGCACAAGTTGTTGTGGCAGCGGTCCACAACTTTTAATTTGACTAATCATCTTAAATTTCAAATATGGTTCCAGTACATATATTACACCCCTTCAAAGTTGAAACTTTTGAGGAGTATTATTTGCTTACCAAGCATTCTCAATGGGTAAGAATATCACAATGACAAGTTGCAAATGTTAGCACCATTTAAAAGTACCTAGTGTTAACACTGTCAGCTGCTGACTACAGAGCGTAATACATGATTGTCTATTGCAACAAATGCAGTGTACAGCTTCTGTACGCTACTCCTGGTGTACCACATGATGATTTTGTAGTACACTATAAAGTGAATGAAAGCTTTCAGCAAACATTTTCAGCTAACTATAAAGTGGACTGTCACACAAACACAATCTACTGGTCTAATGCCTTACGCACACTTGTTTTTGGTTGACTCTAACTACCTTCCTCAGTTTTGTGATGATGATAAAGGGAGGAAATGGTCTAAACTTACTCATCCTTTCTCTCTGTTTTCTTCCAGCTCTGCATCATAGACACGTCCTCTTTCAACTCGTCTGTATTTAGAGTCTCATTGTTACTTACATCACAACATCATCACTTACTTAGCATTACTTACAGTAGACTTTGGAAAGCTCAATCAGCTAATTCCACATGCAAACAACTTTCCCATTTCCATGGTTGTGAATCATAACAAATGTAAACAAGGTACCAGAATTACCGTCAAAAACCATTCCAGCAGCACAGTATCCAAACCAGCACAGAAAATGTTTCCAAAAATCTGCTTTGACAGAAAAAGCTCATGAGAAAATCTCAAGAAGATTCAAAGAGAGATACAAAATGTCCAGAGCTACTGCAGCAAGCTGCCACTAGTGCCATTCTTGAATGCAATTTATAAAAAAAAGTCTCTTTTTAAATAGATGGCATAAAAGTCAGTCAGTAAAATCCAATTAGACATTTCATTACATATTAGAATAAGTATAAAACTGGAATAAAAAAAATAACTGATGAATTTCTTCTGTTAGCAAGGAATTCCCAGTAGAGATAGCTTGGATAGACTTAAGATACCGTGACAAGTATCAGCTTCTGAAAGCTTACGGCTGAAAAACAGTTATTGACCTTCAAGTAACAGAGAAGCTCTTATGTCAGACTTAGCTAGTGGGTTTGCCTTCTTTAGTTATGGGAAATGATGAGAACTGGGAGGTTTCAGGGCAGATGGAAGCCCACAGAGGAGGTCTCTCTTGGGATGGATCATGAGCAGCCTCCTGCCGAGTTCAGAGATCAAAGCTAACCCAATTACAACAGAACTGACGCACTGTGTTGCTACTAACTTGCCTATTCCACCTACTTTTATTATGAAATCTCACACATTAAAATGTAAGTAACATTCCTGCAGAGGCTATATTTGTTATTTAGTGGGTATTAAAGAATCTCATTTAAGCAACAGTCAAGCTCTCATTGAGGAAATAAAGATTTTCTAATTAATAATGTGGGGCAAAATCATTGACCTGCATTTATTGTGAGCACAAATGCTTATTTTCTGTTCATATTTTGCTTTTTAACACTCAGTTAATTGCATAAGGTAATTCAATTACATTCCTTTAGCAACATGCTAATTCCATCTATTTAAATCCGAGTAAACCTTCAGTTGTGCTCCGTGCAAGCTTTGAAGCAACCATCTATTAAATAGATGGAGCCTTTCATTGCTCAGTATATTGAAGAGGGCTGTGCTGATAAAGGTCAAGTGCTTGAGTGAAATCTACTGAGGTGCCACAAAGTTATCCATCAAACAAGACATGACTGTGGCATGCATGGTTAATGAAGAAGAGCCGGCCATCACAAACATTACAGGGCACAGAGTGTGTTGATGAATGGGGGCAACATGTATTTCTGAAAAAAACAAAAAAACAATCATGGGTTTTTCACAGAATCCTGCAAAGTAGTACACAGGTGAGCAGACATGCAGTGCAGCCTCTAAATGTATCTGCTATATCAAAAATAAGTATAATTGTTGATAGATTTATCCGTGAAAAGTTTTCTTTCTTACTAAGTTGATATAACACGAACAACTTATGGAACACTGTGAACAAACGTTTTTCTTACGTCTTTGCAGAGATAACAAGTTGTCAGAAATGTATATTATTTATTCATTTCAATAACTTAATTAAACTTACACTGTGTTGTTTTCAACGGTCTGCTGTAGAAAGATGCATGTATTGGATTTATTTAGACTCAGGTTGTTTACCTACAAATTAAAGTTAAACTATGGTTACAGCATAGCGTAACCAGTATTCCAGTCAACTTCCCACAACAAGGGATTTTTTTTCTTTGATTAAAGGATGTCTGACAGTGTTACAATGTTTGAGAAACATGTCCAATTTTCTCTGTGGGAGATCATCTCAAATGTAAGTATAATCCCAATAGCTACACATATGTATGTTGAATGGTGTTATTATGAAATCTGGATTTTATTAGGGCACAAACAAATAAATAAATCTGGCTCTGAACCAGGGACGGCTTCTTTATCATGTAAAGAAGAATTCTCCAAAAGCAGCGCAACAGAACAGACAACATTGTTCACTCTCCACTTAACAGCAATCACACAAAAGAAGTGTGTTCAGACAGACGTTCTTCAGTTTGGCTGCAACAAAGAATACAGGAGATCATTCACACCCCCAGGAATGACTCAACACAGTTAATTTTTTTTTCATGTTGCAAAATAATTTCCCATTTGGGGGTTAATAAAATGTTAATATTATTATATTATTATGTATTAGGAATTATATTTATATACACTTGCTCTTTACTGTTTGTAGAAAAAGATAGAAAAAGGAACTTTGGACATTGCTCATTGTGCCTTTGCCAGTTTGAAGATAGTTTAGCACATATATGAAGGAATAAATCAGCTTCCAACTGTATAACCTGAGCCTGCTGGCCCAGGTTTAAATAGCTTAGTTTTATATGAGCTCAGCTCAACTAAAATGTTTACAGGTATTTTAAAAGTGCACTTTAGCCATAATATTCAATTAAAGTTTGAGAGCATAAAGGCACATTTTAGAAAGCTTTTTATGTTGCAGAAAAAATGACATTAAGATAAAACAGTTTGCTTACACATTATTTTATATCAACCGTGAAGTATTAGTTCAACCCAATCCTCTTAAAGTTATTTTAAATGAGTAATTTATGTATTTATTATTATTCATTCATTTGTTTATCTATTCTATTATGTTGTTTTTGATACATATTCTCTTATGTTCTCTTCATTTTACTGTCACTCTTCACACAGCTCTTCAGCCATTCAAATGCACACGTAAGCCATACGATCAATAACTGTGAATTCAAATTAGAGTTTCTTTTATACTGGAGGGTACACACCCGGACGCATGAACTTGAAGGAAACAGTAAAGCCAAGCTGTATAAACTACAGTCATATTAGGTCTCTCCATAGTTAGTGGAACTGTACATAACTTATCCACTCCGCAAGCACCAAATATCAGATCTATTTTGCCTATTTTTCAGAAGAACACATACATGGAAAATGATCTTGACAATAATTTTTTATTTTTTTATTATTTCTTCTGATAAGTATAGTAAAAAAAAAAAAAAACAGAATGCCTTTATGCTTAAAAAAAAAAAAAAAGCAACAATCTAGCCCAGTCCTATTTTGAGGTAAGTTGGGAGACTCAGCAAAAACATTGTCTTCATTTGGGACTAACTGCACATGTAGTTATTTGGGCACTGTGCCTTTCACTTAATCATGCTGTTAGACCCCAATTTAAATTAACTTCACTGTGGTGTACTTGGTGTGTTGGTGACTTTTAGATTAGAGACTGGTGGAAATGTCACCAATAAGTATCCACCAACCAGTTATACAAATGTAAGAGTTGAAATGCTCCTGATTTTCTCACATAAAGTCAATTAAGTGTGTAAACGAATGAGGACTAACCGTCCTTGTTGCTTTAAACCATGAGCATAATTGCCAGTGCCCCTTCCCAACCCTCCACCATGTGAGAGATGCAAATTGGCTCCCAAGTTATTATAATTCCTTCTCAAATACTGCCTCCATAAACAAAAAGAATCTATTTTACTCCCATCAATATGAATTGTAAATTCCACGACACACTCAATTTGACTCTGAGCTCCCTGGATATTAAGTGTCCATATTAACCAGCAACAGGTTTTACTGAAAAAAATAGCATGTTCATATTGCTGCTTCTATAATGCACCCTGTATGAGCAATATACTATGTTACTGCTCAAGATAAACATGCCTGTTGGGGTCTTATTTAATATGACAATCTGAGAGTTATCTGAGCTCCACTAACACGACTGTTTTTGAAAACTGGCTTGTGCTCATAGATGGTAGCTCAGTATTGTTATATAATATATATATATATATATATATATATATATATATATATATATATATATATATATATATATATATATACATATATATATATATGTCACATATTTATGACTTATATTAACTTTATTTTACACAGTTTATCTTGAGCATTTCAGTGTAACTTTGGAGCTGCTGGTATTGTACTTTAATGCTGGTTGGAGAATATAATAGTAAAATCAACTACTGTGACAAGACTACAATAATGATGTGTGGCAAAAAGAAAAATAATAATGTTGGAGGAGACAGCAGAAAGTGAGATTAACAATGCTTGCATTCCTAGTTTTCTGTGACATCAATGTTGTAATTTCTCTCAGCCACAATAATAATAAGTGAATATCATTCACTATGTAGAGTATTTTTCCAAAATACATCAAGTAATATGTAACCTTGTCACATGAAATGGTGCAACTTATCCTGGTTGCCTGTCAATGGTCAACAGTAATATCAACTGTCTTTTCTGTAAGAGCATAACTATTTCATTAATTGCAAGTCCATGGGGGGGCAGGAGCCTATCCCAGCGGTCATTGGGCGAGAGGCAGGGTACACCCTGGACAGGTCGCCAGTCCATCCCAGGGACACACAGAGACAAACGAGACAAACAACCACACAGGCTCACACTCACTCCTAAGGACAGTTTTAGAGACACCAATTAGCCTAACATGCATGTTTTTGGACAGTGGGAGGAAGCTGGAGAGAACCCACGCATACACGGGCAGAATATGCAAACTCTACACAGAAAGGCCCCAGTCGGGAATTGAACCTGGAAGGCTTCACTGTGAGATGACGGTGCTGACCACCACACCACCGTGTAGCCCCCTAATTGCAAATTTTTTCCTTAAAATAATAAAACTTTTATATATTTAATACTGGTTTAGCTTGATCTTCTGATTGCCACCAAGCTAATGTCTGCAGTAACGTTATAAGATTATAAAAATAAGCATATGAAGAAATCTTTGTTTAAAAAAAAGATATGACCAATATAAATGCTTATAAAACATTACAAGTTTTCAATGCTGTTTTCAATGCTTCACATTTGGAAGATGTTAATAAAATAGAAGTGACTGGAAACTGTGAAAATGTTAAATATACCATATACTGTCCCCCTCGTGTGAAAGCATGCAGCGTAGTTTATTCACTTCAAACCAGCCAATAGAAATGTGTTTGGTTCACATTTACTTTTTGCTGTAACTTTCTGAAATATTGTTTCAGATTTGCTTTGCAAATTAATAGAAAACTAGCTGCTGAGTTCTCTTTGTCCATGGTTGTCTTTATTATCGTGTGCTTATTTTTGACATATCCGGTGTTGTGAGGTAAAATATCGCAGTGTCTAATTGAGTAGCAGTGACAATCATTCACGACAGTTCTGTTCTACGAACAAAAAACTTTATGTTCTAGTGTTTTGTAAGTCTTAATACAGTTATATATCTTAGTTTAAATTTTAACTTGTGCACATTTGGAGTCAGATAAACGCAATTTCACTCTGCTTGCAATGTACTGTTGTGAAGCTTGATTGACAATAAAGTTCGCTTTGACTTTGACAAAAGCAAGCTTTGCATTTTCATTTTTTGCTTTGTTGAAACATATTTTTCTAAATGTCACCACTTGCCCATAGATATCTATACGTAAACTACCGGTAGCTTGTTTTAAAGCATTTCTCTAAGAGTAACAGTCACTGCTTAAGTTAGCCGAACGTCCTCAATTCTGAATCTGCACCTTCTTTCATTCTTTATCTCTATACTTGGGTAACATTAGTCCTCTATGCCCATCAGCAGTCTCGTTGTCTGCCTCATTGCTAATTTGTCCTCACTCATAGTGAGCAGACCCAGTCTCTAAGCTGGCTGATGCTAATGTTTAATGGCGTCATAAAGTCTTGTCTGACCTGACAGCTTTCTGGGGGAAGACAGCCAAGTAAACAGCTAAAAGTCAATGTTGGCCTGAAGCACACAGACCTCATTTATGTAAGACCACCTCTTCTGTAAATGAAAGAAATGAGCCTCTGGGTAAAGCAGAAATCCAGAAGGAAGATGTTTTCTCTTTTTCTGCGTCCAGTATTTTAGATTTACATGCTGATTATTTATTGTCGTAAATTCATAGGATTCAATTTAAAGGAATCAAAAGCAAATGTGATTGAAACACATTTAAATATTGTTTTTCTGCAGTGATGCTTAGTCACAAAGCTTCTGATATCGATGTGCATTAGCAGCAGTCATTAAAAACTCCAAATTTTCACTAAAGTTGACTGGTTGCTTTCTCACAAATTTTCTCTAGTTAGTTGAATATAAACTCCTGGCAAGTATCTTTGTTCACTGTCTCATACTTCCTGTCTGTCTTCAATGCTTCCATTGTAGATAAAGGCAATTAAATCACTAAGTGCATGAAGAAACATTTTGTATTCTGTCAAATTTTCTTTGGCAGACTATTACCATAGAATGTATTTTGTTAAGAGGTCTCATTAGAAAACACCTGAGACCTGCTGGGAGGCTTAGAGGCTACACTTTACTCAATGTAAAACCAAACACTCAGATCGAGATTAAAGAGAGGAAAGATATTGAGAAGAAATACAGCGGCAGGTTCTTCGCCCCCTGGTAAGGCAGGGTTTGGTATAAAAAAAAGTCTGCATTTCATTTTGATTAAATACACATTAAGCATCATTTTGAGCCTTGTAACATATATTTTATTTTAGCTACGTGCATCAGTAAACATTCATTGCTGCAGAAAGATAAGCATTCTCTTATTATTTGAGGACAGGTCCAGCCTCATAGATTGACTTTTCCCTCAAAGGGCTTGTCCACGTCTGCATCGGTTCGTAATGTTCTGCATTTAACAAAATGGCAGAGAAAGAGCAGAGAGAAAAAGGTTTGAACTTGATGTTTTTCAGTTAAAGATAGCTATTTGGACAAATAGTGTCTGATTGCCGTTATGGCCTCTTTTCGGGGAAAAAAACTAAACTCTCTTGAGCAGAATTGCTCCGTTGCCTTTTTAGGATTTTGTTGTCCTGGTTGTTTTCATCAGTGACTTTTTGTTCATTTGCAACCCATATTGGGTTAAATATATTTCCTGCACTGAATCATGACATAAATGAGCATTTGATTTTCTTTTCTTAGTTAGACTGCTGTGTGTGTAGCTTATACCAAATAAAATACTAGAGCTCGGAGAAAGCATGTCTCCATGCACTGTTAAATTGAGCCAAGGTCATAGCTTGGCGAGGCCATTTTAGACTACTCTATTTTCCCAGTATACAGACATAAGAGGGCAATGGATTGATCCATTATAGTTAATTTTATGGGGATTTGTATGGTTAAATTATTATCTTGCAAACCAGAAATATCAGACAATTTAGCTGACAAAAAGGTAGTACCAAATCGATCAGTGAGATGCATAACTTTAGAGCTTTGTACATTTGATATATGTCTTAATTTCTTTATTTTGTTCTTTTTTATAAATGAAATGCACACAATTCCATGTAGTTACTCTCTGTTTCTAGTTACCAGTTTCTAGTATTTCTCTGTACCAGCTTCTTCTATCACTCCTGGGTCAAACGCAAAGGCCATTTTTGGTCCAATTGAAAGTTAGTGTTAAGACAGATAAACTGAAGCTCTGAAGAAGGTGTTGAGTAGCGAGGGCTGTTTCAAATGAAGCCCAGATTCAAAGCTTGAATCATCCTCTCAGAAATCAAATAATCAAAGATAAATGAAGGCTCACTTTCACAAACATGCAAGTGGCTCATATGGACGCTAGTGCTTAGACTTAAAGAAATATTTCATTTGTAAACATCATGCTACTGTATTGTTTTCATTAGTTCAATAGAGACGGGGCGAATCAACTGTAAACATGAAGAGAAGACATACAACAATCCGAAACAAAACTAAAAATGAGCTACAAGGCATTTTACACTGGTTATATTTATCACTTCGTTTGAGACTGGCATCCTTTACAAGCAGAACTGCAGGCACGTGTTGTAGGTTATTTGTTGGTGGTAGTGCAAGATGGAGCAAGCTGTGGAAATTTCTTTAGTTACATTTTTTTATTTGTAGGTTTGAACAAAATAAAAGTACTAAAACAGAATCCTTTCAATAGTCTTCAATAGAGTTTGAATTTCATACAACAGTGTTTAAATTAATGTTTTGCATTATTCAAACCCTCTTAGCGTTTAAATCTTAACAGTGGTGCACAACAGCTTATATGTGTATAAGTTGCATCATTTATCTCGTTGATGAAATGTTATTGTTAATATTGTGTTAAAACCTCATCCATTTGTGAACTGACATTTACTCCCACTTTAGTTTTGTTTTTGTCCTCTATCAGTGTCCTGAGGGAAATATCTGACACTTTAGAAAATAATTGTACCATTGTGTTCACTGGCTACACCCCAACTGCACTGGATACTGCAAGCTGTGGCCTGAGGGCACTATTTTAAAGTTGTAAGTTGAAAATTATTGTAAAGCTCAGTAAAGTTGTGGAGGGTGAGGGTTATTCAGGCAGTTCATCTCCACATGGGACCTCTGGTGCATTTTTTTTTTAAAATGTTAGTGTTAAATGACCGCCAACTTGCTGTGGAGTAGGAGATAACAACCACACAAATGCACCTATCATCTAACTGCAGTAGACTTAAAGAAACAAAAAGCATCACTCTGAAGACCTTCATCAGCAATTTCAGTGCAGGAAAAACCTTATGTGTTTGCCTTGACAACAGAGGTTGAACTTTTGCAGTGGATTCATTGCAGGGAGATACCGCATTTTGTGCCAGAAAGATGGTTAAACAAAGTAGTTAACAGGCTGATAAACTACTAGTTTGACAAGCTACTATTACAAACTTAGCACTTCCTGCACCATAACAATTAACTATCCCTTCTAATTTTTATAAAATAGACAGCTTCCTGTTCTTAGCAGAGCTTCTCTTGTGACAAGTGTACATACACACTACGAGTAAAACCTTACCCGACTGATCTGAAGTAGTTCCGAATAAATTAGTCACATGGCAAGATTGAACAATAACATAGCAATCTGATAAATGCTTAATAGCATTATGATTGTTTTCTCCCCCACCTCCCTGCCTGGCCAGCACTGAGGGCCTTTATTTATTCAAATACCATCAACCCCAATCCCCAGCCATCAGGAAGCCAAGCTTTTAATTTAATCATTTTCTTTTAACTTAAACACAATAGATACTAAATGAAAGTGTTCTGTTTTCAAAGATATAAATGAATCAACCACAGAATAGAAAGTGTATTTCAAGTGTTTTTCAGCATTTCCAATGATTATCTTGTCTGGAAATAGCTATGAAATGAGAGACCTTGACTGTCTCATCGCTTCAGCCAATATAATACAGCATAAGAACTCAGTGGTTGTTACAGAAACCTCGCAGCCAGAGGACCTCACTCCAGTCATGACCTGCTGTGGCCATTCGCTCTTGGCATGTTTATTTAGACTCACTGTAACAGTCAACATTCAATAATATCAGATGAACACTTGCTGTAACTGTGCAGTTAAAGATCATCTATGAGCTGGCCTGTAGGAGACTTCTGACCTATCCAGAATGCTTTTCTGCTCAATTTTCTTGGTGTTTGCAGGAACTGACTTCCATTCACAGAACACACAAAGGAGAACTTCAGCTTATTCTAACACGGACAATTTCACATTTCTGAGGCCATTAAGTCTTTTTGGGACAATTTCTCTTTTAATTTTTAGGACTTTTCATGGCCATCCAGATGGAAAATCAGACTGAATAAACAATTATTCTCCTTTACACTGGCTACAAACTTCAACTTGAATACTGTATGTCAGACTCTTTAAAACCCACAAAATCAGCAATGATTTATACCAAAAGACATGAAAAAATAATGTAAACAGGAAAGAGGTATGACTTAATATTGGAAAGCTGAGCAAGTAGTTCACTGAATACAGATTACAAAATGGTTTGCATTTCACTTTTAATTATTGAATGTCTCTTCCTGTGGGGAGCACATTTCCTGGCTCATACCTGAATCTAATTTGGCCAAAAAGGGTAAATCAATGGCATCTCCGTCAGTAATATTGGAATATTTTTTTCCTGTGGTGAAGCCCAAACTTTGATTTAATAAAACGGAGGCTTCTCTACATATAAATGTTCCTTGCATCATATTTAGAAAGCACAAATATTCAGACAGTCAATCTCGTGATAACGGTCAGAATTCGCACATGGTCAGAAAGCATATCAAACGGAACATGTTTCACTGGTTGATCTGTTAGCGGACCATCCCTCGAGCCTCGTCTGACAGCCCTTTGACACTATCAGCTATACTGCAGTCAGACGAGCACACTACATGACTCGGAAATCAACCAGGAGAGAGTAACAACCCCCCATCCCCACCCGTCCGATAAAATCTCCCGCTTGCTTTTCTTACAGCCATTGCATTCAGCAGCTGCTATTGAGCACTTCGTTCCATTTATTCACAACCCACGAGGAAAAGAGACAGACAGAGAGTGTGCCATATGCATGTGAAAGCAGATGAATGAGAGAATCTGATAATCCGCTCGAAATGCTGAGGGATATGTCTGCTTCGGTAATATTATACCAGTTAATATTGCATATGTGCATAATTGGATAAAGCGCCACACCTGAGCTGACATGTGGTGTAATAAAAGGGGAGGAACGCAGAAATGAGTGCATATTTACCATTCACTTCACTGGCTCCTTTATTTCAGGGCAAGATTGACAGAAGTAGTTTCCAAACACAGACCATCAATTTTGCCGTTATAGAATAACAACTGTCGCTTGCACTTAGATAGCTAATTAGGCCAAAGGATCTTAGGGGATCTGGTTAAAACATGACAGTTAAATGTTTCCAGCTGACTCATCATAAAAAAAACAAATGTCCTTAATAATATATTAGCTGCACTGGCTAGGTAGATGGCTTGGTGGCTATGAAGTTGTGTCAGAGCTAAAAAGTATTCTTCATCACCAATTGAAAGACTACATTTAGACCAAAATTATTACATTATAATTTATTACAAAAATTTAGGGTAAACTTTGGAAAATTTTTGCATTTTAGTAGTGTTAAATGCAGCTATAAGTGCGATCAGATAAAATGTACTTTATTCTATCCTCTGTCTAAGTCATGTTAATTCAAACATAACTAATATCACACCGATGCACTATTCATATAACTCCACTTCCAAAAAGTTGGTACACTACATACAACACATGATTAGAAATCATTTATAACCCGAGATTAAAATTTAATACAAATAGGGAAAAAAAAAATTTTATGTGATGCTAGTGGCAGATAAGAGGTGAAACATGCCCAGAAAACATGAGATATGAAAATGTATCCACATGTGAGAAGTGCAGCAGTGTCACAATTTAAGGTTATGTACAGCAAGGCTGTAGTTTTATATGAGAAAGGGTTAGTGTCATGTGACCAGTTATGTACTTTAAACATCAAACCCTACCTTTAATTGTGGGTGGGGAGGGGAAGCAGAAAAGTTAAAGGATAGTGTAAAAAGGAACAAACCTCTCACATGATAGATTACGGACTAACGGATGCACAACCTTCTTCTTCTTTTATGTTTTTGTGGATGTCAGCCTTGTCAAGTGACATCTTCACCATCATCACACGTCCAAAGCTGATTAGTAGCGTGACAAAAGCTGGGCTGCAGGAGGATGAAGTATTAGTTAAATATAATTACTATACAATTTGGTTTGCGTCTGTATGGGCCAATGTAGCTATTGCTTATTTTGTTGCGAGATTGTGCTGATATTCAGCTTTGAAAATGTAAAAAGATTTTCTGAGACATGGTATTGAGAGAGAAACGGGTGGCAACACCCATTCCGAAATCCCGCCATTCCGACATCCCACCATTCCGACATCCCGCCATTCCAACATTCAAACGTCCCACCATTCCGACAAGGCTTTCCGTATAAGGAAATGTGAGTTACTCAACAGGTGAGCCCCTTCTTTCTGTTCATGCAATTTATATGTTTAACACATGTTTACAGATAACACAAGTCTTGGCAACTGGAGGAGGAGAAACAGACCGTGGTGGTTGGTGGTCAAGCACACACTCCAATGCCACTTGTTTCAACTTCCGAAAATTTAAACCAGGAAAAAAAGGCTTACAAACATGGACCGAAACGGCTCCATAACACGCATAAGAATCCAAAATAAATGAATGTTAACTAAAAGAAAGCAAATAAACATCATGAAGTGGTCAAAATTGGTTTTACGCATGCCTCTGTGCGTCTGGCACATGCGTCTTTGGGCTCTCCCACGTTGGTTTGTGGATGAAAGCTATATATTCAGCTCCCCTTACATGTAAAAACAATCTCTACATGACATTTACTCCCAGGTGTGACCAGTTAGGTCCTTAAGATATCAACAGGCTGTATAAAGCCTTGCGCAACGGCTGTGTGTTTGTGCCAAATGCGCAAAGCCCATCCGCGCTTCCCAAAATTGGAGCGAGTACTCATAAATCACGTGAATAACATGAATAAACGTTTTTACTGCATTTTGTTGTGTTTTATACGTTCTATGCTGTCATTTCTCTCCTCTCCTATTGGCAAGGCAAGGCAGAGTGCTCGCAACTGTGTCCTGTGCAGTAGCCGTGATATCTGTAATTGCAATTATTACTTTTGCATATGATGACAGCGTGCAAAAGACGCATGGGCTCTGTGGAGAGCTCCGCTCCAGCTGGCTGCTGTTACAGCTCACTGACACTGTATTTCTGTATCACTGTTTGTTTGCGAGGCTGTGGCCTCTGTATGTGCAGAGTTTGTGCACCAAACTTTAGGGCGTATTTGCGCCGGCATATCATTAGTGCAAAATGTTTTGGGTAAAACATAGGCTATTAAAAGGAACTGTCGGAATGGCGGTATGTTAAAAAAAAAAAAACATACCGCCATTCCGACCATAGGAGGAAAAAAGTGTCGGAATGACGGGACGTTTGATAAAAAATTAAGTGTCGCCATTCCGACAATTGGAGGCCAATGTCGGAATGGCGAGATGTCGGAATGGCAGCATGTAACCGAGAAAAACTGCAGAAATTTCTGTACGCAAGGGACGACACTGCAAAATTTACATTCTATCATATGAAATATATCTATATGTCTTACTTTATTCAATATCAATGAAAGTATGTCTTGAACTATTTTGCCTATTTTTGTCTATAGTCGCAGTAAGGAGGAAGCATCTCCAAGAAAAAGCAAGCCAATTGTAGAGAGAAGAGTCTTCTCATCTCTTGTTATTGTTTGAAATGCTAGAGAAAGGTGTTATCAGAACATATCAATTGACACGTCATACCACCACCCTGCGTAAAGAACCCTGGGGTTCCTTTTCTTTCCAATTACGTTGTGTATGTCACCCTCCACTGAGATGATAAAACAGACTCTTATCAACCAACAAAATTGTTTTAAATGCATCTTTTACACATCAATACATTTTGCTCCATCCTTTCAATTGATCTTGTCTTCATTAACTTTTTAAATACTAAGATTTCTCCACTTTGGCCTATGAAACATAGTAAAATTTATAGATGTTTGGGTGAATTATGGGATTACAACAACATGCTTCTGAAAAACAGCTTTTTAAAACCCGCAGAGAGAAGAGAGAATAAAAGTGAAAGTGAAGGATACTGGATCTTTGGCCATGTAATGTAACAGGGCTTGATTGTTTTTGACAGGCAGCAGAAGCTTCAAAATGCTGTCAGAGCTTCAAGAGTCTCTCACTTTAAAGCCGCTGCATTTCCAAAACTGAGAAAGCATTGTTGATTGTTCCTGACTATGCCAGGAGCTCAGCATGTCTTCACCACTCAGATAGCCGAGTTCGCAAAGTTAAAATGATTTAAACTTTTAAAGAAACGGTGCTGCAAACAGGATTTCAATAATCACACAGCAACAACATGAGTCACAACCAGCATTTCCCGCATGGATCTCTTGGCCAATTTAAATAAAAACATCTTTTTGGAGGCAACTTGCATTTTTTTTTCTATTCGGGCTCCATGACCCTGTCACTCTTCTTTCTGCTGACCCTCTCTTTCAAACACATGTAAACTGTCTATCTCATCTCTAACAACACTCATCCCTTTGTACATCTGCATGTTTATTCATGACGCGGCTCTCACAGTGGCATATGAAGAGGCTGCTGGAGGAAGAGTGGCAGGGTGCTGTGAATTTCCACCCTGACAGCGTGTCAAAGGGGGACAGACACAAAGGAATCAGAAATGTCCACATTCAATGCTTGGGATCGTGATATAAAAAACAATCACTCAAGACATTATATTACCATGAAAAAATGAAGGGTTCATATTCATCACTTCAGAAAACAAATCTGTCCTCTACAGCTAATTCATGGACACAAGACGACAGAAAGCCATTGCAGATCAAAGGCCAGCTATGCAACAATGTCACATCCTGTTGTCAAATAAAGCAAACCGTGGAACTATGGTGCTTTTGGACGAGCATTCCAGCTTAAAGCTATGAAATCTTGCCAAAGGGAGGTTCAGAGCAGAAAAAGGAAAGACATATGACTCACAGCAGGTTTCCAGCTTCAGTTTCTATGTTAAGCAGCTGAGCAGCTAAAATACTTTAACTTTTTCAGCTTTTATGGAGCCTAAGGTTAGACACGCTGAATAAGTAATACTGGGAAAGTAGCACCACTATGGCCAGGGAGAGACTTCTAAGCTTCTATTCATAATTTAGTCTCTTTTCTGCAGCAGGAGGTGCTGTCAGGTAGGTGCATAGTTTCTTTTTTGGCTAATAGTGGCAGTGGCAGAAAACATTGTTCTATTTCTTCCTATCGTTCTTTTTTTTTTTTTTTTTTACAAAGGCAAAGTTCAAAAGTAAATTTCAATCTGTGAAAAAGGAGGGCACTTGAGGATAAAAGACAAAGAAAGTATGTGCCTAGTGGATGTGTGTGTATGTGTGAGAGTGTTTTGGCTTGATGGAGGACAGCCGTCTACATAAGTCTGATGTAGTGTTACTCAACAGCTACGGAGGGATTTTCAATAATATCACAGCAAAGTGTGAGAGGCACGGAAAAAAAGGGAAATTTATTGTTAATGAAAAACCTTATGATGACAGAAACATATCCGCACACACTCATACACACGCACAGCAGGCTGAGTGGAATTATCGAGCTGTGAGGTTCTTTGAATTTAGAGCATGTCTAATCGGTATATCACCCAAAAGATGTACCAACGTCTTCACTGCCATAGAGAGTGGCCGTTATGTGCACAAACACGCACAAAGACAAACACACTTTTATGCACTCACACGCACTCGCACAGCATGGCAAAATATATCAAATGCCTGTTGGCTGTATGTGAAATGATTTGTTGAAAATCCTACCGTTAATGGATTGTAGATCTTGAAAACATTTGCACTAAGTCAGTGGGCCAACAGTGCTGCACAAAGAGGCTGGAGAAAGTGAAGAAATGTCCTCACACATCATCATCATTCACAGCCCTCAAGTTAATTGGGTTTTAATCCCTCCATCACACATCCATAATCCCACATCAAAATGCCTTTACAGGTTGAAAGCCTGGGATTCTGCAAAGTATAAAAGTAAATGATTGGACCCCAGAAATATCAGGTTACCTTAGTACAAAAGAAGCTAAAGTTTACAGTTAAAGTAGATCAGAGTATTTTAAACTCATAAAGATATTATTTTCATGAAAAAAAGAATGCCCTGAGAAAGGCTAGGAAGAAGAAAATAAAATAAACCCTCCAAACTGTCTGGTCTGTGGGCTCCAAGAGTGATATTTAATCTACCAAATTTACTCTACTGAAGCATAATATTCACAGTGACCACTGGAGAGAAACCTTAACACAGTTTCATCTTCTGCTCCCTCATGAGACAACGGAGAACCATAGCTCTCAGGGTTTTTTAACATGGGACGGGCATAGAGTTGCGACGGGGATTTACTGTGAAACTTCATGTCGTTCACGGCACACAGGCAGCCAGTCAGCAGGTTCACAGCTGAGTAAATTTAAAACTTTTTAGCTAGATACTGAATTTTAAGAGGTGACAAAGAAATTGTAAATAGAATAACAGGAACACAAAGTGGGAAACAGACGTTTGAGCGTCGTGTTTTGGTCTACGATCATCTAAAGTGTCAGTTCTCACTTCAACTAGTCAGTCAACCCTAAAAATCATCACCCCTTTGTCATGCTGTAATCATCAATTCATCAAGTTTTGTGTCAAATTCAAAGGAGTACAGGAATTCGGATGTCTTGCATGTTTCGTGTGTTGAGCCAAGATGGGTGGGATTCAGCAGCAGGTAATCCAGGAAAAAGCATTTAGATGGGGTACATTATCACTTTGAACACAAGCCACAAAGTTTTCTGGAGACTAACCACTGAATGTCTAATTCCTTCCTTCAATCGAGTCCTTCTGAATACCTAACCTGAACAAAGCAGTTTGAAATGTGTAAAACGTTGAGAAAACGGCGAGTAAAATCACAAACAATACCGACTGAGTGCAGAAAGTAAAGTTATGTGAAAACATTTGTGGTTTGGATGGTACACAAGCTTGGCTCTTCTACTTAACAGTCCTGTGAGTGGCTCCACTCGAGGGGACCCAACCCAAATCTGGCGGGAGCAGGCAGTATGAACTTTGCTGCGGTCAGGATGAAGAAAACAGTCCCGCGCAGGGCTCTAGGCTCCACCAACCAACTGCTCCAGCCTATCGTGATACAAATCAAGGTTTGAATATCTGATGGAGAATGTGTTGTTGCTGTTTGTTGTGGTGTGATGGAGAACAAAAAGGTTCTTAAACACAGAAATAAATCAACCCTGAATTTTTGTTAACTGGTGGAGATGGAGGCAAAACCTTCCGCATATCAGTTAGACAACTCAGACTGTGTTGATACCAGTCAATAGACGGTGCCATGTGCACTAATGCAACTCAAAACCATAATGGATCTAGGCTTTTGAACTCTGTGCTGATAAGAAACCACAACCTCCCCCAGTTATTTTAGCCCAGATGGCATGCAATGCAGTCCAAGATTTCCAATGTGTATCTGACCACAGGACAGTTTTCCACGTCAGCTGGGTCTGTCTTCAGTAAGCCTGGGTCCAAAGAAGGTGGCAGCATTTCTGCATCTTGGAAACAGAAATTTCTACTGATCCTCTGACACATTTAAAAATGAAGTCCTTAGCATGTTTTTCAACTTCACATTGGGATATTACTCCTAAATTGTGAGCTTTTTGCTGCACAGTATTTCACAGAGTGGTGAAGCCCTTCTTATCTACATTTGTGAGAGACTCAGCATGTCTGAGAGGCTTCAGAGTGGCAGACCACAAACCAACTGCGCCACATCATTCTTTTACATCTTACGTCTGTGGCTTTTCTTTTGACATTTTCACAAGATACCGTTGTTGAAAAAGAGCTCTGTTGGAAAAAAAAGTGTGTTACATACATGTGCAGTTCAAGCAGCGTGCCTCTTTTTTTTTATGTGTGAGATGGATGACTGAAGCAACCATAAGGCCTTTCATGTAGTCACTTTTTCTGAAGGCAGACATTGTTAATGGAATGGTTGTAGAGCTAGATAAAAGTGTATCTCAAAGCCTGTAATACACATATGATCAGGGAGTGTGAATTTTACAATTATAATCTGAGCTTAGCCTTGACCCTGGAACCATTCTCAGTTCCTCTCAGCCATCTCAACCTCTATTCTTTTAATACTTCGAGCTGGCAAAGCCTTCACTTACTCCTGCTGGGCAAAAATGGGGTCACCAGTCTATCAGCACAAGCAACATTGTTTTAAAATTCAGATTCAGTCATTGTAACTAAAGCTTCCACCGTTTTGGCTTTTTTTTTTTAGAACATTCTGTATTGATTTGAAAGAATATGTTATTTTTTACCATGTTTTATTCATCCTCATGTAGGACAGAATTTCCATTGTTGTCAACATTTATCAGGACACACCAACATGCCCATCTGCAATGCCATTTTCTCAGAGTTACTATGGCAACCGGTTGCACACAACCTCCACTGTGGGATATACTGTATGAAGAGGGCTGTCAGCTGTAGGAAAAGTCACAGTGTGTGGGTTAATTAACAGACATATAGTTACAATATGTTAAAAGTTAAACAGAGCTGACAGCTTCTGTGGTGATTTATTCGTGATGTTGCTTAACAACACCAAGAATTTTAGACTATATGGTGGTTGTTTACAAGAGCAGCAGCCAGGTATGTCCAGTCCTCACAAAGTGGAATAAATGCCGTCGGGTTATCTTTTTCTATCAGCATGCAAACCTTTATGTTTTTGTACTTTCACCAAAGCGCTTTGTTTCCTCCACTTGCCTGAACTCCAGGAGACATAAAAAGATGTGAACTAGTGTTACATGATGTAATGTTATTGGAAGAGAGAATGCCACTATCCACAGCTCTAGGTAAAGAAAGCTGGTAATACCTTTTTATAAATGTCAACTGGCTTTAAGTTTTCATTTGTTTCCAAAAAGTGAATTACATATCCTCACCATACTTGTTCGACTAAATCTTTAGTACACTGTCTACAGTGATGTATTGTCAGCACAGTAATTCTGTCTAAGGCGGTGCTACTGCTGCTGGAGCAACAGCTCTTTGAGATCACACGTCTTTGCTTTATAAGATCCAGGAGCGCAGAAAATCTCTGGTAAACTGATAAGTCAGTGTAACGGCTTTTTCTGGCTTCTTACACATTAGTAAACAGGATAAACCATTTGTTTTCACAGTTTAGTTAATAGATCATCTGACTGACTGAATAGAATTAGATGATGGTTCAATCGATACACAAAATTATCTTTGATTTTCAGGATAACGTTGAGAATTTATTAACTTTATTCTTAGAAAAAAGTTTCAACTATAAAGGTTTAGTAGTCATTACCAAAGTTACCAAACAATGAACTCATACATTTGCCTTAATATAAGAAAGTTCTAACGTCTAAAAGAAAATACTTTCATACCTGCGAGCAGCTCAAGCCACAGCCTGTCTGGAACTTCTACTTTTTTCTGTTTTGAATTGATCGAACGTGGTCTCTACTATTTGTTATGCAGGTTATGTGTTTTTAGTGCTCCCTGAGCATTATGCTTTAAGGGTAATTTTTCCACCAAATGTTTCTTTCATCAAAGTAAAGCCAGGGTGCCCTCAGAGAGTCACACAGCTTTATTAAAAATGGTGAAACTTAAATTGGGTGTAACCAACTTGTAGACAAAAAGAGAGGCGATGGGCTAACTTTTCTTATCTGTGGAGCAGCTGGCTGTTTCCAATCCGGTTTCACGTCAGTTCAGAAGTGCAGCTGGATCAGCAGGAGTGGGGCTTGGAGAAGCAGAGCTTATTGTCAGCTGCCGTAATTCTGCGGTAACTGATTTCAAACCATACCTACTCTGAGATCTGAGCTGCATGCTGGTCACAGTGATATGGAATGCTGTGTGAATGTTTACAGACTCTCCAGGTATTCAAGGGTTATTTGCCTTGTAGCATTTGCTCATGGTAAAACTTAATAAGCGCCTGTATGAGCAGTTTCGATAATGTGTATTACAGAAGACATATTCATTACCAGGTTAAAAGTCCTAGCTAAGTTTCCCATGTCCCTGCAGCAACAATATGCTCTGATGACCCTTTAATTGACAGGACAGCAAATGAGGGGTAGTACCTGGGAGCCTCAGAAGCAAAGGATTGGGTATGAGCTCTCCGTGTGCATTCTAATGAGACAGTGCCTTCCAGAGGTTTTGGACCCCAGCAGTCCAAGGTTAATCTAGATGTCAACACCTGCTGAGTGTGCAGCAGATTGCTGCGGGGTGACAGCCCCCATCTTCTTCTTTACTGTGGAAACTTAATGCGGCATCTGATTCCTCCCTCCCTGCAGGAGGAAGTGTATAGGCTGGTATTTCAGTGCTCCGTGGATGAAGATTCCTCCTGGCACTTTTGCTGCTGACCTGCTTACTTGCTTGCTTGATTGCCTCTGATCCACTCTGGCCACACTCCCACTTCCCACATAATATTCTCCAAACATCCTGCTTTGATATCGACAGAAGAGTGTGAAGAGTAGTGTAAGCGCATTTAAGAAAAAGTCAGTAATATAATTACCTTATGTTCTTTATTCTTTAAATGTTAAAATTGTTTCATGTTATGTGTTCCCTTATTGCACCGATTAACAATATCTGAGAGCACATTTCAGACAAAAAAAGTTAAGTTTAAGCCAGTTAAATACAATCTGATTCAATTAACATCCAGCTTAGTCCAGTTGGATGTCCAGGAGAAGAAAACCGCTTTATACAGTACATGTGCATTAGACCTAAATCATAACATCACATTAATAATACAGCTGCTCAACCAAAAGAAAATGGCCTCCAGATTTAGTTATTTACTGTTTATCCAAAAAAAGGTTGGGGCATTTTTTTAAAACTTTTTTCACAAAAGAACATATAAAACACATCAAATGTTGAAAGTGAGACATTTCACCAAAGAAATATGAACTCATCTTCAATTTGATAGCAGCAACATATCTCAAAGTTTAAAGAGCTGCAACAAAGTAAGCAGTATTAAACAGAAACAGCTGTTTCACTAACATAATTGGGTAGAAAAAGCCCATCCCCAGAGAGGCAGAGTTTCTCAGAAGTAAAGATGGACTTCATCTTCAAATTCTGGAACAGTTTCAGAAAAAGCTATTTTCAGACGTTGCATATCCCATCTGTGAGTAAGGGGCGCAGTAGAGCCCCGCGCGGGACTGTTTTCTTCATCCCGCTCCCGCTAAATTTCTGACCATTACCGCCCGCACCCGCAACGGCAGTGTTACACTCCCGCCAGCTTCCGCAATGTGTATGTCCACTCCCGCCCACACCCGCAAAACTTTGACAATTTATGCCCGCACAATAATAGAAATGCATTGATTTTGTGTCTTCTCCCGTCCGGCAGGAGAAAACGTCTTTTTATAGGCTATTAATAAAGAGATTCACGGACAATTGAGAAACTTGAAATGTCAGACTTGCCTTGCTTTGTCTTTGTGTTGTAAAAACCTTATTTGAGCTTCCTTTCCATATAATTTATTGACATCCTGTCGCTAGCATACATCCCGACCCCGCAGTTGTTTTCTTTAGCTGCCCGCTCCCGCCCGCAGCAAAGTTCATACTGCCTGCTCCCGCGAGATTTGAGTTGGGTCCCGTGGGACCTGGTGGAACCCAATCCCAATGCAGCCCTCTCGGGCGCAGCTGAAAATCGATAGTGGATTCCTGTGATCTTTGGGCTCTCAGGCAGCACTGCATTAAAAACAAGCCTGATTATGTCATGGGAATCACTGCATGGGCTCAGGAACACTTCCAGAAATCATTCTCTGTGAACACAGTTCATCATGCCATCCACAAATGTAGGTTAAAACTATCAAACAAGGAAGAAGCCACGTGTGAGCACGACCATGAAAGGCCAGTGCGTTCTCTGGGCCAAAGCTTGTTTACAAGGTACTGAGGAAAAGCGGAAAAGTGTTCCTCTGCTCTGACTCATCAAAATTTAAAATTCCTTTGGGAAATCCTGGGTGCTAAATTGTGTGAACTGCAGAAGACCTAAAAAATCAGCACTCATTTCAAAAGCCTGCATCTCTGATGAATGGGGGTGCATTAGGGTTTCTGGAACTTGCATAACCTGAAAGGCAACATCAGTGCTGAAAGGCACATGCAGGTTTTAGATCAACCTATACTCCCATCCAGATTATGTCTTCTCAAGGAAAGATCTTGCGTATTTCAGAAAGACAATACTAAAACGCACACTGCATGTATCACAGAAGCATGAGTTCATGGAAGTCTGTGTGCAGGACTGACCTTGACTTTCACTAAAATTTAACTAAAAACATTTGACCATGAAATGCAAAATACAGCAGAAGAACCAGGACTTTTGAGCATCAAGAATCCTAAATCAGACTAGAATGGGACAACATTCCTCTCCCAGAGGTCCAACTACTGGTCTTGTCAGTTCCCAGATGTTTAGTGATTGTTGTTAGAAGAAGAGGGGATGCTTTTTGAGAATTGTTTGCTACTATAAAATTCAAGATGATTTTTCATGAAACAGTGAATTGTCTCACATTTAACATGTTTTAATAGTTCTATTGTGAATAAAATATCTATTAGTTAGATTTTCACGCCTCACAGCGAGAGGCTTCCACGTTCAACTCCCGGCTGGAGGCTTTCTATGTGGAGTTTGCATGTTCTGCCCGTGTATGCGTGGGTTCTCTCCGGCTTCTTCCCACCGTCAAAAAACATGCATGTTGTCTCTGTGTGGCCCTGTGATGGACTGGCGACATGTCCATGGTGTACCCCGCCTCTCCCTTGATGACTGCTGGGATAGTCTCCAGCCCCCCCGCGACCCGACCGACGGATAAAGTGTATAGAAAATGGATGGATGGATCTTGTTTTCTTTTACATTCTACACAGCATCCCAATTTTTTGAAACCATGTTGTCTTTCATAGTGAGTAAAATGCAACCAAAGTTTTAAAAAGAACCATTGTTATAGAACAGTGGATAACATCAAACAGTGTTCCGTGTTTACAACTATAGAAGTAGGCACAAACAGGCTGTCACGATCACTACCTGCATTTCCTGTTTTGTTTTGAAATAGCAACTCTTACCTGGTCCAGCTTCACCTGCAGTCAGTCTAATCATTTTCATTTGTGCTTCCCCTTTATAAGCAGCTCATCTAACATTCACCCCTTGCCAGATTGTCTGCTCTGCTTCCAGATAACGATTCTCCAGCCCTGTACTTCTGATGGTTTTGCTCATCCCTGCCTGCTTTTTAATCCTGCTTCTGCCAACTCCTAGTCAACTCTATGAAAGGCCCAGTTTTCCTAGTCTCTCCTGAGAAATAGACACTGTTGGGGAAGTACTCATCACTACTCGAGATCATCTCGGTGACTATGCAGCAGACGCCCAGTGTGGATACAGCCATCTTCTCCTCACTATGGTGTCCACCTTGTGTGAACTACTGTTCATACGTTTTTCCATCTTCATCAAGAGAGCATTCCATATTCATACCTACTTTCCTCAGGATACCTGTAAGACTTCTTCTAACATACTCACCTGTAGTTAGCTCCAACACTCTTTTCGATACACTCACCTGAGTGTTCTCTCCAGACCCTGCAGTAGCGCCATCTGCTGTTTTGAGTTTGAAGCCCCAGGGATTGATGCCCACATCATTATTTTCTATCTGTGCTGTCATTATTATATCATTGGGTTCAGAAATCATTTAAGGCTTTTTTAAAATACAAAACAAAACACTGAAATCTTTAAATTTAAAAGATGATTGTTATTTTTTTTGGTGTCCTCTTTGTACTCTCTATTTGATTGAATGCACCGGTCTCTGAGTCAGTAGGTAGCACACTGATGTGGTGGTTAGCACTGTGGCCTTACAGCAAGAAGGTTCAGATCCCGGGCTGGGGCCTTTCCATGTGGAGTTTGCATCCCTCCACGGTCCAAAAACCTGGATGTCAGTTTAATTTGTGATTCAAAATGCAGGAGTGTGTATGGTTGTGATGATCTGGTGACCTGTCTAGGGTGCACCCCAAATCTTATCCTATGGCAGCTGGAATGAGTACAAGAGCCACTGCAATCCTGAATTGAATTAAGCGGGTAAAGAAAATGGATGGATGTCTGAGTCATATATTTAAATGTTTTTAGTTACAGATTTAAGATCTTACCTCTCAATGTAAAGACAGTGTCCTGAATAGTTTAGCTAGGAGCCTTCAAATAATTTAATCTCAACATCCAAGTCCCCACTGATTTAGTATGGTAATAACGACATGTTTCTTGCTGAAGCAGTCAGTGTTAAATAAGGACGATTTAATGAATAATGAGGATTATAGGTTTAATAAAATAACTGAGTCAAATACAGTCGCACTGATGTCATAGTGGTCATTGTTAAATGAATCTTCATGGTGACATATTAAAAATGAACATGTCTGCACCCAGCTTGGAATTCCCACCTTCTGCACACATAAAACAAAGCTATGTTGAGACAGTTCATGTAATGAGATGAAAGTTACAACTTGTGTGAAGGAAATTGTAATTTAATTGCTGCCT
Source organism: Leuresthes tenuis (assembly GCF_036924035.1). Taxonomy (NCBI): domain Eukaryota; kingdom Metazoa; phylum Chordata; class Actinopteri; order Atheriniformes; family Atherinopsidae; genus Leuresthes; species Leuresthes tenuis. The sequence goes on along the minus strand of NW_027325356.1, from coordinate 9,401,258 downwards.
CATTCCCTGCAGAGTGCATCTTTTAAGGGTTTTGTAAATACTAAAAAAAAAATAGCAAAAATTGTGTCAGCTGAGTAAAATGGGGGATTCTTACAGAGTCTCTTTAAAGTCGGTTTCTTATTCAAACAAAAAATCTACATTACCACAGCCTATTATTTTCCTTTCATTTGCTATGTAAAGCCTCATAAGAAGATGTGAAAACAGGTGAAGCATCATCAGTAAGTACTGCCCACTTGACCCTGAACAATTACTCCGACCAAACACTGCATTTGGGAGGCACCTGCAGCCACGAAATCTCATTTCATTGGTAATTGTCACCCATTCCCCCACAGTGGAGTCACTTAACCCCCACAAATGTTCAAGTCTCACCCCCACCTCTCTCCGTCACTCGCTTGTATAATCCCCCCAACACACCACTTCTTTTTCATTTTTGTCAAAATTAATTTATTTTCTCCACAGATCAACCTAATTAGAAGGAAGGCTTGTGGTGAAAGTACGCCTTTATTGCTGTCATCATCAATATCACACTCCTTTTCTGGGTCACTGAGCACTGACTGGCTGCATGGCAAATGGAGTGGAAATTTTCCATTTTGTTCAGAGCCTTTCATGTTTCAAATGCACGCCCACTGGGGAACGGATGTGCATATTGGTGGGGGGGTGAGCGGTTAACAGGTCTCCTTTCCCCACAAATACCTTGTTTTGCAGAGAAGAGAATGAAATAGAAAATAAAGAGATAAAGGCCAGTCTGTCTTCTGGGGACTGGGGGCACTATTCAATCACACCTGATAAGAAAGCTTGGGGGATTACTCAAAGGCATTCTGCCTGGGTGGTGAGAACACAACCCTGAGTTCAGGAACTCAGCAAAAACACTGTTTACAGTGAGATAGCAGCAGAGACTGCTTTGAGGCAGAACTGAAGATTATTATTTCTCAAAATATCACACACATCCTGTTTTGATGAAACAGCAGCAGGCAGTTTTGCATTCAAGGTCAGTAATTTTGCTTTAATGTCTGCAGGTAATAAAATAGCAAGGTATTATATTATATAATGAGCTCCAGTGTAGCTTCTTTTTGTTTGCACAACCTCCTCCTCACAGATGAGCTCGCCTCCTCATCTCTGCGTCAAAGAGCAGATCCAAAGAACCTCCCACCCCCCCATTTCCTGTATTTGTGTTACCTGTAAAGCTGCCACAGTTATCGTGATGTCCAATACCTGCTTATCTGAGGCGAGCTGACACAGCGGAAGTCCACTCAGGATTATTTTCACAAAACAAGACAAACCATCTCCAGCACAGATAGAAAATAATTTCCTTGTACTCATCTAGTATTTTTAAAAGACAGGGATGAGGCGAAGGCTCGGACTGTCACTCAAATTGCTCAGCTGGGTTGGAGCACTTGATGCTGACAAGCAATACTGGTATAGCAAAAAGCAATCTACTTCCACCACACAACAATATTTTCACTTTAAATACACTCCCAGCTTGAGATTTCACGTCACATGCAATGTGTGGTAGTCAGCCAACATGTACGGTTCAGCAAATAAGAACTGTTCTGTGCGACTGCGTAACATCGATTTTCATCACATTGGTGACCTTATTCTATCACACATCTCAGCGGGACACATGAAACTGGGGTTTGTGTCCGTGGTCCACATCAGGGGTTTGACTCTGTGCCCTCAAAGTCAAATAGCTGTGGACTTCATCTTGAAGTTTACATTTTGAGTTTACAGCTTGGGAAATTAGCACCATCCTTGGAGAGCGTGAGTCACGCTGACTCTAAAATTAAATGTATCCTATCTGTGTGTTTAGATTTGACAGGGTGCCCCCAGGCACAGGAGCCAGTCAGTTAAAGGAAAATGTTGGTATTTTTAAACCTGGCCCCCTTTTTTTAACCATCTTTTTGGGTCTAAGTTATTAATAGGGACACAAAGCTATGAAATTGGTCCAGTACTGACTGAGAGGTCTAAAAACTGGCAAGCGTGAAATGGCTATAGTGCAATCAGAGGGGTAAATTTCCACATCATAGAAAGAGTGCTTATTTTGGTCATTGACAGGCTCAGATATTATGTTGCATTGTTACTTTGTGTATTATTTCCATCTATGTTAATTTTCTGCCTCATCTAATCACTGACATAGTCTTCAGTGTACATCTGTTTGCTTACAGGCTGAGGCTGAAATTTAGCATTTGCAGTCAAGGTATTTGTGTGTGCCGTGTCCCTATTAATCTACCTTGTTTACATAAATAGCCTGAGGAGAGTTTTCTGTCCTATTGATATAAACACAATTGGATTGGGAACTAAATTCCTCCCCTGACATTTTTTTTTCTAGAATCAGCCCCCATTTTTTCCCAACTTGCGCACAGTTGTACCACAGACAGCAACTTTCCCACGGCTCAAACAGATTCACTTAATATCTGCCAATATTACTCACTTCGTCTGACTAAAAAGGGGGTTGTGGATGTCACTGCGAGCTTGCTAAAGTGCTGCGAAACATCATGATCTTTTTCTCGAAGTGAAGGGGAAGGACAGTAGCAGAGGGCTGAAGCACAGCTACATGCAGTAGGCCAGGGATCACCTGTGAGGTTTTCATGCTATCTGTTCTCAGTAGAGGCCATCTCAAGACTGAAATCAGCCAGACAAAATCACAGACAGATCCACTTAAAAGGGTGGGAAGACTTGACGACGCTTCACCTACCATACAGTATGGCGACTCTACTTGGTGCACTGTAAGCCCCTCACACGTGAGTTGTTCCATATTCAAGTAGGATGTAACAGTTTGGTCAAAAACATTTTGCTCTGATGGGAATGCCTCATCTTCATCAACATGCCTCTTGGCATTTGCTTAAGTATTATGCCATTTTTACAACAAAAGTTAATTTTTTTTTAACAATCTACAAAGAAAAGCAAGCAATTAAAGTGCTTCCCATGTCAGTAGTAGTCTGATACTCTGGTGGCAAAGTGTTATGAGCTGTTCCAGTGACAACCACCGCCTTCCAGGGGTCAAGCAACTAAACTATAACAACACAAAGCAATGGCATTATATTGTGTCCTGCAGGCTGTGTTGGACCTCACTTTCTGAACTGCTCGACTTCAAGAGATAAGCAGTACATCTTTTTTTTTCGGGGTACTAGTAGCCTTTATTTTACAGTAGGTAGACAGGAAAAGTGGGTGAAGATATGCAGTAAAGGGCTTCGGGCCAGGACTCGAACCCGGCCAGCTGTGCCGAGGAACTATCCAGCCTCTGTCGAGCTATATGGTGCCCTCAGTTTTTTATTATTATTTGACTGAACCTCAGACATCTACCCGAAAGTCGGATGCCAAAAAACAAAACAAAAAGAACAATCAATCTCATCTCTTTTTGCCCAAGTGTTGTTGCCATCTATGTCAGAGCCTTTATGTGAGAAGTTACTGAGGTAAACGTATTTGTGCAAGGGAAAAACTGACCTGTTATGAAGATTACAGTTGATTGTATCAACATGCTCCCATAGAGACACAGACTGAAACACGATTTTACCACGAAAAGAGAAGAAAAAACACGGTCCGGTTAAAACTGTATTTTACTCTGAGTGAGTATGTAAATGAAAAATGTTTGACACGTTCCAATTTTTAACTGTAATTACTTACAACTTGAAAGTGCTGCCATTGAGGAAGTGAGGGTTAATGAAAGCTAGGAGGAGGAGCTCGGATTGAACCAAACCATTTTGAGGAATCTGGGGAGACATTGCCCTGAGAACAGCACCCTCATTGAATATGAGTGGGTGTACAGGTGTGTTTTGTTACCACAAATGCCATGCCATACCATGCCAGAGCTGATGAAAAACCCACAACTTCCTTAGAGTAATTTGATGCAGGACTGAATGTCAATTAAACACTTTTCATTGCACTCAAAAGCCACATGGTAACACCTGTCCACTGATGTTGAAAAAACTACTTAAGAAGGGATCAAAGAACATAAGAAAGAGACAGATGTGTTCAACCAGCCTTCAAACTCATCAGATACCAATCTGATAGGATCTGATGGTATTGGTGTGAGGCAGCCTAATCCAGAAATACTGCAATCTACCAACACACAGGAACTAACGGATCTATTGCTAATGTCCCAGTACCAACCACTCCAGGATACCCTCAGATGTTCTTTGTCCACACACTGATTGGTCAAAGCTCTTTTGGCAGCATGAGTAGGACCAACTCAAAACTAAGCCTGTGGTCATAACGCTATGGCTGTCAATAACAATTTACAAAAAAATTAACAGCAAAAATTTTACTTGCTATCAGTTTTTCTATTTAGTTCACCACAATAGTTAGCACATTGCAAAATGTTATGTACTTATTTTCAGTCAGTGATTTTTTTTAAACTTTGGAAGTTAAACAGTTTAGCAGCCTTCTAAACCCCTTGTAAGCTAACAAACCATTCAAAAGAAGCATACTTAGGGCTAATTAACTAACCACTGACAGAGTGAATTATGCAAACTTATGGCTACATTTTCAACACTACAGTAGACACAGTTTCACTTTTGTCTTTTCCTTGAGGCTAGATATAATTGTTACATATCTATGGCCAATATGGTACTTTTCCTCATGTTGACCAGCAGAACACACAGAGACTGGAAATGGATATTTGACACACTCCATACTAATAGGAGCAAGAAAACACACACACACACACACTGAAATCTAAGCACACAAAACACTTTGTAATTGCAAATCAATAAACAATTACAGAACCGCCATAATATAACACACTGCTAACTGACTTCAAATCCCTTGACACTGGCTGTGTCTCCATTTTCTTGTTTGTTCGAGGGCAGCTAAAACAATACAGGGATAGCTGTCGTCTAACCCGGACATTCTCCAGTGAAGCCTTGAGGTGTAGCTACAGCAGAAAGCCAAAGTGTTTATGTTTGTGCATTGCCTGTTAACTGCAGAACAGAAAGATCATGCCTGGAAAACAAATTGAAAATTATTTATCTTGAAATAGCCAATACTACTCTTAGCAGATCCATTACATCCCTCAGGCACTGTTTAAGGGAAGGTTAAACGAGTCAAAAATCTTAACAGATTCGCCTCTACTGTATATAGAGTTACACATGTTTTAGGACAGTAATGCTAAAAATGTCAGGTTTTATCTCATAAAAGATTGTTGATTGTCTTCTTAACACACACATACAGGTCTGTGATGATGGAACATTCTTGGCCTTAATCCTCAAAAAAGCACTGATAATGCACTATTCCTATACCAAAGTGACTTGGTTAGAAGCTTACTGTGTTGGTTTTCAATGCACAGGATACCCCCAGAGTGTCTCTTTTGGACATGCAGGGTTACCTGAGCTAATAATGTAACAGGGAAGGGATGCATCATCATGTCTAAGAGGAAAATACCAGTGTAGTTTTCTGCAGTATAATGTATTTTAATGAGTAATTAATAACGTGTATTTGTATGCCTCATCATGTCACGTCTTCCTAATCGTGATTTTACAGCCTAACCTCAACCGATAACTTAGAATGCCTAACCTTATCTAAGCACTTTAAGGCGTGACAAAGTAGTTCAGTAGTAGTCAAAATAAAGACCAAAAGTGAACAACAGTTTAAGTCCTTTTAACCCTAACCCTAACCCTAACCCACAAGTCCCAAGCTTGGGAGTCAGGCATTTATCCCTCTCCTCTTCTCTGACCTCCTTACACGATCCATGTTGTTTCGAACCCAGCACAATAGAAAGATGTTTTCCTCTCCTTGTTTGCAATCGGCACAACTGGTTTCCCCAGAAGGACAACTGGCAATATGCAGTTGTAGAGTGACTTCATGAGTATTGAAAACTGATGCAAAGGGCTCTTGACCAAGCAGCAGTTAAATGATGAGTGGGAGTGGGATTGTGTTGGAACAACAGCAGCGATGGAAAGCCACAAATCGTTGACTCTATTAGTCTTGCTTCCAGATGAATTTGGCTTGCTAAAGAAGAGTGACAGTAAACCTTAACATCATCTGATATGAAGCCAGTCCTGACTCTTGACCACCAGGTGAGTGTTTGAAACGTTCAGCACATTTGATGTGAAATTTAATAACAGATGCAACATTAAAAAGGCAAGTCCATGTTTGATTTGGACCAGTGTACATCATTACTGGAAGAACTGTGTTGGAAATTTAGCACTTTTAAGCCCTGGCTAATTATACCCTGCAATTAGTTTATCCACAAAATAACTAGCATGGGATATGAATAGGTAAGAAGATGGTAGATGGTTGGCCAATAGCAACATCAAAATCCAGCCTAAATATTAGGTGTGAACAGATAATTAATAAATGTGACACAAGCTGAGGATTTTTTTTAGATGAGCAGAAAATCATTCAGATGTAAAAAGTAACTCCCACTTATGACTGCACAACACTTCTAAATCTCAAGCAGGTACATGACCATCAGAAACATAAAGGCCACCTGCAGCTCACAAAACATGCAAGAGCTAAAAGAGAATTGCAACATGGTCAGATTAAGAAAATATAATCTTTCATAAAAATGAGGGAAAAGTAAGCACATGACCCAAAGCAATAAGCAGATTGCCTGTTAAACATCATATTGCTTCTGTTTCTGCTTGGGCATTGAACTGGCACGCTGGTATTTATATATGACTTCTCTGCTTGTGGAAATGACACGATTAATGTAGATATGTGCAGGAGCATTCTGTGTGGTCAGATTCAACCAAATGTATCAAAATTCACTGGATGTCACACTGTCCTTCAGCAGGTCAACTATCCCCAACATGCGGTTACAGTAAGGATAGAGCTTCTCTGGGTGGAGAGGGGGAATATGGCCAGTTGCTTGAGTCAGTTATCTGATTGAAGTCTGACAGAGCTGACATACCCCATGACATGTAAGAGCTGAAGATATCTGTTGAGAAGGTCTGGGGGGAATCACCAAGGAAGATACAAGCATCTGTTGATGTTTATGGGTCAGAGACTTCAAGCTGACATTGACTGAATTGAAACTTTAAAGAGGCTGTATCTCCAACTCTGTACTTTCTATTTTCATAAATAACGGCTCAAACTAAAGCCGATACTTGTATTACACATTAAAGTATTACCCATGACTTTATCTGAAATTGAATGTGCTGAAGCACAGAGCCCATAAAATATATTACATAAAATATGTAGTATAAGCTTTTGGTCTGTTACATTATGTAACGATCTGTAAGAGAAAATACATGTTTTCTATCACTCTAGGAGAGGGTAGAAGGACAGACAACACAGGCACACACTGAACACATGCTGTTCACCTCTCTAAAAGATTTAGAGGAAGACGAGATGTTGTCAAATTCACACATCTTTATAAGACAGGACAAAATGGAAAAGGAGATCGTCTGATTGTTTGAAGACATTTTCTTAAGAGAGTCACATTAATACAAAGATCTATCATGGAATACCAGTATTTTATATACTGCAGTTGTTATACCACATTTTTATATTCTGTAACATGTGTACATGGTAATATGCCAACTTTGCTTCAAAAAGTGTTCAGTTAGTTCATCCAAGAAAAGAAAAAAAGAAAACTTTTTAAACAATATTCAACTCACCATGAAAGGATTACAATACCCTGCAAATGCTCACGGTCTGTGTCATAATGTCTTTAAGCATTTATCTTTACCACAAGAGAATACACAAAAACTTGATGCTTTGGGTAACTCAATGGATTTGATCCCACTTTTCATATAAAACAATTCAAATAACTGAATGCTCATTAATGCTTTACATAGTCCCAAGGGGAACAGAGACAACACTGTGATACTGTGAGAATTCATGTCAAGATAATAAGGAAGATGTGTAAAGAATTCCACTCCAAAATGCTCTATATTCGGATCCAACATAAAATAAAATTGTTGCCTGAGGTTTGTCATTCAGTGTGAAATCTTCAGGATGTGAAAAATGAACTAATGTAGTCAACTAAGCATGTCATTATAAGTTGTTCTTCAAATATTCTCATTTTGTTTTACAGTAGGCTTACTCCTCATGTTACCCGGTTCATTTGATAATATAACTCCGAAAAAATATGCATCTGCAGTAATACCACACAATCAGCCTAGCTTAGCCACTTCAGTGATTAATAATTTTTATGTGAAGCTACAAATTCACACCTGCATCAGTGACACCTCTCTGACAGTAACAGAAGGTTTTTTGAATAAAAAGCCACAGAAGTCTGAATCACTCTTGAACAGTTGATGGGAAAGAAAGCCAGATGGTACAGAAGTAAGGTTTCAAGTTTAGGACTTTTTCATTTCACAACACATGAAGTAACAAGATCTTGATGCTATCAACTGTAAATATTTAACCTCCCACGTTTATGCCAATACGCTTTCTTGCTTTCTGACTCAAATTTATGAGATCATATTTGCCAGTTTCACATCTATACAGTCAGCTAATACCAGATGTAGGTTAGCTTAGCACAAAGACTAGAAATAGGAAAGCTGCTAACTTAGCAGCCATCCAACACAGTTGAAGCTAATTAAATAAGACATTAGTGAGCAAGAAATTTTACAGAAACCTTAGGTTGGCAGAATTGTTTATATTCTTTAAAGGATTTTTAAAAAAGGACATTGGAGACCAGTGCCAGTTCTCGAGTCATGTCATGGCTACCTTATTCACTATTAGCTTCAACAATTCAATGTAGTCTCATGTAAGCCTTTTTTGAACTTTTATCTGACAAAATACATTTTTGACATTTTAAGAAATTAGCAATTTTTGTGACTAACAAAATTAAATGTGGTTACTTGAGGAAGTACAGTACAGTAAAAATCTACTAGCAAGGCAGCACAGATACTTCCGTTAGCATAAATTGGTCAAATTTCAAGCTGTCATTTTCTGCTGTAAGACGTTTTTGCATTGCGTTGCGGTTTTCTCCTATGCACAACCATCAACCAAAACCCTCACTAAGTAGTTAAGTGGTCCTGTGTACTTTATCTGATATTATAATCAGCCATATATTCCGAGAGAAAAAGAGGCCAGCACCTGTAGGTTTAGCATGCTCATGACAGCCCTTCCAGATGAAAGAATATTATTTCCTTTTTCTAATTTAGAAAAACAAATAAAAGGAAAAAACTCTTCTCTGTGTGGATTAGGTCCTAACTAGCTGTAACCATGCTTAAACTCCTCTTCTGATCTGTCAACCCTTGACATTTTAAAGGCAGCGGTCTAGAGTTAAAAAGTTATCATTTAAAAAGCCTTAAAAATAAATGGATTCAGTTTCCTTTTAAGAAAAAAGGCTTAGGATATAAAAAGAAATAACTTAAAACACTTATATGTTGCCTATGATCAGCAATTTGTCTTCTTTCGTATGTTCGTCTGTCTAAACATTGGCTTTTCCTTTTACTATTGTTATAACTAGATTTTAAATGTAGTAACGATTAAGTATATTTGTTTGAAAAATAACAAAATAAGTAAATTGTATCAAATTGACTTTTGTTTAACTGAAAGTTACGAGTGACTGATTGTAGCAACTCGAAAGAATAAATTGCGTTAACTGGTTGATTTATACATTTGTTTTCTATCCTTTCAAGTATAATTAGGTTACTGTTATATACAGCTTTAAATATGATGTACCTACAATTTCATTTTGTGATTAAATTACATTATGTGTTATAGGAAATGTTTATTCTGAACAACAATATTAGATAGTTTTTTAATACAGTTTTAATCATTTTCAGCATATACTTTATTTGAATGAAGCGGCCATGTCCAAGATCTAAATTTATGGGTTATTTCTAATATTTCCAATGTCGGTGTGCTTTTGAATTCATTTTAACTAGCTTCACTGAGTGAGGCTAGCTGTTTTTCCTGTTTCTAGTCTTTATGTTAAGCTAAGTTTGCTGTCTCCTGGAAGTGCCTGCAATACATATTTATTATACAAATATAAAAACTATAATGTTCATAATTCAAAGCAAGAAAGCGAATAGTCATAGTCCTCAAAGCATCAAACTATTCCTTTAACATATAGAGGCAACACACCTGCGACTGACAAATAATGAATAAGCTCTGTTTTCTTTAGCAATTTCACACCAAAAAGGCTGAAAATGACAAAGCATGTGTTTGTGTTTGAGGGGTGTGGCGTGGGATATTACTTATCAACTCATTATTCTTGCTATAAAAAGTAAATGAACTGGAAAGTGAAAGCGAGATTTCAGCGGCTTTCTGCAACGTGTCATGTTAAACCAAGTCTCTGAGTCGTCCCACATTTTCAAAGTCTGTGATTTGGTGTCAGTGGGCTGTTTTAACTGTATTCACTGTCATTCACCTTCACCACATTAGACAACTTAACCAGCACTGACACGGCTAATTCCCCACGGAAATCTCCACTGGATTAGGATGAAAACAAGGACCATAGCTTTATACTTAAGCCACCCAGATCACTGTCAGGAAAAGAACCAAAGTAACATCCAAAAAAAATAAGTTAACATAATTCTGACACATAGAATTTTACAATATGTACATTGTTTTTAAATTAAAATAGATTTGTCAGTTGTCTGATTGGGTAGGTCCTCTACGGAGCGCTTCTTTTTTCCAACCATCCAGTGTTATTCCACAGTTCCCTTTAAAAGCTCAGTGCCAGCCAATCAGAGAGCAAGTAAGGCTTCCATCACAAGTCTCTGCCAATAGTTTGTAGGTGGCGTCGTCAGACAGGGCCAAGCCCTTAGCGACACAAATGGCAGACCTTTCAACACTTTGACAAAAAGAAATAAATATAAAATATATGTAATATTTCTATATATATTCATAAAACCGAACCCAGGATAGATTTAAACTCTGATGTCTTCTCTCCATATCAATAAACTGTGGCGATTATCCTATTGCCAGCCCACCTCCCTTTTCATTCTCCATTTTGTGTATTTTTGCAGTTTTTCGAGGGGGGAAAAAAAAGTATTCTTCAAACCTGTACATCTTATACGCAAGTAAACAAAATGTAAAAGTGTGTGTGTTTTTTTTTTTAATACGTTTTATCCACTATATCCAAAAGTGTTGCAGGCACTTAAGTCCTTCCCAAACAAAGCAGGTGTTTTTTTTTTTTTTCGACAGTGGAGCAGGTTGGTTTGGTTATTCCTGGATTCATGTGGGTCGTTCTGTCTTGTATGTCTCTGTCGATCTTTCTGTCTGGCGAGGAATGGGCCATCCCTGACTTCTGCTAGCCCAGGATGTCCAGGTAGACCGGCGTGGCTTTTCCCATGGCAAACAAGACCTTCTGAATATCCTTAATGTTCAGTCGCTGCTGTGGTTCTCTCTGCCAGCATCCCAGCATGATATCATACACCTCTTTAGGACAAATCCGTGGCCTCTCCAGCACCCGACCCTGGGTTATGCACTCAATAACCTGCGGAGGAGACAGAGCAGTGGAGTGAGACAGGCGATTCTCGCTGACTGATTGCTTCGCTTTGTTCATAATGAGAAAGTGGTGACACAGAGCAGACAGTCCATTGAGGTTTGAACTAATGAAAGTGAGAGGAAGGAAATAAACAGAATGCATTCAGTCCTAAATTTGTGCAATATCAAAGGAGAAACATTTTTTTTCTTTCCCACACCACAAAATAACAATAAAAAGAAAAAATTTAAAAAACAGTTGGGTTGGATGTGTGAGATGTTGTCAAAAGCCTGAATGATCATTTCTTTGTTGGGCTTGTGCACCAATTAGCAAGATGACTCACTGTTGTCATGACAATTTCACTTCAACATTTGTGTCAATTTGAGACCACTGTTGCTAAACAAAATAAATAAGGATGTATTTATGTGAACTGACTGTGGATACATGGGAAAAACTCCCCTTTTGAAGCAAACTTACAGACATATCTCCCCATAAGGCATTTCATGGTGTCATGTAATTTCATGCTCTTACAAACTAGCAGCACACAATACAATGTCAGAACCAAGGATCTGATAATCTACTGATATCTGAAAATACATACAACAAACATGATCTGTCTAAATAAAAATGATTGTGCTGTGATACACACAAAAGTGTAGCCACAACAATACAAAACATTAGAGCAAACCAGTGGGTAAACCCTATCCTTTTGCTCAACCAGTTGGTTTCTTACCACAGTTAAAAACTCTGTCATGTTCTGCCACCAAGAGATAACAGACATGGCAAATAGGCTACCTTCAAAATTAATAGAATAGAGGAGCACATTGAGCCTCTTTACATAAATTTATAACTCACAAACAGAACAATGGAGTGCAGTCTCCTGGCAACAGCACCCAACTACACACATCAACAGACTGACTGAGAATCCACGTGATCTATGAGCATTATTATTAGTTTGCCTGCATTGTGACATATTCAGTGCGTTTTTGGGTTAATCTCGGTCCCTTTGGACTCAGAGAGATCTAACTTCATTTGAGAAGTCCAAAATTAACGTGTGCTCCTTTGTACATGTATTGTGTTTTTGCAGGTTTAAACAATAGTGCTTCAAGAAAAAAGGAAAAGTGAAAATAAGTGTAAGATTTGTCACTGTGATAACAGTTTGAGTCTGTGATCATAGCACAAGGCTTGACTCTAATCCCCTCACTTAACAAGCAACTCAGGAGGACAGATAAACTTCTGTAGGCCCAGCTGGCAGGGCAGGTGTGGGGAAGGATAAAACAGCTAAGGTGGGGATGGAAAATCCTTAACTTTATAAGTTTTCTGTAAAGTGGTTTGACAGATGATTTAGGTTTATTTCAACACAGTGTATTTAAAGTTAAAGTGTTCTATGCACTCACCGGGTTTGTTGTTATAGACGTAAAAAACTCGGCACACAAAATGTCCATTCTGCCTTACTGAAAGCGAAACCTTTTGAATGTCTAAAGTAAAAATCTAACCATTTGCAAAGCTGTAGGGAGTTTGTGGTTCTTGTCATCATAAAAACTGTAAATCCTCATACTAACTGTCATGCACGGTGGTGAAGGGCCGATGAATTGGGCTTGTTTTGCGGTCATAGGGCCTGCACACCTTGCGGTAATTAGGTTGACCATGAACTCCTCTGTACACCAAAGTATTTTAGAGTCTGACAGCTAAAGCTTGGCTCAAATTGGGTCATGCAACAGGACAATGATCCCAAACACAGCCGCAAATCTACAACAGAATGTCTGAAAAAGAAAAGAATCAAGGTGTTGCAGTGACCCAGTAAAAGATCAGGTCTCAAACTACTTTAAATGCTATGAACTGAAAGAATACGTAAGACAGAGACATCATACAGAAAATGAGTACTTTAAGTCAAAGGTTGTTCAACATGCAATAAAATCATAGGGTGTATTTTTTTTTTCTCACACTGCTTCGGATTTTGGATAGGTTTTATTAAATAAAAAATGTCACAGCGCAGCAAGCTGTGAGTTGGTGTTAATCATAAGTTGAATGAGATGATTTTTCGTTTATGTATGGAAAACTTTGGAATTGGAGGGTGTACTTTCTTTTTCTTTTACAAAATGCCATATATGGAGTCATTATGAAAGAAAAAAGCCTGGGTTAACAGTGGCTGGCACAAAAAGCAGGTAGTTAATTTAATTTTCCATTGAGGAGAGTAGTACGGTCTGCGGAGCTCAGGCTGGTTTGTAACAGGTTAACACAGTACCCAGGTAATAATTCATCACTGTCAATGAGTCACTCATGCCCATTTATAACTGTAACAGTAACGTATCAATGTGTAATGTGTTAAACACTCTGAATATATGAATAATAAGTACAATACGCCAGTCTACAGTCCTTTCCTGAGGATGAAACTACAGCTAACCACAGATTGAGGATTTTCACTAAAACACTCGTGTCTTCATACTGCCACGGGACTCTGGCATTGATCAAACTTTTATTTAGAGTGTCTTAAAACTCCATCCCAGAAATGTGGAGATCTCACATTTGTGTCAAGCAAAAACTGTAGTAAAATAATTATAAACCCAAAGCATGCCATTTGTTGTGTTATTCTTTCGGTCGATTCAATCTTCTTAACCTGATCGTAATACTAATTAAATTTTATTGATTTGAAGTCGAGCCTCCTATGAAAAAACACACCAATCATGGATATTGTGTGATGCGCCATCTTGTCTTGTGGCAAAGTGGCATCAATTTATCACCTTGATGGGCTGGGGTGCATCTCAGAGAGAGTGAAGAAACAACACAAGGCAGAAGATTAAGATCCAAAATGGCAGTGTTCATTTCCATCAGCTGTTAGAAGCCTTAGACTTTCTCTTTAGCTGAAGCAAAGCAAAGCAGTATGCCTATCCTTTAAAGTTCTGTGAGAGAATATTTCCATGTGATAAAAAGCCCTACTACGTTTGGAAATAGAACAAGTAGACTTGAAGTAAAAACAAAACCCAGAGCCATAATTTCCAGCATCAACATGAAACCCTGCATAAAAGGTGGTCAAATTGGTCATGTAGATGTTAATCTATATGATTGTGCGACCTTTGTACCTCATTGTTACCCAGCTGAAACCAAGGCTGCTTCCCATAGGTAAAGATCTCCCACAGGATGACTCCAAAGCTCCAGACGTCACTTTCTGTGGAGAACTTCCTGTACATGATGCTCTCCGGGGGCATCCAGCGAATAGGTAGCATGGTATGTCCTCCAACCTGAGAGGAGATGAGAACAAGAGAGGACATTTTTTTTATTGCAAACAGAAAAAAAAAGCACATGTTTAGTCATCAACACGACAGTTTCTTGGAATCTTAAAACTGAAACTGACCTGTCTGGCTTAACATTTTATGTTGCATGCTGTGGTTTTGGGCATTGATAATAATACAGTCCAGGAACATGCTAACTCATCTGCCTCCTCTTTTGTGTGCACCGAATCACTGGATGTGAAATTATTTAGGTATTAAACCACCCTATGCTCTTGATGCAAAATAGCAATCTTCAATCCCTCCTTTGCATTTTTTGTCAGTTCTGGCATTAATCAGAAGATCAAAGTCTCAGAACACTAAAGTGAATGCATTTTAACCATTTTTTTTTAATAAAGGAATCAACCGAAGGATAAGAAAACTGCTGAATGCATGTTTATGAATCCTCCTATTAAAGACTGCTAATGTAAATGAGTGTTTAATTTCTACCAATCACCATATGAACCTCCTGCATTCATATGATGGTTTGTAGGATGCAAGGTAACAATTGAAGCAGATATCAAACTGGCAGAACATGAAATAAAGTCTCCCACTGCTGTAAAATCTCTGCGGCTGGGTATTAATCGACTGAAGAATTCATTAGCAGCCATTGTTTTAGGATTAACTTCCCATTTGTGTCAGTTGCTGTGCTTTAATCATGGCGGTGTTGAGCTGGAGGAGAAGTAGCAGTGAGGTATTGCAAGTTAAGGCTAAAAATACAAGGATAGCATCACCTGTAGCAGTTGCTATATTCCAGGTCAGCCAGCTCAGGCACTTCCTGTGCTCTCTGATGTCTGGTTGGACGGTTAATGTGTTTTTAAACTCTTCAACTCAATGACTTATCAAAATAAGCCTAACATTACTGTTAATTTTTGTCTCAAGATTTAAGAATCATGTCATATGCTGGTGACAAAAACTGGCCTCAGACTGTATGTTTTCAGCTACATCTACAAATGAAGCCAAAAACTTTATGATATGCGTTATCCATTAGCATGTTGGAGGATGCTAGCAGAATGATCTGTTACAATTTTACAAGTTTCAAACAAGGGTTCAATAACAAGGAAGACAGCTATGCCTGCTGAAAGCTACAGAACAATGAAGAAAATTCTAAAGCAGTTTGAGTGGAAGTTAGCCAGCAGGCTAGTTCGAGTAGCAGGTACCTGTTCATCAATTTGAGTTTTTCTGAAACATGTTGGTACAATGGATCCTGAACAGCTGAAGGCGTCCAAAGATAATTTGTAAGATACTCCAAAAATAATATTAGCATGCCTAAAACAAAGTTACAACGCGATGAAGATAATAAATTAACTGCTCTTATATGGTGCTATTCTAGTTTATTTGACCAAAGTGCTTTTACACATTCACCCATACACACGCACTCAAACAGCAGGTCTTTACTCTATGCAGTGTTTACAGGATACACAGTTTCCACTATCGCACACATTGCACCAGAGGCAACCTATGGTTTGGAGTCTTTCCCAAGGACATATCGACATGTAGTATGGGGAAGCTGGGAACCGAACAACCAACCTTCCAATGGGCTGGCAAATCTTCTTCCAGATCTATGACCACCACAAATAATAGCCACCATCTATTTTTGCTTAGTTTTGGCATCAGAGAGAAATATATAAAAGCTAAATACTGTACTCTATATACTGGAGGCTTGACACAAATGCACAATGCTGTAGTGCTCTCAGTTTGTTGAAATCTAAACTTGCTCTTCTGGAACACACTCATAAACTTGACAAATACAACCACAATAGCCACAGAGCAGAAGTGCCACCACTGTCAAGTGCATATAACCAGTTCAAAAGTGACAAGAATTGGAGTAAAAAGTCCAGGTCTAAATTTTTTTCTATTAACTCAGAATCTATTTTCAGATACTAGAAGTTCAGATAGTGTTCTGACAGTGCTGAAGGTAACCAAACCGATCTACTAATGCATTAAACTGACCTGACAATGTCATTGTGTTATTTCATGGAGCGACTGGTACAGTGCAGTATGCATAGATTTTTTACTCCAATTACCTTCTATTTATTTTTATGCTGTCTGGCACAATTTGACAGTTTTGTCGAGACAAAAACAAGATGGATTGTTCAGACTGTTTGATGTTTTTATCTTTAAGTCAGTAAAAGTACTCCTGCAATGTATCAGACACACACCTCCATCCATCCATCATCAAGCCCCCCCATCCATCATTCTATTCACTGATCCATCTACTACTGCCAAAACACACATCTATCCCCATGAGCCAATTTTCTGTTTAAAGACAACATTAAATCAGATCTACAGTCAGACATACCTAAGGTATAAAATTGTCATTAGCTTCGAGCTGTATTCACCCTCACACAATGCCTCCAATCTGCGCTGCTGGGTTACAACACAATCAGATTCATTTAATCATAATAAGCTCTTCTCCAAACTCCATTTTCCAGCTCAAACATCTGTGTGCCTTCAGCTGTGAGTGCTGCGTGGCATTTTAAGCATCGAGGGGAAAAAAAATCAACTCAATTCTTTCTAATTATGTCCTAGTTCTTGAGCACGCTCATCACACATTTCCTTTGAAAGTCAAACATAATCTCCATGTGTCAGCTTGATGTAGCAGCTGAATCTTCTGGATGTTTTTTAAGAAACATGAGATCTGTCAATCTGCCAAAAAGGCTGCTTCTTCCTGGGCATTTATTTAGAACGTCCTCTAGTTTGTACACCTCATCAGATTTGCTTGCCGAGTATGACGCCGGTTTGTTTGTCTTACTCATCCTGCATCTGTAAGCTTCTCTGATATCTAAGGCACAGCTTGTAAATAAAATATATTTTTTCCTCCAAGTTTTACAGGTTAGTCCTTCTTTACTAGTTACGACTAGTTGGTTTCAAAGTAGTAATGTTTGAAAGGGGCTTTCTCTTCGAGGAATTTCTTGCTTGATTAGATGATCAACTTCCAAATAAATAACATGCATCCAAGCAGGCTGAAAAGTTGAGAAATATATTATGTCATGTACCTTCCCTTTTGATCAAGTGGCTGCTCATGCATTTCATCTATATTCTATAGCTTTTGTTTCTCTCTAGGGTTGCACCATATTAGCTGAAATAAATACATATACACATGAAATAAACATACACACACACAAAACCCAAATACAATTCAAGCAATAATGATTGGAAAGAATGTAAAATTAATTAAAATGCCTGCTTTAATTTCAAACTGTTTTCATGTAGCTTAGTCTTTTATCCTTGAAGTTAATTGTAAAATTATTTCATTTGTATTTTCTCTCTGTTTATATCCCTAAACTTATTTATTTATATATTTCATTGTTACTTTACAAATAATTTTCTGATTAAGTCATCAGCCATCAGGTCAGCTTTTCATGTATTGGTTGATCATCAGGGTACAGAGACCTTATTTAACAAGATGGCATCTAAAATTTAGTGGTAAATATAATATAAACAGCTTGTTTAGATAGAGAGTTAGGTAGGTAGATATATCTGCTTAAAGTATAATTGTTCTTGATAGAGCTAGAAAGCAAAGCTACGCATAACGACTGTTTTGAGGACAAAGTTTAGCTACAAGTTAAGCTAGCAGCTAACGCAATGACCCTTTCCCACTTTCTGCATTGTGAAACAGGCCTCACAAAACACACTTTGAAAGACAGCCCCCCTTCAATTATATAATGGAGCAGAAATGCAAACAGGAATGTAAAAATAGAAAAAAATAAATACTAAAGGAAATATCTTAGTAACATCAAGGGGTTGGGAAGATAAACTAAAACAATTCACAAATGAAAGAAATCTACAATCATTTAACAACAGAATACATTGTAAACGACAATAACATACAGGGATAAATAAGTTTCAGGAAATAAAAGTGGGAAAAATACAAAGAAAAAGATAGCAAAATTTACCAAAAAAGGAAATCAAAAATTAAATGGCAAAGTATATAAATAGAGATTTTCACTTAAGACAAAACTAAGTGAAAAAAGAATTGTTCTTTTCTGTAGGCAGTTGATGTAATGTTTTTATTTTGTTAACCTTTAGTTCATGCTGACTATTTTGAAAAAACAGTAAGTGGAAAGTAAAAAGGGTAGTTTGGTCCTGAAAGCTACTAAAAGTAACAGGCTTGTGAAGTATTCAGGTGTTAGAGGCAGGAAAATAGCAACTTATCTTTATTCTTTGTGTAAAGTTAATTCATAAATACATCAATTTCATGCAGTTTAAAAAAGAACGACACACACACACAATATTTGGCACACTTAAAGTCCTCAAATGTATCAAGATGGTGTCTCTATGAGCTGCCTCATAAATGGTTTATTAGCCTTGTTAGGACATCCACAATTCAAATATACTTCATTTTAAAACCTCAGGGTGTTTAGCATCCACTGAAATTGTATCATTTGCAAAAGTTGTGGTTGTTTTGTGTCATATTGGACCATTTAATTGTTGAATGGGACATTTTTCCTTGAACATCTTCAATAAGTTGATATCTACTGAGCAGTGTTTGTTGTGAAATGACATTACAAAGCCACATGTCCTTCTTACATTTAACACAATATCAATATTTGCATACAGTGCCTGCAGGGGAACAGGACAGTTATATTCACCAACATCTACATGCTGACTGAGAATAAAAATCACACACCATTAACCTCCAAAATGTCAAACTTCTGGTCTTGCTGGTGTTTCAGCAAAATAAACGAAAAGCATCATTTCATTTCAATTCCACCTTCACTGAAAACCCATTCAACTAAGAACACCCTGTCCTTAAAAAAATACATATTTCTGTGACTAGTCAAATCTTATACAGAGGGCACCCTGCTTTATTTAAAGTGGGATGTTTGAGAGTCTGATCTTCAAGCTGTATGTTTAGCTATGCTTCAGTGGGGACCAAACTACATTTTCCCTTCCAGGAAGCAGGGAAATATATAAGCACCCTGGAAGTGCCTGTTTGGAATTAGTTTCCAAAAATTCAGGTACATTCCGGCTCGCAGGGCTGCACATTTATAATTAGTGTAGTGCTTGCAACGAGGCATTCTACAGTCAATCTCCACCAGAGTTTGACAATCTGCTTCCTTACTTTAAGATACACTGCAGGAATAATCATGCGCAACACTCAAACTTAGTTTTCATCGAGAGAGACAAATTTAGCTGAGCAATGCAGAGAGCGTTTGAGGACACGGAGCTCAGAAAGGAGTGAATACGAGAAATAAAAAAACTACTTTAACATCGGTTACATTTTGAAGAAATAAGGAAAACGCTCACACCTGAACTTGACCCTGTTCTGCCAGACGGTGCCATAAGAAAGGGGAATTCAGGTCAAGTGCGGTTTGATTCTGTCTGCTCCTCTGTGTGTGAGTATATTTTAACTATAGTTCAGTCCTCCCTATTAGACACACAGGCCACAACTCTGACACGGAGAGCACAGAAGTGAGACATTTTCATTATTCGTCAGCGCTTATTTGCTCAATCTTACTGTCCTAAAGACTAGAGTAAAATCACAGACAACTACAGTCTGGAGGAAGCTTGTAGTTCATTTATAGATATTTGTAAGTTTGTAATAGGTGGAAAAAAAGATCTGAGGGCATCTGAGGGCATCTAAATCCATCGTCAGGATAACACTGAACAACAAGAGTTTGCATGACAGGCCTGCAAGGACAATACTCCCCAACAAGAGAGTTTAAAAAAATAAGAGGAAAATATATATATTAAAAAAAAGCATAAAAACCTTATCTCATGTGGAAAATCTGGTGGTGGTAGTGTTATGGCTGGCTTTGCAGGATCTCGGCCAGAACTGCTGCCATCATTCATGAAACATTACATTTGGAACAAAGAGAATCCCTCAGGAAGATGTCACAGTCTCATGAGAAAGTCAGTCATGCAGCAAGACTGTGGCACTCACCACACACACCATTCCACAAAAGAATGGTTTTAGAAGAATAAACTTAATGTTTTTGGAGGGACAAGTCAAAGTCCCGACCTAATCCAACAATTCTAGTTCAAATGGCTTCTCCTTGTTTGCATTTGGGAAAATTGGACAACATTTTAGGTCAAGCTTATGCTGAAGTATTGGAAATTGTGATAGTTTGCTTGAAAACACATAAGTTAAAGCCTGTGTTCCCCATTCTAAAAGTCATAAGAGGGTTTTGTTCAGCACTCACCCTTTTTTCCACCTCCCTCCTGCTTCACAGTAATACATTTACACACATTTACACCTCAGAGCCACCCAGTGCAGCCACACACTTTCAATAATCTCACCAGGGGTTTTGTGCTCTGCTCAACTGCATCTCAGTGTAGAGTTGCAAAGTGAGGAGAATACACTTTTGTGCCATTTTTTGCCTCAATCCTCCTGTCACAATTCCGCCTCTCTATGACTTGCCCCACAGGCATCTAAGGCAATGGGCAGAAAACTCCTTTACGTCCTCATTCCTAAAACTCCACCCAGCCATCTCCCAGCCCAAACAAGTTTAATTCACAACCATAGTGGGAGATAATCAAAGCTGCTGTTTTTGCTCTCTGGTGGGACAGATAAAATAGTAATTAAGATAAACTTACATGGTGCCCTTTCTCTACATCTTGAAAGCACACAGGCTTTATTGACATTGCCAGTGTGAATCTTGTAGCGGTATTGGGGAGTTGGCAGGAGCTCTCCTTCGTGTGTACCCTCTAACTCATTTCCCAGGGTTTCACGGCAAACTAATGGCCAAATGAACACTAGCTTACACTCCACCTGGCCTCATTACACATGACTTGTTTTACTATTGTGCTCAGCATTAAGCCAATATTGATACCGATGATACCGAAACCACTCACCCCTCTCGTGTAAAAGCTCTGGGTCGTGGTAAGGGAGTTGGTAAGGGGCTGTATACCGATCTATACCCCCCCTGGAGGATTGTAAAGATCAAACAAAATTAATTAAGATCCTGTTAGTCTAAATGACTTGTCTGAGGCCCACCCTGCCCACTGGATGAAATGCTCAGTCTCATCAGATGCATACTAATGACTGAGCTGTTGTTATCTTGGCGTGGGGTGTTAAAATTGGCTGACTTGCTGCTTTCCAGATGATTGTATGCTATCCACTTTGGGTTCTGCGACAAGCGTGGCAGTTGGCTTGGGACATGTGGGGAAAATAAATTAAAAAAGCAAGAAGCCAAACGCATGATAAAAATTAAATAATTGCCCCCCTAATTATCCTCATCGTTCTCACTCAATGTCACATGGAGAAGCTGGCAAGGCTCTGCAGGGAGTGAGGAATGAGTCTGGGGCTTTTTTTTTGTTGCTGTGTAAACTGGATTAGTGCTCTGCCTGTCCCACCGTGGCAGGGGAGTGATTGGATTAACGGTGTGGAGAGCACAGACGCATGGCAAGGGGATAGATTACTAGCCCAGTTGGACTGTTCGATGGGCGCTCCGCGGCCTGCAGGGGAGGCCCCAGACATCTTAAAGGGCCCCGATAACCATCTAGACACACTTACACTCCTTCCTCTTAACCGTGCTGCTATCTTTGCTCTCCCAGCTCAAACAGAGGCGAGCATAAGTTCACTCTTAGAGGCTCTGATGTCCATTAGGTTTCTACCTGCTGCACTGCTGCCAAGTGGAGATAAAGTGGTATCTACTCAGGATGCTGCATGCTGGTGGGCGGTGAAAGTTTCTGTAGGTTTTCAAATCTCTCCCTCTCTCACACACACATAAGGTGCACTATTGCTCACATGTAATGTAATATTTTAATATTCTGCGCTCTTGGGTTTGCAATAATAACCCGTGCACATGGTTTTCCATAGTTTTTTTGTTCTATTTCTCCTGGTGGCACTTGCCGGGCTTCGTAACTTTGAGATGAACCCATTTTAACACTTTTTTCTGTTTTACAGTTTTATGCCAAACCAAGCAAACCAGATGCTATATCATTAAATATACCAAACAGGTAAAAACAGTGCCATCAGTCTCCTTCTCATATCAAACTGGAAAGCCATGAAAGGTATTCACTTTATCAAAACTGTGATCAGACAAAAGAGTTGAATGCTGGGCCAAGAGATGGAAAAAAAACTGGAGAGGATGAGCAAACGTTTTTTCCATCTCCTCATGCAGAAGTAATAAATATGGCCTGTGTACTCATTAGCAGCCAGCTTCATACAGTCTTGAGGAGCTTGCGCTTGATAAATAATGTAGTAGAGGAGCGTCTGTTTAATCTCTGCAACATGAGAAACCTGGGGACCATCCTTCAGAGAGGAGCAGCACAGGTTAGCAGAGTCACAAAGAACACCAAGTCCTTGAAACGGAGTCATCAGTAACAGTAACATTTTTCACGTAGTTTAGTAATCTCTGGTCTGCTTTCAAAATCACATACAGTGCTGTTCAAAAGTTTGGGTTCTAGACTTTATTTTATGCTACCAGGAAAACAGGAAATAGGTGCAACAGATAACTGAAATGTGTTCAAATATAAATGGAGATACGGTATTTAAGGAAAAAACCTTGAAATTCAATATGTAATTCAATAGGTATGAGCACCTTTATTCTGCAACATAGCCCTCTTAGACAAGCTTTTTTGTGATTTATTTAAGTAGTCTTCAGGAAATGTTCTCCTGCTTTCTTGAAGGACATCCAAAGCTCATCTTTGGATGTTTGCTGCCTTTTCATCTGCTCTCTGTCAGGATTATCACACACTGCTTCAATAATGTTGAAGGAGGATCCATCCCTCCATAAGACCTGTGGTCACAGATTTTCAGTCCACCTTATGTGTCATTTGGCATATCTCAGCCTTTTCTCCCTGTTTCCCTTCCTTAAGTACTGCCACCTGACCGCCACCCTTCCATGGAGACCATTTCTGATTTTTTTTTGAGGTTTCAGCAGATGGAGTCAGGTCTTTGCTCGATTTTTTTCACTGTACAAGCAACTTGGCTCTGTGTTGAAGAGGACACGCAATACAGAGAAAGCTGTTGTTTTACAATAGGAAGATAATACCTCCAATAATCACACATGTGAGCTAAAGGCTGCATGAGCACCTTCATTCTGTTAAAACAAAAACAAAACAACTGCCTTCGGTCACCCCCTTTGTCGTTCACCCTTAACACACAGGCACTTTTAGAGTATTCACTTTCATTTTCACCCACCTAAACATACATAATTCAGAAGTCAGGGAAACTTTTCCTGATGTAAAAAAGTCCACACAGCAGAGCTGCCGTTGGCCTGCGTGGGTTCTGCAGTTTTCTCTTCTCAGACAACAGAGAAGCGTATTCAGTGCAGGTGGAGCAGATGGATGTGATTTAGGACAATATTCGTCTCCATCTCTTAGTTGCTCCCTCCTGCAGTAAAGTGTCTCAGGAGTACCAGAGGCCAGCAAGCGCCGATACGACTAGTCAGCAATGGGTGGACTGTACTCTTGGCAGTATGCTGCTATTTAAGAATCACTCAACACAGGTAAAGTGTCCAATACTGTTCAGAGTTCCTTTTCTGTGGGCCCTGTCAATATTCCTCAATGTAGGCGTGCAGTGATGGTTTCACAATGCTCCAAACAACAGCTTCACACAAAGAATGCCACACACATCCAAGTACACACAATTTTCACTGAGACTCTTAGTGTATTACAAACCATTTCTTGTGTTTTTTGTTAATTAAACAAACTGATTATTCATTAAATTATTCAGCCATCTGAAATTCCCTCAAATTCACCACTTAGTGTGCTACAAGAAGCCCACATTCAGCTGAAATAGTTGCTCATGACTCAAGTCTTTCTACTAAACCGTTGCTGTGAGCATTTTCATTTTCTCTAGTCACCTTTTTATTCAATCAAGAGGGATGTACTCAGTAAGCGAGTTTAACACAGCCAGGCTTTCTTTGTGTTAACTGGCTTGATGAAACCTAAACCCCCATTCAGAGATAACAGGTACCACAACACTGGTGGCCATCTTTCTTTGTTTACTTTTCTTCAGACAACGTTGCTGCGATCGAGAGAGGAGTGCAATCAGAAAATTGTTAGTTGTGCAAAGTAGGAGGTGATTACCTGCCTGCTGTTTCTGTGTGGCTGCACAAAGCTCTGAAGATTCTATTTTCATTCTCAAGAAATGCATTCAGATCTCATAATATTCAAACAACACCTTAATCTCAGACTAAATCAAAGTGAAATTAAGTTCAATGATTGAGTTTTCTCACAGTACACCTGGTCAGAAGGGTTACTTTTAAAGTTAGCAACTACTTAATAGATTAAATGCAGAGAAGATGTCACTGTATTAAATTAAAATTTGGCATTGTCTACATTCACTGGCCATCTTTTAAGATGGGGGTAAAATGAATGATTTTTCTGTCTCTCATTTGAGAATTTTATGTTTATTCAATGTCAATCAAGTGATTTCAGATTGGTTATAATGTCAGGCTTCAACACACTGCAGATTCAATAATTGTTGCTTGACGACATTTAAACGTTGTTTCAGTCTGACATTGCAGTCTGGGATATCATCAAGAAACGAATCAGTGAAAGAGAGGTGCATTTTACGGACAATTTAATCTGAAACTGAACAGAAACTGCTCTGGCGCACTCCTCAGTATTTGAGAGGATGTACCAAACAGCACAACAAAATATGTTGTATACAACTGTTGCTAAGATTGAAAATGAATGACTACAGAATGTCTGCCTGCAGTACACAAAAACATATGAGAAGCAAATAACAGATGTGGAGACTTACATAAACAGATTCTACCCGTTTTTCAAACCTCTATAGACCAAATGTCTTTTTTCCCAGCTAACCCCACTGTTAGCCTGGGCAGAGTGTAGATGTGCATGCGAGTATCCTGCTGATTCTTCTCATCTGTCTGTGAGGAGCATAATGTGCTTGGGGGCTCACCTCTCACCCCCAAGGTCCACCCTCCCCCCGCACAGACCGCTTAAACTACCAGCAGGAGTCTCAATGTCAAGAGCACGATCCCTCACCGGCTTCCCACTGATGAATACAACCAGTGTGAGGGCCCTGTACCAGAACCTTAACCTCACACCATTCATATGCTCCCATATTGATTAACTACATCTTTGCCAATCACACTTTAACAAACTCAACATCACACAGCTCCCTGTTGCTCTGTTAGACTTTATATCAGTTGAAAGTCTCTGTTTACTCATAGCACTTATGTACAGTATATTAGGCTTATAATTGTTCAGACAAGAACAGCCAACTGAACCAGTCTTCCAGCTGAGTGCTATCTGCCTGCTAAATGAGTTGTGAATGAAGCAATTAGATGAGCTTCTCTGGAGCCAAAACAATGCAACACGCTCAGTTCTATCCTTTACTTGTCCACTGAGGCCTACCTGAGCTAAACACTAAAGTAACGTTACAGATGGATTTCTTTGTTAGCACAATGTCTATGTAAGATTCCCAGCATGGTTTGTGGGTATCGTGGTTGCCATTTAGTTGACCTGGATGAAGCTGAAAGTGCATTCATCCATTTATCCAACCTCATAAAGAGCTTAATGCTAAACCGTTCAAGAGCTTTGAAATTACATCTCAGAGGGGTGGCTGGCAAATGAATATCGTGAAGCTATGTCACAGAGCTCAAGAAATGATTTTACAAGTGCAATACGACATCCTGTTTTGCTGTGAAACTGAATTTCACAGGCAATACTGAAGTGTATTTACTAAACATACATAGTAAAAAAGTATAATACACCAAACATCTGGTCCTGACAGATCTGAGATAAATACTATCTCAGATGAAAAACAACAGGACATTGTGCATGTTGTCATCGCTGAACAAAAACTGAGTCAGAACTCAGAAAAACTAAATACATCCCATGATTCAACACCTTTTTGAACCACCTTCAGCAGTAAAAATAATAAGTAATCATCTTCTGTTTGACGTTATCTGTGTCTCACATTGTGAGAAATGCACATCTCTCTTAAGGTCCAACACAGCATAAGCCCACATTCCCCCGTGCTTGACGGTTGGTATGAATATGAGGAGTTTGTGTTGATATGCTGCATTTGGTTTTCTCCAAACGTGCTGCTGTGCTTTATGACCAAACATCTCCACTTTAGTCTTGTCTGTCCAAAGGACACTTACAGATGTTTTGTGGTTCTAACTTTACGAATCTAAGCCATACTGCCATGTTCTTTTTAGAGAGAAGAGGCTTTCTCTGGACTATTCTGCCAAATAAGCCATACTTGTTTAATCTTTTATTAATCACGCTGTCATGAACTTCAGCACTTAACAACTTTAACAAGCTAACTGAGGCCTGTAGAGTTCTGGGAACATTCGCAGCTGTCTTGAATGTTTTCCACTTACTGTTTTCTCACTGTAGAATGATAGCCTCCAAATAGTTTGTAAAACCATAATTTCCGTTTTTATGGAGGTGCTCACGCCTGCTGATGATTAGATAATTACGTGAATTTGATTAGAAGCACCTGGCTGCTACTGACTCTCTCGATTCCTGTGGAAGCCATAAATGCGTGCTTAGTTTTTCACTCACTGCCGCTTCATTTAGGCTTGGCTTTTGTTGAATACAAAATGGCACAGAATAATATGTCATGTGGTGTTGTGTGGTGACCAGATTTTTATCATGTCCTGAAACCTTAGAAATTAAAATAAGGTGTTCTTTATTTTTCACATGACAGAATGGTTTTTTTTCCATTCTAGTTTTGGTCTAAACAGTCTCTCACCATCACTACTTGATCTGTTTTTAACACATGACTAAACAGATTGTTTTTCATAGAAGGAGTCAACGATTGCACCTCATGAGACAATTTTTTTGTATAAATCCAAAGAGACCAATCGTACAAAATGACCATCCGGCATTGCACAGAACACGCAGAATCCTAACATAATTCCTCCACAACCTAAACAAATATTCAGGTTTTATGGCAGTAATATACTCATCGCACAGATGGTGTGCATGGAGAAGCCATGGAGCAGGCACAGAATACAACTCCCTCAAATTTCTGAACAAATCATTTTATGGGTGCTGAGCGGCTCGCACAGCAGGCAAGTGCTCCATGACTGCTGGCATTGCCCCAAGCAGCGTCCAAACTGGCCCAGCTGTCAGGCTGGGAAAACATTATCTGGTTTACCTAAAGTCATTTCACAAGACCTTGCTATTTTAAGCAGCCAGATCTCTAGCAGCCTTCACTCCACTTATTTGTTCAGCAAAAATACTATATTCTTTAGCTCAGCAGTTGCTGCCTGGTTTGCAGCATTCATAGTCGCTAATCGTGTTAAACAGTAGAACAGACATGATTATGAAGCAATATAAACAAGCCCCAAAGCATCACGCTGGAAGCTCAGCAGGCTCATCTTCCACCACACGGCTGCAGCGCTCCATCCTCGACTGATTGTATGAGGCTTGGTGTGAAGGCCCCAGGCTGCATGGGGAAGGGAGAGCTGTTAGCTCTCCTTAGATGGAAAAAAACCGGGAACATAAACTTATAAACAAGATGACATGTGAGCGCAACAGCACTTACCCATTAGAATGATCTTTTTTTTCACAGCCCCAGAGGCTTTATTCAGAGTTGTTTTGAGCCTAATTAGAGACCAAGTAAAAAGTACTGTGAACTAAATTTACTTTTTGTGATTAGAGATTCTTTAAATTAAAATGAACAGCATGTTGACAGCTGAAGGACCCGAAAAGTTGACAAGTTTTATCTTCACACACAGTGTGGAGGCAAGGTGCCTGTGGCAGAATTAACTGAGGCATGGCAAAAGCTCAAATGTTTCCGGAGTCAGTGACAATAGGACTTCTACACAGAAGATTAAATCAATATTAAATGACAAGCACAACAATTATGATGGCTGAGGCTTACCCTGTAGTAGTCGCTGCTGTAGATGTCTCTTGACATGCCAAAGTCTCCAATCTTGACCAGCAGGCCGTTGCCCACCAGGCAATTGCGGGTTGCCAGATCTCTGTGCACAAAGTGCTGGGAGGCCAGGTAGACCATGCCTGAGGCAATCTGGGTGGCGATGTGCAGCATCTGGGAAAGTCCCAGCTCTCCGTTGGACTGCAGTGGTTGTCCATCAACCAGGATCATGGCATCGGGGCCGTGGGCTCTGGGTTACAAAGAATAATGCCAATCAATTTAATAAACTAGTATTGATGATGGTGATCTTGTCTCTCAGTTTCCCATGTCTCTGTGAATGCACCATCAGCAGCTTAGGCATTACAAAAAAAAAAAAAAACTTACTAACTGTCTAAACAGAAGTCAATATAAGCAACAATTCTAAAATATTCGGTTCTGAAAACTTAAACAAAACTCAGAGGAACTGAGCAACAGTGAATCCCAGGAATTACTAAGTGAGTTTTGACTGGAGTAATAAGCTGCTGGTTGGTTATGTGTTGCAGTGTTCTACCACCCTGGGCCAGGTCAATATACTGGCAACAAGATTATGTCTAAAAGAGAGATCAGTACCAACTGACGGCAACTAAACGAGGGCAATGCTAGTCTTTTAGAATGAAATTACCAGTCTATCAGTTTGGTGTTTTGTAGTCTGAGCTCAATTTGTTGTATGTCCTAGTGTTAGCTCTCAGGCTAACACATGGACATACTGTAATAATAATGTGGTCCCAGAGTTTTTTCTACTGTCAATCTTAAAAGAAGCAGATTTAGCAGAAGAGAAGGGTTGAGTGTAGTGAGAAGTCAAATTGTATAAAAAAAACAGGTCACTGTGAACAGTGGTGGAAATTCGTGGTGGAAAAGGGAGCAGTTGTACTGCCTTTCTGGGATATTTTGACCAAAGGTTATTACACATATTTCATCAAGACCACAGAAGATTATCTGCTTGTGAAAAAAAGACATAATACGTTTCCTTCAACGGTCCCGCCATTAGAAGAGAATCCTCTACTGATGACTTAAAAAGTCTGTATGAAGAATCCCAGGTTCTGTCTGTAGCAGCCCAAGCAGTGCTGCAGCAGCACGCCCTTACTTGCAGGGTGTTACAATTTTTATATTCCTCTTTTATAACTTTCACAGCCTCCGTTGATAACTGCATGTAGTTATCTAATGGTGTGCTCAGTTTGACAGAATGCTGAACAGGGCTGCCCCTTTATAATCTAACCCAAAGCTCCATACAGCACTACAGTAATAAACCCGTGTGCTCACACTATTCGTGTCTGTTTCTACTTATTGAGTATCATTAGCATAATAAAGAGAGAATGTGAGGAATATTAACAAATTAACTGCAGCCTGCAAGCCCTGCTTTAATAGCACTGATAAACTTATGCGTCTGCACTGTTGTGATTAATTCTGGGGCTGTAATATGAGCTTTGTAGCCACTTTTTTCTCTTTTAATACAAAACTTGTATTTTTTTATGTATTCCATCATGTTAAGAATTCTAAGTGAGGTTCTGTAATTTCATCAAGATTCTGTAAGTCGTACTTTTGCCAGAATAGGTTGACTGCAGGTTTCTGGGTGACAATGAAGAACTAATTTCCTGTGAAGAGTCCCCTGCTGTTCTCATCACCTTCTTGTCACTGTAATTACAGACCAGACGCCGCACAGGGAAGACTGCAGCTCTGTCTCAGCCTGTTTCTCTGTCTCCATTTTGGAATTCTAGTGCAATTCAGTGTTCTTTTCTTTCAGCATGTGTGTGCGTATGCGTGTGGAAATTCAGCTCCAGAATAAGGGAATTAGGTGAGCTTTTTTCTTCTTAGCATTTCTCTCTTGTCTCTCTTCTTGTCTAACAGCCAGTGGCGGCTAATTAAGTGCACACTGCCCTCCACTGATCTGAAGGTTGAGTTGGACCCGCACATCTGATTTCCTGTTTACTCCCATTGATTCCCTGCTCATCTCATCTTTTAAATGTGACCAAAAGGACCAACAGACCAAGAATCAGCCACGTCTTGCACCTTGCATGAAAGAATTTCATCATTCGCAACATTGCCTTTCATTTCAGGAATGATTTCCCAACAGAAAATCTTCATGCACTCTTGAGTCCATGCACACACATGCGCACACACTCACACTCAATCACAACATGTCATCTTTTCAACCAATGCTCAAATTTAAAAAACAAGAAAGACCACACACACACACACATGCTGCAGCTGCTGTCATCGCACTTGAAATAGCACTCTTCTATCTCTGACTTCTCTCGAGCACACTGACATCAACTACAGTCAAGTCTTCCATTACCAAAGCATTCATTGTAGCTGCATCCTGTCGCTTTTGTTGAAACTTATAGAGGTCACTTCCTTCTGCTCAGACTCACAAATATGGAACAAAAACATTGAAGTGCACATGTTTGCAAAAACAGAGAACTGTGAGAGGGTCTGGAAAAGATGTTAATGAAGTTGTAAATTTCCATACTTTCGATTAGTCCAAGCAGAGCAGTTATGGCACACACACATTTGCATTGTAATTAAGTTTTCACCTATCACCGTGCACTGCCACTCTTCTGATATAATCAAAATTTTCTGTGTGAAATAATGCAACTTCATTGAAATATTGACCTTAGGAATTTGTTGAGGTCTCCATGCTTCATGTATTCGAACACCATGATTAGCGGATCTCCATCAACACACACCCCGTAGAATTTAACAATGTGGTCGTGCTGCAGGTTGGTCAGCAGCTCTGCCTCCCTCTGGAAGTCCTTCCGAGCAGACAGGTTGGGATCTTTAAGTGTCTGAAAGGGAAAATAAAAGAGTGAAATTCACCCAGTGAGGAGAAATGAATATTACCAGAGATGGCTTGGTTAATTTGGTTAATTTGGTTAAGTTGGTTGAGCTGCCATGACCCGTTTCATTCCAAAGGCTGAAAGATGCAACATTTTTTCACCCGACTTTGGCAAAACCTCAAGCCTTTGCCTCTCATGAATAACCGTTAAAGTCAATTGCTGTTTGATGGTTAATGTAAATTAATATCTGTTACATTTTTGTAATCATTCAGCGGTGAGTCATCAACTTTCTTAACAACTCTTGAATCAGTACCTAACATAAATTCTTGCACTAAAACTTTTCTATTAACTATTTCTTTGTTTTTAAATCTCGGTCTTGGCTGTGTCCATCCCTAACATAACTGTATATGTAGTTATTTACATAACTACATAACTTTTTTCTTTGGATTTACTGTTTTACTTTGCTGATGTTCCTTACTCTTGCACTGCAGCCATTTGTACATAATATGTTGATAACATCTGATTTTCAGTACATGATTTATTATGACCAAAGGCATTTGCACTAATGACAATTCAGCTTTTTTTTTTGTTTTGTTTTTTTTGTCTAATTTTTGCGTGCAAATGAATTACACTCATAGTATGTGCTACGACATTTTACAAATTGAACAAAATCAATATTGCTTTCTGTGAATGGCCCCATTATCATCAATCAAGGGAGGTCAGGACACCTCTAATCTGTACAGAACATTTTTTAATTCTGATCGTTTGTAGATAAAGCCCTTAATTCTAATCTATATTATTTTTAAAGTACTTATATTGTTCATATTTATCTATGAAACTTCCATACATGCATATCATTTATACGTCCGTCCATCCATCCATCTTCTAATTTTACATTTATCATTCTCCCTCATACTAAGTTGTAGCTTGTGCTCTTCTTGTTTTTGCTGCATTCCCTCAGTAAACCAATTAGTAACCTCGATGTTGGTTTGAATTAATAATAGACAAGGTGCTTTGAGTAAAATGGCCTGACAACACTTTGATGGATTACCATCACATTTGGTGCTGAC
Organism: Leuresthes tenuis; assembly: GCF_036924035.1. Taxonomy (NCBI): domain Eukaryota; kingdom Metazoa; phylum Chordata; class Actinopteri; order Atheriniformes; family Atherinopsidae; genus Leuresthes; species Leuresthes tenuis. The sequence goes on along the minus strand of NW_027325356.1, from coordinate 9,369,024 downwards.
ATTCAAGCTTCCCAACACATTATTTCTGGTACTAATTAGCATGCTAAACTAACATGTCTAACAAGCCAAACATTATCCACAAAACATCAGGATGACTCAATTTCTGTCTTTGTCAAATAAACTAAAAACTACAGCCGTTAAGCCGTGAACTCATCCAAAAGTGCTTGTTCAGTTTTCATATGCTCTTTATATATCGTGCATGTTTAAAAGCAGCAGGTTAGACTACTGTAACGGCCTGCTCACTGGGCTCTCTAAACAAGCTGTAAGACAGCTGCAGTGCATCCAGAATGCTGCTGCTCGAGTCCTGATTCGAACCAGGAAATACGACCATATCAGTCCAGTGCTCAGGTCTGTGCACTGGCTTCCTGTCGCTCAGAGAATAGACTTTAAACAAGCTCTGCTCGTGTACAAGTCTCTTCATGGTCTAGTGCCAAAGTACATCTTTGACATGTTAAAGCCATATGAACCAACTTGGATTCTGAGAACCTCACCTGCTGGAGCCCAGAGTCAGGACTAAACAAGGTGAGGCTGCGTTTTGTCACGATCTACATTTTGATCCATGTCTTGTCTCGTCATTCCCTGTTTTATTTTTTAAATCACTAACTTTGTCTTCCCTGATTCCAAAGTGTTTCCACCTGTTCCCCATGGCTCCTCATATGTTCAAATAGTCTGCGTCTCCCTTCTCTTGAGCCAGTTTGTTGCCTCTCGTCATGAGCCTCATTCTAGCGTTCTTTTCCACAGTTATCCACAGAATCCTTTAGCCTGCAGTGCAGCGATCCTCCTGCAGAGCGTATCCTTTGTTTATTGATCATTTATTCTTTAGACCTAGTTTATTCACAGTCAGTTTTCATAGCCTGTTTTGTTCCTCCCGTTTGGAGAGGTTTGGATTGTTAACATTTCATAGAAACCTCTGTAAGTGGAGCGAGTTGTGTTCTGTCACGTTAAAGGAGTGCTCAAGTTAATGTTAAAGTCTCATAGTGCCTCTGTTTTCTAAAGAGTGTCTTTTGTTTAAGTCCGCCTCAGTGAGAGAGCGCAAGTGGAGAGTTTGTTGGTTGTTAATTTTCATAGCCGCACTCTCAACAAACGTAGTTATTGAGGAGAGCGTGTTAGGAGTTTCACAGCCTGATCGCTTTGCTCTGTCTGGAGATCCTCCTGCTGATTGTTAAAAATAAAACCTCTTGATTCTGAACTGACCCTGCATCTGTGTCCTGTCTCCTGAGGCCTTGACACGTTTCAGTTTTATGCTCCTAAAATCAGGAACAGTCTTCCAGAAGATGTGAGACAGGCATCAACTCTGACAACTCTGTTTCAATCCAGGCTGAAAACGGTTATTTAGCTGTACAAATGACAACTGAAAGTATTTAATCTGCACTCTTTACTTTTAATTTAATTAATCAATGATTATTTTTGTTTTATGGAGTGATTTTATTTACCTTCTTGTTTTTTTTTCCCTTCTCTATGTAGCTGTAAAGCACTTTGAATTACCTTGTATGAATTGTGCTCTATAAATAAAGTTGCCTTAAAAGGCATGATGTAAACCATTATAATCACTCTGTAATGTCATTTATGTAGCTGTTAGTGAACATGAACTGAAAGGTAAAAAGACCACTCAAAGGACTTTACAGTGAAAGCTGCAATTATCCATTTTTACAAGCATTCACATGGTGCTTTTTGATTGCATACGACTCCCAGAATCACACTCCTACATCAGTAGTCTAAATGTTTTCATTCTAACATCTGTAAAAGACTTCTTTCCACAAGAAAGCTTAACACTGAGTATTGTAGCTGTCAAATGGGATTGGAATAGAAATTCAAACCCACACTGTTTCTGTGCAAGCACTTTCGGGACAATTTCAACAGATGCTTCAAATTTGACAAAATCCCACATGGTGGTATAACTTGCACTTCCATCACAACATTATGTTGGCTTATATTAGTTTGCAAGTGTGTGTGCATGCAGGACAGGTGACTATGATGAAGAACTGCAGTTTAAAAAACTAAATGGGAAAACCTGAGTGACTAAAACATTTGACAACTGAGCGCAGCATTCTGAAATAGCTATGGTTGTTCTTCCTAACTTCCTAACTTTGTGATGGAATAAAAATGAGCCGTCTCAGAATAAACTAGAGGACCTGCAGGCTTCACATCTCCAACTGTTTAGCAAAGTGATCAACTTTAACTTTGACTGTGCCTTGATTTTTGAGGACCCGTGCAATACAGCATTCATTGATTTCTTTATTAAAACAACATTTTGTTTGCCGCTTAAGAATTCTGTGACATTGAGCACTTAAAGGTAAAAGATGTTCCTGCCAGAAACTGCAGATGTCATTAAATCAACAGGTTTCAATTCTGAGATTGCCTCTTAAAAGTAAATCCTGCTGCTGGGTAGCAAGAACGAGTGTGTGCTGATTAAACAACATTTTCCATACAATTTAGTAATACGGCACACACTAGGTGGTAGTCAATTTCTATACTCTTCAAAATCTTGGACATGCTGTCGTTTTGAGGCCAGCAATCACTCAAGCTGTAATGTTTGGGGAGGAAAAGTGCAGCTGCAGCCACTGCACATAAAAACTGATCTGATTGGTAACAGAATGAAGCACATAGGTGCTTTGAACCTGCCTTTGAGGTGGAGAGCACATTAAATACCAAATCTTGATGGGATGTCAGTTAAAGACACCAGTGTCAGAAAAAAAGGAGAAGGAATAAATTACAGCAAGAACCCTCCTTATTATGGCCTCTTTCTTGGGGAAAAAATAGACTCTTGACACTTCATCAGCAGCAGGAAAATGCACAGAGTTGCCGCTCTTGATCTCCTTGGCCTTGGGTCCTGTTTACCCAGCCTGCTGCTTACATTATCCCAGATGCAATGACCTCAGGATGAAAATGCCTTCACTTGTATGTGCTCCTCTTTTCAGTGAAGTGCTGGCAGTGTTTGAGATGTACGACAGGGCAGGTAAAATGGCCATAAAATTCTATTACCAAATCAAACCAAACTCTTAAGGAAATGTTTTCTCATCTGGGCACTCTTCCAAAACAATACCTTCAAAGTGCTTGACAACGATAAATTAAGGGAAAGCGCTGCAATGAATGTTCTCTTTGTTGACCTTTAAGAGTGTTCAGAGAGCTTCTTCCTGCTTCATCACAGGCAGGAAGGAGTTCAGATGGAGATGCGCATGACACTGTGTTTTAAAGAGGTTACCGTAGAGGAGATTTTCTTTTTTCCTAGAACTACGAGAAAGCAAAAGAGGCAGCAGCCAGATACTCAGTCACCTTCATCTGATCTCTTTCACTAACTTCTCCTGCTGTCAAGGTCTCTTTTGCTGAGTCTGCAGCCTCATATTGAAAATCAACCTGCTTCACATTCATACCGCTCTGTATTCTCACACTGGGAGCTGCCAAGCGCAACTTAATATTGAGCTGGATGATAGCGCTGCGAGGTGCCACACTGTGACAACAGTTGCTCACATCTTTTCTAAACAAATCATCCAGTTCACTGGGGTATTACCTTTGTTGTTGTTTTTGTTGTTACATCCCGTCTGAGACGGGATTTTCCATTTGACAGAAGTTGCTCATATCGCAGCAAATTTTAGGGTACCCAGCCCCATCAAAAAGAACACTCAGTAGACCATATTTACACTGAATAAAAGTCAACTTTGGAGTGACTTATTGATTTATCAAACCATGACTGGGACAAGTAGCTTAGCTCAAATGCTATACCATTTCTAAGATGCAGAAGTTTGTGTTTTAGCTTCTTGCCTTTATCAGTGATGTGGTTGTGTCACATTTTGCTTTATGTGATTGTGTAGCGCAAATATTTTAGCAAACACAATACTTCCTAAAATGAAAAGTAGGATTCATTTGACAGCCAGACTTGTTACAATGGCTGGTGGGGGCGTTGACACATGCAAATAAAGGCAGAAATGTTTAAATTTGCATGACAAAGAGGAAAGTTCTCGGTTTTTACTACTTATTTCTAATCAGTTCAATTAAATAATAAACATGCTGATTTTAACACTTTGTTGTTCTAGAATAAGCATTTGTAAGAGTGACATATTATTGTAAAATGGTGCAGTGATATGTATTCATTTGGTATCTATGCACATCTTTGACAAGAAACACCCTATAAACAACAGGGAAGTTTATATCGAAGTAAATTCAGGGAGAATCCTAACTTGATATCATTCAGGAAGAGTTAAGTGTGTAGTACTAGCTTGTCAAGCTACAAAAAACGACAGCAAAGTCGCGCACGCCTTTTAGAGATTACCGGGATTCTTATGGTAATACACGGGCTCATGTCTGACTCATATGAGCACACATGTATGCAGAAATAAGGCTGCTTAAGTCTGGCGCCCCATTTTTCATTTTAAGGCATTAAAATAAGGCATTGTAGAAAAATATGAGACACCATACTAATAAAAATGGTAATTATAAACAGAGGCCTGCCTCTAATAAAGCCTGGTGCCCTGAGCTGTTGAAGTAAATAAAGGCTTCGGCCTCTATTTAAGGAAATGTGGTATCCAACCAATTTCACAATGGGCTTTACAACCAGAAGGACTGACAGAACTGAAAGAAAAAGTGTTTTTTTCCATTAGCAGGCTGATAAACATCAGCTGTTATTTAACAGTGTGAATTAGAACACCTCTTCTGTACAGCTGTGGGATCAGTTGCTTATATGATAGCTGATTTTGTAGAAGTGCAGACTGGCCAACACATTGTTAAGAACATCAAGAATATGTAATCATAAGAGGTTGTGTGAATTTGGCTTTTCCAAAGATATTAACATAAAACTAATAGTAGAGACTCATTTAGTATGATACCAAATTAGACTGCTTGTTGGGTGAAGCTGTGCAGCTGACTTAATGTGCTGGGAGGAACCGATGAAATGTGGAACTAGTGTAAAGAAGATTGCACACGCTAAGTGGAGAAGACAGCAGAAGCCAGCAAGAGGAGCTACTTGGTGAGTCGTGCTGTTGTTGCAGACCTGACATGTTCCGTTTATGTCTGTGATAGTATGAACACAGATTAGCCTTCATGTCTTGCTCAAAGATGTAAAACTATATTAGAGGTAAACTCAGTTTATTTGGATTTCCATGAAAATACCACACAGATCTGCAGTATAAAGCCTAAAGTCTAATTAGTCGAAACTAATTATGCTGCCTGATGCTATTTCAGCCTTATATCTGTGTGACACTGCAAATACAAATGGTCATGTCCGTTTCCATTGATATTCCGGCACTCATACAGTGAGTCTCTCTACAGATAGGACTGCAGCCGTGTGTACTAAAGATTGCATTCATCTAAACTTTTAATAGTTTATTAATTGTTTAAAGTGACAGAACGTGAATTAATTACCATTCTACTAGCATCAACATGCATTCTTGTATAATTTAGCTTTTTCTACTTAAAAATAGTCTCTGGTTAAAACATATACGACTAAATCAAATTAAAATTTGACCCTTGAAATGGCATAGAGTAATGAGACAGGGCAGTCCTGTGCTATCTGCTGTGGACGTCGCCAGATTCAAATATTTATAGATCCACATCAAATTAATGAGAATCTACCCAAATCATCTTAAGAGTTTAAGAGGTTTCTTTCATGGCAAAAACCTTAAAATGCACATATTCTAGGATCACAGTTAAGATTTTAGTGGATTTATACGTGCCGGAGTGGGACTAATGTGCCGTTAAAACACACACTTACACACGCACTGACAGCCACACACTGAAGATGTACCTTGACAGCCACCAGCATCTTGTCCTTGGTGGGGCTGAGATTGTAACATTCTGCCAAGAAGACTTTACCAAAGGCTCCCTCACCCAACTCCCTCTTCAGGATGATGTCTCTCCGCTTTATATGCTGGACGACTGAAACAAAACAGAAAGAAACAGGGTTTTTTTCATCTCTTTCTTAAAAATTCTGTCGTAGTACATTTTTATTAGGCAGCAACTCCGCTATGCTGACAGCAAAACATGATTAGAGGGAGCATCTCACCACCAAATGTTTCTACCTGTGAGGGAGACAATATGAGGACTGACGGGATGCAAGCAAAAAGAAAAAAAACAGTAAGTGAAGCTACTTTTTTTAAACTCAAGGCATGAGCTCAAGATTTTAAAGACACAATGTCATACGTCACGCTGAATCACAGGGGTTTTTCTGTTTGTTGCCATGGCTATAGCATATTTTTCTAGGTTAAAAAAAGAATTCTTACAGAATGTACGACGTTGTCAATGTGTGTGAAAAATGTTTTTAATGTTTTTAACTTTGAAGCTACTTAAGATGGAACATCAGGAGCATCATGGTTCAAGTGCTTTTAAATCTCTGAAGTGCAAATAAAGTGCCAGATGACCTGCCGAGCCACAGATCTTTTATCTGGATTCCCTGGTTTTACTGTCAGCACTGAGACACCACAGAAGGATATTGTCTAATGAGAATGGAATTGTAAAATGTTTATGGCTGAGAAATAAAGCTTCTACCTGTAGCTGAGCAGAGTGAGGAAAAGCAAACGCTTTGCCTCTCTCAACATCTATTTTTCTACAGTCCTTAAACCTCACTAACAAGGATAATTTACAAGTAGAAGGTTGTAGACGTTGAAAGTCTATATATATATATACATATATATATACATATATATTTACTGTCTGTGTACATGTATATATGCACAATGTTTGTGCTCGGAGCATGAAGGCTTATTCTTCTATTGATTAGCCTTAAAAACTGGCGGCTGCACAGAATAACTGTCTGAGTAAGTGACAAAGCTGCAGGAAAAGGCAGAGATAGCAAGACAGGGAACTGAGGGTGAAACGGAAGACGACGTACTGGGAGCTTTTCAACAGACCTATTCTTTGTGCCTCACTCTGAATAAAACATGACAGCTGGGAGGTTTACCATGAAAGCTGTGGTGCTCAGATAGAGCCGCACACATGGTTTCCACAACACATGTGGATAAAAAAATCACCACAGTCTATGAGGCCAGGCATCATAGCTTCAGCTGTGCAGTAGCTCTCTCTGTTATTGAATATTAATGAGATGTAACGAGTATGTGAAAAAATGACCAAAATAAATTGTATTGTAGCCATATATATAAGTGGCACTCTTGAATAGTATATTGTCAATCAAATCTAAAAATACAGGGAAATATAATGAATTCCCCAAAAAGTCCCATCAGCCTTTGTGAATCCATGATTTCACTTTAAAGTTACAGCAGTCTGCGCTAGGATCATAATTGCAAGGGGGATATCTAAACTATTAATCATAAGCATAATTATCACTAAGAAGGGTTTGGTACTATTTATCTTTTACCTTCTTTTACCTTCTGCCCACATACAAACTGTATGAGGTTCTAACTGTCTTTGGAATATGTGAATGAATTTATTTTTGCAGCTGCTTCAACAGACTCTTGATCATACACTGAAGAAACTGAGATCTGATGCGTTAATCTAGCAATGTATTTTCAGGCTTCCTATGTTTTCTTGTGAAATAAATCAAGTCTATAAGGTCCATGGTGGATAAACTAAGGATATAATCCATCCTCCATCTGTGCATTGTGTGAATTGAATTATGCTTGATGGTCGAGTATGCTGGAGTACCCAGTTGCACACAAGGCTACATGCACTAGGTCACAATAAACACTGATGTTTGCTCTTAGAACACATGATGTGTTGCATCTCTTACCCTTAGACCGTTTGATCTTTTTCTGTAGAATAATCTATTAACTTGCCAACTATTTCCAAGCGACCTTGGTTGATCCCTGCCTCCATCATTTACTGTTCATACTTGAAATTACTTGAAACAATTCAGAGAAGAATGCATATATAGTTGGGTTAGTTGTAGCCTGTGGTCTAAACAGACAAAAACTGCTATCAGAATTATTTGATCCAAAAATGGATTTATTTGAGCTGACAATGGCATCTCCAGCTGACTGTATTTGTCCATATATTGATCAATTACAGTTAATATTGTTATTTTGATGGTGCAGCATCCTTTATCACGTATTACCTACTGTCTCTTTAAGTCCCCTCTCTACTTCCTTATTGGCGAGAGGCATACTCAACTGTTCATAAGGCAGACATAATACAGCCTTGTTACACACAGTGATGTATATAACTACTGAAATATATGTGTGTGCTGCTAATGAGGGGCTTCAGGCTGCTCAGGGACAGCATCCTCCCAGATATAGAATTACTCTCACTGGTCTGTACTGTGGGCCTCGTACCTTTGCAGACCTTTTTATATGCACAAAAATCTATGAAACACAATGACGGAAAGGGAAGACACAAATTAAATAAAAACATATTACAATTTCCTCAACATTTCCATATCACTTCATTTTGTACAAAAACTGAATAATGTTTGGTAGGAAAAACATAATAAAGCAATTGCAGGATCCAGTTAAAGCTTTCACACAAGAATGAAATGCTGCACAAGACGAGCAATTCCAAAGTGGATCTCTTTGAAACAAACTTTAACCGTCAACATGCATTATGAAATATACAACTGACAACAGCAATGGTAAGAAGCTGCTTTGCTGAAGGTAGCAGACAAACATAATGTGTAAATTCATTTCTTGCACTTTTTCTCATTTGGTTTTGAAAAAGATTTAAAAAACACAGCGTCTTTCAATAGAATCATGTGTAATACTTTAATCTGACGCAAAACCAATTTCCAAATCATCAGGTCAACTAATACTTCCAGCGTGGTTGCCACCTTTGTTACTTACTTAGCAACTCTGCTAGATACGTAGTGATTTGATTTTTCAGACCTTTTAAGCATATTTTTGCTATCATGTTTTGTTTTGTCAGCTTCCTTTTATTTGTTTAAATACATCCATTTTTGCATTTCAGGCCTATAGCATGTTCCTAAAAAAAGAAAAAGGACTGTATGTGACCTTTTTAAAGTGCACTGATACAACCCTGTGCCATAACAAACTCTGGTTCCTACCATCTTTGGTTTAGCACATATTTCTTTGCAGAAAAGATCTAATATTAACTGCTACAACCACAACACACGTTTCCTGTGTCAATGCTGCATCTGCGCTAAGCTAACACGAGGCTTCTTTTTTACATAGTTAAGTTGTGACTGTGTTCTCTTGCCCATGTCGCTATATCAGCTATCAATGCACGATGACTGGGGGCTCTTAATGAAGAGCTGACAGAAGTATCCAGGATTATTTTATTCATATTATTCTGCACTGTAAAGGGGAATATTGAAGAAACACCCCTACCAATTTTTCTTTTAGGAATTTCAATGATTTTCACATGCATATGATGACAATCCAGAGAACCTTTGCTCCTCAAAGACTCAACATTTACCAGATACTGTTTTTGTACCAAAACATGATTACAATGGATTGCTGACGTCACCTGTTTGAAATGTGCTGCAAGCCTAAACTGCAACGATGGATGCATACCAAAAAATGACATATGTTGAGGTATTCTGTCAATGAAGTAAACGTCAAAACAAATGCAAGAATCGTATCATGTTTTAATGTCTGTTTGTATTTTTCATTTTCCCAGCCATCCCACGTCCTTTTGTTAGGGGGCTGAAGCTGGGGTCACTACTTACCAACCTACAGTATATTTTTCTTGTAATAAAAAAAATAAATCCTTGCAAAAAGTGCAAAACACTAACTTTTCCAAATGGTCTAATGCTCAGACATGGTATCTTTTGACTTCAAGCAAGTCTTAACAGTGTAAATCCTGAATTTTTCCATCACAGTGAGGCTGCCCCTGAAAGGAGCCTCTTCTCTCAAACAATAATTCAGAACAGAGATTACTTGTTCAGTATGACCATTCCTCTGGGTTTTTTTCTTTTGTCATTCCTTGAAATTTGCATAACCATCTGCTCATGAACATGTTGAGAAGGTAATTCAAAAACGCAAGGTTCCTCTGGTGTCTCTGTCAGACGATGTCATAACTACTATTTGTGAAATCACAGTGAAATATGGAGAAACGTCCCAGTTTGAAAGTAGATCGAACAGAAGCGTCTGCACGAGCTGGCAGCCACTTTGCTGGGTGAGAGCCCCACCAGGGACACTAACACATCACTGCTGTCAGAGCTTCATCCTCTAAAAATCTGCTTTCCCAGAGAGGAGGGAAAAAAAGTCAATACATGTACATTTTAATTCAGAATGTGTTTTGACAGGATTTGTAGGGCCAAATATCTCTGACACTCTCTCAGCTGAAAGAGGTGTGAAAAGTCTCAAGACCAAGCCAACATCTGTTCCCCACTGAATCCTGTTTCCACTTCTACTGTTGCACTTTCCATAAGCAACAGAAATAATCCATCTCCTCATTCCTTATGTTCCTTTTTTTCTTTTTCACTCCTTCGTCAGGTGTGATCATTCAAGCCTCATCATTTAAATGTCCTTAATGAGATAGTTGGTGACGTACCAAAAATGCAAACATTAGAAGGTTGTCATCTGTGTGTTGTATGTTGAGATGTTACACTTTTTCTTAGACTGATGTCTTATCTCACATGTGCAAATTTGTTCTTATCACATTTCATCAGGTTGTTTTGAGAACATCTCCATGTCTGACATTGTTATTATGTAAATGAATTTATTGTTGAACTAACTTGTCAAACGAACACACTACACTCACCACCATCCACATGAACCCTTTCTTCCCAGTCTAAGGCATTTGAGCTGCAGTCGCTGATAAAACAGGACTTAGTTACTTCAGTTCATTTGCTTCAAAGATGTAATCATGAGTGAAGAATCTGCTCAAACACTGTTGGACTTGTTACATGGACTATTGTTAGACAGACACGAGTCACCAAACACTTCACTCTTGTTTAAAGAACTTATGTATTAAAATAATATTAATCTGAGAGGCACGGTGCAAACATCCTCACAGAACCATATTAACTGCTGTGGCAAGATTTCAGTCATATTTAACTTCACTTTTACAATTATTCTCCTGTTCTGTTATCATAGAAATTTGATTGAATGATTTGAAGACTGATTTTAAACCAGTGGCTTGACAGTGAGACATTCTACATTTGCATTTGAGCTAATTTCATGTGTTTGCAGAGCTGAACTCTTCCGTTACTCCTCACCCCTGGCAATTTCTGTCCTTTTTTTTCTCCTCCTCCTTTTTTATATTTGTAGTTTCAGATGTCAGTGGTGCATTGGCAATGGGATCTCACAATTTGTGCTTTCTGATGTTCATGCTTTCTGATTGTGGCTTCACTCTAGTACTGTACAAAGGAGTCGGTAGACTCAGCAGACATTAGATTAATTCTGTAAATGCACACATTCTGGTGCCTTTCTTGATTGCTGCTGCATTTCATTGCTATACTGTAGCGGTCCAGCTTTTCCCCTTTCACAGAATTATTCCCAACATTAGTAGACTATCATTATTACAAGACCCAAACATTATAATGCTTGGTGACAGCTGTGAACATTTGTTTGATTTATTTTGACAGTAATGAAAACACTAAGTAAAACATTTAGTACAACTAACAGTGGGTGAAGAGATTTTAGATTTGCATCGACTGCCTGTGAAACTGTAAACATCTCTGTAGTCAACTACCTCAGTAGTTAAGGAAGGATGTTGTATTGCTGCTTGTACAGCAGCAATGGAAACCTGTGTGACTTTCCATTTGTACCAGTCACATCCTCTGCCTTAATTCTTGGAAGTGAATAATTTATCTGGTTTGTTTTGCTCAGCTGCTACATACGCACCTAGCACCTCTTTCCTCTCCACTGATGGGATTGAGGCCACTATTATGGAGTCTACTGACAACGGTGCAGACAAGTTACTTTAACCTTCAGCTTCCTCTGCAAGCAGACTTGGGCTGCATTCTGCCGCCTATTTACCCACAGTGGCACGTTGAAAAGCCCCGAGATTAAATCTCTATCCCACAGCTCGGCATCAATTCATTTGTCCTGGCTCACTTGAGGCCTCGATGCCAGCAAACACTCTCCCTGGAGGGAGGGACAACGTAGCGCTGAGATTTACTCAGCTAGTCAGGTCAGGCTTCTGGGGGGTGGGGACAGATGTTTGGAGGGCTTTGTTCTGTACCCGTGACTACATGTTTGTGTGCTTGCATGTATTTCACCACAACTACCTGCCAAATTTCTCCAGTGTCAGTGTGTGTCTGTTTGAGGGTGTGTATGTCTCCAACTATCTGCCAATGTTGTGAGTTTGTGTGTGTTTACGGCTCACACACATGTGGGTGTGAGTATTATTCTTTCTGGCAGCCTCTCTGTTGTGGGTCGATCGATGTCTGTCCCCTTGCTTTACTACATAGAAGTAGTGGCTCAGTCAAAAGTGCTGAGGACAGCCACACATATTATCATTTCAAGAAGCAGCGCTACATTCATTTCAATGCGTGCTGCATTACCTCTACATCTTATTGAGATTTTCTGTTGAGTTTTTCTGTGAAAATACAGATTTATTTTAAAACACGTCTCTATGCTTGGATGCTGTGCTGCAGGAATTATTTCTGCTAGTAACTCATGCAATTTCCATCTGTTATTTTGCGTGACCATGGCGACGAAACAATTGTTTGTTTGTTGGAGCAGTTGATTGAACTTTCCAAAGCCCAGGTAATGCTTGGAATAAGTCTCAAATCCAAAAGAGTTGCAGAGGAGATGTCCAGGATTCAGGACAGGAACAAAAAGAAGAGAAAGGAGGATGAGGTTTGGGCCACTTATTCTCCTGATCAACGTGGGAGGTGTGAGATCACAGGTGAACAGGTGGATGAGCTTGGAGCATATTGCAATGCAGTGGGAATATGACAAGGGTGGTATTGTTTGTTTTCTCGAAACCTGGCCGCAAGAACAGCTATTCATGGCGATCTCTGAAGTTTCTACCAGACCTCTCCTGCTACTCTTCAACATCTGTCAGCTGATTTCTATTCTATCTTATTCTATTATCCATCTACAATAATAGCATATATTTGGTAATGATTCATACTGCAGTAATATAATTGCGCTTATAGAATCAATAATCTAATAACAGAAAGTATTACTGAATTTAAACGCAGTTAGCATAAACGCAGGATTTGTATTTCACACACAGGGACGTCCTCATGTTGAGTTTTTTGTAAGAACTAAAAGAGACATAATGGTTCAGAACTCTTAAACACTACCACTATAAACTCAAGTTACAGCTGATTAAACTCAAGCACCTCATGAGTGTTTATGACTATTTTCTGATTAATGCTGCAAAACCATTAAAAAACAAAAATACCATGCTAACACTTAAAAAATATGTTGCTTTTCTACACTGCTCTGTCCTTTTATTATCACATAAAAAAAAGAGGGAATCATTTTACAGAGATGACTGTGATGTGCCCGTGGTTTAGGCTTTCTATGGCACCGCAGGATGTCAATAGTTAGATGAGAGGCACTCACCCAGTTCTGATAGCACACAAAAAGTCCTCAAGCATTAAATTCGCAGCAGTACATGGACTGTGCGTCTCCTGGCATCGCTGGGTGACTGCGACATGAATGCCAGCGTTCACTGTTGACTCTCAGTGGGTATCTACTCTTAACCCGATGCTGCTGGCTGACTGCCGGCCCATGTGTCTGCTGCTGCAGCTGCTTGGCCTTGGTGAGCGCTCTGTGAAATAACACCTACGCCTGAATAGAATACAGAATGGATCACCCATAGCATCATCCTGATGACATTAGCTTTGTTTAGAAATGATTAGAAACGCCAGCTGCTTCTTTGTCATGAAATGGTATTCTATCCTTCTTACTTTCACGGTAACAAGGTGTTCCTGGGGTTCCTTTCGTGAAATGAAGACATTTTTATTTCCCAGACCCTTTTTAAAATGTCTACTTATGATTCATAATAGCATTTTTCTCTGTATTATTTTGATTTCTCAGAGACAGTTATGAAATAGCATTGAGCAATGGCTCATCTTTACAGCCAATCACATGCCCCCAGCTATTCAGCAGGACCACACAGAACTCAGTTTTGCTCCTAGATTGTTTTTAAAAGAGGCACATGGTGTTATACTTGAAGGTGATGCAGAAGTGCCTTGAAGTGAAATACCACTGATGGCTGCCTGCCGCTGGCCCCAAAATATCTCTGGCTTCCAAAAACCCCCAGCAACTTCTCTCATGCAATATTAAGTCAACAAGCCTCCCCCAAGTCATTATGGTGGCACTAGTTAGATTCACTCCTTTCAATCAGTATGCTGGTCGTCATTTTCCAAATGATGCTTTAGCAAAATAGATATCAGGCCTCAAAGATATTTAATTTTGTCCGATCAGGTTTCAAGTATCAGGCTCCAGCTGCACCCTCTTAACCTGATATGCTCACTTCCAGCTCCAAAATAGACAGATGTAGCAAAGGCCAGAAGCCTAACTTGAAGCCTGAGTCATTTTGTGTAGCTGTGTTTCCCACTGATGCACTGCTTTAAGGCAGGTCCTTCTATTTAGTGCAATCAGGGGCATGACATTGAGTACAAATTCAGGAAATAGTAGAGACATTTTATATAAGCCTTCGACACAAGATTGGTACCGTATTTTCCACACTATAAGGCTCACCTGATTATAAAGCGCACCCTCAATTATGGGGTCCATTTCTGTACTCAACCCATACATAAGGCGTACCTGATTATAAGGCGTACGTATTACGTAATGTTCTCTGATTGGTTTATCGCTGCCAGCACACGCAGTGTATGTTTTACGTCCCTGTGTCAGCGGGGAATGTTCCGGCCGTCAAGGACAACATCGTAAACTTAGAAACTGCACATCGGTCTGCATCACCCATATCAGACTGAAGAACAGGCACTCACTGGGACGTGGGCAAAAGCATTAATGATGACACGATTCAATGGCTAAGTACGAGCTCGATACGATCTTTGCCCCATTCAGAGTGAATGGCTGGGATCCGCCTAACCCTGGATTCACAACGAAGCGACAGAAGTGGCCAGTTGCCATTCATTTCCAATGTACGAGAGCGAAGAGGCACAGCAAAAGTGAACGTGATGGTGAGCGGCGTGAAAGGAGAGTGGTGAGTTCATGCCCCCATGAATGCTCGGCGCTCCCCGCGGTTCAAAATGGCGGTATCCGTGACAGATCTCGGAATCCAGTGCACACATAAGGCGCACTGGATTATATAGCGCCTTATGGTGAGGAAAATACAACAAATACCAACAAATCAGAAGATCATTCGTTTTGGCTGAGGCCTGTCTGCATCTCAGTTGACAAAATAAGACGATTGAATGCTGTATCAGGCAAGAACGGGACAACATTCCTCTCCCAAAGGTCCAGCATCTGCTCTCCTCAGTTCCCAGGCATTTATGGCCTGTTGTTAAAAGCAGTGGGGATGCTACACAGTGGTAAATAGGGCCCTATTCCAACTATTTAGAGACACTAAATAGTGTGCTGCCATAATTTTGCTGCCATCAAATTTATGATAAGATCAGAATTTTTATGAAACAGGCAAATGTTTCACTTTAAACATTTAATATGCTTTCTGTGATCTTTTGTGAATAAAACATTGGATTCTGTGTAAAATTTAAAGAAATCTCATAAGCCAAACTTTTCTTTAATTGGGGGTGTACACTGAAACAATATTAAACACGAATTAGACTCATCTGAAAATAGAATTGATGAAATAGAATTTAAATAGAACACTTTACACTTGCAGCTCAGGGGACTTCATCTAAAAGTCTTAACTATATTTGACAGCGTTGTGGAGATAAGGCACGCCATCCACCCTTCGCCGTTAGTCCCAGTGGATACAGTATGAATTATGATTCTATAAAACAGAAATCCCTTTATGAAAGTTTTATAGGGCAAATAATCTCAATAATTTAGGTTTGTTTTTAGCTTCAGCTAAAACACTGTAAAATGTTATATACTGAAGAATGAAGGTTGTTGTATATCATAGACTGTGCTGTATACTGCGTGGATGACTCTGTTTTTATGTAGACACAAGATGTCACCAAACATAATTTTAGACCTCCTCCAATTAAAAAGCTTTTATTCTGCTCTTTTGCCCGAATTGAGCTAAGGGGGAACCTAGTGGGCTTCTTGGGTAACACAATAAGGTTGGCTGTGCAAATTCACAACTGGCTTGCCTGTGGGGCCATTCGGTTTCTTCAGACTATCATTCAATAATAGCCTTGGAACACGGTGACTGCCTTTCTGTCAATCTGCTCTGCACTTTCATTCTGAGCTGAGCTTTCGAGTTGCCAAAGTAGTCACTCCTTGTCTTTGTGAGAAATATTTTAGTCTTCAAAAACACAACCTTGAGCATAATGTCTCTGTTATACTAAAATCAGAGGGGGCAGAGAAGGGAGGCTTGTCTGAGCCTTGGCCCAGGAGTAATATCCATAATACATGGGCATAATGAAACTATACACTATACTCCAAAATCAAAAGCTATTGTCTAATTTTGGCCAGCGGGATGTGACAAATCCGTAATTAAAATGGCTAACTGAGTGATAAAACAAAGCCACTTGCTGGGAGACAGGGGATCTAACTAGATATAGATCTGTCATTAGGCTAAAGAATTGTCCTTTGCCTCCTCTGCTTTTATCTCCCTAATGCGGCAACATTTCACCGGGATTGGCCTTTCTCCAGCTTTCTCAGTGAAAAACAAAAGGCTTGTTTCAACAAACGTCCTCATCGGTTACGGCTCGCCTGTTAACCGCAGCAAAAGTCGAGGCCACCGGTTCAGTCAGGAGATAACCAACTGCGTGACAGCACTTTGTTTTTTAAAATTGGTACCATGCTAACACTGAATTCAGCCTCTCGAGCCTGTTTAGAGCTGCATGTGCACAGATTGTTGGTTCAATAAGAGGGCAACTATAATGGAATGATGTTTGTATTAGTTTTTCATGTTCTCTCCAGCAGTGAGGGAATGACAGCAGCACTACTGATGTCATGTGTCACAGTCTGAACAGCCGAAATATGGTGGGCTCTTTTTTTTATACATTTACAGTGATATGACCACTGGTACCAATGTATAGATATATGTCTTTATAACGTATCCATACTATTGCTAGGATTGGCTTGAAGGTCATGAATAATGCATCTGGAGAGCGAATACTGGAATTAATGGATTTGCAGGAAGCAGTTTCTCATCACATACAGCTGTTTAAACAGGCCGGCAGCAGCAGCATCTATAAACTATTTTCTCTTTTCATTATTATTATTGGAGCTGATTTCAAAATGCACACAGTGCAACAGCGAGGGACAAAAGAAATTACCAAAACGAGTGATTGTGGAGCTAGACTGACCATCACATTAGTGAAGTCGTGATGGACACAGGTAAGGAGAAAACTAATGGATGAGTGAGCTAGCGTCACCGCTGCTAGTCGAAATTATGAGTGTGTGTGTGTGTTTATGGATTAGACACCATGGCAGCATACTATCCCCCTGGATAAGAAGCTTTCAAGTAAATGAATGAATACATTATGGATTAGTGGTCGAGCATCGACATAACAGCTCTACTGTATCCGAGTTAGTGCTGCAGAAAAATCATGCTGAGCAAGGCCAGTGGGACACCCAGAGGGGGCACCCAAGGGGCCCTAGACCCATCGAAGCATAGAGGAAGTGGTGGGATGTAACACATCTGCAAAATTTTTACACCAACAAGCCAAACCGATTGTATACCTTCGCCCATATCCATGCACCGATTCATTTTCACTAGCATGCAACTAAACACCTGCTAAAGGTTTACACGTGGATGCACAGAGACATTTCCTTTACCTGTGTGCATGTCCCGAGGGTAAAGAGGGAATTCATTTTCAGTGACTGATTGGCAGAGTCAGAAGCCGTTCAGATCCATTGTGTTTTCCATTGTGCGGTGGCTATTATGACCTTGTGACGAATTTATGCTTCTTTAAGCATGCACATTGAATCAAATTAGAAATAAAAAAAGAAAAAAAGAGAGAAGACATACAACCTATGTATATTGACGGGAAGAACATTTGGTGAAGCCTATGTCGAAACTATGATGGTGCACGTGCATGGCCTGTCTTCCAGTCCCAGGTGCACAGTGTGTCACAGTTTATGTTTTAATATTCTTATTTTCAGGTCATTTGTAATGTTTCTGGTTATGTTTTCACGTTTCAGGTCCTGTTTTTTCCCCTGTCACGTTAGGTTCACTCATGTCACCTGTTTTCCGGTTCAGTCACAGTCGGCGCAGAATCCTCACTTCCCTTTCATGTTCTGTACACGAAAAGCTAAGTCTGGTTTTGCCTCATAGTCTCGTTTCTCATAGTCTTGTTAATTCACAGTGCCAAAGTCTTGTTTTTCCATAGTTTTGTAAGTTATTCACAGTTTTAGTATTTTTGAGATCTGGCTCTGCCGCGCCATTAGTTAATGTTTTTTTTTTAATGTTTTTTGCATTTGGAATAAACCTTTTTGATTTTTGAGAAGTACTGCATCTGGGTCCTACCTTCCTGCACCATCGCTCTTGACACAGTGATCTGGAGAAAGTTTCATTTGTGTCATTTATTCATTAGGTCACGATCAGATCTCCTGAGCAAGGCATGAGACGTTATAAATCAGCCACTGGCTGGGCATTAAAAATTCATGCAATTCATAATACATAAGCCCCGTCATTTATCTATCACATCTAAATGGGATTTCCTCTCTTCTCATTGGCTCCAACTTAGAAGTCAACTTCTGTTAGCCTGACCAGCAACCATTTTGGGACCGAGCCAGATCAGAGCTGGACAGAGAAGTTTGGGAAAAGTCATGCCTGACATTTACACAGGAGGGGAGCATTTTCCATTTAACTTGAATTTCAGGTTTGACTGGTATCATCTGGAGCAAAAGCAGCAGGCACCAAGCTGTGGCTAGCTGCTGGCACTGTTGTTTTCTACTCATTCTGCTCAGTAATTGGACTTTCAAGTGGTCTTGTCTTTCTGGAACCTGGAACATGAGTCCCGAGACACTAAGAGATTTTAGGGAGGGGATTTATGGATATCAAAATACCACTTATTGGTATACTGAATGATGCTTAAAGAGTGTCTAAACAGATCTTAAGCACTGCTACAGCAGATGCTAACTCTATACAATAACAGACTCAGCATCTGACACCAAATTATACTTCTGCCCTGAGAGCCACAGCACATTACAAGGGTACACACTTCATTACCACTGATATGCAATAATTAGAAGAAGCCTCACATAAAAGTGATGTTTGATATGTTGCTGCTGCTTCTGAATGACGCGATGTGAAAAGTGGTCAAAGTATTTCTGCAAAGATGAGCTGCTTCACATGAACAGTGGACTTACGGGTGGTCGGCTTGTTGCAGTTGTGTCCGTGTCTGAAGTACTGAGGATTCTCCACCACAGGTATACGAGTCATCCCTATGACAACCGCATCAGGACCAGCATCCAGAGTGCATGGAGTAATAATCCCATGGTTGACGTGATGAAGAGGGCTGGCGGAGTCTTCCTCACCGCTGATCACAGCTACGGGACCTGGAATAACAAAAAGGACAGTAACTTAGTTTACAGCTCAGATATGTGCTCAGTGCTTTGATAGGATTCCTTCCTGTCAATGTTAAAGTATTGCTTTTAAATATGAGACTTTAAATTGCAGTTAGTCATCACTAGAGCAAGTCTTCAATCATGTTTCTTAGTCCACAGGTAAGCCTCATCAGGTAACATATGTGTAGGTGATGGTGAGGTTTGTTTTTAGTCTGCAGTCACAGATCAATGACAATAAAAGGTAATTACAGTACAATAAGTGTTATTATTGCCTTGTCACACTGCACCTTCGAGATGTTTTTTCCCGGTAGTTTACTTCACACAATCCAGAACAATTTACAGTTTTTGAAAAAGCATTCATGCTCTTTGTCATTTTGAAGTCACAAAACATTTTAAATTTGAAACAAAAGAAATAAGTTTGGCACATTTAGCTACTGGGACTTTTGCCAATTCCTCAAGGCAAAACTGTCTCAGCTCCTTCAGGCTGGACGTGTTCTGCTGGCGTACAACAATCTTCAATCATGCCACAATCTCTCAATTGCTCTGAAGGCCGGACTTTGACAGGACCATGTCAGGACACTTGAATGTTTTCCCTCAAACCTGGGGAAAACCTAGAGTTTTTAGGCACTTTGTACAGAGTCACTGTCATTCTGTCCACACTCAATTCACTGGAAGTGTGAAACATGATTTCCAAACAAATTTGCCTGTTTTGAGTCCATCAGTCACTCCTTCCAAGTCTCTGCTGATGAAACACATCAACACAGCATGTTGCTGATTCGAAGTGTTGGGTTTGCACCACACACTCCCTGTACTTGGTGGCTTGAAGGTTTAATTTTCATCTCATCAGAAGACAGTACCTTCTCCTACATGTTTGTGGAGTCTTTCAAATGTTTATTTGTCTTTTTTCTTTAAGCCGTGACTTTTGTTTATGGCCACTCTTCCATAAAGGCCAGCTTCGATGAGAGTATGGTTTTAAGTGGTCTAATGGACAGACACTGCAATCTGGACTTTATGGGCCCCTCAGGGTTACCTTTGGCCTCTTTGTTACTTCTTTGATTAATTCCCTCCTTGTCTGGTCCATGAGTTGTAGTGTTATGCCCCATCCTGGCAGGTTTGTTATAGGAACACATTATTTCAGTTCTACAGTATTTAATCTAATGGTTCTCTGAGGGACATTCAGTTTTTGTTTTTACTCTGAAAACCAACCCAAAACTTTTGAAGTCCTTCTCCAGAACTTTGTCCCTGATCTATTTTGATATCATTGGTCTTCAATGCGCTGCTTGCTCAGTAGTATTGCAGATTCTGGGGCCTTTTACAAAAAAAAATGAATATATACATAGATCATGTGAAGCCTAGATTACACATAGATGGACGTAGTTCAACTAATTATGTGACTTCTGAAGGTTATGGCAGCATCAGAACCTAGTGTTGGGCTTTAAAGCAAAGGGTGTGGACACATGTATGCATTACTTTACTGCAATATTGCTTTATTGTGGTGTAGTGTTTTATTATTTATTATTTTGCAAGATTGCTATGCCAGCGCACTCCATCGGTATGCTATTTGTCGGATAAAGTTTTTCCTCCAAAATCTACTCATGTGCTGTTCAACGACAAACACAATTTAAATGCCAAAAGGACTGGTTTGTTCGTGTGACACAGTATAACTTCTCTATGGTGTATCATACGCAAAATAATCAATGATTAATGGGAAAAAGATGTCTTCAGAAATGAATGGGGAGATGTTCAGAGCTAGAGTGTAAATTTAAAATTTTCAATTCTAAAAAAGTGGGACAAGTATCATTTTTATACATGAAAATATTTTCTTTCTCACAACTTTCTCAGCCAACAGTCTTGCTTCAAGCATCCAAATGACAGGAAATTCCCTTACAGCCTTACAGAGAAACAAAAATGTAAAAAAACAAATTGGTGAAAATAAAACAGTTTCACAAAAAAGAGGAGTGGACGGTTTTAATAAAAAAGAAGACACCATTCAACTGTTTAGGTGACAAAAACAGTGAAATGTTCAGGTATTACATTTCTGAAATTTCCAAAAGGCTACAATTGTCACTTAATGACCTAAAAACACTGTAATCTTCAAGTATTAACCAAGTTCTCACTAACAGCACATCGTATGTCATCTCTTGCAACACACCAGGGAATTGTCTACAGTTGTCTACTTTACACCTTAAGATATCCAAGTTATCGTTGGGCGAAGGTGGGGGACACCATGGACAGGTAGCCAGGGCCACATAGAGACAAATAATCATCCATATTCACACATCCTAGTATGGGATGTGTGAGTCCTAGAGTATTAGGGACTATTTAGAGACACCAATTATCTAACATGCATGTTTTAGGTGGTGAGAGGAAGAAAAAAAAAAAGAAAAATGAAGTCGGCATTCACAGGTGTGTTAGGAATCGTTAAAAGGGGAGGAAAAAACGGCAATGATTATTAGTATGGACAGCGCCAGAGAAGCAAAGCTGGTTGAATTTATGGTGTCACAGAACATATACCTGTCAAAATGGACCATAATTTCCTGTCTTTATTTCTTTAATCAACATTCAAAGAAAGCCCCTGAAAGGCTGTGATTTACTTTGAACCAGTGCGATCCAGTTTGCTGCTCCATCACTGCTGTGTCAAAAGCAACTCGCAGCTCTGACAACTGCAATCTTCAGAGGAGAGTGAGTGAAAGAGGTGGGTGGGGATGGAAAAAATCAACTGGAGATGAAGTCAACAACAGCTGATTCAGTGGAGCTGTAGCAGAGAATCCGTTTACCTACCACAAGCCTTTTTCTCACGTTCGCAACACTGTAAATTTTAGTGGAGACCAAGCCATATTAAATTATAGACTCTCCGTCATGGAAAGGTGACACATATGAGCAACAATTTATTCCCAACATTTACTTTCATTGCAGGCTTCTCGTACCTGGGCACCCTCTTTATCAGAGGTTATTATTATTGTACACAGCAGAACACAAGTCTTCACTGCACAGATGCAAGCACTACTGCCACAGAAATAAAATAATCATCCAGAAAATCATAAAGATATGTGTGTAAAGTCTTAAAATACTTATGAATGAATGTTCTGCTTTCTCATGCCACCCAACTCCTGGTGCAGGCCATGGTCATCTCCCACCTTGACTACTGCAATGCTCTCCTAACTGGTCTCCCAGCCTGTACTATGAAACCTCTGCAGATGGTCCAGAACGCGGCGGCGCGTCTGGTCTTCGGTCAGCCTAAAAGAACACACGTCACCCCTCTGTTCATTGAACTCCACTGGCTACCCTTAGCCGCCCGCAAATTCAAGTCACTGATGTTAGCCTACAAAGTGCTTAATGGAACGGCTCCCATCTACTTGAATGCTCTTGCAAAGGCTTATGTCACAACCCGGTCCCTCCGTTCGTCCCAGGATTGTCGTCTAGCAGTGCCTACACCACGCCTAAGACAATCCAAACTCTTTTCATGTGTCGTCCCATGATGGTGGAATGACCTACCGAGCGCTACCAGAACAGGGGCGTCCCTGTCTATCTTCAAGAAGCTCTTGAAAACCCAGCTCTTCAGAGAGCATCTCCTATCCTAGCACTTACCTTGTACTTACCTACCCCCTCTATCTTTGCACTTTATCTTTCTGCACTTCCTTCTATGCCTGCACCCTATCTCTACTCTGTCACCTCTGACAGAGTCGGACTAGGGGGTTCCTTCTATGTAGTTTATTGTTAGCTTTTTATATAGCTTGTTATATCTTCATTTGTAAGTCGCTTTGGATAAAAGCGTCTGCTAAATACATAAACATAAACATAAACGTAGCACGAAATGGAAGTAAAACTTATGATCAGACAGTGGTGCCCAATCGATGAAGTCTAAGGCAAAACCGGAGATGTCAAAACTACAGAAAAACTCTCTCTGTTATTTGGGAGATGAAGGTTTTCTGAGATTTGTAGGGGAAATTGGACTTCCTGATTCAAAATGACAAGAAATCCTAAAAATCATCCTAAAAATTGCATTTATGTTACCTGCATGATGAAAAAGCCCAGCGGTATCCAAGAGAAGTTTTATCATCTGAGATGTTGCCTGTGCACAGAATGGATTTCAGCACAGAACATTTACCCCTGAACCATTTATCTGAGCGGAAAAGTTTCTCTCTATTAAACTAACTTTGATTCATTCAGTAGAACCAGAAAATGCAATGAGCCATGTTTTTTTTCCATTCTTCTGTTGTCTCATCTTCTGTGAAACATCAAACAGCAGATAGATTTGGCCATGTACTCTGATTGGCTGCTAGATTTAATTCAAACCATGACTAAAGACACTGGGTGAATGTTAGCCCCAGTATTTCTATCCCGAAGGTACGTTTTCTATATGCACTACAATTAGTCTGGTATTCCCATCAATTTCATGGTACACAGAAATGAATTTACAATGATTTTTTTTTTTTTACACAAGTTGATCTGCACTACTCTGTAAGAGGGTTTGTGAATATAATTTTTCTTATGTTGTCCCTCTGAAAAAGAAGGTAATCAGTCAGAAGAGGCTGGTTCCTTGGTTTAATTCACAGTTGCATGCTTTAAAGCAAGAAAATGGGTTTCCACTAATTTAGAAGAATCTCAATTAGTCTGGAAAGACAATTTAATAACATATAAGAAAGCCTCTCACAACGCTATAACTGCTTACACAGCAATTATTATGGTAACCTTGGTGCATAAGGTTAATTTTTTTGCCATTCAAGAAAATCTTGGCTCTTTTTGTCACCATATGCTTAATCTCACCCAATAATGCCACCATGCTTACGCAGGCTGAGTAATACTGTTAGTTCAGCAGATCATGACATTATATTGTACATAAAAGTGGAGCCATTGTTAATTTTAGAGCAACTTTTTAGGGAAACCTGACGGGTCAAGAATCCACGATGAACAAATTATTTCTAAAGGATGACCAGCTCAAAAATGAGAAAGAGTGGATTTAGCAGATTAAATTGCAATGGCTTGTGGGTAAAAAAAATGCAATGACCAATTATTTCAAGAGAGAACCCAACAGCTGCCTGAGTAATAGCACTCTGAAGCACTTGCTCTCAGGCAACGCGTTTCAGACTTGATGGCCATGTACTGCTTCTCTGGACCAGCTATGACTGAAACTCCACAGATTGTTTGGTAGAAAGGGGCTCACCCCTGTGGCTAATAGAAATAAAATTGACAATAAAGAGAGGAGAGTCATGATGTGTTCAAAGTGCCCTCTGTTCTCGAGAAAAGAAGCCATTAAATCAATGAGATTAGATAAAAACAGCACGCAGATTAGATTTTGTTTGTATGAACAAAAGATTTACATGTGGATTTGCTAGCTTTGCACAGGGTAATGCTAGCTTTCCTCGTGTTTTTTAGCCTTTAGTTCTTGAGCCAACTCACTTAAGGTTGTACTGTATCTCCATATTCACTGTACTCACACTCTCCTCTAACTTACAGCAGGAAAGCAAATACGTCGCTTAAACCTCTTTAAGGGATGCACATTATAGGACACCAACGGTTAAATCAAGTCAACTTGCACATAGCTATTAATATTTGTACATAGTTTGGGTCCTCTCTCACATGATTAGAGTGCACAAGTTTATTTCAAAGTAAAGTGAGGATGTTTTCAAAGAGAATGCACCAGTTTTTCTTTGAATACGTGTCACATAGTTGTTCAAGGTACTTAGAAGGTAACTGGTTCAAAGCATCTTGGAGACACCAAGATGATGAGATCATGAGGTCTTGAGGGTGAACCTCATTTTGTGGGACTTCTTGTCTTTCCTGTTGTTCAAATATGATATAAAACTTTTTCAAGCCACTGTTTGGCCATTTGGCACACAATAATGTTTAATGATCATTAAAGGAAATTATACTGCTCTGAAAAAAATCCATTGAAGAAAAAACTATCTATGATCTTAGATCACTGTGGCATGTTGTCATTTTAAGATTAGTTAACTCGGATTCCTCAAATCACTTTTCCAGCTAAAATTTCTTTTCAACTTAAATCCTTCTCTTTTTTTCTAAAATGTGCCATGGATTCAAAGCTTCTCCAGAAAACAAGTCACTCTGCTCCTAATTCTTCACTGTAAAGCTCCACAATCCTGGCTTGTGGCAGCACAGCCAATGCTTTACGCTCATGCAAGGTACAGTTCAGAGGAACATTCGCTAATTTATCCAAAATAATTGATCAAGAGTGACATTTGCATCATCTGTCTCTCAGAGTTTAGACGTTAATCTAATTCGGCCTGAACAGAAGTAGAGGCTGCTCAACATTCTCCTCCTGGGGTTTAAAATGGACTCATACATTAGGATATTGTCTAAGTGCTGGATGTCAGTGATGGATTAAAAGAGCACTGGCACCTTTGAGCTAACTATCTTTCTGTAGTACAGTAGTAGATTTTTTTAGAACAATAGTATTTAACACGAAGAGTAAAAGTTACCTCATGAGCCACCAAGAAGTTTAGTTTAGTTTAGTTTAAGGGGTTTTTTATGCGTCCGGTGCAGCACTTTAATTTTTTTTTTCCTGGATTTGGTTTTCACTGTGGATAAACTATTTTGTTAGGTTTAGGAAAAGCTCGGGATTTGGCTTAGGATACAACCTAAACAATACAGAAACAATGCTGTACCTTAGATGAGCAGCAGTCTGTAAAAAAATGTTGGGTGTGAGATGGAGGCTCTCCCTGGAGATGTAGCCTGGAGCTCATACATTTTCTGACCAAAGCTACTCTTCCTTTCACTAGCAAAGTAAGTCTTTATGGGTTTTTTTGAAAAGTCAGAAAAAAGAAATGTGAATCGGACTTATTCGAAGTGCATTACATAAGCTGTGTCATGTCGCAAGAGCATTGCGGTATAAGCTTTATTTCTCGTGACTGTAGAGGAGGAAAATTTGAAAAAACAATGACTGTGGTAGACATCCATAAGAGGAAAAAAGAGAGTATTGTTCTTCATGATCAACTTTCACCTATGGGAATAGCTAAAATTATACAATCTCTGGGAAGACGACAATCAGTCGTGGGTTTATTGTTTGACAGCTCAGACCAGAAAAAGCTGCTTCGTCACATCATTTAACTTTTTGCCAGGAGAGATGGACATTTTTGTGCATTAGAGCAGGTTTCTCAGATTTATTCACTTTTTCTTTGTCATATCTTCTCAATTTCAGTTACACTGCACATCCTATTATTGTTTAGGGTCAACGACACTTCCCTCTATCTGACATCTCTAAAAATGTATACAGCTAAAACATGTCGATGACCATACTGACCTAAAATCAGCGAAAATACACCATTTAAAGTAGTTACAGTATGTAGCCTTCATTTCACTGATCAAAAGTCCAGAAGTATGATTTTCTTTTAATTTCTGCCACTGGATGTTAACAAAGGAGGAATTTGTGGCTGAGGGATATTATTAATTTGGTATGTTGAACAAATTAAATGTCAGCTTATCTGTTCTTGTCCATCCCTCTTTGAACAAGGATTAAAAAGTCCCTTGACTGCTGATTTGGTGAAAATTGGTCAACTTTTAAGTCTTCACATTTTGGAAACTTGATGCATTTTTGGCTCTTACTAAAAGCAATGCTCACACCTCACAGTTCTTCCTTGCCTGGAGCAAAATCGAATTATTTCACTGATATGTTTGGTACTTTATACATCCACAAAGCGTAATAAGAGCAAAGTTAGTTCACTGATAATTCTGTGGTCCTGTAGGCCAGCCATGAATTTTTGTGATTTATGTTTTTATAACAAACAAGGGCTGTGCTGATTTATAACATAGCTTTTGAAAACATTTAACAACATGGAAACAACATTAAACAACATAAGTAACCTTATTCAAAGATTTATGGGAAACGATTCAAATAACAGATTAAAATTTGAGACATTGCCAGATTTTTATTTTCTTTGTTTGTATGCAGGTCTGACACCACTGATGGAGTAACTGAAACAGAATCAAACTGACCACATTTAATTGGGGTTTCTTTCAACTATATTCCCTCCTGCTTCATATCATTCTCCTTACACATCCTTCTCTTTCGGTGCTGTGGGAGCGGGCACTTCATTTATTCCAGTTCTAATTTGTTTTTTATTCAAAGTTTTGTGTAAAAATGCCAGACTAGAGCAAAAATCAACAGGGGTGTTTGCCTGGAGCAAACTGATTGTTTGTGGTTTTGTTTCCCTACAAACGAAAGTGAGTACTGAAGGTGATTTTCGGGACGGGGGGAAGAAAGAAGGCAGCGGGTGACTCTGCAGGGTTTTCCCTGCGGTGGGGAATAAATTGTGCAGAGTGTGATTGCTTCCGTTCCACCTCCTTGTGGTAATTATCGCACACGTTTCTTTCAAAGGTAGCTAATTAGGACTGGAATTAACTTGAGGACATGTAAAATGAACAAGAGAACACAGGAAGGATAACTTTCTGAGGCAAGGCCCCACTTTAAGTTAATGATGGATTTGAAACAAATTAAATCCATTTGTGGGCAGGGTTGAAAAGGATGACATCAAGGCTACCTGACATGACTGTAATGAAGGAAAGACAATAAGTCTGCGGGAGAAAACTATGAACAGTGCTCAGAGCTTTCCTTAAAAACATATCAGAGCTGGTCTTTCGGTGGCTGGTCCATTCAGAACTGTGACTATGTGCCAGGTTCACTGTTACAGTAACTAGTAAATGTCTTTCAGCTTCTCTAAATTGATTTTCAGTAAACCCACAAACAAAAACGTTTCACAAATCACAATATTTCACAAAGAGCCAAGAGTCCACAAAAGTCAACAAGAAAAGAGAAAACAATACGACATTTTACTCAACGTGACTTTTCACAAAGTCCATTCAGAAAAAAAAAGAGAAATTAGAATTTTTCACACAACATTTCACAAAAACAGGTCCAGAAAATCACAAACTATTATATTTAGACAAGTCAAATCGGGTCCAGATTATCCCACAGATGGTGTAAACAGTAGACAGTTTCACACTTTTTTTGGCATAAAAAGCCTTTAGATCGGGTCCAGTTTAAAAACTAAAATATTCAAACTGGTCAGATCTGGACATTTTGCTGTTTCACAATCTCTGTGTTTTGAAGAGTCTATCCTATCTGTAGGTTAATCTAGTCCTGATTCAACCATTCTAAGTCATGTGGTTTTCCATCTAGACCGGTTTTAAAATAATCTAGATCATAAAAAACCGTGTAATGGCCTTAGTCTGCCTTTCCCTTAACTGCCAAACTGAAAGCCAACTTCAGAGTTGTGTCATAGTGTGTAGTGGGAGGTGATAAAAACAGCTCAAGAGAGCTACAAGTGTTCTTATTTTCTGAGGATTGACAAGAGTGAAACCAGTGAAAAGAAATTAAATCAACTTGTTGCAAATGCAGTTCTTTTCCAAAAAGAGTTGAATTATGTTGTGTTGTTGCTGGATTTTCTCTTTTCTTGTTGTGTTTTGCACTTCATGTCCACATTAGAAATCGTCATTTTGGTGAGTAAAACGTTACGATCTTGCAGGTGTGTGCTGCTTTAATAGCAGCCAAATGTGCAAATCCACACGGCGAGTGTAGCGTTAGATCAAAATCAGTCCACTGCCGAATCCCACTGTCATGTGAAGACGCCTCGGGGTTCATAGTAAAACTCATATGACAACTCCTCTCGCTGCACTGAAGAAGACATGTAAACAGCTCTTCTGACAAACGGCCTCAACCTGCTCACTCAACCTCCCACTCAAGCATGGTGAACATGTGACAGCTGTGCAAGCTGGAGGCAAAGCCAAGCCAACCCCAATTCTCAAAGTTTCAAGGTAACAGCCTCTGTAGAGCGAAACGCCGCTGGATGCAGTCGACTCTCCAGTTGATGGTGGTTGAACAGTCGGACGGCTGATATTTTTGGGCTACAGTATTTTACGTTTGCCTGCACAGCTACGAGAGGTCTTTCTTCTTAGTGAAATAAACAACGACGAACCGAAACAAACAAGCATTTGAAACCTGCTCTAAATCCATCAGTCACTGCATCCGAGTCCACTTGTATGTCCTCAAAATCAAATGTCTACACCACACCAGACATTATCTGCAATGACACTACAGTGAAGCAATTACAGTTTGTGTTGCTGCATGTCTGTGGTCTCGATGCTCAGAATGATAATACAAGAAAAAACTGAGATGTTATTCTTACTCTGTTCCCACAGCACTATATCGGCTTTTATATCTTTGACAGCACATTACCCTGTAAGCTCCCTGAAGACAGACAAAGCAATTTTACACAAGTCTGAAAAGTGATGGAAAATGACATCATCCAGCAGCTGAGCTGTCCAGAACCTATTTTTTGATTTATGACTGTGAGCAAGTCGGATTCTTTACCTAAAATGACACCTATGTTTTAGTAGATGTAATGCACCCAAATGCAAATTGAAAAAACAATATAGTAAGCATATATAGCAATCTGAGTAAATATTCATTCCAGTCATCCAAATCTCCACTCTGTTTGGGGTTTCATTCTTCCCTCGCAGCAATGTAATCAGAAAAGCCCAGATGAAAAGCTTGTGGCGGCATTGTTATAGAAACTAGTCTGCATGATAAACACAGCGGTAAAGGCAAAAGTGCGCGCACACACACATGCGACTCAAACACGCGCACAGCAGCAACCCGGCACTAGACGGCTGTATTTCTTGTCATGGCATTAGAATATGAGATGATTCCCCAGTGTCGAGCATCTGGCAGTTTGCATGTAAATCACAAAGGAGACCGAGAGCCACATTCAGCCACTGCGGGCCTCAAAGCTGTTTGATGATAGTGCACATCAGTGCTGAGAGTGAAGCCTTTGCATACTAATGTGTCGCACCACCCAGCATCCAACAAGTGTTTTAGTCATGGCAGGTTAGCAGAGAAGTATATCACTGGTCATAGGCTCTGGTATGATATCATTTCTTCATAATGTTTAATGTGGAAAAACTCTGGATAAGAGTTTACTTGGAAGACCTACCATATATCACAAAAAGGAATCAGCTCAAAGGCAGCATTGAACCTGAATTAATCCCTATTTATAAATATTTATAGCTGCCTGTGTAGCTAGACAGACAGCTACTTCATTGTGCTCCCGAGAGAAAAAATGTTTTCACAGTCTGCTCATGGAACATGAACAGTTCACTGCACACAGACACATAGTATAGATGTGTGTGGCTGAATTGCTGAAAAGACTCACAGTGTTTGTACAAAATGCTGATTGAACAAAAGGAGCACCATTAGTTACAGTACAGTTACTGCATGTTATACCACCAGCTAATGAGATGGCTACAGACAGCCTCCAGCCATACAAGCTGCCTTTTGCAGCTATAACTACAATGCTAACATGCTGATGTTTATATGGCAGCGTTTAGCTTGATCACCATTTTATCCGACTTGCCATTTAACACCAAAATGAATATGGTGAGCATCTTAATTTACTATAAGTTCATAGTAGCACCCAACAGCTGTGTTGCCATCTTGCACCAAATGCAAACTGTCAAGCACATGGTTTCACTCGAGGAGGGTCGCCCTCTACTTTAATGGTAACAGGTATTTGAGACTGTCCTGGTAGTCATTAATATGAGTGTGATGATTGTTTTCTAGCCCTAACTAAGTTATATTATTATTTAAACCTAACCAGGAAGTGAAAAAAGTGTTTAAGTAAAGTGTTGTTATTGGAATAACACATATTTTCCTCCTGTCGTACTTTATAAGACGCTGTCTTATTGAGGGGTATATACAAAAGACCTTTATCACTGTTTTAGTTGGAGGACTTGCTGATTACTCACTTGACATAAACAATGACCAATCTTCTCTCTTTAATAAATGTGTCAAACAAGTTCCTAGAAACCCAGGATGCAGAGCATGAGATCAGAAACAATCGATCCTCCATTTGATATGATCAAACAAGTGCTTTGTTCATACAATTAAATATGGCTCACAATGGTACCCTTTAAAGTACCACCGTTAAAAGTGGCAGGAGGGAATTACAACTCATATGATGTTTTCCACACTGGAGCAGGTGTAATTTTCAATTGTTTCCTTTAAGAACTTATAAGATAATCATAAGGAGGTAAGAGCAGGGTTTGGATGGCGTGGTAACAAGCAGATGCATCAGTCAATTGTGCATTCCAAACGCTAGTTCAAGACCAAATGTTGAGTTATGGTCAGTTTTTAACACAACAACACCATAGCCTCTTGTCCAGTGGCAGCTGGGATAGGCTCCTGGAGGTAGCATATTCTCCAAACATAATCACAGGTTAGAACACCTCACATCAGTGATGGCCTATGGGCACATATTTGGGCAGAGGACAGTCTCAGATCAGAAGACTCAAGTGAGCAAATCCTTGCAAACTAGCCACCAAAATTGAATATGCATCAAAAGGGGAATTTATGAAGTTAGGGCCAACCTCCATGGAGAATGGCAGGGAGACTTTTTGTCACCATGTCATTTCCTATTCAAAATGTGTTTGCCTGAACAAACTAGTATCACTATTGCAAAAAAAAAAGAAAAGACAATTAAACTCCGTAATGCTTCCATGTCAAAAGTGAGATGAGAAAGAGAAAAGCAGAGTGCACCATCAAGTAAATGCACAAAAAAGTCTGAACGTGACAGAGGTTATGCACGTGACGACACTGTGGTAGATATATTAGGCATGGTTGACAAAGCTCATCAAATTATTGAAAGCTGCAACTGCTGTCAACAGTCTCAGATACATACTGAGCAACTTTGGAGTTTATTCTACAGAGAATCCAAACCATGAGAACACGCGGCTTCATTGAAGGCATTTTCAGGTTCAACTTATTTATGTGAGTCCGAAGATGAAGACTCCACCGTGATTAATGAGCAGTTGGACACTTATTGGTGACTAGCTACCAGAAGCTACTGTCTAGTTTATGCAACCCAGATCTTCAGTGAGTGCAAGTCATAAACTTTGCTGTTTGACAAAAAAGGGAAAGAAAATTGTACAACTACTACATTTTCCATAGACAGATGCAGCTTAAGTTTCAATTCCTCATCACATCCGCAGTCTACTTCTTCATACATGTTCATATGTCTTTCCATTCCATTTCCTTCCTACCTATCACAAACATTCATTTGGCCATAAAAGCTTACAAAGGAAGAAGAAAGAATGGAGCGGATGGCAGAAGGAGCAAATCCATGAGCTCTGTGAGAGAAAGTGCTAGTTTGAAACTCCTCATAACACTTCTTTGACTTCCTGCCTCACAGGCCAGAGATGAATTGACATCGCACAATTGGGTCAATCTTTTTAAAAGTAGCCCACAAGTCAGAAACACGTTGGCCTCCCTGCACAGCTGGACTATGTTGAAGTTTTACATTATTCACTACCTTAGTTTAACAAGACAAGATAAGGTTAGATTAGATTAAACCCTAAACAAAGTCGTTGATCTGAGGACACACTTAACTAAAACAAGGGGAAGCCAAATGAAAGGTCAGGATTCTAAAATGTTTCATCAAGAAAACATTTTGAATCAAATGCCATCTAAGTAAAGAAAGTAAAGAAACCTCACTGAAAAAGAAACTCCATGCTAAGAAAATGTCTAGACCAAACTGGTGGACAGACTACAGTAACATGGGCAAAATATACTAAGAATATATGAAGTAAAGCAAAAAAAGAAAAGACTGGAGAAATTCTGAGCTTTTTCCAGCCAGTGAAGGCAACACAGGCAAAAGGGGTGTTGGGAATGAATTGCAAACAACACATTAATGTTGATGTAAATATGTTTTCTGAACTTGGTTTGATTTGGGTCTAATTTCCTGAGAATTTATTCAGGCTTAGTTATACATAAACACACTCAATTAAACCCTTGGCCCACTGATCAATATCAATCAAGTGTCAGTATTCCCCTTTCCACTCACCTCCATGCCTCTGATGCACTCACTTCTTTGTTTTTCTCTGATTACGTTATTCCCATCAGTGGCCTGTCACTGGAGTCTTGAACATGTTGCCAAAGTAGGTTCAGCTGCTAGCAACCATACTGATACTGATTAGAACATAAAATCTCCCTTGAAATGACAGCAACCAAGACACAATTGATCAAAACCTAAATTCCTCTATCAGCACGTTTTACTCGAGCAACTGCTGTTTCATCATTTCTTAAAAGAGGTTTTTAGACTCACATCATTTACTTCATCTCTCCCTCTCAGTCTCTGCCTTGTTCCTTTCCCCTTTCTTGTTTCCATCCCCCAGGGGTCTTGACTCCTGCCTCAGTTCTCACACAACCTCCCTCCATTGGAGGGTTTAGGACCAAACAGATTTGTTATGCCGCGAGGTGCAGGAGCAAGAGAAAGAAGGCAAGGAGGGAAAGTATGTGTGTTTATGTTCACATATACCTCACTGTCAAAACACACATCTTACCATGAAAGTTAATTTCAAATCAACCTTCACGCTCCTCTACCTAATGCCTACCTTTTATGCATACAGACTATAAATCTGTTATGAAATTGGCAACTGACAGGCAGTTGATTAAAACTAACCCTGCTTCAGAAGAGTCCAGTTAATATACTGTTAAAGGATACATGATGACCGCTTTGGTGCTTTCATTGACATCTGGACGGTATTTTCACCTTGTCGTTAGATGTATCCCACTGAGCATGTTTGAGCTGGACAAACGTTTCAGCCTTGTTTTGATGTCTATTTGAAGATGTTGAGGAAATGTTCACTCTTAGCCCAGATTTCACCGGGACTGTCTGCATACATAGAAGTAGGGCATTCAAGAATCATAACTTGAGACCTTGACCTTGCTGGTGATTCTTGTACCCTATTTAACTACACAACCCAACAAGTTCTCCAATCAAAACAAGCATATATGCTGTTTGCTCATACCATCCTTGCTCATACCATCGCCCCGACAGGCAGCAGAGGAGAATGATGACACATATGAGCCATTTCTAACTCTATTTATTCAACTGGCCCTGTCACAATGTTCCATAAGCATCTATTTTTCAGCATACAGCCTGTATAGTTCCTTTTTTTTTTCTTTTTACAGTTTTGATGGGATATGAACGCCAGTAACTATATGCACCCCTTGTTGCATTGGCTTTGAACACAACTGCTGAAATGTATCATCATTGTATGGGCTTCAGTGTGCTGTACAAACTGCGGAATAGTTAGAGGGGACTTCTGTCAACATTACACCACTCTAAGTGCGTTAGTATTATAGTAATTATAGTATGAATTAATGTATAGTTGGATGGATACATTTATCAGAGGATTGATGGTAGTATGAGTGTTGTTTGCTTTTATTTCACCTACAGTACGTGTCCAATCATCACATACAGTATCTACTGTATCTTTGACACACACTGCACCCTGCTTGCTCCGTGGTGAGGTGCTTCAGTGGGCGAGAAGGCAGGCTCTTTAATATTTTAGTCAGACTCCCGGCAGACTGATGGCTTACAGGGGCAGCCAGGCAGGGCGCACAGCCAAGGTTAGCAGTAACATCAATCTCCTTTCATTTGAACCTGAACACTGTACTGCTGCACACAGAAAAAGGATGCCTCCACTGCACAATTCCCTTCAGTTCCTGTTAGAGGCCCACATCACATAATGCCTTCCATATAAAATGAAGCTGGCACGTTCTGGACTACTTTTATGGTTCTTTACAAAACTCCTTATTATGTTGATCACTTCCAAAGCCTTGCATGCGTTAAAAAGACAATTAGCAGCATTATACTGAACTTTAGTTTATTCAAGGTTGATGTTTTCTTTAGTGACGTAAAAGTCAAACTTAATGAAAAATGTATGCATTGTAAATGCTTCCAAATCAATGAAATACAATTGGTCCACCGTATATGCTGTAAAAGGCCTTTGCATAGAGCCCTGTTACAGTTTTCTTCCATTTATATAAAACAGACAGGGAGTCACAAAGCCAATCATTGGCTTAGCACCAATATAGGGCCCCCGTTCCTCAATGCATAGGTCATGTCAAGCCCATCAACCTCTCTCTGACCTCGGAGGCCCTCATGTCAGTCATGTCAGCTGATGGATTTGATTGGCACAGATGCTACAGCAATGGCCCAATCAATCATTGTGCTGCTGTGATGTCAAAAGAATAGAACAAGAGAACAAGACAGAGAGCAAATAGTCAGGATTACAGGTATTTCTCATGGAGACAGTTGTTGCTAATTAAGGAGCTGAGGGAGATAAAAACTGAATCAGTTCAGAAGCAGTTAAGCCACTGCAGTTAGCCTGCAAACCTTAAATTAACTTAAGTCAATCTGGCAGGCTCACTGAAACAACACATCTTTTCTCTGTATCAACAAATGTTTATGGAGTGATTTATGTATAATTTAACTTGTATTTAATAATTGTTGGTTCTAATCAAGGTAAAGAAAGCCTCAATATTTCGTGCAAGACTGAGGTAGTAATAAGATTATTTTTGGGAAAAAAATGCGAAATAAAATTGGGTTTGATCATAAGTTTGTTCCCCCATAGTTTCAATCTTTGAGTAGTTTAGCTGACTTTGTTTCTCTGGAAAAACTTCATCGCAAACATACCAAAGACGATGCTGTGCTGTATGTACAAGAGTGTATAGGCATTTCAAACAAAACAAACCTCAAAACCCCTCAAAAGGCGACTGCTGTGGGCGACACATTGTGAAATAGAACACATCATTAGCCACAGTGGCCTGTCAATCAATGTCATGTGCATTTGGATGAAGATGCCAAATTTAACTTTCCCTGTGGTTGATGTGAACGCATCCATGTCATCAGCAACACAGAGAACTATTGAATCGATCACGAAGAGGTCTCACTGCGTTAGTTTTAATCCCACACCAGTCAAAACTCCTTTTGACAGATACTGGTGGAGATGGACTGGGATCCTCCAGAAAAACCTGAACAAAGAGGACTGGGAGCATCCAAAATGAAAAGAAAAAGACGGGGGGACTAAAATATAGGTCACCCAATCTGACTCACTGTCACTTGGGTTACCAAGAAAGAAGAGAAGAAAATCAACCAATACAGCCAATTATACTCCACCTTTTCCCTTCACCCCGGCACCCCACTCTCATTTCACAAACACTTCAAAGCGCTGCCATCAGCGAAAGGCAATAAAGTGAATGAGGTGGCTGTAAATGGACTTTGGATGCTGAGGATGCTGAGGCAGGGGACTGTCAAATGGAGCTCATCACACTGAGAAAACAGTGCTACTATGCTGTAAAAGCAAAATGGGTGTCCAACACCTTCGCCACAGAAGAAACAAACCCCCTCTAACTCTGGGAAAAAACTAATATCACAGCAGAAAGGGCAGCAGCAGATGAGCCTGGAGCCAGCGGACATTTCTCCTGATGGCCATGTGGGGTCGATGGCTATGCTTGCGAGCAATAGGAAAGGGCTGCATTATTAACGCCCTGTGTCAGAATGTCCTCGAAGAAAGAGCCATTCCCCAGCAGGAGATCTGAAATGACACCCTCCCGCGAGGACCAGCCTGATGACTAAATCTGCCAAAACACAGAGCCGGAGTGTGTTTCTGAAATAGAGGATAGGCCAACTGCAGGCCGAGAGCTGCAAGCTCCTGAGGAGGTACGAGCAAAAGGAGAAATTCTTATTTTCCAGCTCCAGGTAATGCTGTTTCAAAGAGCAGCATTGGGTCTACTTCTTACACATTACAATTACCCCTCTACTTTTTTGCATAACCCGCCACCCCCCCACCCATTTCTTTAAGAAATACTTCTCGCTGTTGCTTTCTCTGTTTAGCTTCCAGAACCCAGCTGTTTTGTGCCCTGCTGGGCATTCACAACGGGATGATTTCCACTCCGATCTGAGCGCCATTTAAATAAACATCAACAGAAAATGTCAGAGGGAGACTCTAAATAACACCAGCGGCTCATCCACATACACAGTTTTAAAGAGGGAAAGAAGATCCGTCCAGTTTCTTCATTTCTGTCTCCGCTGTTTGAATAACCAACACCTTGAAATTTGGCTTTGGCTGTGTCCACGTCATGTGAGCCAGAGAGGGCGGGCCTCCGCTCCAACAGGAGTTGGACTGGCTTCCTTTCTCTCTGGAAGGATTCCTTAGAATATAGAGATTTTTTTTTTGTAAGCAGTGTTAATTGCGATTCCAAATACATGGACACAAAAAGGAAGGAAGGCAGTTAGATGCATTTCATGTAAAATTGTTTATATCAGACTTAAAATCAAACCATCACAAGCTGTCAAAAGGATCTTTTTTTAAATAGTGGAGGAAACAATGCTTCTTACAGAAATGTGATCTCTGTGGGTTACTGATTTAAAGGAATAAACAGTATTATGAAATAGATCACTAAGATTTTTTGTTCTCTCACGGGTCGTCTCATTGCCTCCCTAAAATCAATCAAAAGCATCTGAGTAGCGAGCCTCAGGACCCTCACATAGCCTGAGCCAACTCCTTTACACACACCTCTATCCCCACTACTCCCTCATCTCTATTCTTTCATATTTGCATTAGAAAGCTGTTGGCAGCACTTGTTATTTTGTTTCACAAGTGATAGCAATTACTATTCCAGTGCTTGGGATCAAAGACACACCAAAGGGAGGTTTTTAGACACAAGAAAAAAAAAAAAACAACACCATTTCCCCTCTTCTGTTTACTCAGATAGAGGCCGAGGCCAACGAGGCACAGTGAATGTGACTGACAGAATGAGAATACAATTCCTACTTTTACTCCCGGAGAGGAAGAGGAGAGGTAGACGGAAAGAGGAGAGGACTTGTTTCTACAAAAAAAGGGCAAACTGTACCATTAACCACTAGGCTCCCTCCTGCTTACAATGGATTAGTCCTGTTACTGATTCTTTTTCAGCTTTGAGGAAGCTGAGAGCATCAAACCGAGCAACAGGAACACCACTCATAATGAGACAGTGTGGCCTTGACTTTAAACAACAGGCCTCCTCAAAATGTTCTCTCTGCTAAAAAAATACAAAGGCCCAAAATTAAACATGTCCAAATCATCCACAGGGCATGTTCCCACAAACCAGCCCTCTTGTAGAGCTCTTCATGAAGAGGAAGAAAGCATGAGCTGTCCTAAAACTATGTGTTTTACACAGAAGTGGGGTTGCCAATTTAAATCTTAAACAGAGAATAGGAAGCCTACTTTTTGTGGAAAAAGTACTGCTAAGTCCACTGAGCAAGGCAAGAGGTCAAGTGTGGATTTGCTTTGAATCGTCACTGATAAATTGGCCTGGCTGATATTAGCTCACTGCAGATTGTATTTATTTTGTGATTCCTCTCAGGCAGTAGAAATATAAATTTACAACTGCTGTTGAGTGACACCACAAATACGACAGAAGCAGCAATCAGGAGGAAAGTCCGAATTATCCATTGTTTAGCTCATTTACTGACAGCGGAGTTATCAGACTGCAAAATTCTCAACGCCTCAACTCAACGCCTGGTCATGAGTCTCCACGTCAGTTTTCAATGCCTCGGATACCCAGTCTTTGTCGAACCCTCAGCTTCATACTGAAACTGACCTTTATGCAGCTGTAAATGACTCACTGGCTGCTCCAAGAGTTAACATCAACAGGAGGGTGTCATTCTGAGGGGCTGTAACAGGCACAAGAAGGCCGAAGGGGAGGAAGGAAGTAGACGCCTGATTCCAAAGCATCTGGTTCCCATCCAGCCTTAGGATCCCTGTTTTTCACTTCCTTTCATTGTTGCTTTTGACTTTCTTTACTCTTCTGTTTGGTTCATTACAACAACATAAAAAGTCCTTGTTAAAGGTTTCTATTTCTGTGGGGTGTGTGCAGTGCTTATGAGCAGTCAGTGTTAAACTGTGGGACTCTTCTTTATCCGTACACAACGTTTGGCCTTTGTGGATTTTTTGCAAACATTTGGCCATCTGTTGTGACAGATGCTCTCCTGTATGCACAGCTTTCAGCCTCTCTTTCCATGAATTATCAGACATTTGCATGTCCTTATATGCCTTATAAGATGCGTCACGTAGATTTTCGTACTTCCTCACTGCCTCGGCCAGCTGATCCTCAAAACTATTCATTACTGTATTACACGCTGACAGAAAAGGGGGAACGACAACATTTCCGCTTTTCCACATTAACCACGCCCACTTCAAATTTCTTACCGATCACACAATAGTTGTTGGACACCACAAAGAGAAAAGTTCTGCCCAGATGATGTGCTGAGAACAAGCTGCAAGAAGTCCCAAAACCAAACCAGGGCTGCGAGAATCATGCCGGGAATTTTTAACGGTTTCTGTTGTATCAGATGGCGTAAAAATTCCCTCATCTTGAGTCTTCTGTGAAAAGTTCATTCCCGCTTAGAGAACGAAACAAAAATATCACTTTAAAAGTACTTTGTCAAGGATTGAACAACATCATGGTAAGCATTTAAAAAATATGCATTCTATTGCGAACAGCTTTTCCGTGTTGCCATGGTGACATATCTAATAACTATTTCCCTCACAACTAATCCTAGAGTTGCTTTGGGGGAACCCTCTGTCAGTATGTTAATGCTGGCCACATTCCTGTCGACATTCTCTGCCTGAGCAAAGGCAGGTAGGAGTGTGTGTGTGTGTGTGTGTGTGTGTGTGTGTGTGTGTTGTGCCTGCACCACTCAAAGTCACCTTTTCTCCACCTCTCACTTTATTCATATAAAGTCACGGTTCTGCCATGCAGCTGAAAACACCAAGTCACTATTAACAGCAGCGATCCTTGAACACTGTTTAAATATTCATTCGTTTATCTAAATTGGTTATTCAGATCTGACCACAAGCTTGTTCCCTGCAGTCTATGAGCACTTTATGCAACATGATGTTTTCATAAATTGTTTTCAAATATAAAATATAAAGTAGCAGAATAGGACGATAACTTCTTGGTTTTCTTGACACAGTCAACTAATCTAAACTGGTGCAGGTGGCTGTTTCTTTGCTTAATCCAAGAGGCAAAGAGATTTAATAATGCAGGAAATGTGTTTTAAATTCCTTTTTAATTACTCTTTCAGAGGTACATCTTTTCAATTTGTTTCCCTTTTCAAAAACATATCTTCAGTCTCCCACTTTTCTAAGTTGAAACTGACACCTCCTTTTATTTGTTTATGAACATTTGTAAGAATCAGTTTTTCAGACATTAAAAGACCTGCTACTGTTCCCCTCTATTAAACAGATGGAAGAAATGTTAATTAGTTCACAACTGAAAAAAGTACATTTTCACACTCCATCATTTATCTCTCAGGGGCAAAGAACCAGCTCCACAAGGAATGTTGGCGCACTTGATCAATTGATAAAGTGCTCTGTTAGGTAATGCTCTTCAACCATTTAACTAAAGCTGTCCAGTATACAGACTTTTGATTTGACCCTAATTTTTCATAAGTCCAACTTGAGCTGTATATAATGTTGGTGACGTAGCCGTTGTAATATATTCTTCAGTGAGTGTGCCAGTGACTCTACAAAAGGGCAACAGCTAATAGTGCAAAAATGTAAATTAATGTGTTGTTGCCCCAGATACAATTCTTCCATTGTGGGATTGATGTGCAGCAGAATGACAAGCCTGATCCAACATTGTGCACTGCGTCCGCTCTCCTCTTTGGACAATTCTTCCTGACATGTGGGGGACACATTCCTGGCCCTCTTTCTTCCACTGTGGTGGAGGTCAGATGCTGCTTTCTGTCCACATTAGCATCTCTACTCAATTGGCACCATTTACTCAATGGTATTGCTTGAGTTTGTAAATTG
The DNA here is from genome assembly GCF_036924035.1 of Leuresthes tenuis. Taxonomy (NCBI): domain Eukaryota; kingdom Metazoa; phylum Chordata; class Actinopteri; order Atheriniformes; family Atherinopsidae; genus Leuresthes; species Leuresthes tenuis. The sequence continues at coordinate 9,327,949 of NW_027325356.1, read as the reverse complement.
CTTTTACAATTGTCACTAATTATCAAGCTCAGTGAGTGGAATCGGCTCCCCAGTGGAGCAGAAAAACAACAGGAGGAGGACAGATTAAGACTTTGGGGTGCAACAAGAGGGGCTCGCTAGCTGAGAAATACAGTAGCGCTACATGCTAATCAACAGAGGATTATATACAGATGGTGCTACTGTGGAGCTGAATCCCTGTGCTGCATGCCTGATGAACCATGGATGCACTTTGGCTGCATCCTCCTTTATTTTTTTTATGGCTTTTACATTCCCATTAAGTTTTTGCAGAGATTATGTTAACAAACACACTAATAATAAAGCCTGAGCCCATAATGGACCGTATCTATAATAACTACTACTCCTAACACAACATGCAAATGTTTATTGGCTAAAGTTGCTAAGCCCAACAGTTGTCATAAAAGTAGTCCTATTTACATTTCTAGTTTACTTTATTTGCTTACAAGCATAAAAATTAGTAGGCTGGCAATAAAGCATAAAACAATAACAATTACTTTTTTTTTTTTTTATAGCCAAACAGTCCTGAGATCAAATTTTCTCCTCAACTAAACAAGTGTTAAGCAGTCCTATTATTTTGCACAAGAGACAAACCTACGTTGTTAGGAAGGTCTACTAGTTTGCTACCCCACATTTATTGCCATGGTTTTGGTCAATTTGCTGAAAGTAAAATGAGCTGGTGATGTTGTTAATTGTTCAGCCAACCGGACCTTGAGACAGAATGTGTAATAACTACATTGGTCGGCAGAATACACAACAGTCTACAATGACTATGTTTTCCGAGGCTCATTTCAATTTAAAAATAAGAAGAAGCAGCTTATGCCTTGCTGAGTCATAATGTCGACATTATGCATCTTGTTGCATGATTGTGTTGATGTTCGACATCTGGCACTTGCACAACATCTTGCTACATTTGGTAAGTTATATTGACCAGGCAAAGAACGATACTGCTTGATTCTATAGGGGGTTCAAACAGTAAGTTTTACATGGACGAATAACTGCATGTAAAATGTCTGGAGGCTTAATGCAGTGGTATTATCACTGTTGGTATCATGTTTTGCAAATTGCAAAGCCTTTTAACAAATGGTTGTAATTGTGAAATGCTCTATGTTAATTCATACCTAATCAAAAGGCCTGTGGGTATGAGAACATAAAGGGATGTATTACAGTTTAACAAGAAACTATGTAGCATTAAAGGCCTTTGGCCTTGAACAATAGTGGCTCATTGTTGTTGGTAGAAAGCTAGTTAACATGATGTGCTGAAGTTAGAGTAGATAAAAAAAGTTTAAAGAGATATTTTGAAGAAGGGTTGTGTGAAGTAAAGACAAGTGTTCGGTGTTCTACCTGCACTCCACACTGGTCAAGGTACTTTCAGTTTAAAAAAACAAGGAGCAATTCTTATGGGAGAATTAAGCTAACAGCAACTCAAAATGAGGCCACAGAAGAGTATCTAAAACAACTTAAACCTTATATATTTTATAGAGTGTTACACAGTTAATTACTTTGTAACTATTTCCTCAACCAAAAGACACCCCATGCCATTGGATGCACAGCAGCTGTCCAGTGTATCCTGACACTGATCAGCTGTTCTTAATTTTGTTACAGACCTGTTGGGTAGCTTACTGTTGGCCATTAGTTTTGCAAAGAGTTTAATTATGATAATTGTAATTTTTAGGGCTTTTCAGTGATTTTTATTGTTTCTAAGTATTTTCTAAGTCACAGCTGATCAGTGGTGGAGTAGTTGGGGAGCCACTGTACATGGAATTACATCAAGCAACATGGATTGGTTGAATTGTTTTAGATGGTTGTGAGTAGATGTTAGGTTAGCTTCCTTCTCAACATTTGTGATTCTGCAAACTGACAGCAGAGCACTCTGGCAGCTATCTGACAACTTATAAATACTTCACACAACCCACTCAAAATATCCTTTACATTCAATATACTGAAGCTTCTTGTGTTGCTTCTATTTCCACATCATGCAAACTACTTCATCATGTATGGAACTACAAAGCTTAACAACTATAAAACTGCCATGCCTTGTTTCATGACCACAGTTTTGCGTGTTCTGATTTTTATGTACGATAGTCTCATGCTGACCTATGAGCAAGTGTTTCTCCCCACACACAATGACACAGTCCGAATCAAGAGCAGGCGTGTCGCTGCACCATGAGTCGCGTGGCTTATCTCCAGCAGATGACAGACGCGCACAGTGCGGAGAACATTCGGTTCAAAGACGCCTAATAATTGAGGATGGACCAGTTATCTGTGAGACTGTTTTCTCTGTCATGTCAGTATGAGCTAGACAGTCCGGCCTTCTCAAAGGCCAGACAATTTGCGCTCTAAATGTCATGTTGTGAAAAGGCAAACATGGCCTGGTGGAAGCAGACCAGGCAGAGACAAAGGCTCAGGTTAAAGACACGCCAGACAATTATTCATCTAAAAACCTTGTGAGAGTACACACAATACATTAGGCGATACAATTTCTCTTTAGCAAATATGCAAGAGATAAATGATCATCTCTTGCAAAGTATTAACTGTAATATTTTGTTTTCGTTGTTGTCCTTTTTCCTTCTTTTATGTGTGGAGGAAATTGGATTTTGCCCTCTGGCTCAGTGGTAGAATCAGATTGTGCCTGCAGTTGTGTGGATCTTATCTTAGCTGCAGCATTTGTCCAAGACATATTACTGGCCCTCACTCAGTAGAAATAGGCTTCAGCTGTGCTTTACTGTTGACAGAGCAAAAGGTAACTGACACATGCATGCAAGTACACATGCACAGACACAAACAATACCGGTATTTTCAGATTCTCTGCTTTTGTTCTCTCATCCTATTCTCCAAATTCAAACACATTTGTGTGTGTGTGTGTGAGTTCCTGTGCATGTGTATGGAAAGGTGAACGAGGCTGAAAAATAAATCTAAAGGACGCCAACTCTCACATGACCCAGAAAGTGCATATTGCAGTGCTCGCAGTGAAGACACTCTTAAATCAGAGTGCAGTCGCGGGGGGTGGTATTAAATCAATTGTGCACACACACAAAGATGCAGACATAAACACAAATACACCCTAAGAAATCTTTGCATCCTTACATATGTAACATTCTGCACACACGATGGGGAAAAAAGATTAACAGGTGAAGCTGAGGGATGGATGGATGGATGATCACTCCTTTCCATAAGTTGTCTTTTTCACTGGGACAAATTTATTCCCTCTGCGCTGATATCAACCTTAGTTTTACCTACTCGTATATGAATGTGATAATAATGAACATTAATCTCTGGGTTGCTTAAACCTAAAGCCAACCGTACATCTGTCAGGACCCTGGAAATTTATTTCAGAGCAAGTCAGCTACCTCTGGGTAAATTGGACAAAAAAAAAAGGACATTATCCTACTATAGTGAAATATTCAATCCGACAGTCACAAAGGAGAGTCAGCAGAGTAGCTTGCTCACCCATTAGCTAAGACACAGCTGGACAAGCCTATCAGAGCTCCCTAAACACTGTCATCCTTCTTTCTATCAATTTAGCCTCCTATTTCCCCCTTTATGCTTTTCCCCTTCTCTCTTTCCTCGCGGTGTGTGAGGAACATGTTGTGTGCAGCGAACTCCATTGTGCTGTAGCACTGTTAGCCTGTTAGCCTGTTTGTTTAGCTCATCATCACTGTCCTCCCTTGGGCTACACAGAGTTTATCTTCGTGCCAGTTAGCTGCCATGAAGCCCAAACACAGAAATAAAGCCACTCTGCCAGGCAGCTGAAACACAATAATAGCACTACAATGCAATATTACAGCTCCTATTGGATTTTCAAAAGAAGTGAAAATGGAAGAGGAAGATGGAAACTCCATTTTCTCTTTTCTTTAAAAAATTGGAGGACGTCCCTTTGAAGAATTTAGTGACAAGCATTACATGCTCAACAATGATGAAGCATTGGAAAACCACACAAAAAAAGAAAGAGGGTGTAAAAAAAAACCCTATTAGTAGGACAGCAGCATGAGGCAGAATGAGAACAGTGTTGATTAGGAAGCAGTTGCACCCCGCAGCACTGAGGTGTTTGTTAAAAAATCAAGTGAAATTGAATCAAAACCACACCAGAGCATGTCACCACTTATTTGTACTGTACGTTTTATATTTGAAAAGGGTAAATGAAAAGTAGTAGAACACTTTTAACAAACAGTAGTAACATTACAGACAAAAATTACACACTAATCGACTTATATTCTGTAAAAGAGAATATAAGTTTCTTGCATTAGAAAAACGTGTATCTGCCTTAAAAAGTGCATGAATGATTACCAATGTTGGGTAATAGCACTTTTTACATATAATAAATTTCTTGTGGAGTTTGGTTATTATGTTAGAGTACATCTACCTTCAAATATACTCTATGTTGGATGATCTGAAACTGTACATTAATAGCAGGAATGACAGATACATTGCCTTAACGGTGCTAAATGATCATGTTTACAAATCAAACACATCAAATCAAGCGCCTGGCGCTAACTGGCATACCCTAACATCTTACAGAAAGATGGTGGTGATCCCTTTCATTGTATTGCCAGCAACATGTTCATTAACTTCCACTCAAACAACAGCTTCAGCCAAGTTCAAATCCAGCTGATGATGTTGATGAACAGTGAGTCTTTTGGAATCCTGTGAAGGATCTAAGCCCTCACTGGCTTACTCTTTAATATCATATCCTGCAACAGATGGGATGAGTTGGGTTATGGTTTAAGGTAACCAAGGTAGATGTCTTCAACATCTAAACCTTTTAGTTAATGATAGTACTGAGCAAGCAAGGTGTACAAACAACATAGCGATTTTAGTCATTGTAGCACCTCTAAGCACATCTACCAAAGTGATGGTGCAATGATTGTGGGGACTCTGAACATCTGGCAGCATCCAATCATCGCCAGCTACCATTAAGCTGCCGTTTCTGAGCATCACAGGTCTTACGCAGAGCACACTTTAACTCTAGACTCTTCTGAACTCATTACTAACTGTTAAAATGTCGTAGAGACAATGCATATGAAAAAAAAAAGAAGAAAGAAATGGAGCAGCCCGAAAGGCTGTGTCCTGTTAAATTGACATGTTCTGCAGCCTTTGAGGGGTCGGTAATGACCCCTCATTGCTGGGTGACACACTCTCTGTCTTCATTTCACACCCTCTTAGAGCAGCACAGATGGCCTTGGCATTTCCTTAACGGTCTCTGAAGTCTGTCATAAAGAGGGCAGCAAACCGTTCGCATCTTCTGCCGCCTGGAAAACGTAGGAAAATGCACGCAAATGACTGCAAAAACTGGTTATTCAGTACCTCTCTTTGCAGGCTCACAGTTAACCGCTGAATGCAACCTAACACCAGCGGGGTGAACACACAGTTGTAATTGTTCTCCTCCTCACTTACACATACATCCCCCAATCTATTTTGCATCGCTGTGTACTAACAATGCTATTCCACGGGTTAATACACAGGTTAATGAAGCAGGACAAGGCCACTGTAAAATGCTACTAAACCAGCCATGCAGGATAATTCATCTTGCCTCAGAAGTGTCAGCCACTGCAGCTCGCTGCTCTTTAATTCATTCAAATGAATTTTGTTTTAATTGTTCCAGCCTTGGTGCTCACTAACTCCATTAGTGGGGAAACGAAGGGTAGGCGGTGGGTTTAGGAGAGAAAGGTACAAAGAGAGAGACAGCAAAGTACAGACAGCAAGACGCAGGAGGAGATGGAGGAAGATTCATTTTCTGTGTGTGAGCATGCCTCTATTAATAATTAATCCCCCTGTTGTGATTACACAATTACTCTCAAGAGCTGAAACTTTAACCAACCTTATAAAAGATGGAAGCATGTTCTCAATCCTTAACAGAGGGGTCTGCTGGTCCCATAGGTGTGTTAATGCAAACTCAGGAAGGCTGATGGGAACATGGGCCTATGGGACATGTGGGGAGATGGGAGGAGAGGCTGATGGAAGGATAATGCTATATTTAATAGACCTGGAAGTTTTCTGGCTGACCGAGGCTCTGGATTCGTTTGGTTGCAGTGATGTTGCTGGCTTTGAACAGGCATAGCATGATACACAAAAAAATGTTAGCTTTGCTTTGTAAGACAAAAAGGAAGAAAAATGCACTACATAGGCTTTTTAACTGATAGTAGCACATTTCAGTTTGATAAGGATGACAGAAAAGTGAAAGCACAAAAATGTGCACAAACATTTAGATTATTTGTTGGTGAGTCTGCATGTGGAGAACACATCAGTATCCTGATTATCATAGCTTTTTTTGGAGTATCCCAACATAGAGTCTTAGCCTGCTTTCTAAAACCTGGATGATGTTTATGTCTTGGTTTTAAGAAACCTGGAAGTGCTACATGGAGTACTTTAATGGAAACCTGAATACTGTGGCATGTAATGGGCCAATGGTGTACACAGTTGTCCTCTTCATTTTGTTATACCTTTAAAGTTGAATTCACTTTTTATGGACAATAATCAGGGGTCTACATTACGTTTCAAGTAAAATATTACTCACTAAGCAAAACTGAGTCAGTGTGCCTAAGTGTCAGAGGTCGAATAGTTTAAATGGGGGATGTGAAGAGTGAACGTTGAAGTCAACATGCTTTAGGCAGAGGAAACTTTTCATCCTAACGTTTCAGCCAACCAATGTCTCTTAAAATGTTCATCTTGAACAGAATATTGGTTTATTAAATTGGCAAATTATTACATTCTGTTTTTGTTTAATTTCACATTGTGTTGCAAACTTTTTTGGAAAATATAATTATTGTAGTCATTACTGTGTTGTACCTCTACTTTTAGAAAACGAATAGAAGAATACATCACCGTAAAACATGTGATTTAAAGCGTATACAGAGCGGCACCATGAATTACTTGAATAACAAAATCCTATTCTGTTCATCACTGTCACGATCAAACCTTTAGTGCAACATGTACTATGTTATTGATGATAAATTTCAAAATGACTATAACTGGATATTCTGTTGTAAAACAGGCTCATTGCTGTATATATAAGCACTGCACATAAATACAGTACAATGTGCATCTATACAGAATGCTGTAATTGTCAAACTGTCATACCATCAGTGATTTAGCTGAGAAATTAATTTCAATGCAAGAACTGCTTTTATATATTTGTCAGTACAAAAGAAACACAATCATGCCCAGCGTAGGAGGGAGCATGCGGCATCCCACATTCTGCTGTTACATAAGACGAGCTGTTTCCTGTGCCAGTAGCAAAAACTCACACTGAATTGCAGAGTGGATAGAGTGGCAGCTAAAAACCTTCACAGTTCACTTCTCCTCTTCAGGAATGCAATTAAAACAATTAGGCAAGAATTTTATCTCCTATATAGAAAATTCAAGCTGGACTCAGAGTAAATGTTTCCTCAGAGGGACAACCAGCTGGAATGCAGCATTAGAGAAGGGGGACTCAACTTCATAATAATAATGCAGATGGCATTTACAATAGCCTCCTGCTGACATAGTATAGACATAAGGGAACAGTCAGCTCTGTATTAAAACATGTCGAAAGTGCTGTCCAAGCTGACTTTGTTGTACTTCAGGCTTGTCTGGTGAGACGCAGTCCCTTAATGTTCATTAACTTGGAAGAAACTCATCAGCGGTATAGCGCATCAGTCTAATTCAAGGCATCAAGTAAACCGCAGAATAAATGAGCACAATAATCATTAGCAGAGTCCTCCAGGACAGAGAATGCACTTTATGGATGGGAGGTTGGATTAAAGTTCACCGCAGATATAAATGTGTTTCTGAATACTTAGTGTAGCAAGCTGCTTGAGATTCACTTGGAAACAAAACGCCTGCTGTTGATGTAAAATTTAAGCGAAAGAAATATGGCCGCTGGTAAATGGTTGATAAGAAGAGGGTGAATAATGAGGTATGTGACATTAAATAATGGCTTTAAGAAAATGGCATGAGTATTCGATTATTATTTAATATTTTGCTCACTTTCAGATTATGTCCAGAACAATATTGTCATCTAAAACATGGAAATAGAGTAGATGTCCCTCTTGATGCATTTGGCCTTTTTGATGATTGACCGACTACAATTGTGTTCATAAAGCAAAATGCCTGTTCCTTCACCACAGCTTGTCTTAACTAGGCTGACAAAGAGGAGCAAACCTGTTCCTTTCTGAACATCCCCCTAGGGGATGGCAGCATAATCCTGCAGCGACTCAGAAAGCCTTCTTCTTTTACCCCTACACTTCCATTCTGCCATTTCGAAAAGCTATATTAAGCTATTGGTAAATTCAGTAGACAGAGGACAGCCTTCTGAACTATTGACAGCAAAGAATTTAAAGGGGAGAAGCTTCCAAACACCCAGTTAAAGTGCACTCAACATGTCCGCTCTGCAAGCCTGGCCTTTCAGTGGGTGAGTGGTGTACATCTCTGCAGAAAAGTCCATGAGGACAGAAGGCACTTAGCTATTAGCAGTCTAACGCTGAATACCCCAAATAAGATGAAATAAAAAATAGAATTCCTGTTTGTGGCAGGAACACAATGTCCACAGCAATAACCCCAGGCCACCTTGGCACTCTACATCCATTTAGGGACAGATGGCGCAACCGCCAAACTCCTTGGGAAGGCTTTCATGCAACTTTAAATTACTTCAATAAGTAAACAGTCCCTTTTTTCCTTTCTTTTTTTGTAATTTCATTTTCCATACAAAGTGCAAAAAGACTTGTGGAACAACATGGGGAGATCATGCCTGGTCGTGGCTGAGAGGTTGCAGGCTGCATTAAAATCCTTTTAGGGTTTAACTGAGAACGCTGGCGATCTGCGGCACAATACATCAGAGGCAGAGCTGGTTTGAAAAACAACACAGTGACGACAGAAGCGATGGAGGGATAAGCTTTACTTTCTAAAAACTGGCTTGTTTTCCGGGAAGAGACATAACAAAAAAACAAGGGAGGAACAAAAAAAGGGTGTGTGTGGTTGGGTGGGAGCACTTCCCAGCGGTCCTGTTGCTGTTTTCTGGCAGCCCCCCATCTGTCGCATGTGTTCAGGGGAATGAATTACAGCCAATTAAGATGACAGCGCTGTAGCAACTGAGCAAAGGGTAAACACAGTTTGTGCAGGAAAGACACGAGTTTGGTGATCACTGTGTCTCTGCTGCTGCTGATTTTTTTCCGCCACCTTGGCCTTTGTCTCGATGCTGCTGCTGTTTGTTTGTCTGCTTGTTAGCTGGATTTTGCAAAAACTTCCAAGCTGGGTTTCATGAATCTTGGTGGAGGGTTGGAGCATAGACAGAGACTACTTTGGAGGGAATGAGGGTCATTTTTGTTAAAAACTGTGAAATGCAGCATTGACCTTGGTATCTGAGCACTCTACTTTTAGGAACTAAAATAATAATTCACAAGTGATTTAATAATAAGTGATGCAGTAACTGCCACTGAGTTACTAGCAGCGTCATTACTTTTTTAATTACAAGATATATATATATTTTTTTAAGCTAACTGCACCAACACATGTGAAATAATACAAATTATGCCATTAAGAAACACATATTCTGTCTCTTTCTGACAATTTGACAGAATTTACCAAGGTCTCACTGAAATGTCTGTGACAGGCTTTGGGCTGAATACCATATGAACACCCCATGCAGGGGTGTCAAACTCAAATACACAGTGGGCCAAAATGAAAAACTTGGACAAAGTCGTTGGTCAGCCTTGATATTTATTGGAAAAAATGTCTTCAATTGAGGAAGTTCTTCTCTTCAGATATAACAATGAACCTTTTCATGTGGAATCAAACTTAAGTTTTGCTTAAAAATTGAATCTGGAACAAGCAAAGCTTAATACTATAAACACATGTGAAATCAAATGTCAAATAAAAGACATCTGTGGCATTCATTTCTAAAATATAATTTGAAAAAAATATTATGCCTCTTTCCCTATTTAGATAGATAGATTTTTTTCAGTTGAGAAACAAATTTTTGTCAACAGATATGCTGCTTCCCACCTGTCTGGAAAGCTCCTGTTTTCCACCTTTCGTTTGGCAATTTTTGGGAGGAGTGGCCTGTTGTGACTGGTAGCATGAGGTCGCTGATGAATGTCAGCAGAGGAGGGGGCACTTGTGGGTCACCAGCAGAGCATTCTGGGATTTGTAGTATTAGCAGTGCATGTGCTGTCTGCCGGTGGTCCAGCTCTAGCAGGCATTTGGTATTATCTTGCAGGCCAAATATAATTACACTGCAGTTCTGAGTTTGACATCTATGCCTTAGAGATAAAATACAATAGCTCCTTTTTCCACAATGAATGTCCTGCCCACGATATCCCGTTTTAGAGGCTGGGGTGACCCACTCATTCTGCTCCACCCCTCTCTTCTACAGTGTCTGACTCTTTTAAGATCAGTAGTACTTAATTACGCTTAAAACAGATTAAAAATAGATTATTAACATACGACAGAGCATATTAGAAACAGCCTAAGAGCTAACACAAAGTAAACTGAGCTCAGACTACCACCCACCGAATTGACTCAAATACTTGCATTTTCCTCCTCTGCAGTTCAAGCAAAGTCAACTGGTACTGATCCGTCTTTCAGGCACAGTCTTACTGCTAGACGTGTTTAACTGGCCTAGGATGTTAAAAACACTCCACCGCAGGTACCAGCGCTGAAGTAACATATTGGTAACTGTATTAGTAACTGCCTATCAGCAGGTTAATGCTCCATTCAAATTCATGTTAAATTTTCATATCGACCTAAGCTTCACAGTCAGCCCATTCCTCCGTGTTATTACAGGCTAACGTTAACAATGTGCAGTGCATGGGCAATGTTTTACCAGTGCTACAAAGAGAACACTTCCTAATTTAGAGAATTATTAGCTCATTAATAATCAAGTAACTGCTGATAAGATTTTGCTTTTAATAACTGCACAGAGTACTGCCAAGCATGCAAAGTATTATCAGATTACCACAATCTATGAATGGGGAGGAGTAGATTTTAACCTCTGTAATATGTACAAGTTATCTGGTCGTAACAATGAATTAGTCTATAAATTCTATTTACAGAACCATTTAAAACCTATACATACATTCAAATAGCAAAAAGAAATTCCAGTTGCGATACGATACGATGCCATACAATACAATACCATATGATACGATACACTTTATTGTCCCCTTAAGGAAATCTGTCTCGGGCTCCAAGGGCTGCAGATTTATCTGATATCACATTGAAAAACAAGAGCAAATAGAAGAAATAACAATAATAATCCACCCAACACAGAGGGGCACAATCCAATGGAAAGTCTCACATAGCGTTGTTTTGCACATGACTCATACTGCACAATCCACATAAAATAAATGTGCAAAATAGACTACAGAGTAAAATACATGAAAAGAAAAATTAAGAACTTATGTACTCAGTTTAGTCGTTTTGGTTTTTCTTTGTAATAATTTATGCTAAGGTTTTACCTGGGACTCAAATAATGGGGTAATTGGCAACATACTGGGTATACCAGAGAGGTAAGTATTAATCTATTTAAGAATTATGATTCTCAATGTTAACTCAAAATGAATTTGAGGATTTAATCACTGACCGTTCAAAATATCCTCAAAAGATTTAGAAAACCTGAAATGTGCAGGATAAAATTCCCTATTACTGAATGTTAAGCACCGCATTAACCGACACTACCCTGTGGTTGATATCACTACCCTCAGTAACACGTCTCAAAATAACTGTCAGTGAAAATAAATCATCAGCCTCAAGTTAAAACTCAATGTTCACAGAAATCTCCACAGACGCACAAATTCAGTGAGAGAACCACCCTCTTTCAGATAGATCAAGTTCAAAAGCTCAAAATTTAAAAAAGAGAAAACAATAAAATGAATCAGTTTCAGTATAGGATGTGCTGTCTTTATAGAGTTTTCTATTAAATAAAGAGGTTTTCTTTCATGTGCATTTTACACACTGTCCCACTGTTTTAGAAAACAGTGTTGAATGTCAGCTGAATTAGAAATACATAAATAGAGTAATATCATTGAGTAAATGTGTGTTTGACTGTTCCGCTTTCAGTTTAAACAACATTATGTTCATATAGTGTATGAGGACAGGCTTTTAACCAAAATATCTTTTACTGGCAATTTGCTTGACATTTGCTCAGACATATGGCAGGAGTGGGTCTCTCTGCAGACGGACATGTCTCACTGCCTGGCGGAAGAGCTCACCCCGGCCACTGGAGGCCAAGTGAGGCAGTGATGCAGTAAACGCTGCTGTGTGTGTATATGTGTGTGTGTGTGTGTGGGAGCTGATCATCCCCAGGCTTGGTTAAGGTAATGTAGCGGAGACAAGGGTAAGTCGGCTTGACACGCATTTCTGGATCACATAGGCTAGCAGGCTGCTGCAGGGCAAGCTTTGTGTGTGGATACTAAATGTGTGCGTCAGTATGAGTGTGTGCATCAGTGATCCACGAAGCATCGCCGAGATTTATCCACCTGTCCATCTCCATGTCTAAAACCAAAACCCGGAAAACTGTCAATGTTGATTTGGTCAAATTTCTAATGAGTGGAGAGGCCAACATCTTGAAAAAATGTCACTGGTTGATTTCTTACAAGATCCTCTACTGGTGTACTCTCAGTAGCAATGATGGATAAATCCGATTAAATGTGAAGTGTGTTTGCACAGTTTGCCTCGCAGGTGGCCCATGCCAGGCCCCTTTAACTGTACCTCATGTGACCCTGACATCCAGGTACCTCAGCATATATGGGTCAGACATATGCTTCACACAGTATTTCCAATATAGTTATACTAAATGACTCATTTCAGCCAAAATTGTATTGCTAATTGGGTTGTTGATTTTGATTATTGATTTTATTTTAACATGACAACACTGAGTTCATAAATTCTTGAAACAGTACTGATGGAAATACCTTTTCAAATAAATACTGGTATCTTGTCAGTAATGGCAGTTTTACAAGTCTCTGCCAGGGGATCTGCTGTAGCTGACTGTTCTAAATAGCAGGCAGTCAGACGTTCCATACCTCACGTTGACTCACTTATTTGTGGAATCTCCAGTGCCTCACTTGAGTGGCAACTTAGCGGGGAAAAATGTAGATTAGCTGTTCTTGTAAAGCAAAACAGCTAATGTGTGTAAAGTTGACACACAACTCTATATTTTCTCATCAGCATTTACAACATCTAATCCAAAGTTTTTCCAAACGTCGTAACTAAGTTTATTTGGTGTTATTATCCTTTTAGGACATCTTTGCTTGCTACTTTCATCCATTATCGTAGCAACATAGCATTAGCTCGTTTTACTGAGAGGTCACAAGGACATTAAGGAGGTCAAGGTCAACCCTCTACTGAAACACAAGGTAAACTACTTCTAATGGTCTGATGCAGGCAGCCATACAGAATATGGTCTTATGCACTTTCAGACTAAATCTTGAATTACTGCTGTTTACTATTGTCTGACTTCACCAAATTCCAAAAGATTCAAAGGCAAATCTAACGAAAGATTTTCAGCCCTATTCCATACAAACATTGCTGTAGAGTTACATATATGCTATAGAGTAAGGTGAGGAGCCTATATATATATGTTGTGCACTGTACATGTCAGTAATAAACCAAATATAGAAACCCAATATAGAAAATAAAGCAAGTTTCCCACTTGTCACTGTGATAATATGTAGCCAAAAATATAACCTGCATCATTTTCTCCTTATGTGCATCCTAATCCAACCAGGGTGTAGCAAAATGTCAAACTTGTTCTCAAATCTCATGAACGCCTAAACTTTGTTTAATACTGCTTTAATTATTTTCCTTTCGAAATGGGTATGCATTGTAATGATGAAAACGCCATTAGAGAGGCAGTTATACCAGGTGAAAGCTCACCTATTTGGAAGGTCATCCCATTGAGGAGGTTTTATTTCAGGGAATAGGGAAGTTGACGAACCAACATGCATTGTTGTTGTATACTGGCTGAAATTATAGTCAATATTATTTCCGTCAGATTATGAGAAAAGATGGCAGGGAGGACAAAACTCATTAGTGATGTGATGAATGTATTTTTCTAAAGAAGCATTATTGATTCCTCACTGACAAAAATCTACAGGAAAGATACTTCAAAACCCACCGGTGTGAATCAAGATGAGCCTGATGCTTTGCCTGCAAGGGAAGACGATTCTTTAGAACAACCGGTCATCTACAGTATGAGCTGATATGCACATATAGGTAAAATATCTTCCATAAACCACAAGAGATTCACATAAAGTAAGCGGCTGTAAATGACAGGCAGCAGCAGACAGAGCTGCTGGTGGTATCAATCAACTGAATGCGCCTCACATACACATACAGTCACATAAAAAAAAGAGAAAAAAAAATAAAGGGGAGAGTTTTTATTGGATGCCCAGAAACGGTCAGTGATCAAACTCCAACAACCAAAAGAGCCACAGTGATTTAGTGGAGCGAAAATCCATTATGGCTCTATCCAAAGGTAATGACTTTTTCAAGCCTTCCAGCTGATTCTCTAGAACAAGAGTGGGAGCAGAAAACACACACAGTGGACAAATCAGGCCTTTATACAGACCAGTGTGAGGTCCTGAAAGAGTCCACACTAACATCATTTCTTTTCAGGTCTTTTATCCCCTCAATCACTGACAATAGCAGTGGGGACAGTATCACCTCAATGTTTAAGTGAACAGGCTTACTGTATGTACCCACAGTCTGGCATACGAACTACAACCAGACAACAAATGAGAGGCCATGGCAGCAGTAACATTGATTTTTTTGCTTGTTTATCATTACATTAGACTATAAAGCTGAGCATTATTTCTGCTGAATGGTGGACAAATATTGAATTTCCATCTTTTTCATTATAGATTGTATATGCTCATAATAACACTTGTGTAAAATCGGACATATTTCAGCAGTGATGACTCAAGCTGCTCAAGCTCAAATCACTCGTGGAAACATTCTGGTTGAAGAAAATTGTATGAAAATTTTTTTTCCTAGGTTTCTCAACTGAAAATGTTGAAGTGCCCTTATGCAAAGCGAGTCGCCTTAACATGATATATGCAGCTGCAACTGTTGCTGGAGAGGTAGGTGGCACTCAAAGCTTTTATAAAAATAAAAAATAAATTTAAAAAATCTAAAATTGTTAAGAAAATTAAAGAAACATGTAAAACATACTGCAATGTTTAAAAAATAACTTCTCATCAAGCAGATGAATTGTGTGGAGAGTACTGGAAGTACCACTGAAGCACCCTTTTGCAAAGAGTTGACCTACACTGGCAGATGCTCTGAGCATGAAAACATACTTCGCTCTCAATGCTGCAAGCGATGTGAGGCAGAGCCTCTTCTTTGATTTTCATGGCAAGTGTAAAAATAAAGCAGCACTGTAACACAGATTCTGGGCAGACTGCGTTTTACTGCCAGATTTACATTGATTTTTCAGATGCAACATATACTGGATTGTGAATTAAATAAAACTCACAACAGCAGCCCGTCCTTGTGGGTGGATGTAAATATCAAACTTGTCTGCTGTGTAAAATCCATTTAAATCCACTCTATAAAGGTGCTTGAAAAAAAGAAATGACAAAGTTAGTGTGCAGGAGAAGCATCGTTAGCAAGCGGAGCTCAATGTATGGAAACACAAAGTCCCACTGCTTTAAATGTATATGATGTCTTGCTTGTATTCTCATCTGTTACTTTCCTCTTTGAGATTTGTAACTGATATAACGTTCTTTTCTCAGTTTGTTCGCTCATCTGAAAATTAATATGACATTACAAACAGGTCTGTAATGCCTCATTAAGACTCATTCTTGATTAGAGCCAGCTTTGGTCCAATGCAATAATTGCCACCCCCTAAATTATTCCAGCAGAGAGTTCTTCACCGAGGTAAATAACAAACGCTAATCCTGTAAA
The DNA here is from genome assembly GCF_036924035.1 of Leuresthes tenuis. Classification (NCBI taxonomy): domain Eukaryota; kingdom Metazoa; phylum Chordata; class Actinopteri; order Atheriniformes; family Atherinopsidae; genus Leuresthes; species Leuresthes tenuis. The sequence goes on along the minus strand of NW_027325356.1, from coordinate 9,312,052 downwards.
GTAGCTAATTAAAAGGTGGCAGCCACTCATGCGACTTTACACCATACTTACAGTATATAATAAAGAACATGCTTTGTTTGAGACTCACGGTGGCATGTTATGAGACTTTTTTTCTCTAATAGAGGAAAATCAGACAGGAATGAAAATGCACAAAAAGCCAGCATTCAACAAGAGGTGTATATGGAGCAGGTTCTTCAGCAGCAGTCTGTACACATTGACAGGAAGAGACAGCTAATCAGCTCATCATCCTCTCGCAAATTGAGCCCTAAACCACCAAGACCTTAGTCACTCCCATCCTCTCCCCTCTGCCCTGCGCTGCCCCAAGATCAGCACTATAAAATCTTTCTCCTCGACAACAACAGAGAGATAAGCAAAAACCTGGAGCTGACCCAAAAATGAAAGCTCAGCATGCACAGAATCCACTTTAATCCTACTGAATTCCTCAGCATGATCGACAGCGCCAAGTCCACTAATTAATTCAGCATTCCTCATGTGCTCACTCAACATAGATTCTGTGTATAGACAAACTGTATCTATTGTGTTTGCAAATCCTATCTTCTGGTGTATTGATCTGTTCTTCTGTATGTGTGTATGGCTTACTAGTATGAAAGTATGGCATTTAGCAGTCAGGTACATGTAGCATACAGCAACACAAAATTTTTCCAGATGAGTCCTCTCGGGGATGTTTCTAATGTGAACCTGTGGTTAATTTAACATGCACTAAAAATCTATCACTGTTACAGAAGCTGCTCATGTACATTCTCTACGAAACAAAGATTTAAGAAGATTTAACAATAGTGCAACTGACAGAAAGGTGAAAAAAAGCTAATGGTCTGCCTGCCTATCCTTTCATCTAACTATCTGTGTAGACTTACCTTTCATACCGAATTTGGAGCGCCGGCCGTATTTGTTGATCAGAACAAAAAGGACGAGGAGGAGGACGCAAGCGAAGCCTGCCAAACCCACTGCAATGGTAACCTAGAAGAAATTAAATGCTTTGTTAGACTAGGGCAGCAACACGAAGACTATGTTTACTTCACAGTCCTTTCCAGATTTGGGATCATCTTAAAAAGACTCTTAAATAGTCTTTTTTTTTTAATGTATTCTAGTTGGCAGATAGCACTAGTTTACTCAGCTCATTTACAGGATGACAAGGTGCTCCTTACAGCTATTTCTGTTGCAATCTGTACAAACCTGAAGGGGTGAAGCTGCAAATAATAGAGTCTTAATAGCCCTATCAGCGTAGCATGCTTCTCATCATCATACTAAGGGTTTAATTATCTCATGCCTTATGACATAGCAGTAATCTGAAAAGTAATTATCTATCTAAAAATTAAATAAATCAAGCAAGTTTTAAACAGCCAAGTAATTGACATTTTGTCTTGTCAGGACAGGCAAAGCACAGGTGTGAAATATCAGTATCAAAAAATGACTGTTACATTCATGTAAGCGCGCTCATTGTCCTGGTGTTGTGGCTCCCTGTTGCAGCTTCACTTGATTAGACTGAGCCTTTTTAATAAATTGTGTTTATCTGCATTTTTTTTTTAAAACCAAAATGTCTGCAGTGTTAAAGGACTGTAGGTGGACTGTGTGTATGCTTGTTTACATACACTGAAAATCATTTGCATGTGTATCCTAATCAGCCATTAGCTTGATGCAGCCATTTAGCAAGCCATAATGAGAGAAAATTGACTGAATTGACTTACGCAAATTAGCATGAAATTTGTACTAACTTAACTTATACAGGCACCACATCTTGTGAGCAACTTTGGCACTATGCTAACTGTTAAAACTAAAAAAACACACTGGTTGAATTTATTGCTTTTTCCTCTTCCATTAACTTTGGGTAACTCTATTTTTTCATCATATAGATGTTATATAGATACCTGACCTCTGGTTAATTTCAGTTTAGAAGCCTCAAACACAGGCCTGTAGCTTAGTGTAAAAAATAACCTGCAAGATAGCACAATGTTCTTTTTAAGAAACGGTGGGGGCATTTGTTACCAACTAAATTGTTTGTTAGTATTTATTGATTAAGATACAGCCTTTCAGTTTAACTGAGAAATACTAACAAATTGTACAAAGGGATCTTTCCTATCACTATACTCCCAACAATTGTTAAGCTACATTAACTTGAGAGACAGATAAAAGTAAATTCTGTATCCCAGAAAGTTTATTCAAACAACCAAAGTAACTTTTTTAGACGCAGTGTTTTCCCATCTATTTTCTCCTTAAATGTTAAGATTAAGAAACGTATCAAATTGTGTTCGACAGAGATCAACAGCAGTGAAGAGATAGGATGCTGACTGTTTAAGATTTAGCTTGATCTTTTGTGCACAAAATCATATTTGTAGCTGTCAAAGTGCATCACTGAAACCTATTTTACTGCATTCTCAAAACTGTATATTAACTTGATTGAGTAGAGAGCTGTCTGATTAAGTCTTCCAACGCAAGCTGTTATTTATGTCTACAAAGCTGCAAGCCAAAAATGAATGTTTCTGTATCTTTTCATGCTTCACGAAATGTTTACCAAATCATGCAACACTTTTCGTGACAAATCTGCTACTGTTAGGAGGTGCAGTAGCAGGGACACATCACACTTCAGCAATGTTAATGTTAATATTTTCTGTGCAGCTGCCCTCATGAGGTGTTACCACAGTGTTTATCACAGCACACAACTGGTCATAGCAGGAAAAGATGTGCACAGGTACAATTCATTTTCCTTTCAGTGGCTTTCTACCATTCAGGTATCCTATTATGGCATGCCAGGGACACACCCAACAAACTACAAGTATGACACCATAATGACCCCAAAGGTAAAAAAAAAAAGTGGTTGACTTTAGGAAAATATACAGTTTGGGCAGCTGGAATTTATAACACTACAACTAATTTCTGCTTTCCTTTGCATGAATGAATCTCATGCATTTTAACAGATGTGGTTGAGTCATTACGACCACTTAGGGGTGGATTTGCCACCCTAGTAACCAAGCTTGCTGGTCTGACAGACTTAACTGAAAAGAGTATGACTTTTTAAGACAGTTAAATCAATGGAAAAATAGACCTGTCACTCTCCCTGGTAGCAGAAAGTAATTTTGACACATTATGTATTCCTATCATATAATGCAGTGTTACGATGTCATGCTCATTTCAGATATAGCGACCAGTCTGACAAATTTCCCAACTTCATTCTGCCGCAATATTCCATCATCAAAATCATCAATGTCCAAACTTTGGCTGTGACTGTGCTGCAGCCTTACTTTGCCGTGACATGTATCAAACAGGTCATGGCAAAGTACACACCTGTACAAGGGTCTTTGTGGTTTGGGTATGTGTAGAAAACTTGCTGCAAATCTCTGCTGACAGCAGGGCTGCCGTTTTAACAGCTGCTTTATCAACATCATTCAGGAGAAAAACTTACCCCGAATGTATCTTCATCTGGTCGGCCTGAATCATCTGACGGCGGCTCTGTGACACAGAAGTGCCAAAACAGGCATCAGTGACTCTGGGAGGAAATAAACCTGTAATAGCTGTGGTTTACTTCCACACCCATTACAGCAAATATGTAAAAGTGTTTCACTCTCTTTTATTCATCCTGTTTTCTATTAAGGAAAATACGTAACAATAACACAGCGGATAGGACATAAAAAGAAGTTTCACCAATCAGACGTGGTTTCATGCTTTCAGATCACGTCACAGCGTTGGTAGTACACATCTTTCAGTACAGGCTCATTAAATATAAAGCTTTTAATTAGAGATCTGCACAGCCTTGAATACAATCTCATCTATTACATTTTACAAGGCTCACACAAAAAAAAAAACACAGCAAGAAAAAGTAAGCAGAAAGAGACAAACATGCCAAATATTACAAAAAAAATCTAAAGACAAATATAAAGACAGAACTCAACTCCGATCAGGTAGCAACTGTACTACGTTGGATGTCTGCGATGTTTGAATGCTGCATGAAACATTCATACAAACAAAGGTTTTGCCAGGCAGGATCAGTTTGTGAAGCACCATGAGGCGGAGCCATAAAATAAAAAAAACATGAACTGGTGTGAGAGAAACTCCAGTCTGAGGCCTTCAGCCAGGACATCAGAGAGTAATTGTGGACAAATTAATGGCCACATGGCAGACTCACTGCCACCGGCTCAGATACGCGCACACACACACACACACACTATACTCAAGTATAAGTGTCTGTGCCCTAACTACCATCTCAGTGTCCCTCCTTCCATGTCTTGACCCCTGTCTCCTCTCCTCCCTCTGCCCTCCTCTCTGCTCAGCAGTGTTAGTATCAGTCAGCCTGTCAGCCTCATGCCTCTCTCACGCACCAGAAGCTGTGTGAGTGTGTGCATGTAAGCCAATGTGATGCAGCCTGCCTCATGCAGCTCGTCACACAGTCCATTCGTCTCCATCACTGGCCATGCTGCAGCCTCACAATTCATTGCTGATTAGAAAGAATGGCCTCATAAGGAGATGGGAGGAGACTCTGATGAAGGTCAGAGATTGAACCAGCCCACTTTGTTTAAACCGTCAACTGTGAGGCCACTACAACAGCCTGAGGCCAGACCTCACACCACAAAACAGGAGATTTACAAGGCAGAGAGAAAGCGAGACAAAGCCTTTGTTTCAGTAGTATGACTGCAATGCTAATGAGCTGCTTCCTAAACATTCCCCTACTGGCGAGGTCCAGCTAACTAGATCTGCACAAGAAACCTTTGCGGGAACTTGTCCCTTACAATCTGCATGTGTGCTGCAGTGACAACGCAACTTAAATTAACGAGGAAATATTCAAGCCTCCAAAACAGTCTTGGTCAGAGGGTAGCACTCCTAAAAGACAATAACGCCTCTATGACATCTCCATTGCAGTACCACCAGCCTCTATACATATAGATATACCTCTGAGACTGCTGTTACATTTTGTAAACACGACACTCAAAATCAGACATTGATGCCAGTTTAGCTATCAGGGGAGGGGCTGTAGCTGTTCAGTGAGCTACAGAGTAAAAGAGCAGAAACCACTATGACCAAAGGGGCAAAACATTCAATCAAACAGACCTCAGCACTATCCTGTAAGAAGGTGCCACATCGCCAGATTTGGTTGAAAATAACTTTTTGCTATAATATTTGTTTATTAGAATTAGTACCTCTACTGTAAAGTAATCTACTGCATTTACCAACTGCATGGAAGTTGATCCTGGATGCTATCTCGTCAGAATTTATGTTAGCGCCATCCGTTCTAACTCTGACAGCCACAAGAGAAGATGAAATAACCATCATCATCATCATCATCATCATAGTTTTAATACTATCATATCATTAAGCAATTACATCTATTTGGAATTATTTATAATTATTATTAAGGGACAATGCATATTAATCGACATATTAACATGTTAAATGTGCCAAGCTAGCCGAAAAGCTGATTTTCATAGGCGTTACTTTATATTAGAAGGATATTATTCACATCCATTGTGAGCTCAAATCTTTTGACATTGTTTTTGGTAATCAGCCAGCTTGAAACATTGAAAATAGCTTTAAGTGGTGTTTACAATAAAGTCACAGAGATATCATTAGCTTGAACAGCTAACTTATAAAATCCCTCAAAAACCAAAGTTGATAAAGTCTGATGTGATTTGTCAGTTACTGACTCTGCACTACAAAAAGAACATTTTCCACTAGCTTAAGATAAAAATAAATACTGAGAAATTTTGAGTTGTAAATCTGCAACCATTTAGAACCCCTGAGAAGCTGTTGCACTGGTCTAGAGACCCAAAATTAATGTATGGTAACATAGCTCCAGGGTGTAAGTACAAAGGATAAAATCTTATTCAGATTTAGCATTAACCCAAACAAGTAAAAAGTAAAGAAGAAAACACCAGGAAGAAGCCACTCTTGGAAGGATCTTGCAAGGACAGTGGTTACTGCACCCTTACACCCTCACACTGTGCAGCCTGGGATGCCCTTGAGTACAGTGAATGCTGTTTAGCAAAGATGTCGAGGAGATAAGAAAGCATTGCAGCAACACTAAGACCCTTTTATGGATTGCAGTGAAAAAAATCCTCCATGGTTACTATCTTTCAAGTGGTGGTCAAACAGTAATAATGTGTCTGTGCCTCACTGGACGCTTGTATGCACAATGAGACCAAACAAGAAGTTAAAAGAAAAGACAAAAACAAAGACAAAAATGGGTTACATTTGATAATTGAGACACTCACCTATTTCCACTGTGTCTGCAAAAGAAAAGACAGAGAAAGTCACACTATATCAATAAATTGACTCATGGTTTTAACCCTGGAATATTGACCTTTGCCAGTCTTTGTGGGATTTCCCCCCTTCCTGTGAACTCGGCATGAACTGCAAGTGAACAATCTACCTGACTGAACTGCGGATGAACTTTGGCAGCTATCCAGGCAGCAGGGTTTAGCTGCACCCTGTGAGTGAAGATTTGAATGAAAACTAAAAGCCCCCATAGTTTTCCACCCAATGTAATGTTGTAGAAAGCAGTGCAAACAAGAAATTAAACTGGTCTAAAACTTGATCCAATCATGATGCTTTTTCCCAAAAAGTGTGCCATGTTAGTTCTCGTGAAAGTAAGTTAATTACCAGTATTACTTATTTTCTTCTTCTTTTTGAATATTGTTTAAACCTAGAGGAATAAAGCTTTGAATGAGTGCAATTTGACTCATAATTTTAAAAAACGGGTTATCCACTCACCGTTTTCATCAGGGGCCATGAGGAAGTGACCATATACAGTCTTGGTAACTGTTCCCAGAGGGTTGCTGGCCTCTAGGGTGTAGTTGCCATTGTTGATGTGCGTTGGGTTCTGGAAGGTCAGACAGCCCTCCAGGTAATCCTGGTAGAAGTCCATGTCAGTTCGGATGTACTCATTCTGTTGAATCTCCTTCTGTTTGTGGAACCAGCGCAGCTTGGGGTGAGGGTAACCACGAACCGTGAATTCGATGCAGGTATCAAGGCGCTGCTCAGGCTCAGCCAGTCTCAAGATGACCGGAGGAACTGCAGTGGGGAAGGGGGAGAGATTGGGAACCTTTTAGGTATACCGACAATAAATCCAAAGCAGAATGAGCTGATCACCCAAGACTCTTTATATGCTAAAACTGTGATCAGTATGCCTGTTCTACTGTTTTAAGCATAAATTGTATAATGCAAAGCCCTGTATGCGTCGAAAAGGTTTCACAACCCTTCGGCGGGTAAAAACCTTTCCTAAAACTTAGAAAAAAATGCAGCAGCAGATTAAACAGACTACCTCTCGGAAAGATGACATTTAGGAGGCAGGTGTCTTGCTTGGAGTGGCAATGAGCCTTTTACTGAATGTTACATATTGCAGCAGCAGTGCATGGAACAATGAGGAGTGCCAGCTGATCATAGGAGCTGCTTGAAAGAGATGGAAGAATTTCCACAAGCAAGCACACCATTTCCTGTTTATGACACACAGTCCCACACCTCTGTTTCCACAATGCTGCCAAGCTGAGAGGCAATTTATCACTTTAATACCATCAGATACACTTCATAAACAATTCATCCACTGATTTGTCTTTGCGATGAGTCACTTTTGCTGTTTCATCATCAAAAGGAAATATTTGGCAGTTAGTATTACCTGCCATTCTCTCTTGGTGTCTGTTCTACATTCCAGCTGCCCCATCCCCCTCATTTGTAAAGTCTGCAATTTCTATAGGCATGCATGAGCAATCCAATTCATTCAGCTAGATCAGGACTGAATGTGTGCATTTTTGCTGTTATTCAGCCGCCCCAGTGGATCCTCACCTGCCATTCCAAGCAATGAGTTACTAAACAGCACAGTTTTTTATATATTCTGATAAATAATTAGGAGCTCATTAGGTCATTTGTTAAACAGATACTACGTATAGCTGAACTGACATGTTTTGGACCAAACAACAAACGCCCTTTGTGCATGGCACCTTTCTAACCTCACATGAAATGTGTCAGGATGCTCCTTGCTGAGCACGAGCAGCGCTCTGATACTGTAGTAGACCACATAGTTATTTCAAACAAACAAATGATTTAGTAGGAAAAGTGGAGGTTGTTGAAAGTCACACTAAGGGGCACATGAATGTCTGAAGCAGGTTTCATTGTCATTTGTCCAACAATTCAAAACATTTCATGAATGTAAATCACATTAAGATGCTGGTACAGATTTGCCAATGTCATTTTGATTCATCCCCCAAAGGTCACAAATGTCTGCATCAAAATAACGACATTCAATTTACTAGATGTTCTAGTTTTGCCCAAAAGCCGGTGAAACATTGCTTTGCTACAGGCATTGCTAATTCTGCAATCCATCTTTCCTCTATTTCGGAGAGGACTTGTGGCAGCAGCTGGCTAAGCAGTGCAGACCAGGTGCCTCTTTATCCATTACCTGTTCCAGCTCTGCCTTGAGGATCTCATGGCACCCCAATCAAAGATGGAATACACTCTTTACAGTATGCTGTGAGGCTCCTGCAGAGAGTCGCCCACCAATTGGGCATGCGTGAGAGACCTCCAATGGAGGGTCTCCAGAATGCCTCTTGATTGCATGCCTGAACCACCTCATCTGACTCCTTTTGACAGCAAATTAGCAGTGACTCTACTTCAAGCTCTGTCCAGATGTCTGAACTCCTTACCTCTCTCTCTCCACGGGTGAGTCCAGCTAGCCTTCTGAGGATAATTCAGGCACTTGTAATTAAATTTCCTCTTCTTGGCATCAGTCTACATGTATGGCCCGATTCCAATTACTACCCTTGGCCCTACAACTTGGCCCTATGCCTTTATTTTGCATGGACAAGGTGACACAAATGACACCCACTACCATGGTTGAAGGGCTAGATAACCACTAGATGACCACTGGCTAGATGACCACCGATTCCTAAAATGAAAGTCACCTTACCAAGCTGTTGACTCAAGTCACTGAACGAAGCTGTGATCAGAGAAAGAAGACCTTATTTCCAAATTACTAACTCTTTGTCTTTCATGTCCTGCCACTTATAGGAAAGCAACTTAATTTCATATTAGTTTTGGTAGCTTTTTACACTCATTTCTACATGGAAAAATGTATGTTTTCGAATGCATTTCCTGTAAATGTTTCAGGTTCAGCTACATGTAGAAATGAGTGAAGAGAAGAAAAGGAACTTATCAAGACTTCTGTTAAACCGACGTCTGACATGTTGAAAACATTTGTGTCTTTTGTGATTTGTTCACAAGAGAGTTTCAAGATCGTGACAAACCTGTGACTGAAATTTTATGGGATTCTGGGAAACAATGGAAAACTCAGGAAATTTGAAAATGTTTTTCACAGAATGTGTATGTTGTGATAACACATTAATCAGATTGTGTTTATTGCAGCTATTAGCTATCTATTATAAGCTGCTCTACTTCTGTTTCTTGATATCATTATTGTCTGTGGTATCAACAACTTTATTGCCATAGCTGATAGAGATACACAGGAGAACACACCTTCTGAAAGATTTGATCGTTATCAAATATTTAGAATGACTCTGATTTATGTGGCAACCAGTTTCATTTACATTTGTTAATTAATGTCACTTAGATTTTCTAGTTTATGTGCAAACGCACAGCACACTGATTGCAACTCTGAAATCACAGTCCCCTGACATGACAAAATTACAATCTAACCTCACCTTTCAGGCCACATTAGAGCCCTGCGCGGGACTGTTTTCTTCATCCCGCTCCAGCTGAATTTCTGACCATTACCGCCCGCACCCGCAAAACCTTGAGAATTTATGCCCGCACAATAATAGAAATGCATTGATTTTGTGTCTTCTCCCGTCCCGCAGGATAAAACACGTATTTTTATAGGCTATTAATAAAGAGATTCACGGACAATTGAGAAACATGAAATGTCAGACTTGCCTTGCTTTGTCTTTGTGCTGTAAAAACCTTAGTTGAGCTTCCTTTCCATATCATTTATTGACATCCTATCGCTAGGATACATCCCGATCCCGCAGTGGGTTTTTTTAGCCGCCCGTTCCCGCTCCCGCCCGCAGCAAAGTTCGTACCGCACGCTCCCGCGAGATTTGAGTTGGGTCCCGCGGGACCTGACGGGTCCCAATCCCAATGCAGTCCTCTACTATGAATGTCTTCCACAGAGGACTGTCCGTAAATCTATAGCATTAGTTTGTCTTTGATGGGTAGCTATTTACCCCGCTTTCAATTTTACCATATCCCAGCCCCGAATCAATCAGTTTGAAATGATTGCCAGATACATCGATCTGTATTTAAAGTAACTGTTTTCCAGCTGAGACATGAATTAACTCTTTATTTGTGTTTGGAAGCTGTCAAATAATAAGTTTATTTGGTGACAGACAATAGTACAATCAGGCCATTCGACTAAAGGCTTGTGCATGTGTGAATGAGGTGCTGCAGGGGTGTAACAATGTGGAGATTTTGAGTGTAGGGAGAAGTAAAAACATTTAAAGAAAAAACAGAGGAAGAAGGAGAGAAGTAAGAATGTGCAGCCGAGAAAGAAAGAGAAAGCTGAGAGGCAAAGAAAAAAAAATACCCTTGGTGACAGACAGTTAGGGACTGATCCATTTTTCCCTCTGTGTGGCTGTCAGCCCAGTCTCAGTCAATACAATACAAGTCATTATAGCACTATGTACTAGTCCATATGACCAAGGTGTCCTCATAGCGTCCATACAGATAACAAGCTTTGATAAATACATCCCTTTGATCAGTTACAACTCAGAATACAAGGCTATTTGTGCAGTGGAATCTGCTGCTAACACTGGTTATGGATTCAAAATGCCATGTTCCAAACAATCTACAGACAGGACATCATGGCTTCTGGTGACAAAAAATGGCATCATGGGACAGACATTGCAACATATGTCCTCGGGCTGGAACACACTGTGGTTAAGATTCAATCTGTAGTCACAGCAGAGGCAAGGGTGCAATCACATCATTTCCTTACTTATTCCTCTTAATCAGAGATAATGCCTTGCTCAGCTTGCTGGAATGAAACTACTAACTCAAGTGTAAGTTTGTGCTGTATCATTAACAGGAAGCTACAGGACGAAAGGTGGAAAACAAGGTATGGTATGTAAGTCTACACTGCTGCAGGGCTGCTATTGTTCCTGACAGCAGCAGAACAATGTGCCTGCAGATTCTGCATTGTGGTTAATTATGGTTTCGCTAAAATAGCGAGCTCGCCTTTGAATGCAGAGAATGTCACTTGACGTCTGGTAATTTCGCTGTCAATCAGATTACTCCCTAATCAGAGCAGCAGTTTAAGCTATTTTATGACATTTCCAGAGACAATGGGCTGCACAGGGGAGGAAATGTAATTACCATCGGAGCGTGTGGTGAAAAATTAATAAGTTAATTTGCAGCACCAGCAGAGTGTCAACAGGAGAAGAAACGCCTGGAGATGTTCATCCACCGTGAGTGTCCGCGTAGAGGAGGCCCTGAAGACATGATGCTGCAAAGTCGATCTGTCATTCTAGCATGGGCTTCAGCAGCTCTCTTCCAGTAGGGAGTGTTGGAAATGTTGACAAATCTCCCCTGTCCTGTAGCGTGATACATTGCAAGCAGCAAAAATAGATTGCGCTCTACAAGAGGAAGCTTTCTACAAAGAGAAAAATGTCAAGCACCTTTGATAAATATTTGACTTTGAATACAATCTGTCCCAAATCTGCCCAGGGCCACTGCATTTGATATACTTATGTAAGGTCTGAATTATGTACCGTAATTCATGGTCTTGATGTTGGAGGAACATTCTGACGGTTACCAAATCATTGCTTTATCATCTCTGAGGGTTAGATTCTTGTTTTTTTCCTTTTTCTCTCTTTCCACTCAGATCAAGGCTGAGCCTTCGTGTGGGCTAGAGGGTATATTCATACTAATTGGCTACATCAATTTCACTTGGTTTGTAACAATGCAACACCTCATTGCGTTCTAAATGTACCTGCATAATTTGGCTGCTCAGCTTGATGAAGGAGATTTTTTTTCCTGTTCTGAATTATTCTCTCACAATGTCTGTGTCATTAATACATGATAAATTTCAGTCTCCAACACAAGCCCATCAAGGATGCCATGAAGGGCTTCTCATGCAAAAGAAAGTGTTTGTTATGCATCTACCAGATTATAAAAAGGCATCTTAAGAGTTATTTGTTTTGGTTTTACGCTTTTTGCTTGACTGTGTTTCAGAGAAAGTTATTTATATTTATGGAGAATGTTAACGCTTCATAAGAGCTATCAGCACCTGAAGCATGGACTTTTCTCAGCTGCTGTGTTTGGGATCATTGTCCTGTGTCACAACTCAACTTGAGCCAAGCTTTAGCTGTCGGGCAGATAACATCTGACTCGAGAATACTTTGATACACAGAGGAGTTCATGGTCGATTCAATGAGTGCAAGGTGCCCAGATCCTGTGGTTGTAAAATAAGCCCAAACCATCAACCCTTCACCACCGTGCTTGACAGTTGGTATGAGGCGTTTGTGCTGATATGCTGTGTTTGGTTTTCTCCAAACATCTCCACTTTGGTCTTATCTGCCCAAAGGATATTGTTCCAGAAGTCTTGTGGTTTGTTCAGATACAGCTTTGCAAACCGAAGCTGTGCTTCTATGTTCTTTTAAGGGAAAGGAGGCATTTTCCAAGTAACCCTTTCAAACTTGTTCCGTCTTTTTTTCTAATTGTGCTGTCATGAACTTCAACATTTAACATGCTAACTGAGGCATGCAGAGTCTGTCTTTGGGGTAAACTTGCTTGAAGCAGTAAGAGTGTATTTCGTTTTTCTCACACTGCTTCTGTATTTCTGCCTGGCTTTTGTGTGAGTGTGCATGTCATGTGTTGTTGTTTATATGACATTGTGTCTATCCAGTTGGGCCAGATGAGCTTTTATTATGTCTTGATATGTAAAACTTTATACCAAGACAAGGGATGACACAACACTACCCGTCCCAAAGGATTAACTCTGCTTAGTCTTAATACGACTCCATCGCTAATTGTTAAAACTGATGTTATGAAATGTTCTGTGGTTTGATATATTGTATTATTAACTGTACTAAACTCTGGCAGATTTTTTACTAAAACATTGCAGATCCCAGCTGAACTGATTGCCCCAAATGTGGATAACTCACTTGCTCAGTGGTAGGTAACAAGATTTCATTCCAAGTAATCACAGCACCAGCAGGCTCCACTGATTAACGCCTTCAACAGCAGAGCAACATAATTTCACATTTTAAGCCTTTTAGTCTTATTCAGAACATCCCAGACAGGTGAGCAAATAAGATTAACTAACCAAAGCACAACTGCTGAGAGACAACAATACAGATGTCGTGGTGACTTTAGTACTTATTTTTCTGGTATACATGCTTGATTGAGAGAGTTTTTCTTGAAGTGATCCTGCATTTAATTCTGAGCACACAACACAACACATTATCATATTATCATATTTTAGTCATGCTGTCCGCACGTCTCTAGGCCCGCCTCTTGTTTGAGATATCCTCATCTCTCAGGGATGGACTGATATAACAGCTTATATTTTCATGTTCCCCTGGAGATGACTTCAATGAAACTGGATGATCTGTGTCTTCATTTTCAAGGAAAACTGGTATCTACATGTTGAAACTCACAGCTTGTTCAGCATCTTCCACTAGCTGTACTGCACATTTGGTCCAAACACTAAAAACGCGCCACGACACAAGCCATCCTATTATGTTTGGGAGCAACGGTTTCTGAAATACCTGGAACACTGTTATCATTTAAAGGTGGACGTGTTGTTGCCTTCTACCATGCACTTTGAAGTGTAGCCTGTTACATTTTACCAGGACTAATGCTGTCAGTGTTAGATGTAAACTTAGCTTGCATGTTGTCAGCTGAAATAATAACAAAAATGACTTATTTTAGAAAAATTAAAGAGCATTTTCTCAAACACACACTATGGTGCACCATCATAAGCTTGATTGAAGTGAAGATTAAGGAGTGGAAATAAATATTCAAATGCTTTAATGAGAAAAATGTTTTTAAGAACATTTAAAAGAAGGAAACCATTTAATTGATAATGATCATTTAAACCATTGTCATTTGTTTCCACCTGTAGTTGGAGTGTCCAAGCAAAGACTGTAAGTAAATAAAAAGTGGAAATGCGGCATTTGTTTCAGGGAAGAAAGATACACATCTGTTTAAACTCTTTGCTAACAAACTCTTTAGTGGGAAACATTTTACACATTATCTGACATTTATACGATAATTAATACAAGGTTCTCTACGATTCATGTGAAAGGCCCAATGCTGGACTAACGGATCAATTATCAATATTCTGACTAAATAAAACTTCAAACTAAAGAATATTTTTAAACTTGAGCCAACACTCAAGTAGTAAATCTCTGCCACTAACATAGAGTGCTCCTTTTTTTTATTATCAAATCAACACGTTGGTTTTTTTCCTGTCGCTGCTGACTGCTGATATTTCTCTTCAGTATTTATGAACGCAGGGAAACGTTTAATCTTTTAAACAAAATGCATCAGAGATTCTTAATGTACCACCATTAACCCTGGTGATATTAAACATAAACAGCCATGCATATTACAAGATTAATCAAGCTAATTACTAAGAATGAGCAAACATTTTATGTCAACATACTTACCTTTATGCAACATGGGCAATATTACTATAAGCTCTGAATGAATCATGAAGAGATTTTTCTCCTCAATGACAGACCTAGTGCAATGTATGCAGCAGCATACATTTTGTAACCCCCAATTCAACATTTTCTGGACATTTTCCACTCACATTGTACATTAAGCTGGATGGAGGAGTTGGTCATCCCCACTACATTCTCTGCAATGCAGGTCAGCTGAAAGTTGTTGTCGTCACGGCTGATGTTAAAAAGAGTCAGGTTGATGGAGTGGATGTTCGGCCAGTAGACATTGGACTATGGAAAAAGAGAAAAGGAGAGAATAGGGAGGAGGAACGTGTTTAGGTACATGACAGATATACTGTACTAGACATACTATCATACTGCTGGGGTCTAAATTTTTTATAACTTAATTAAAACTAAGGTTAATTATTAATTAGTTAGATTCCTGTTAAAGGAAATGGAATAGAGTTCTAGAGGTGCACTGTACCTGTGGGAATTAAGCACTTCATTGATCTGGTAGGATCTCACTACCAGGGGTCTCATACTACCGGATGCATGTGAAGACTGATACGGTGTATATTTGAAACTAGCCAAATAAAAATCTTCCCCTCCTGCTTTCAGTTGGCTTAGCTCCCAATCCCAAACACTTCACTCATCCTAATACAGTTTCTGTCTGTGCTCAAACATGAAGCCTGAGGCTGAGGTGACTTTCATCTGTAAAGTCAGTGTAAGCATCAGAGACACAGATGACAAATATAACAACACAGCAGTTTCACAGACCGCTGTTCTCTTCTCGCCATATTTCTGCAGTTCCTAGTGACGTCTCTCGGGCCAGAGCCAGGATAATGTATTAGCCGCCTTTTTTTAGGTTCAACTTGAAGTTCTCAGTCACACCAAAGTTGCTAATTTTGGTTAAGGAGAGCTTTGTGACATCCAATAAGTTATTGCTGTGTCATGTAACTGCTGTTTTATAACCTTGAGGTCAGTGTTTAGCCTTAACTATCTGGGTCTTTCTGGAGCCACAAATGAGCATACTGACATGTTGGAGTGGATTAGTGATACATACATACCATTTTTTTCTTTATTTGTGTTTTCTTTAAAGGATCACCATCCTACTGATCAAGCCAGCATTGCAGATGGCAGCAGCCACACTCAAAACAGAAAGGCAGTGGCTGCCATCACTGTGGCTAGATTCATCTTTTACCCTTTACATACAGTTTGCTACTGCCACTACAGTAATAAATCCTAAACCTGTTGTAGTGCAGGCTTATTATCACCTGGATTTATGACCCAAACTACTTAAATAAGTTTATTTCTGCTATTTATACAAAGAGATAAGTAATTATTATAAAATTCCATCCACTCTTACCAATATTAATAACAAACACACTTAAAGAGAAAGTTAAACCCACAGCACTATAAAATGTACATCAGCTCCATTACTGTACAAAGTCATTCTAGAGAATAGCTTGTGCCAATCATCTTTAACACCTGTTGTCATGTGACCTGGCTCCTGCAGGTTTGACTTGTCCATCTGGACTCTCCCAGGCACAGTCAATAATAATACTTAACTAGTGATGACAGATTAACAAGAACAGTGTGCAGCCTGCCGCAGAATATCGGAGCAATGAGAAATTCTGTAACATGTGGTGTAAGCAGGGAAGCTTTTGCCCCAGGGCATGCTGGGACGCTTTCTAAAATGCTACCAACAGACCAACAATAAGCAATGAGAAAGTCAAATGATTGCTGATGCAAAATTAGAGAGGAAGACAACATGATCACTGGATTCAAAGAACCACGTTGTTTGAATAAGAACAAACATGATTATTTTATTGATAACAGCAGGCTGCGACAAGGAGCAACAGGGTTAAAATAAACAACTGACATTGTGGGAAAAAAAAATTACTAAACAGAACACTCGATCACACCGCAATGACATTTTTGAGGTCTCAGTTATTTCAGATGGAGAAACATCACTCTTCCAAGCTCCCCTTTTAAGTAGCTGTTACCTTAGCCTGCCTAGCATAATATCCCAAACTGAGAGCGCTCTGACTGCTATTTGCCATGGGTAAGACACTGACTACTTCACTTAAGCACCGAATACTTTATTCGTGTGTTTATGTTAGTTTTGGCCATATCTGTGTGTATCTGACCAGGTGGGTGTTGATGGAATGCAGGCCGCTGACAGTCCAGTCCACTTCAGGCAGCGGCGATCCGGATCCATTGCAGCTCACTGTCACATTGTCACCCTCCATCACCAACACACTGCTGTGGCTCACACTGATCTCTGGTAAATCTGAAAGTACACAGACACAAACGCACACACGGTCACATGAATATACACCTGTCAGTGTCCTCATATTTTCACACTAAACAAACTAATTGCCCTCAATAGATATAATAAAATCAGCACAAAGGAGGCAATGGAATAGGCTTCCACTCTCTTACATATACAAACACATGAAATAGATTTCCAAGGGATGAGTCACTGGTAGGAGATAATACTGCAGAGCCAACATCCTCTGTAAGAATCAACACACTGCTCACCACATCAGATTCACCCCCTGCACTCTGTCACACCTCCCCTTTTTTCCATCTCAACTCAACTTTATCTCACTGATAGTTCCCTTTAATGCCTTCCTTTCCTTCACCTTCTTTTCCTTACACTCCACTCTTCTCCCATACCCTCCCACCTCTGCTGCTTCCTCTTTGCTTTTCTATTTCTCCTTTTTGAAACCTCCCTCCTCCTCTTACCACAATTGTGGATGTACATGTTGCGCAGTTGCATCTTGGAGGCGCCTTCCCTGCAGTAGAGCTGCTGGGTGTGAAGCCCCGCCTCTCCTCTCTGCTGCCACAGCTGGATCCAGCGGATGTCACAGCCGCAGTCAAACACCACTCCATCCAGACGTCTTGGAACACAATCAAGAAAAGACAATTAACGACAGCCACAACAAAAGACGAGAGAGAGGGTACAAGGAACAGGAGCGATGTGAAAAGCTTCAACAACAGCCAGAGACACAAAGTATTTGTAATGACATGGGCATCAACCATGAAATGAGCAAAACTGAGAGGAAACTCCGACCATTTCATCTATTTAAAAACAAAGATGGAACTAAATTTTCAGTGATCCTCTTCCCTGTAAAGCCTACATTACCCAGAATACGACTCAAAGACTTACGATGGGCTACAAAAGAACCCACCTCGTTTTTGGTCATTTGGACTGTCAGACTTAAGCTGCTTCCTCTTGACCCAATCTTTTTCATCCCAATCTTGTTTAAATTTTCTGCAAAATTTAAGCAGTTTTTAAGTTTCTTTTGTTTTCCTAACTGCTGTTATTTTGTATTAAGGGACAGTGTGCATTTTTTTTGTAAAAAAATAAAAAAGTAAAGCTAATAATAAAGCTGCTCTCATTTAAATATTTTTCTTTTATTAGTCCGAAATCATGACTAAAAATGTGCCCATTGAGACTATGTGCCAATTCGCAGTTGTTTAAAGCATTTCCAGACTCTGCTCTAACAGAATCCTGATTTTATAGGCGCAGTGTCATCTGACAAAATCGCCATTCAAGTAACTGAAAGACGTCTGTGTGAATGTTTTCTCACACAGTCCACAGCTGCATGGCTTTAGAAAATAAATGAGTCACCTCCCAAGCATTTTTACTGGGACAGTATCTATATATATATATATATATATATATATATGAGTGTACTCCTATTAACTGGCAAGGTCAAACTGTTACCAAAGCTCTACTAAACTATGCTCGGGCTCAGACTATATGACAAATGTTTCATATAGTTGTTTAGATTTGTAAAGCAATTTCTTCCTGGATTCTAATTATAACTATTGACAATGAAATATGACTGGAATGATCAACTTTAATTTCTGCATCAAAGGTCATGCAACAACAGAAAGGTGAAAACATTCTTTTTCTTGTACTTATGTTTTACAAGGTTTAAAAACGTATGAGATCTAAAAATGGTGAGTCCCAAACAGAAGTCACCACAGATGATTCTTAATTTTAGTTTGATCCATTCTTATCAGCTGGCAAAGGCAAAAAAACAAGGAGAGGCATTCAAATGTGAGGATGTCACAGGTCAGAGCAGTGTTCAGGCTATCAGTTTCAGGCTGCATTAGCTGCAGACAGGTATCATTAGGTCCAACTGTGCAGACATTTTACTCTTGTTGGAATGTGCAGCGAAGAGCCACATTATTCAGCACAGTATGCCACCTTTGCATTTTCCATACGTTCCATTTGGAGGCTGTGATTGGCCAATTTGGTCAAGATGAATGTCTGTCCAAATGTCCTTGATGGAGGTCAATAAGACATGAATAACATGAATAATGTACGAGCAATGTTCGGCACACTGTATGAAGTCATGAGAACGTAGTCCCATGGGTGGATCTCACTTTCCGTCAGCTGCTCACTGGATCTGATATTGTAGTTAGAGCAGACTCTTCATAATCATTATGACAACTTAGCCTTGAAACTAGGCCAGCTGTGAATGTCCACTTTTTCACTATTTTTTCAAAAGTCAGTATTCCTGCTTCGGGGTTATTCTCACGTTTAAATAAAAAAAAAACTAAAGATAAAATCCATCCCTGCCTATCTGAGTAATCCTGCTAAAAAACACAAAAAACGTTTTAGTTACTAAATAACCTGCTTGATGAAGGTAGAAATGTAAAATCTGAAAGTGTAAATATTTCTTCTGACCTATTGTTTGTTAAAGCTGAAATGGTGTGTTTTATGCTAATGAATCTGTAAAGTTGAAAATAATAAAGAAAAAAAGTCAATAAAGTGTATGGAATTTATGATAAGTGAAATAGGAGGATATTTTTTCCAACAGCAGATATAGTGATCTCCTTTTGAAACAGATCAAAAGACCACATATACTGCACAGATTTTTTTACAAGGAAACAGTTAGGAAAGACAGATAGCTCTCTACATGATGGTGCAGCGGAATATCTCAAGGTTAAAAGTTCTTATTTAATGCTGAAAAAGCCAATCGCAAGGGACTGAAGCTCACCGGAGCAGTACGGACCGGGCTTTCCCCTTTTAGTTATAATTATGGTCATTATTAATAATAACCACCACCTCCGTACTTTAGCCACTATGCCTCTAAGCAGAGCTCATCAGCGCCCGTACAGACACCATACTTAAATAAGAAAACCCTGCATTTCAAACGTCTGCCCAGCTACAAGAAAACTGCTGTGGATTTACAGTGCTACCACTCAAAGCAAAAGGACAACAAAAGAAAAAAAAACTGACAGCTGGAAGTTGATAAATGTCTGAAGGAGAGCAGATTAGACATAGAAAGGAAACAAAGCAAACAGCAGTGTGACCTCAGATAGAGAGCTAGCAGCATGGTGTTTTCTTCAAGCTGGCTAACGATCCGCCCTGCTACTCCAGAGGAGAGGTAATGATCACCACCGGAGGCTGTTTTTCCAAGAAATGTACACACAGGTGCTTCGGCTGAGGAGCTGTAGATCATGAACAACAATAAGCAAGACTGAATTGTGGCTCGCAAGCTTTGATCTCCGGCCCCCCCCCCACTCTAGTCAGGAATTACTTCAGGTTGTTTTTAATCCTGTGTGTTTAATGAATCATTCTGTTTTACCTAATTTCATGACCACACCTCAGCTTAACTGGGTTTAACTGGGTCTCTGGTAACTCTGTAGAGAGACGTGTTGATAGCTGCTAAATATTCAGATTACCATGTTGTTTTAATCTAAAAACATGCACCCATGTTGCGAATACTTGTCATTTATAGTACTGTGCAAAAGACTTAAGTTACCCCTAATTTCTTTATTTACTACCCAGACAACAAGAATGACATGAACTGATTTATTGAAACAGATTCAAACATTAATTAAAATATATAGTATATGAAGCTAAGACCAAGACTGTACAATTCTAATGAGCTTGAGAGTTAATATTTGGTATGAGCACATCTTTTCAACACAGCCTGAACCCTCCTAGACAAGCTTTCTTGTTATTTCTTCAAGTAGTCTTCAGGAATAGTTCTCCAGGCTTCTTGAAAGACATCCCAAAGCTCTTCTTTGGATGTTGGCTGTCTTTTGTTCCAATATATGTCAAGATGATCCCACGCTGCTTCAGTAATGTTGAGGTCCGGGCTCTGGGGAGGATTCATCGCTAAGACCTGTTGCCACTGATTTCCAGTCCACCTATTGTGTCATTGGGCATAGGTCAGCCTTTTCTCCCCTTTTCCCTTCCTTAAGAATGGCTTCTTGACAGCCACCCTTCCATGGAGACCATTTCTGATGAGGCTTTGGTCAACAGCAGATGGATCAACTGAACATCTTGATGCATCTTTCAGATCCTGTGTCAGGTTTTTGCTGAATTTTTCCAATTTTTTAAGACCGTTCCTTTCAGATACTGCGTGTCTGCCATAGATAGATTTATTTTTTTAGACCTCCTGCTTCTTCTTTTTGTCCTCCACTCGTCCAGATTCCCCAAATATTTCAAAGACATACTACAGACTATGCAACCACACCAGGAGACGCTAGATAATATTTTACTGGGAATCACATTGTTGGTCCAAAAATAAAAACTTATGTCTGTGATACTGCTTTTTGTTCCATCTGTGCAATGAAAAGGAACAAAATATTTATCTATGCAACAGGCTGTTAATAACAAAGTACCTAAAGACAAATTTTAACAGGGGTCCTTTGCTAAGTTTGTCTGTTATGTGTCTGAGAATGCCAAGGGGAATGTTTTTTAAATGCATCACTTCTATAAATAAGTAAAGCTAAAGGAGAACTTTGAGAACCATTAGTAAACATGGAAAACTACTGCTTGAGACCACTTGGAAAAAAAAAAAGACTTGACTGCTTGGAAGCAAAAATTTAAAGAAATGAGGGGTGGCTCAATGTCTTTCCACAGTACTATTAGCTTTACCCAAATTATTTTGTTGCTTAAAAACAGTAATGCACAAACAGCCCTTTCTTTCCAGTTCCCCTCCTCTTTTTTATTTACATCCATATTGTTCTATTTCTCTTACCACTACTACCACTATTATAACTTACGACTGCACCTGGATAGTAAATACTGATCGTTTAACGCCACATGGCAGAAAGCTGTATTAAATGTGGGTCTTGGTCTGTCAGCATTATGTCATGGTTGCAGCAAATATGAATTTAAGAAGCTTACAGACTATTATTGATAAACATTTCAAAATTGAAGGAGGTAAAATCACCTGGAGTTATGAAGAAGCAAGCTGCTAGTTTAGGCTAATAACCAACACCATTGCCTGGTGCTTCATTTGTTAATTGTGGTCCAGAAAATTCCCCATTCTTTTAAACTTTGGCTACAAATGAGCGTCTTGATTATCCATTTTTATGTTTTTATAATAGATATATTGTTTAGAAAATTTTTCATTTCAAATTTGCAAAAGATTTAGCCTGGTTTTCCCAGTAATATTTGCCAGCTGTCTCATTAAAATGTACACTGTGGCGGGAATGGAAGACAGTATTGCTTTCTGCCTTTCTAAAAAAATATTTTAATAGCATCATCCTGTTTGTCTGTTCTAATCGTTGGAGCAGCACACTCATTATTATGATTACTTTTTCCTCCGTTACACGTTCTATAAACTGTGTGTCGAGCAAACAGAGAAGCCAGTGCTGTAATTTTTATTTTTTACTATTATCATTATCGAGTGGACAAGATATAATTGAACTGTCACCCATCACTTTGAATTCAAGCATTTTGAAGCAGCTGATTGACAAACAGACACTTATTCAATAGCAAAGGGTATAATAAACAGATGGAGCTATGGCACACGAGTGCTGCATCGTTGTTGTATCTCCCAGTACTATCACATTTTTATTGTACTGCAAGAGGTTGACAGATTAGAACTTTGACAAAGATTATTTTAAAATACATCAACGGAAATTAATTCAGAAAGAAAATTTGGGTTTTACGCCATATCAGATGTACAAGACTGTTTCACTGACCATAGCAAGCAGCTGCTTTAAATACACAATGCAAAATGTATGTCATCGCTTCATGGACAAAGTCATGGACAAAGCGACAGGCTGTGAAGAAATAAATCACAGTTTGGTTCCATCCTTGCTTCTGTGTAAGGTTGCAGCAGTTTGGTCGGTCAGTGCCCCTCCAGGCTCTTTCACTGGCCTATCTTGTTTTATCTATTTATTTTTTCAAGCCACTAAAGAATAATTTTCTGAAGAGCCAGACTTGATTTTGACTTATCGACAAAACCACTTGCCCACCTGCGCTGCAATCATAGAGGAGAGAGGGTACACTCGAGTCAGGGCAGGAAAGGCTGCAGGTAGAAAAAATAGACCGGGAGAGCAAGAGCTTAATGCTAACTTCTCTTTTTTCTTTTTTTCAGATTTCACTTGGGGCACTTAACATGCATTTGGTTGTTTTAAAAGGATAATATTTTGAGTACGTGTTTATCCATGGAGATTGGTCTCAGTAAATGAGTAAAAATGGCACAAAATGGCATCTTCTTATTTGTCCATCTAGACACAAATGCACATCGTCGTGACAACGTTTTACTTTACGTGCTCTCAAAAGCAGGCTGCATAGTGTTTGCTTGGGGAAATTCTTTTAAATAAAATATCTGAAATACAGGTTAATGACAAAAACTATGCCACTATCCAATGTTTGAATTTAAAAAGGAAGATCTCTCTTGACACATGGCCTACATACACAAACAGATATCTCACATTTACATACAGGAAGCTATTTTGGAGACTACAAGGGGAAAGAAAATTACATTTTAGTTTCTGATAGAATGAGAAACAAACAGAAAAATCTTTTCATCATTCACTTTTTTGTATTTAGTAAGGTTGTTTTCTTGTGATAGCAAATGAATTGTTACCTTAGCTGAAGCATCCAGATAGATAGGAGTTTGTCAGCATCTCATCTGCTAACCGGTGTCCCCTAAACAAACCCAGTCAAATAAACAAACTAACCTAAAGTGTAACTTACCGGTAGGCTACAGCTACAGCCAGTGGCTACGGAAGCCGTTCGTGGCAGCTCTTGTAGGTTGAAATCAAGACGAACACATTATAAAATAATGTCTTTGTTATATCGAGATAACAGTGCATTAAAAAAAAAGTGACATTATTGTTAGGGATTCGTGGCTATCTCAAAGTCACAGGGAAGCCTTGTACAAAACAGGAGCTGCAGATTAGTGCAAGAAAGCAACAGAGCACTGTGTGAGCACGCTCATAACAGTGCACGTAAAATTGATTGTTGGAGTGTAACAGTTGTGATGTATTTGTGGTTAATCAAATTACAAAATCATATAATTCACTACTGCATTGGTAATGCATTGAACTACTTGCTAGTGAAACCATCCATTTTCTATACCCGCTTAATCCAACTGTCGGGTCGTGGGGGGCTGGAGCCAATCCCAGCGGCCATTGGGCGAGAGGTGGGTTACACCCTGGACAGGTTGCCAGTCCATCACAGGGTCACACAGAGACAAACAACCATCCACGGTCACACTCACTCCTAGGGATGATTCAGAGTCACCAGTTAACCTAACATGCACATTTTTTTGGACAGTGGGAGAAAGCCGGAGTACCCGGAGAGAACCCACGCATACACGGGGAGAACAATGCAAACTCCACACAGAAACTCCCCCGGATAGAAAGCCATTGGATAGAAATGTTTTTTTTGTATATCTTCCAACTCACCTGATGGGAATCTTTAATGTGTTAACAGCTTGTTGTGTTGCCAATTTATTTAAATCTATTGGCTTCAGACAAGCCCTGAATAAGTAGTAATATTTGTTGGATAGATATGTATCAAAATCTTGGCAAACATTTCTTCCACATACATCTGCTGAGGCAACATTATCACAAAGCATAGAGAATTATTTGCCGTCTGAATATTCAAATTAATCTATTTTCTCTACAAGCCGGTACAATAACAAAAATATTCTACTGAATGAAATTATTTCATATAATGGAAAAAAGGTCTTGTTGTTAGTTTCCTTATTCACATTGTGCTTTTCTTTCTGTATGTGGTGCTGTGTATTATTTGCACACATATAGACATGGGTTTTGTAATATTATTTTCCTCTTAGTTTTAATAGTTATAAATATTGTGGTTTTTCCAAATTATCTTGTGTTGTATACTATGGTGCTGTACAGGTAATGTCCTACAACAACTTAAAGACATAACCACAGTAACAAGGAGAGTGTAGTCAGTAGGAGACCAGTAGATAGTTTACCTTATAGTTTTCCTTGTTAAATCAGTTTTGTGATTTACCACGCAGCGTTATCAAAATTCTTTTTAATTCATTTCAAGAGAATTACCGGTTTGATTCTTTTGCACGTCTCACACACGCATACACGCACAATGGAAGTCCATTTTGCAGTGACACAAATGTTCAACTTTGTGTTAGCTGTTGAGAGGCGGGATTAAAGAGGCACCAACAGATTAAAGCGATTCTGGATGCATATTGCTACAGGCAGAAGATGTCAGTTGCTAAAAAAAAATATATTTAAATTTTCCTCTTTTTGTCGATCAGACAGAATCAGTTTCCTTGAGGAATGACACTATGGCTGACTGCTGCTAACTCAGCTTCCAATAATCTCCACGTATACCACCCTCAGAAGTCACAGCAGCAAATGTAGATAGCCACCCCCTCAGCCTGCTGCCGTTGTCTGGCTTGTGGCTAGTTTGGGATGTGCGCCACGCCGCTGCGGTTCTTCGGCTAAAGGGCACGCAGACAAAGAGGCAGAGCCGATTATCTGTGTCTCATCCCGAGGCAGCACACAGCAGATGTCTATTATACGGCGTCAATGTGATGTTGGAGCCTTTCACAGGAGCCACAAAAGATTTGAGATTATTGAGATGCCCCCCGATAGTATTGCTATGGTTGTTGATATTAAGATTTTGCAGGGAGTGTGAAATATCTGTGCAGCCAACCGGAAAAACAAAGCAACTGTTGTGCTGTTGCACTTCACAGGGCTTGATAAATACTACCTGATAGATGACTTAAAGTACATGACTGATATGACCTAAATTATGTGATATGACCAGTAAACATTGACTCATCTAACATGTTGAGATGCAGGACTTGACTCCTCCAAAAGACAGAGACCTACACTTGAATCCACATAGTGAGCAGCTGCCTCCATGTTAAAGTAGCCGAATATAAGATTTTTTAATCGTTTCACGCCGCTTTAGATTGAGGGAAACAAGTTTTACAACCAGTTAATTATGTGTAAAGCAGGACTTAAAAGCAGAGCAGCCTTTGTTCTATTGTAAACTTGGCCAATCTGTAATGTTTTGATGAATCAGCACATTGTTTAATGGTCGTTTCAGATGAAAGTCAATCCCTCTTCCCCTTTTTGGTCAGCATGTGTGTACTGTATTAATTAACTGTTTTTTTTTTGTTTTCAGTATAACTGATATGTGTCACGGTGTGCACACAACCTTCTACTCACATTTTTATTCAGCCTTTACTCACAAAAAATTGTAAAATCAACTGTAGTACCTTGAATTTGCAGTAAGGAAACATGAATTAATCAATGAATATATTGTTATTTGAAGCTTAGAAAGACCTATGTTGTAATTCCCGGCTTAAAAATGATTCAATATTCATTACAGGGTCACTGTCACCCATGTGCTGCAGCTTTGAAATTGGTTCTCTTACATTGTTAAAAAAAAGAAATAGAAAGAAATACAATTACATTAATATTGCCTAGAGTAATTGAGATAATGCGGGTTAGTGTCACGGTCATGGCAAAGAGCTATGCTCTCCTTTCGTCACATAATAGGAAAATTATTTCAGCTGGTTTGATCTTCCTATTTACATAATATCTGTGTGCTTGAGCAGGATGGGTGGGTACGTATCATTGATACTGCATTGTGTGTTATTCGAATAATAAAAGGCAACAGCTGCCCAGTGAGCATGCTTTATTTGGCGTGAATTGAATGACTGGCACTTTTTGAGCTAATATGGTGTTGGGTGAGCTCGCAGACATGCTAAAGGGAATAATGATGTCGGGTCCATGTTGCACACGGACCATGATAGAGTGACTCATTTCCCATTAGCGAGGCCTGATTCCACATGGTTTCCTTCTTGCATAACGCTCCCAGCCCACGTCCGTGCCACCACGCCACACAGACTGACACCTCTTAACCAAACGCACCAAATAGAATAGACATAAACCCTCACTCCTCATCTGCATTCAGTAGGAAACGCGGACATCAACCTGGCCCTGCTTTTCATGTAGGACAACAAAGACACTATTTGTACGTATCTGAAATGGTTGCTTGAGAAGAAATAG
Organism: Leuresthes tenuis; assembly: GCF_036924035.1. NCBI lineage: Eukaryota > Metazoa > Chordata > Actinopteri > Atheriniformes > Atherinopsidae > Leuresthes > Leuresthes tenuis. The sequence goes on along the minus strand of NW_027325356.1, from coordinate 9,285,140 downwards.
GATTGCATATCAGAGAAAATCGAGCCCTGTGAACTTCAAGAGTAAAGGCAGTATATGTGCTAGGTAGCTATTTCAGTGTGTTGGAAATAAAGAAGACAGTCATTTAAGTAATTCAAGTTCATTTAACTGTTAAATTATACCTTACTCCTAAGTGGCTACGATGGCAGAAATTGCCCTGAGTGTAAAATAAAGTTGTACTCTATAACAAATGAAATAATGGAAAAGTTGATCAATGCAGGCTTCTTCACTCTTTAAAGGGGCTTTAGTTCACTATTTCACTATGTCATTACTCTGTAAATCTAGATAATAAATTCATGAGGTAAATGTCAGTAATAGTAACGATAATATAAATAATAATTGTAAGAAAAATAAGACTTTTTTTAGTTACTTTGCAGATAAATCATTTTAGTATTAAATGTCAGTTTATAGCCATTCCTACTGTATAAAGTACCACTCAGTATGGACACTTAACCTTGACGGACAAATGCATCAGAAAGCTAATGACACAACATAAACAACAGTCCAGGGTTATACTGAATAATAAATATGTTTACTCATAAATGCTAAGAATCTGACTTGACTTTCTAGATTATCTAAGAATATGTAAACTAAGAATATCAAGGTTAAACACTGAAAAAACTGTGTGCATGTGGTTGTGCAAATACAATAAAGATACAGAAATTAAATGAGAAAATTATTCAGGCATGGCATCAAATCAGAGCGCATTCTCAATCTTTTGGTTGTAATTTCGAAATGTAGATTTTACAGTGTAATCTGAAAATTTACAATATTTTAAAGGGATATTCCTGGTGTTTATTTTTATTTAAGTGGTGGTGTTTATAGTTACAAGTAGTTGGTATCTTGTAGAAGAAGCCTGTAGAAGACACAGGTCAGTGCATGCTTGTTTTTGGGAAGCAGGTTGGATTCTCGGACTACATGTTTCAATGTGAATCATGTTACTATACCATGGAATACAGGACTGAACTTGGACCTGGACCCAATTCAGATCTAGTTAGAGCAAGTAGTGATGACATTGCTGTGTTCCGTGACCTGGATGGTCAGAATATAAGCTGCAGGTCCCACACTGACAACAGCTCTGGTACTTAGCCAGCTGTAACAACTGCATAGGAATGAACATATTAAACTGAATAGAAAATTAAAGCAGGACTTTGCAGTTCAAATGTGAAGCTATATAAGTCTGTCAGAAAGACTAAGAGTGGAACAAAAGTTCTGTTTCTGCTTGTTCAGTTATGTGTTACACACCTTTTTCTTGTCTTACAGTGGTGCTGATTGGAGTGTCGTCCACGCTATGACACTATGCTGCCATTTTCACTGTGATGATGTGTGTCCATAAAAGAAAGTATATTATTCGATGTTCTTTTTTTTTTTTACTGCCAGTTTACCTCGTACTTAAGCTTACCCCTTGTGTATTTACTGCAGTTAAATGTATATTGCTTTTTAATAACTTCATGCTAACTTTACTACCTTGTGTCATGGTGTCAGTAGACATTATGTAAATATTAATAGTTCTGTGCTTCCATCACTGCACCATCGAGTCACACAAGAGGGCTGCAGTGGATTGGGATTGGATCTGTGTCCCAGGCCAGTCTAGACCGTGGACTGTGTTGCAGTACAGACATTCTGCAGTCAGGAAAGTATAGTAACAGAATAAATGACTGTAAAAGTGACGCAGCATAAAAATCTTCATTGTAGTGTTTCCTCTATCTTTTAAGGTTTGGATATTTTAGATGTCGACAATTCCTCTAATGGCCCTCATCTGAGCCCCAGTTAGCTTGTCCCGCATGTCTTTTTGCTGATTTTCAAAAGTGAGAGCACTCTGACCGTTTCCGACTGCAGCTAAGACATTAAGTATTATACACAAAACTGCCACGAAAAAAAAGAATATCCCTTTGACATGGGAAGTATTAAAGTGATGGATTCAAGGCTTAGCAATGTTCAAACACTGCAAGAGTAATAAGAGACACTGAATGCCAAACTGAAGTAGTGGCAGAGCAGAGAAGCTGGTAAAACAACAAAAGTACAGGAGTTCTACATTCCAGCAAAGCATGACATTTACAGCCCAATAACGGGCACGGTGAGGAAGTCTAAAACCCATCAACACTTGAGATGAGACAACCCTTGCTTAGCTGAGGTGGGGGTGAGTCTGTGAGGAAGTGAACAGAAGAAGCTAATAGATTAAAGTAAAAGTATGGCATGCATATGAGCAGGGCTTCCCCTCTATTCTGGTGCTTGTAGAGTAGCTGCAGGACTACCCAGATCAGCATTGTGCCATGCTCTCTGAGGACCTGCCCCGCTTCTACCTCTGAAAATAGCACAATAAGGAGGTCTGCTTGAAATAGTCTTATATCACATCTTGCTATACCTCAGTTATATGTGCCAGGAGGCCCTCTATGAGCAGCAGCAGCGTTCAAAGTGTAGCCAAGGTTCAAATGATGGACAGTACAGACAGGCGTAATGATGTGTAAATTACAAGCAGGTCGACATTGCAATATTCTGGTGTGTCAGAGCAAACTCATTTCATAAACACAATGATAGCTAAAATATTCATAACAAACAAGAAAACGGGGTCAGATTTGCTCCTGCTACCAATCATTACATTTTCTTTTGAGCGCATTTATTAAACGAACAAATGACTTATAAGATCACAGTCCCATTGTACAGCCTATAGGTTTGTTCGTTCACGTACGCTCAGACAAATTGGAGGTTTTGTACAACAAAGACAGGAATTATAATGACATACAATGAGGACAATTTGCATCAAGGCCGATAGTGTGCAGGCAGTGATGATAAAGTGCTGTAATAAAATACAAACAACAGCCACCAAGACAGATGAGACTTACAGCTCGGAGAGTTGGAGGTGCTGGAAGAGCTGCCATGACAGAGTGGTGAGAGGATTCCTCGACAAGTTTCTGTTGAGGGAAAAAAAAAGCAAAGATACTGTTATATTGAATTATTTCATGTGAATTGTTTGAAGTCTGTCATGTCTGGTCTTTTTTCCCCACATCTAATTTTAATGTTTTGTTTCAGAAAAACAATGGCAAAGTTAAGAGGCCAAAAGATTTCATTTTGACATTTCAGCTTCTTCTAAGATACATTTTTACACATTTTTAAAACATTTTTAATTTTGTGAGCCTCCTGTTATCATTTATACAGTATTTATACAGTAACAAGTTATTATTCATAAAAAACAAAACTTAAGTTTCTCTGTGACAAACACATTCATTCACACTCGTATTTCTGCTCAGTGACGGCAGTTTAAGTCGACTTTGGTAAATTTCAACCATCTCTTTTAGCACTTCCAAACATATCCCATCAAACTGCATTTTAAATCAAGTGAAATTAAATCTTCAGGTCTCTCCATAATTAATATGCGATGCCCAAATCTGGACTTTGGCTGGACCATTCTTGGGCAGTCAGACTCGTCCCAACACCATTCCAGAATTGTCCCGGCTATATTTTTCAGATCTGTGTGGCTCATAACGATGTAAAATCACCCATTTTCATAGATTGGGCAATCAAGAATTGCATTCATCCTCTCCTAGATTCTGACCAATCTGCATGTCTATACTACTCAAAGCAGTAAAACAGCATTGTTCCCGCTACATAGTGCTTTTCTCTATGAAAATTATGAGCAGGGTAACGAGCAGTGCTTGGTGTTCAACTGGGCTCTACCCAAAGAGTGAGATCTTGTCTCATAAAATGAGAGGATCTTTCAAGTGTCATATACACAATAGTGTCTTTCTCCTCTTTGTCCAGACCATACAATTTTCCACAGGTGGGCTCTATCATAATGTGCATTGCTGCAGCACCTCTAGTTCGCTTTCTGTCCGAACAGATTTAGTTGAGACACAAAGAGGAATCCATACTTATCTTAGGTCCTTAGATTTTAAATAGTACTAGAGAAATTTATTTACTTTTGGATGACTTCGGTGGGGTGTAACACCACTATCAAAGAGGCAGCTCAGTGTGTGAGCCATGCACATGTACAGCCATACACACACATTTATTTTCATGTTAAAGAGAACACTAACATGCCATCAAAAGTCTGCAAACACACAACAAGTGACCATAAAGCCAAACGTTGTGGTGTGGGGCTGGAAGCCAAAGTCGTAAACTGCTCTCAGCCTCTGGGCGCTCCAGGGCAGTTTACGGCCTGGGCATGTGCATAAGAAGCTTAGTTTACTTCAAAACAAGTCTGGAAGCACATAGTTTTAAGGTTCACCAACTTCTCCAGTGTTGCTTTAAAGTCACGCTTTTGTTTTGTCATGAAGGATTACTGAGTTGGATTGGTAGAAAAAACAAAAATCTCTGTAAAAACTTGGTTTATATATTTTCTGCGGTTGTATTTCTACAAGCAGCATAACAGCACAAAATTTGAGTGAAATGAAAATAATAAAAAGTTTATGACAAACTGGTTGCAGAGGCCTGCATTAATGGCTGAAAATGATGCAAAGTGTAATTGACAGAGAAAAAGAAATAGGCCTGGTTGGGTGGACCGTCTGGACTTAGTCTACTCAATAAAAGAAAGTTGACTGTTTTCAAGTCAAATAACTTAATTGACTTAAGGAATCCCTCTGGCTCAGGAAGCCACTAAATTCGATAACAAATATCTAGAGACTTAGAAGCAATTTGACCAGAACCTTGAATCAGACATATGAGCATAAGTTTAATAAATAACAGAGCTTCTCTGTGAGAGCCTTGAACACAACAGTTTATTATAAAGCCCTGTGCAATATGACGTTTTGTAATTACTAATCAGTGTCTCAGTACTCTGTCACATCATGAGAGTAAAATGAGACTTATCATTTGTTCATATATGATAATTTATCTTTATGATGTGGGTTATTTCAGTTTGCTTAAAGACAGACACACTCCTCGTTATTGTTACTTTGAACACACAATGTGTGTGATCCATCCAGCAACACTAATAACTGTAGCACAATGTTTTAATAGAGGCACCTGGATTTTTTAAGAAATTTCTCCATAAAAAAAAAGGTTTGGCAATGAAAATTCAAACTAATTTATTGGGATGAAACCAGGATTTTAATATTTCAAGGAAGTTTAAATGTTAAAGGTTAAATTTATGTACGTTATTTCCTGAATTTGCCATTTCCCTTTCACAGAGACAGGCAGAGCCCATAGTAGGTTAATTTGTATGGGAGACCTATTAGAGACTCTTATAACCAGACGTGTCGCCATAGCAACAGGCAGCTAAGGATGCTGCAGGTCTGACTTCTTCCCTGTGATATCACATATCCAATCGCACATGCACGCGTAAATGCACAGACACATGGAGATTTAAGGGAAAAAAAACATCAAAGTATGTTTTTAAGAAACACACACGTACGTTTGATAATTATCATTACCTTGAAATGGGTGCTGGCACAGAACAGGGGATGTGGGTGAAAACGTGTGAAGATGCATGAATTTTTACCTCGAAAAAGAGAACCTCTGGTCCCAAATGGATTGTATTATACTAAAAATACATTACAGGACAGAGAGATGAGAGAATGAAAAGGTGGGCAAGCAAACAGCAGCTCATTAGGTGATGTGGAACAGGGCCACTCAACACTTGCGTCAAATCACATACCCAGAAATAGACACACATTTAGACCACAGATCTCCAAACAGGCACACACCAAACAACCTTAAATAGACACTAGTTAGACCGCATATAATCATATATACATACAACATATAAGAATAATACTTGCAATCAATAAATCAGACCTGAGTAGGCCTTTGTTGTTGACTCAATATTCTCCAATCAAACGGACTTTGAGCACTTAACTGTTACGACCAGGTTTATAGACAACAACATATACAAAGACTGAACACATAATATCGACAAATAAAGGGTTTGATTTTTAAAAAAGAACCACATTTGAAATCTAGGTGATGCAGAGATGAGCTTAAAGAGCTGCAGCAGGAAGTCTATTGATCTCCTGCAGGCCTCACCAGACAGGCACTATAACCACACCTTTACAGGCTCAGCCAATAAAGACAATTAACTAAGAGGATCGCTTGGACCTACTGCAGACCCATGCACTATGGGAATGTAGAGGGGAATAATAAAAACCCTAAGTCACAAATATCAGTTAATCTCTAGTAAATTAGCAACATACATTTTACACAAAGAATTTTAGGAGATACCCCTTGGAAACCTTTAGGAACCTTGAGTGCTACCTTGAGGCCTCAAGACTTGACAAACAGCCCACAAGTGGTTCAGCAAAAAATAAGAAAACATAATATGATATATAATAAACAATACATTTATTTAGGCACAACAGATTCTAATTGTAATAAACACTGCATTGTATGCAAATTTGCACCTTCAGGTCTAATGAGCAGATTACCTCAAAAGGAGAAAGGGTGTGGTCGTTGACACATGTAAACTGTGATGAAGCTCAATATCCTGAAAATGTTGGAAAGAGCGAAGCAACATCTCTTTCAACATTCTGAATCAAATCCAAAAGTGAGCATTGAGCCACAAGATTAAGGAACATATTGCTCACATTATCCCTGCAAAGTTGAGATAAACTAAGGAACATGCAGCAAGTGTCACCTGTTACCCCTGAGTAGGACCATCACTGGAGGAAGCAAACTCAAATTCAGTCGGGTGCAATGTTCCTGTTTCTACTCTAAAACCTAACATCATGTTTCCCTTATCAACGCTGTGTTGAAAAGTTGAAAGCTGATTGGTTAAACCTTAGCTTGAACTGGAGGAATGACCACAACAAAAGAAAAAAGTGTTTAAAACAGTAAAAAAAACAAAAGTAGTAGTTGAAAAGTACAGACAATAGGCTCAACCTTAAATTTTTTAAAGACTGAGTTTCACTCCACCACAAAGCAGCTCGTTGTCTACTTTGACCTTTCTTCAGCAGGACAAAACTAAAGGAACAACAAAAGTAGCAACTCAAGCATGGTGTACACCTCAGATTGCGTCTCATGTTTCTGAGACCCATGTGAAAATAAAAAGCTATAACAGTTAGATGAGGATTTTAAAAACTATGTGCAATGCAGAGGAGACGCAAAAGCTATATCAGAGCACTTATTCAGTAACAGGATTTGTATTTGAGCTAGCGAGCAGCTTGGAAACAAAAGTCAAATAAAAAAAGATTTTGTATGAGCAGTGCTGCTAACTGTCTCCAGCTTTTATGACAAACCAGCTACTGGATGTATGTAGCTGTGACTCTAACAGACTCAGCAGGGAAAAGAAAAATCAAACATGATCAACAATGTTTTTTCATTTACTTTTAGTCCTTTTACTCCTTCATTCGCTGTTTTGAAATACGTACGTGGATACTCAAAATTTTATTTTCCATCATGAATCTAGTTATATTAACGATATGTAGTAAAGCAGATACATCTTTCACTTGCTGCACCCATGCACATTGATAAGCAAACAGTGAAAAGTTTTCTTAGCACAGAGTAAGACTTCCTTACATCTCTGGCAGAGAGTTCAATTTTCAAAGGTCATTCTTCGCATCTTGACAAGAAATGTCAGCTAAAATTGGATGGGGGGGTAAATTAATTAATAAATATATAAACAAATCAGCAAGTAAGCCATCAAAGCTAAGGGAATGCCAAAAGACAGGAGGTGAGGAAGGCCAAGTGTTGCTGGGGGTGGAGGGTGGAGTGGAATTTTAAATGAAAGAATTAACGATGTTGAGAATGGATCTGTTTCTAAACTAGGTAGGTCTGCTTTTCTATATTATGTACTGCCAACCTACACACACACACACCGACACACACACACACATACACAAATTAAACTACAAGCATCAGCCACACAACAGCTTGTCATGCACTGAACTGCAAATCATCTCCACGGCTCAGACACAGCTCATTTGAATAAAAAATTATAATCATGTGAGTCACATGAAATTTTCATTAGGTTGGGCTAAAAAAAAACAACACACACACAATACAGCAACGGAAGTATCGAGGTGTTAATATTGATGACAGCACAGGATTCCAATGCAGAGGTTGACGAAGAGAATGCTAAACTGAACCTGTGTGTTTGGCTCCTCTGCAGAAGAGGTGCAACTCCTCCTCCCTCCTTCTTTAATAATTCTGTTTGGCATGGGTGCCGTTGGGAGGGCTTGGCTACTCGAGAGGCTTGGCTAATTAGTGCGGCATTACTGGTAGCTACTGTCTGAGTGTGGGGGAGGTCTGCAGATTGACATTCAAGACCATGCGGAGGAGAAGAAGACAGACACCGGGCAAAGTGTTGGAAATCAAGTCTTCATCTGTCACGCTAAGGAGGATGCTAATGTTTTCTGCTGCAGCATAGACTAATTGTGTCCATTTAACTGTCCTTTATATATATATATATATATTTTATCACTTACAAAGAGGTTTTCCTCTTTTTCAAATGCCTCAGAGCTCTTTCTGTTATGAGTAATGTTGATGACTGTAATCTGCAGAAAACACCTTCCAAAGCAAGATGTCTAGCTTTAAAATTTCATGAACGTCAATCTTAAGGGAAAGCTGTTCTTTGTCAAAAGCTGACATTGTAGAGAAGAGATGTTTCTATCCTATGGCAGGCGCAGATAATCGAATGACGATGCATACAAGAATACAAAGGTGAAAGAACTTTGATCGAGTCTATCTCATGTTTTAGACAAGCGTTAAAATGTAGCTCAGATTACTTCAAATTGAATTACAGAATTATAGGCGCTACATACGTTTCTAAGCTGTTTTATGCTGTTTCATTAGCTCTCTCTTTAATGGTGACAGTTTCAACCAGTGGTTCTTTTTAAAGCTTGATTCATTCAAACCCTTGAAAAATTATTCTATTTACCTTGAAACACACTATGATTCAGTTTCACATGTCATTCAGCGGTTTGTGTATTTATTCTGTTCACCCACTGCCTAAAACTTCAAAGCCATTACATTTCATAACCAAAGGTTGTTTCCAACATATAAACAGTAGACACCCTCTTTGGCCGTGGTTGAAAAAGAATGTAGCTGAAAAAAAAAACTGTCAACTGGACAAAGGATAACAAAGGGTTAATCTCTGGCCCTACTGACTCATTTCATGCTTTACATCCTCTGGAGTGACTATGCATCTCGTGGTCAACTGGTTTATCCTACTCAAAGGCTTAAATGCACTATATGCAGCCTGGCTGACTGCAGACTGTGATAAAGTACTGAATGTGTGTTAATATGCATGTTCCACCAAAGGGAACTCAACACCATATATATCTTAGCTCTCCAGAGTCTCTGTAGAACCGGATTTTTCTCTTCAGAGTAATTTTTAACATTACCTGTACTGGCCAATGAGTTATTATCCAGCAATTTTTCATCCTCACAGCAATAATTACAGCAACAATGGCCTACTCAGCGAGTAGATTAGTGGATCAATGAGGTTTTTCTTCCTCTGCACAATGAGCTTTTTTCCCCCTTCTACCCTCTGATTCTATTTTTTATTTACTCTTTTTTTACTTTGTGAGCTTAGTAAGAAGCTTGATTTTTGTGTATAACTGTAGTTGCATATGATATCCAAACTAATTATCTGATGTAATGGAAACAGGTAAAAGGAAAAATATAGACCTTTTTGGGAAGCTTTTACAAACAGTAATGATGCAGTGAAAGGAAATTGCAATTGAGTTCTTTTGATGACAGTCGTGAACTGTGATGGCGAACTTTGCCTTTTTTTTTTATTCACATTTGCCCTTGTCCCATTAACGAAGATTTTGCAAAGAATGTTTCTCCTTTCTGAGTGTATCTGTGTGTGCACAACAAATGGAGAGTTTACACTGCATGCTCACTGTTGTTTTCCTGGGATTTCATTGCCTTATTGTGTCACATGTCAACCAAGAAGTTGCTCCATTGTCTGCCCACAACCAAATGGCATTTATCTTTCAGTTTTGCCACTGCGCAAAGTACTTGTTTTGGGTGTGAAGTTTTCACCGATGGAGAATCAGCTCACTAAACATTCTCCGAATGTTCTCATGTGTTTTGACATGTCGTTAATGAAGGCGTTTTTAATCACTTACAGGCCTGCTATCATTATACTGTATATATATATAGTATGTGGGAATCTCCATGTTTTTGTCTGGTCAAAGATTTCTTTCTCAAACAGAAGAAAACATGTCTGTTTAAGACCATACACCTGGACTTCGGTGCTGTGTTTACTGAAATATATATGATGAATACATGTTTTTGGCCTCCATACCATTACAGCTACTACTATTGCAAGTGAGGTCAGGGAAATCAACTCATAAAACAGATCCCACAGTTTTACCCGTTACATTACTATTAGGAGCACCAGAATTTCCACGAACCAAAGTTTCAAGGTCAAGGAAAAGAGTTGAGCAAAAAAAAGACGCCTGATTATGAATTTTCTCTTTTAAAAAAGTTTCCAAAAAGCTATGTGCATATTCACATGGCAAAAAGACATTCCTTCAAATCCAAGCCATCTAATGCTTGCAATTTACTGGGTAGCTACAACATATTCATGAACCCTTAAAAAAAAACTCTTTTATTTATTCACTTATTTCCCGAGGCCTGAACTGACTACAGCTCCCTTCAACTGTGCTGATGCAGTGTTGCTTTTTCAAAGAAATCATCATACGAGGGAATACTATATGAATTGTGTAAGTTCATACACAGTTACAAGAGTCAGTCATGCAAAGGGGCTTTTCAGTCATATCCAGCTGTTTCACAACCTCTGTAAAACAAATGGTAAAGTCTTAGATAAGAAAAAAAAGATGATTTTATTCAACACATAATGTAATAGATATAATAGATATAAGCCAGAATGAATATGAAAAAAATACACATTCTGGGATTGACATCAGCCATTAACAGTACACTATATTTCACACCATCGAGATTTGAGATAGACTTTTATACTTTCCCCACATGACAAACACACACATCTACACTTAAACAAAATCCCTAAATGCAGCTTTACCAGAGAAATCTGCAGTTGTGTTTTTTTTGCCGATTGTGAGTCACTTGACCTGGCCTTGATATACTCATGCAACCAAATATTTGCACAACTCACTAATTAAGGATATTTTTTTCCACATTCATTTAATCGTTTTTCCGTTGTGGATTCTCTGCTAATTATATTTTACTCAGATTGTCAGTTGTCTTTAACCTTGTTGACTTTATAGATTACTGTTTATGTGTTTGTTATAATTAACTCTGTGATCCAGTGACACCACAAAAAAACCCTCAACAATGCAAAATAGATTTATTCATTGAGCGCTTTACAGCCTAACCGTTCAATTCTACAGAAAAAAAGGACTTTGTTAGTGTCAGTGTACAGTAGAGCAGTGAAATGATTATGAACCATGAGTCTCATGGTCCCATAAGCTCCTCGGAATCAAATGTTCACTTTTCCCTTTGATGCTTTGAAAAAATCCGAATGATTTTGACTCAATGCTGCTTTGTAAAAATACAGAGAAGAGCTGACAAGCCTCAGTTTATATTCCTTGTTTACTGTAATCACCAAAATGTCCCCAAACTGATGATGTAATGATTTATTCAAGCTAAAATATGGGCCATAACACGAAATCAAGTCATTTGCTCAAAGCAAATGAAGTCTTTCTCTTTACATATTTTTCCCTAGTTAAACTTTCAGTGCATGCAGTGTAGTCAGCAGACTGCAGCGACAGCCACAGTGCAGAGCCTCTGGAAAAGAGTTTGGACCAAACTCACAGGTGGAACACACTCACTTCTCATCATTGAGAAATCTTCAGTCACTAGCTGTCCACAGGTGTACTTCAGCTCGTAGTTTTGGGAAGTAAGAAGAAGAAAATTGTTTTGTTACGGTTATTTTCCTTCAATTTTAAACACCCCGTCCTATCAAAATCATCTCTGTCTACCACAAACCCAGCACGAAGACAGTGTAAATCATTTATGAAAAAGGAGTGAATTTATTTCTTGATGTACTGAAGGTGAGGCAGCAGTTGAATAGTAATACAGATAAAGGGGAGTAGAATGAAAGAGCTTAAAATCTCCCTCCTCAGGCAGTTCAATCACCAGAAATACAAAGCGGGGGAGTGAATCCCTTAAAATTGTGTTTGAGGTGCCTTATGGAATTCATTTCATCCAAACAGCCAAGGAGAAACTTCAAACAGCCACCATTTCATTTTTATCAAGAACATTCCCCCCCACCACACATCTGCATAAAACATAGGTAAGGCTGGCTATGGGGGAAAGGGATAAAAATAGTCAATTCTTTAATCTCAGAAAGGTCCTCTGGTTGGTGGGTTGGTTTGCACATATGTGTATAAAAACAATTCCACACGCCCTTATTGTGTGCAGTAATCCCTCTCTTTCAGGTTTGGGTCCTCTCCCAGAGGCCTGGAAGCTTGAGGGATCTATGCAGTATCTTAGATGTTTCTAGAAATGCTCTCTTCTGGACAGAGATCTGTAGTTTGTCAACCACCACAATATCCGTTTGGTTAGCCATCACCTGCTTATCAGTCTGGAGGTCCAACAGGAACTTAGCTCTGTCATTCTCCACCACCGTTGGAGGCATCTCCCATTTTGACTTTGGGACTTTCAATCCATACTTGGCACGGATGTCCCTGTACACTATTCCTACCACTTTGTTATAGCGTTCCATGTTTCCACGTACCTGCCAGCATTTTACACCTATGCAACTATGTGCAAGACTGTCTCAAAGGCCACTTTACACACTTTAGAGCAGTGCGAACACGTTAGCATTTGTTAGCTAACGTTGGTAACTGGCCAACATAACAGCTCAGTTCTCCCCTGGTTCTCCTTACATACTATACTTTGTGTACTTTGTGTCAATAGGTAACTTTACATCTGAGCAGACGAGAATCACATGTGGAGTTCCCCAAAGTTCCGTCCTGGGACCTCTTCTCTTTAACATCTACATGCTCCCACTGGCACAGATTATAAAAAACAACAAAATAAACTACCATAGCTATGCAGATGACACGCAGATAGATATTACAATGTCACCAGGAGACCGAGGCCCTGTACAGGCCCTTGGTGAATGCATTGAAGAGATTAATGACTGGATATGCCACAATTTTCTCCATCTAAACAAAAACAAAGCTGAGGTAATTGTCTTTGGAGCCAAAGATAAACGATTGCAAGTCACCACAGAGCTTCAATCTATACACCTTCAAACTACAAACCGGGCCAGAAATCTGGGTGTAGTGATGGACTCAGACCTAAATTATGAAAAACACATTAAGGCAATAACAAAATCAGCCTACTATCACCTTAAGAATATATCACGGTTAAAAGATCTGATGTCTCAGCAGGACCTGGAAAAACTAGTCCATGCATTCATCTTTAGTAGGCTTGATTATTGTAATAGCATCTTTACAGGTCTACCTAAATAGTCAGTTAGACAACTGCAGCTCATCCATAACTCGGCTGCTCAAGTCCTCACTAAGATCAAAAAAGTGGACCACATCAGTCGAGCTCTGAAGTTTTTACACTGGCTGCCTGTCAGAGGATAGACTTTAAAGTTCTGATGCTGGTCTATAAAGCTCTGAATGGTCAAGGACCAAAATACATCAGTGACCTCCTGACCCACTATGAACCTTCCAGACCCCTCAGTTCATCTGGATCTGTTTTTTTATCAGTTCCCAGAGTCAGAACCAGATGTGGAGAAGCTGCATTCAGCTTCTATACGCTGCATGTCTGGAACAAACTCCCAGAAAGCCTCCGATCAGCTGAAACACTGTATTTAAGTCCAGGTTGAAGACACATCTATTTTCAGCTGCATTTGAATAAAGCTCCAAATAAGCTTGAGTTTCAAAACGGAATCATATTTTAACTACTGATTTTATCTTTCATATATATCATTTTATTCTGAGTTTATCTATTGTTCTTATTTCTTTCTTTTGTTTAAATTTTAAATCATGCTTTTTATTTCTTCTGTTTTAATGTCTATGTAAAGCACTTTGGATCACCTTGTTGTTGAATTGTGCTATACAAATAAACTTGCCTTGCCTACATCACAAATCAGTTTGTTTCTGATAGCTGTTATTTGAATTCTTGTACTTTCTTAGTCTCTTTGACACCTATCAGACTCATAATTATACAGTTTTGGTCTGTCATGTGCTTGTGCATCAACTATTTTGATGCAAAACTTGTCCTGGCATGACTGATGCATGATTCCCTTCTGTAGTGTAGTTTCTGTTTTTTGGGGGAAGTCTACAAAACTACAACTAAAATAGCTATAAATGTTCTGGTACTGCATATATAGACATATTCAAAAAGATAAATAAATTAAATCTAGTTCTTGCTATATTTTCAAACACATTCAGTCAACAGGGTTTTTAACCTACAAGTTACTCATGTTTCATGTGTACACGTAGGAGTGGTAGGTCTATTGATTTCCATCACTTCTAATTTTTCCAAGCAGGGAATCACAAGTTTTTTGGGGATAAATTAAACACCAGGGCATCATTAGACAGCAGATTCTCAATTCAAATTGTTGCCTGGATCATGATATTTGAGAAAGAAACATCTATCCTCAGCTCTGTTTTAACTCTGTAAAAACTAACCCATGGAATCTGTTACTTCACTCTGGAAAAAGCTGTGTGTAATGTGGAGTGATCACTTTTAATAAGGGTTGAATCCTGCCATTTTAGTAGTTTTTTATGGATCATTCTACGAGCATAGTAACCCCAACATATTAAACTTTGTATAGTGGGGTTGTTTAGCTGATTGTAATCTCCAAGCAGACATTTTTGGTACCATTTGTGCCTTACTTGTCAGGAAGGAGAAGTAGAGAAAAAGGAAATGATGAAACAAGGGATGTATGAAAGACATGACATGAAGCTATTAAATCATCTTAGCAATATTGTGTTGAAGATATTAGTAGCCAGGATATAAACCTGCAATATCATTAAATTTTTAGCTGGCCTGTAATTAATGCAAGACAATATTGGGCACAGTCATGCGTTTAAGCTGCTGATTGCAATGGAGAGATGTGAGTCAATGTTCCAAGACCCAAAAGAACGAAGCCTTTAAGCCATGATTCAGATTATTTTTCCAGATAAGGATGGTGATGTTAATTTAGACTGAGTAATGTAATGAAAATTGTCATCAATCTAATGGGACAGGAAGCAAGACAGAATTGCCAGTGTGCTGACAGCACTACCGCAGGTAGACTTGGACCTTTTAGCCATAACTCTTATTGGGTTTGTTAATTATGGAGATGAAATATGCTTAGCCTCGGATGAATTGTGATGAAAAACTACTCTGTACAGGGATACAAACATAGGGGAGAGACGCAGGAGTTTTGTGGTGGTGAAACGAGGACTTAGGGTTCCCATGGCGAAAAGTTTCCTGCTTGTTCAGCTGAAGGTACACACTGCCAACCTGTTCTGACCTGCTGCTTTATGAAATGCCTCTCGCTGAAATCAATAACATGTTAGAGTTGATTAAAACACCAATGAAGACACTCAGGGGCATTTTTCTACAGACTGTGAGACATATTTTCTTGTCTTCCGGCCTTCTTTCTTTGAGTGCCTCTCCAGCAAGAAAGGACAAAGCATGATAAAAAGTCAATAAATAGTTTTGTTTGGGTATTTCACTGCATTGTCAATCAGCAACATCTGTAAAATGTAAAACACCAAGACTGCCTGGACAGTTATCGCAGTTGACTCACGTAATTCCCATCTGGAAAATAATTAAATGACAGATGTCAGTGTGAGAAAACTGAAGATGTCTTAATAATAACAATATAACTTGCTGTAATTCATTTTAGTTATAATCCAGGTGTTTCAGA
Organism: Leuresthes tenuis; assembly: GCF_036924035.1. Lineage (NCBI taxonomy): Eukaryota > Metazoa > Chordata > Actinopteri > Atheriniformes > Atherinopsidae > Leuresthes > Leuresthes tenuis. The sequence continues at coordinate 9,269,374 of NW_027325356.1, read as the reverse complement.
GGAGTGATCAAGGTCTTCCTATGAAGTGTATCTGAATTTACTGCAGCCTGGAGCTGGAAGCCAGACCAGAGTGAAATTACTGAGCTGCTGCCGTGCCCATTTTTTCTTCCCCTGTCCTCAGGACTGGATTAAACAGTGCTTCAGTTAATTAAAACATGTCTATTGAGCCACAAGACCAGTCCTGCTCTCTCTTTGCCACAAAGATTGTTTCTCCCCACCACCAACAGAGACAATAGCCGTGGGAGTTGCAAGAAAATGGACACAGTCCTTCAGAGCACTGGAGAATTGTGCAATCAATGTGCTTATCATTTAGATGTGGAGCTGGGGAATCCTGTGTCGCTGTCAGGAGCTGTGGGGTGAACTATTACAGAAATCTCAGCTTTTACTGCAGACCTTGATGGTCTCCTTCACTTCCCCAAGAGGAAAGGTCTGGAAAAATCTAATTTTGTTTACTGTTGCTATCAGGGACTATTTGAAGTGGTCTGGAGATGTAGAACATTAACCCCTTACACACCTCAATCCCCTTTCCCTAGAAATGACTGGAAACTTGTTCTCTGGACTCAGAGAAATGAGCGTGCCAGCCCAGCACCCAGCAGAAAACATTTAACTGGTACATTTATCTACATCTCCAAAATGTAGTGGTTTAATAGAAACCATTTATATTTGTCTGACCCTAACCATGAATTCTGAACTCATAACACTTACTGTTTCTAAATCAGAGCGAAGTAGAAAAGTGACAGGACTGCGGAAACCGTGTTGGCTCTTAAAACATGGGAACTGATGAATGGATGCCTCAAACCACCCATCTTTAATCCTTGTGACCAAATCTACGATGCCCAACTTGAAGCTTATCCTGCAGCAAGATGTGTACTTTTAATGTTGTGATGGGCATGACGAGATGTAAAGCATCAACATCATCTCGTAGCGAGACATTGATGGTCAACATCTACACAGAAGCTGAATCTCTGTAGGGAAATTAGTAGGGAGACATTTTCATTGAACGATATTTGAGATAATTTCTGCTAATTTTAGCTTACCGAAAGCATTCTGTCGTGTTTTACGTTGTACAGACCCATGGCCATGGATAATTGTGACAAATGTGATAGGAACTAATTTGTTCACAATGACATAACATATTGCACCACTTTCTGCAATTATGTGTTAACTTGTGTAAAATTCGCTTTTACATGCCACTAAAAAAAATAGTGTCCAATAAATGTTATCAATATGTAATGTTAAATACATTTCCCTCTTAATAATATGGTGGGGTAAAAGCATGAAGCGGCTCAGGGGTATACAAATAGCTTTTGTAAACTACAGAAGTAAAAGTTCTTAGTTACTTTGCATCACTGCTGTATGGTGAATGTCCATCATTTAGAGCAAGACATTGCCATTCAGCATCAGGTTACAAATGATCCACTTTTCTAGAGTCTGCCATGATGAAAAATGCACCATCTTTTGTAAATTGGACATCAAAGCTTGTGAGGATTGCAGTTCATTTTGTGATTTGTTTACATCATCAATGCACAAACTTTATCTCTTGTTGCTTTAATGCCCCAGAAGATGATGAATGCATGCATCAACAGCAGCGGGTTGTGCTTCTATCAGGATTGTAATGCCGATGTCAGGCCAGTGTAACACACTGCCAACATAGTATACTGCCAGCACTTAACAGTAATGGAGGTGCTTTCATTAATTTCAAAGAAAAGCCTTCCTTCTGTGGCTGCAGAATGGCTTAGCCTCTCACTGTGCATCTCAAGATACTGCTGGGTATTGGTTACTGTGGAAACCAGGACAGACGGCAGCAAACACAGGGACACACTATTTAAATTAAAATTGTCAAAGCCGTTCTAGGAAACAAAACACTGATTTCTGCCTGACAGAGAGACAAATATATGATATGGAAATTTCTTTCTTTACAAAAAGGATTGTCATGTTTATACAGCAGTTTCCCACAGTACATTCCTCGTATGGCAAAACTGATATAGATGTGTCTTCCAAAAGCATTTGCTCAGGGCATGCATCCTAGACAACGTGCAGACTACTGGAAAACAGTGACCCCGAATGTCAAGTGAATATGCTTTTGCAGCTTCAAGTGTTGTAACAATTGGATACATGAAATAAAAATGAGGACCATCTCTACTCCTTCCTGCTCATGAAAAACGAAGAGAAAATAATATTATTCTGAAAAGCTGTTTCCCCTTGACAGGTCAAAAACACTGGTCTGAAGGACACTGAAGTTCTCAGTGCCCATTTTACTAAAAGAAAACACAGATGCAAATGTTTGTAAATGTAGGATCTGCTGTGGAGAATAAATATTTTCCAACCAAGGATCTTCAGAAAATGTGCATTTCTTTCTAAAGGGATCAACAACACTAACACTTGCTTCTGCACACACAAACAATGGAGATTTATTGGGGACCTTGAGTTAAAAATCTCTTAGGTCATTGAGGATTCACTTCTATTCTTCTGTAAAACAAGAAAACAATCTAATTATATGTTTTATAATATGAACAATTGAGAAATTAATGCAAACAAAGCATTAAGGTCTATCAATACTTCACAGAAATAGTTAGAAATACTTATGATCTAGTAATCTGTGACAAATGTGTCCAAATGAAAGCAGAATTGACACATTGCACTTCATTCTAAAGCCGAGCCGTGTAGGTACCCTGAGTGTGACGAGCTGTTGTGTGAAGACAGCGTCACCCACTTCCTGTCTGTGAGGAGTGTATAAGTAATGTTACCTGAACCTAACTGCAGTGAAGTATGAAGTGCGTGCCAACAGAGGACAGATATCAGTTATCCGAATGTTGTACGCTGTGTGCACTGCCTTAGAAAGTTACCAGTTGTGAGCCATGCTAGAGTAAAATATTTCTGCAGCCACAAACCTGGATAGACAGTAATGAACACATCCTGGTGAGCAAGACACTAAACTTAATGTGCTAAAGGGTTAGTGGATTCAACATCTGATGTCATAAGCTAAATGTAAGCAAAAATTGGTTTTAAGAGTGACACAAGTCAAATAAAATGTATCATGCCATGAAAGTTAGTAATTTAAATGAATCTAATGCTTAAAACAGAACAACAGAGCAACACCAATGCTCGCTTGTAACAAAAACAAGTCTTCAACTGAAACTGACATAAAGGTTGTTCTTTCATACCCCTCAATATGAAAGAGAAAGGAAATACAACTCATGTGTCCATTTCCACTAAGAGCAGTCGTCATACTCAGGTCTTTTGTTAAAAACCCAAAAAGTTTCCATAATGAGGAAGGAGTGGGGGCTGCTGGAGCATATAAGCACTTTCAAACACGAAGCTGCGTGTGATATAAGATGGAAACCAACATACATTCCACCAATAACATGACAACACTTTCCTTAATACTCTTGACATATCCTGGTTGGATTTACACAATAACAACACTTGGGTAGAGTTGGAAAATGATCATAGTTGGGTCTAAAATACATTCTTTTTACGATCTTCATTGATGCCATTTTGCCTGTTGCCTTTGTCAAATTAAAGCAAAACATTGTCACTTAGAAAATGTGGTTAAGATTTCCAAGATTTCTTAAACTTGGTTAGATTAAGAAATCAATTTACTTAGGTTGGGTTAGACAATAATCCATGGTTAGGTCTGAAAAACATTCTTTTAACGATGCAACAGTACCGTGGAGAATGTCATATTTATCCTTAATAAATGTATCCGATGTGAAGCAAATGCATTGCTTCACATCGACTTGAGGCTGCACATCCTTTTAATGCACATTCTTTTAACGTACAGTGTACTTCGGTTATGAGCTAGAAAGTAAAAGGAATACTTGTAAAGCTAAAGTTAGCTGAAGAGAAACCTGCATCACAGCCATTTTTACCTAAATTTAAACCAATTCATTAATGTTCTATTAGTTTGCATCTGTGATTAAAGTTTTTTTTTTTGATTATCTGAAATTTTTTTCCCTCATAATTCAACGGAACAATAAACACTTATCAACACTAAAATCTCCGCTTTTTACTAAATCTCTGCTTCCTAAACATTATGTAAAGTAGAGTGAGTACAGAAGAGTACAGTATCTAATTAAACAATGAAACATGACATACAGTTTTGCTGTTTTGATTGCACTTTAACAAAAATGTGGCTGGGTGAAATGAGCTAGTGTGAATTATTTACAGTAAGGAATTATATTTAAAGAAAAATAATCATATTAATCCAACAGGAGGCATTTTCTAAAATTCACCAAGGAACTAGCCTACATTAAAATGAATAATATTCCAGGGGCAGCTAATCGGAAGTAATTACTTGACAAATTTCCACAATAATACAGAGAATTTCTCATAAAGGCTTATTAAGAGCAGATTAAACTGGATTCTAGTAAAGTCACAGCCTGCTTGATGCCAAGAAAAGTATACACAAGAGCTTTTTAAAGGACTTAAACAGCAGAGTGAAAATGGTAGTTTTTTTTTAATGGTAGGTAATACTAACATCAAGTGCCCCCTCACATTAGCAATTAATTTACCGGCATTCTAAATTTCTTTTTAAAAAGTGTGAACAGTGAACAGCAGCTGTTTGTCAGCTTAGCCCAGGTTGTTACATCCAACATCTGCACAGCTGGCTGCCTCTCCACAGAGTGAGCGAAGCTTCAGGGCTTCAAGCTGAATAACACTGATGAATTCAAGTGGATGGACCCTGTGTTTAAGAAACATAACACGAGCAGGTGGCATCCAAATCATACTCGCTCTCACTAGCGTGAATGAACATGGCAGCATTCAGAACATGAAAAACTCAGCCAGAGAGATTCCTCCCAGTTTGGTTACTGTTGGCCTCACTCAGTGGAGGTGAAGGCTGGGCTGCCTCCTTCCATTAGCCTGAGTCCCATCATCACTCTGGACCAGTGCAACAGTAAGACTATCACATTTGCCGTGTTTAACATCATGATGTTTTTGGAGTCTCTTCAGTAATTCCAGTAATGAGTATAATAGTTTTTAGAAGAAGCAAAGTATAGAGCTAATCACATCCTGAGATGAAATTTCGCCTTAGCTGAAATGAAATCTAACCGACTCCTTTATTATGTATTCTCTCATTGTTATTGGTCATTTAAAAAAATACATTTATATGTTGACGAAGACTGTCAGTCATCCAGGTCATGGTAATCATTAGAGCTTGAATAAGGGCAACTGGACTTCTTAGCTCTTGAAGTCTCATCAGAGGGCTTCTTCAGTTCTAAACCAGATAGGGAGTATCATCTTATCAACAGAGAGGGTCATTACAGTGACATGTGTCACTGAACCCTTCAACTTCCTGTTCCACTTCCTGTTTTACTCTGAAATCGATTTTGAACTTGTTACTTTTACTTCCTGTTTCTGTTTCACACCTGGTTTTTGTTTAGATGATTACCACTGTTGCCTTCCTGCAGTCCACTTTTGTTTGTGATTATATGTCAGGTAAGAGTATGACCTCTCCTTATTTCTATAGTCTTTTGTTTTTTTTTACTAAATACACTGTTTGTGCATGAACGAGAGATTAACAGATTAAGATCAGATTTATTGTCATGCATAAACATGAAATTTGTCCTCCGCTTTTAACCCATCCAGGTTAGCACCTGCTGACACACACATGCATAAGGTCACACACTCATAGAGACAGATGCCATACTTGAATCTAGACAAGAAAATGTTGGTAATACAAAATATCTGTGCTAGCAGGGACAGATACTATACTAAATTTATACTATACTAAATATTTTGCTGTGTTGTATATCCGGTAAAAACTGCAAACTTGATAACTATTTTGTCATTGAGTGATTATGAATAGTATTCTGCTGTAATTGTATAATTTAATATTGATTACTATAATTTTATTTATAACCCACTTCTCAAAGACATTCTAAATTACTTTAATCTGGGAAATTCTGACAAAACAAGTCAACATAATATTGTAGAAACAGGCCACTTGAGGGGCAAATAAAGTTCCACAATAAAAAGGAAAAAATTTATTGAATAGAAGAGTGAAGCAAAGATATCATGTGACAGGTTTTAATAATCCACAGCTCTAAAACTCAATCTCATGCAAGAATATAGTTTATGTGCTGTCTATTTACTGATTATTAATTATTGTAATGTTTGCATGGAACTACAGTTGTAGTTCTAGATTTGACTGGGGGAGTCTTAACACGTAAGATCTCCTTTCAAACAATGCTTTTTTTAAAGTTTATAAATAAGTTATCAGACTCTCTCCCGTCTTTTCTTTGCTTATGCAGTTTTATTCAATTCCTGCAAACCTCTTTTATCATGGTTATGTCATTTTATCCCAGCAGTCAGTATTTCTGATTGACGTAAATTCAGACAATAAATAAATCAGAAAGGTTTGTTTGTTTGTTTTCACTGAAAAAAATGGAAAAATGTTTAAGTACTTTTAATCAAAGCATACATTTTGGGGCTATTTTAAGTTGTTTCTATTTGTTCCCCTTTATTAATATAATTTTAATCACTTCTTTGTTATTATGGTATTTGTTTAAATTACATGCTTTTATTTGATAAATTACTTACTTCTACCTGTGTCACCTCCTCTTTTTTTATGCTATTAAGTTGTTCACAATAGTCCAAATACACATCACTGATAGCTCTTTGTCACTTCAAACAATATATTTTACTCGTAAATTAGAGGCTCAGGCTGCACTCTTTACAATTTAGTAAGTGGAAAACATTTCATATGCTTCCAGCTAAATATTCTCCATAGGGAACAATCAGTTATTTAACAGCAACTTCTAGAATATTTATCAGTTTACAGCACATTAATGCTTTTCCACAACCAGTAATGAATATGTTGCATAATTCATTAGCTTGAGGAAAAAACAAACTCACACATTTTAAATTCTGGGCCATGATTGCAAATTTGAATTTATCAGATTTTTTAAAACATAATCTCAAAACATCCTGAAGGTCAATTGACGAAACGTGCTACCCTTCAGCACAAAATCAAAGACGAAAAAAAAGTGTTGGCAGAAATTACCACTAAAACAACAGAAAACAGAAACAGCAGTTTTGACATCAAACTGCAGCAGACCCCATGTTACACAGTCTAGGCAGTCTGCCAGCCCCCCCAGAGATGATCCACAGCTAACTTGTAATCCCTGATCAGGGATCTGTCTGGCGGAGGGCGTTGCAGGTTGCTACATTTCCGTCTCGCAGCTGAGAAGGTGTTGAAGTGGTTATATGTTACAACACCAGCCTGAGCCTGCCTGGATGATTGCCACAACCGCACAGCAGCTCTCAGCATCCCCTCGGCCATACCTGTCATACACAGCCACCTGGGGCTACCATCTTGACTTGTTTTGACGAGGCTGGCTGCGTAGAAGGAGGAGCAGGGGCAGATGGTACTGTTAAACTGGCAGAGGTGACGTGGCTGGCATCACGCCTCATATCCTTGCAAGTCTCAGACAGCGGGAAGCCACCTTGACCCAGCCAAGAGTGCCAGATCTTAATTCCCATCACACCATTGGAGACAGGGCTGCAGGCCATGCAGATCCAGGCATCGGTGAAGGCAGCTCAGACAGCCTGGCCTCCCAGCAGCCCCTAGGTCACTGGCTAACACACTGCAAAGCACTCTTTGAGGAATAATTTTGTTCGTTTTGGCTAAGTTCTTTTTCAGCACCTGTAAATGCAACAACCCAATGGCTATGAGCATAGTAATTAGATTCTGGATTAGGAGGAAAAGTAGGTGCAAAGAACTTATCTTAAGAAACATTTGTAAAACATGTGTTTCTATCTATTTGCTCCTATGTGCATTTTCAGCTCATAATACTTATAAAATACATTATAATGTAACCAATATGTGGGATAAATAGAAAGAGACTTAGAAAATTTACATTAAACGTGATCTGTATGTCAGTGAAGTGATGTAAAAACTCTGTGGAATGTCATGACAAACTGAAGCTTTGACAAGTTTTCATAATATTTCTGTAGATTCTCTTCAACTGTTCCACACTTTACTCTTTTGCTTATTATCTCATTATGACCTCTTGTGTTTCAGTGGTTTAAGGAAAACTGTCAGGATCACTGCTGTCAGTTGGAGTGGAAAGAACCAGTCATTTTCCTGAAATTCTGTAGAACTTGACACCACACATGGATGAAGAACAAGCAAATGGATACAAAACAAACAGCCATGCCAGCAGAAAGAGAAACTGAACAGTTGAGATGTGATACCACTCCATGCGTGATTCATCTGAGAGGAACACAGGAGGTTCAGGTCATTTCCAACATTTTTACTAATAAACTGCTTTGCTCTTGTGCTCTTTTTGCACAAATTAGGCTTTTTTCCTGGCTCTCCTCATAGATTCACCAGAGCTTTGACTTTAATCACGATGTGGCAATATGATCAGAGTACAAGTGCCACCATACTGATGAGGCACTATATAATGTTTTCACAGTTCAAGTAGCAGACAAATTCAAATTTCTGCCTCGGTGTGGTGCAAAATGAGAAAGCAGGAGATCACAGAACCTCTGATATTAATCTTCTGGCAACTGTGAATACAAAATATCTCCTCAACCTGAGAGCATGGTGAAAAATCAACGTTTTTGAAAATTTTAGTAATTCTCTCAGTGTAAAAATGATGTGTTCCCTTTTTATAGCTGAACAGACAATGCTCAATTCCCGTCAACCTGACGAGGTTCATTTTCCCACAGTGACCCACTGCTCCACTTACATTATGCTACTTTGGTTTTCCTTTTCATGTGGTTTCTTTCCTTGGGGTGGAGTATAAAAAGGGATTAATGTGTTGAGCATCTACTGTATAGGATTAGTGAAAAGAGCAGAGAAGCAAGAGACCTCAAGCTGTGCAGAAGGCAGTGCGGAGCTGGTGTGTATTATCACACCGCAACACCGTTGAAACCAGAGGCCGAGGCAGTCTTCCTCAGCCAGTAAGCCAGCTGTGAAGTCAGGGAGGGCTGTGCCAACGATTTACCCTTCACTGACATGACTTAATTAAAGTGCCATAGCCTTGCTTTAACTTCTTCTCATTTAATTGGATCATTAACAAAACAGATTTAATTACAGCCAGCGCAGAATGGTTTGAATTAAATCTGCACCTGGAAAACTGGGTTGAAAATCAGAGTTTGGATTTCTCGAGGGGAGGTGGCAAGTTTTAAGATGCGTTACCTATCGAGACAAGTTTACGTACACTAATGCACCAAAAAAATATTTTTCAAATCATCTGTCATCATTTACCATCTCACAAGTGGGTCTCCTATCACTGACAGTGGTGTTGTTCACGGACGATACGTTACATCCTTGTTAAAAGAAGAGAAAAAGTGCAGAACCAGCCATTATGTGACGACTCTGTGACATGTACCGTATTTTATGGTTGAACAACTAATGAAGTCAGAAGCAGCACAGAGCATCATTAGTGAGCTGCCTCTCCGTACGGAAGTTCATTCACTACATTAACATAGTTTCAAAAGAAGTGAAACAGCCATGTGTTTTCTGGCTACACATCTTTGAGGAGAACTCCAGACACATAAAAAATGTACGTCTTCAAAGAAACAACTGACTGCTGTGCATTATACTGTCTGAAATATTTATGGTTGCTCTATGCAGCGGAACGTGCTTCACAGTTTTTAGTCATTCATCTTATGTGTGTTTTATATCATAATTCTTTTATATTTCAGCGCAGCAGTCCACACATCTTCAGTTTTAAGCATTACAACTATTGAGACTCAGATCCAAGCGCTAAATGCAATATTGTGCCTTTCCCATACAGACTCGAACACAGCACATATGCTGTTGTTGCAAGCATGCTGCTGACACTACCCCCCTGTAGACACTGTTTAGCTAAGCTAAAAGAAAAACTATAATAGGGCATCAATTTATTCCTTCATTTATGATTCCCTCTTGTGCTATCACAGGTATAGTACCATGCTCAGTAGTGACGCCCACTGTTTAGAATGAAAACTGTAGTGATTCCTACGTGCCACCAACACCTGTACAGCCAACATGTTCAGCATAAACCTCATATAAAGTAGGACCGACTGAGTTCTTGATTCAGATAGGTGTCATGTGCTGACAGTTAAATCACGGCAGGTTAGTTTATATAGAGCATATTCCAAGTAATTTTTTTAATCCCAAAAGTTTGTATTGTTATAAATGTATATCATTCCTATATTGATATTCATATATCATATGGCCTTTTATATACTCTACATAAACTATCTGGAATAGTTATACACCATCAAAAACAGGAAGCACAAATAGAGGAGATGAAATTAAAAAAGCTTTGATGTGGACAGTGATAACAACGGCAGAGTGTGTGCAGTACATTCATGCTGACATTTATGAGAGAAGGCTCTACTGATTATCAAAGGGTTCAGTGAGTCTTAAGCCCTGATTGCTAACATCACTTCAGAGTCCTTTAGACATTTGGAGAGAGGCGTGGAGTTAGCACCTCTGAATATTATCACACTCACTCAAGCTGCCTCATCTATCTGAAAGGGATATGAGGCAGTAATATAGCTTTTTTTCCCCCCTCCCTGTGAAATGGTCCAGCCATTTTGAAGATCAATGGCCTTCTAGAGTGTGAACCTCTTAATACGCAGTTTCAATAATCCATACACGCTCTGCTGGCTTTGAGTGCACATTTCATGTGATCGCATTTTATGTTGCAATAACATATACAGGTTTTACTAGCTAATGATACCCAAGCTGTTAGAACAATAAAACAGTACCACTCAGCTGTATTCCTTGATAAAAATATGGGTGAACAAAATTGCCTCAAATCTGAAAAACTAAATGATAAGATAATGTTGTAGTTTTAGGGAAATTTGAATTTTTATTTAAAGTCAGATTAAAGCACATTCAGAGATATACGTAGGAACGTGTTACATATGTTTGAGAACAGCTGCTTAAAACGTGTTAAAAGACTGAGTGCTACATCATCCTCGGTTGTGGAGTTACACTGTTGAAACATTTTTGAATAATCTTTTGTTCAGGATTTTCAGGGCTGGTCTGAAATGGTGCAGTGGTACAGAGATAGAGTTGGCAATCACCGCCAACACCTGCCTCATTTCTCACCTGGTACAGTTGTATTACAAATTTTTACTAGAGACAGCCAGGTTAATGGTTACATTGATGCACCGCTGCTGGACTGAGTCTCTCCCTTTCCCGCTTTTCAGCTGCATCAATACCTCGACTAAATCCTTGGCAGGACATGTGGGACTAAATATCCTAATTCATCAATACTGACAACTTTGTCCAGAGCTGGAAGGTGACAGAAAAATGATAAAATATCTGTTTGTGATTTCATATCTAAGCAGTTTATTTGGCTTAAAAATAACCCAAGTCTATTTGCCCTGAAGTGACACATCCCCAGTGTCACAGAGCAGAAAGCACTGCTCATTTTCTCATTATTTCACAATGTATAAATTAAGATTTATAAAAAGAATTTAATGAGAAAAATGTTTAAAGGGATGCAGCAACAGTGAAATTCTGTGCTGATATCAATGGAAAAATAATAATAATTGGCCAGTGCCCATGGGGTTTACCTGTTGTTCTTGTTTTATTTTTTTAATTAATGTTTCATGCCAGGGAAACGATGAAATGCATAATTAGAAAAAACTGAACAACTTTGATACAGTATTTAAGCCCTTTATCACTCTATCTTTGAATGAGCACAAATTCTGTTCAAAGACTGTTTAGAAAAACCATCACAATATATTTTACATAAGAAAGATTCCTCACATGATTTTACAGTGCCCAAAAATCTTTTGGGGTTTTTGTGTGCCCAATGAAATTAAAAGTAAATAAATCTTGTCAGTTTCAGGGCAAGGCCAGTGCAACACAGTCAGGACCCACCAGATAAATATAGACCACTGTCGATGAATAAGATAACATTAGTAAATGTCCTTTTATTTGTCGATAGGCCAAATGCAGACAACAAGCTGAATATAAGCTGATATCGATGTTAGGCCAATTTATTTAATTATATAAACTTATATTATGATATAAATCATACATAATTTGATGAAATTTGTGATAGTTTTAAGTGTTTATGTGTTGCTTTAATGTTCATAAAACATTTTTCTGTGATGTGACAAATGTAAATTTCTTTCTGCTTTGCTTTGACTTAAAATGTACCATATTACTGAAAATATGATGCTATTTTTCCTGGTAATAGTGGCTATCATACTGACGTATACAAAACAATTATCCACTGTTGGTGGGTCACGTCCCCTTAATGATAATCTTTGCAGCTTTGTGCTGTAGCTGTAGCTGGCCAAGAGTACAGCTTAGACACTGGTCTATAAATAATATATTAATCAGTATATTAACCTTCCAGCTCGTGGAAAAAACATTTCGAAACTATGGCTGAGTAAATCTTAAATAAAAGTTATCTGTATCACTTTATCACTAGAGAAATTAAAAGTTATTAATGTGTTATTTCATTATATTCTTTAAAATCTTGACATAGATAGAATGAATAGTTATTCTAGGCACACGTAACATTATTGCCAAAACATTTGTCACATATTTCAACAGTTATTTGTGACTGCATTTGGGGGGGAGGGGGGTCAACAGTGTGTTATTAAAGTTGCAATCTATGATTATGTGAATCTTCTTAACCAGAGAATTGTGCCATCGGAATGTATCTCAAGAGCTCAGAACAGCTACCTTATCAGTCTTCCTCTATACACATAAGGGGAAAAAAACCTTATTTCCTTTTTCGCATTATCAGAGTCAGTCTTCCCTATCTGTCTCTGTCGCAGAGAAATCAGTCCGCTTCCACATTCTCATGGCACCACACAGCATCATGAATGAGAGGCTTGAGGCTCCATCCAGAGGCCAGGCAGCAGAGCCACAGGTGTGGGGGAGAAAGGCCCCATTCTCTCCCCCCTGTGGCACAGCTAAGAGCAATCTGCGGGGGTGAAATCCTCATCGCCTTGTCCAAATACATCTAAGGGTTCCCGACCAGTGTCGTTTGATTGACAGCACTTGTGTCGGAGGGCTTGGCGCTGTGTACACTGAATGTCAAGCCTCAGCCAGACGAATGTCTGTCAGGCCAAGGGTTGTGGAGTGAGTGGTGAGTGATGTGGGAGGATGGAAGAGGGTGGGAGTGAGCAGAGGAGGAGGGGAGACGAGGGCAAAGTGCTGCCTCAGGAATCAGAAAGCCTTATCTGGCCTGTAGGATTTAGCTGCCCTCTGAGAAGAGCTGCCATTGCTACCCCTTTCTGCTTTTACACTCATGGCACTGACCAAGTGTGGAGCATGATGACACTGCATGTTCGACCCCTGCGACATAATGTAAAAGCACTTCAAGCACCTTGGCTAAGAGGACGGAACTGCAAAGACGAGTTCCTGTACACCGCCTAAAATGAACCCCTCACCGAGATGAAAGAGACTGTTTTTAGCTGCTCTGTCAGCTCAGGTAAGGAAAATACGGTTTTGCCTCAATCATATTTTTAACCCCCCTTTGGTTGTTCAACACTCAGGAGATCAAAAGCGAAGTCAGAAAAGCTGCAGCAGCAAGGTGAGGAGGCAGTGAACTGTCAGCGGGGGTTTGAACTCGAGGCGGCTGAAGAAAGCTTAGTGTTCCACATGCTATCGATCCCGTCTTGTCAGTTGACATGGAGTCCCTTGAGACAGAATGTCCTGTACTGCAGATTAACTGAAGCCATTATTCCTGAGGCTCGCCATGACCAACAACAACCTGCTGCCATCTCAGGACCAGCACGGCCGAGTTAAAGCATTAGACTCTGTTGGAGTGTTGTGATTATGGATGTAAAGATCACCTGCACAGCCCGGCTACTCTCTGTCTCTTTCAATGGGCCTCGAGGTGAAGGACTCCCTTTTCCATGACAGCGCTTTCATGCCCAATTTCTCTCTCCTGCTTTGTCTTCTCGTCATTATCTACTGCAGTCAATGCTTCACAGTTTCAGTTCTCTCTTTCAGTTTGTCTTTTCTCTAATTTCAAACTCAGTTTCCCCTTTTTTCCACTCAGTTTAGAGCCTTGGTTTGAGCCAGTTTCTCTGTCTCATTGGCTCTTTTTTTACCACATTTCTTTCATTCTCAGTAACTCTGGCCTGTGATCCTGTATCAGAGTCTGATTTAGTGTCAAATAACCATCTGTCAGATCACAGACCAATCCAAAAAATTCAACACATGCAAGAGTTTATCAAATCCACCACTCACTCTTATGAAAAAACAAACAGACAAACAGTAAAACTATGACAAAATAAGGGACCACAGTGCCAGACAGACTCGTTTTCAGTGTCCTGATGTATTTTAATATGTTATGTTCCCACATCCAAGCTTTTGTTATGGTTAATGCTGTGTTACAAAAATCACAGCAACAAAAATTCACTTCTGATTGTTAATACACAGACTTATCCATTAAAGTCTTAAATAGGTGGCCAGCAGTGGTCTGTTTCTAAAACTATTAGAAAGGATGTAAAATGAGCATCTTACTGAAGCCTTGTATCACAAGTATTTTATCATAGATTGTTAGTTTAGCCAATTGCTCAGGAATCAGAAACGGTTTAATCTCCAGCTGCAAAATCTTGAACATTTGTGCAATTAAAACACCCTTGTAAGAAACCCTGTGCACAAAAAGTCACCTCACTGCAAGACATTAATGTATAAAGAGTTGCTACTAATAGCGGAAGCCTACCAGCAATCAATTTGAACCATAAGTCTTTAAAAAGCCTGAATTCCTAAAACACGAGGTCACTGCTGTAGTGAGCTTATGTTCCTTAAATATACAGTACAAAGTGCTTTTGTTCAGCACTATTTCAGACTGCTGATATCACCATGTTCAGTCCTGGAATAGGTACTTAAAGCTGGAAGATGGTGGAATATTGACAAAAATGAACCAACTTTCATGGCAAAAGCAGTGCTTGTTGATGTCCACCACAGTTGTTATTAGCAATGTAGTCTGTACTGCCACCATCTGAAGTGACATTCTGCTCACAACATGCAAGTGCGCCAGTGGCCAAACAATGGCAGGCAATTAGCAACCCCCCCCCACCCCCGAGGATACATGAGGATGAAATGTAAATTTAAGCTCAGAATGAATTTTGAAATGTGCTTATTTAAATTGAGATGCTTGTTTGTTCTCTCAAACCTCAATATCTGAGAAGTAAATCTTACATGCGTATCAGTGTATAGCTGTCATACACTGATACGCATGTCGTCAGATAAAAAGTTCCCTTTTCCTCTGTTGGAGAAATCCATTACCCTCACTGCAGAGTCTCAACTGGAGAGCCAAGCAACCAATAATATCAAACATCATATTGGTTCACCCAGTGGCAAAGTAAAGATGTGTCCACACTGGAGAGTGATTTCATGTGGTGCATCGTGGGTGGTGAAGCTCTGAGAAACGGCGGGGGTGGTTTACTACGAAATCTAATGTTAGAGGGAGATCCTGAAGAACCCTCCAACCCTCATCAGCTATCTCCTATAGTCACATAGCTTCATCCCTGGCAGAGCAAAGCAGCAGGCCGGTCTGTGGGAGGGATTCAGGTCCATGCAACCTCTACCCATAGAGCAACGCCAACTTCCAATTTAACACACTCGGAAAGCTGAAACTCGCCCACATAGAGCACAGTGGGTTGAAACTGACAGAGTGTGATCTGAGCTGAATCTCTGTTGATTCAAGGATGGATTCTGCAATGCAGCGCAAATCAAGTGCAACCAATGGTTGTATATAAAGGATGCACCCAACTTGAAAGCTCACTGGAATAAACAATGTTGGTCATCATCAAAGGGTGAAGCCTGAGTGCAGGAACAACAGCTCCTCAAGAGCAATGCTAAAACTGAGAGAGGCAATAAACAGACATTCTGCATTTATTAAATGATCAAAAGTTATGAGATGATTCCTGCAGATGCAAAACACTTGGTAGCCCGCATTCTTGTGATTTTAAGCCCTCTGTATTGGTATATTTTCAGAAATGCAAACACACAGATGGAAATCATTTATTTTTGGAGAATAATAATACATATAATGGTTTGTTTATTAGCTTTTTTTATGTATTCTGTTGATATTAACCAGCTTTGTACCACATATATATACTGTATTAGCACTGAAGATCAAACTGATTTTAGGATTAGTGCCTCCTTTCATTTAGGGTTTGGCTGACTTTAAAAGTCCTGCAAGCTGAAGATTGAAATTAAATAGGGAATTTACTTTTTCCAAAGACTGTCTGCTATATATACTCACCCTCACCGACTGATTGTTACTAATGAAGAATTTGTGTTGGTAAACACAAATTACTTCCACACAATTTTCCCCTCATTTTCAAGGCTTCAAAATGGCAAGGCTCCAGGACTAATTAGTATCATACAGCAATGAAGAGTTGTGGCGTTATCAGTAATTTATCTATGCTGATTTAACACAGATTAACCATCTTTGCTTTTCTTTTGAGACAACTTAAAAAGGAAACATTTACAGTAGTGCATACTCAAAAAGGTGATCTGTCCACTCTTGTCAGCCTGGCTGCAGAGTTCATCATGCAAACATTCTCTGGGTGAGATCATTGGCTAATTGCCTCTAGCGTGTGCATAAAGATGCTTGACAGAGGCAGCGTATCAGGATTTAGCATGCATTTGCACCTAGGAGACCATCGCTCTATTTTTATATGCCCATGAAGGCGGCAGGTGGAACACTACAGAGACTGCAAGTGTCATCTGGGTAACCGTTTCATCTCCTGTTCAGCTACCGCCTGAAGTGAACAGGCAACCTGAGGACCTGATTGAGCAACTGTTTTTAAGAAGATGCTGGGAAAGAAAAGGAAGTCTATTTTTAAGGAATGTCAAAGAGAAAGCAGAGAGTTTAAAAGACTTGACAAGGTAAACAGAGAATAATCAGATAATCACACTTCTAATTAAAGGTGGTTTCAGGTTAGCTGGCCAGCTGACCTGAGCATGAAAGTGACATTTCGGAATTAAAAAAAAGAAGAAAAACATAGCCGAGAAGATTTAATGAGAGAGAGTCTCTATACTTTGCTCTCCCTGTGGGGAGTGACCTTTCCGACTCCCCAGTGACAACGTTCCCTCCAGATTTATTGGGCCTCTCCTTCGGCTGCTCTGGAATAAAGAGAAGACTTGCTTCACCATCCAGACGCTGACCTTTAATTTGACACAGGCAGGGATAAGCATGGCACAAGATGCCTGGCCGACCAGTGACATCAAATAGAAAACTGGACCTAGCAGTGGCAGCACTGATTTGAAAGCACAAGACCTTGTAGTAGCACCTGTGTTGATAGACTTAATTCCCCCCCATGGTTTGTGTGCAGAATAAAAATTAGAGTGATGAATGCCATGGCAGCAGAGTAAGAACACTGGGAGCTCAAGTCCAAAACGTGAGGTTGGATCAAAGGGAAGCAAACTACCAGTCAGCTGTTATCTGATTGATAATCAGAGATACAACTCACCGTATGTCACAACCACTTTCATATCTTAGGTTATACTCATCTTTTCAGGCGGATTAGAGGATTAACCTGACTATGTTTATTCTAAGTATGTGACTATACAATCACTTGCAGCTGGCTAACTTAGTACAGAGACTGGAAGCACTTGTGGTTTTAATGGTGCGAGCAACCTCCAAACGTCAAGCAGAGAAATGGAGACTAGAATATGTGAGCTTTAAAAGGTGCTGATTGGTAGAATTATTCTTAATTTAACGACAACCTAATCTCAGGGTAGTGCATGAAATAGCTACAGTACAATGGCCCATACAGCAAAACCTAGCAGTTTCACAATGAATGCTCAAACTTTTTGAAATGATTGTTTTTTTTACCCATTGCTCTACTGAGATGCAGCTTTTGGATCGCTAGCATTGAGCTAGTCAAAATGCCTTCTGAGGAAGTGAGAAAGGATGGTGGAAGGTGTAAAACGCAAGACTTTCAGGGCAGAAATTGCTGCTTGAGACTTGTTCTGCACAAGGTATTCCATAGTACACCTTTCTACTTCCCTTCCTCTTGGGATTTCTTACTTTTCAAATTCACTGCCATCAGTGAAGGTTTAGAGGTAGGACTTAAAAGAATAATCTCACAAAGGGACACACTGTTATGTGTTACACACTTTTAGCTGCCCTAAACAAAACAACTGCGCAGGGATACGTTGCCGTTTTACAATATCTAACCATTGGCTGCAACACTGATTGTGATAAAAAGCGGCTGATAGATTTCCTTCTTCTAGTTTTTGCTATACTAAGTCTATCACTTATCGATGCGCATTTCATAGGTAAAATTACAAGAGTGGTTTTAATCTTAGCATCTGCCTTTGTACACATTTTGTGAAAAATATCAAAGTATACATTTAACTTAAGCCATATATTTTATAAAAAAAAAATGTATTCACAACAGCAGATATTTGTTTTGAATGGAATTAAGGGTGCACATGCCTTGATACACACATGGCTTAATTTGACACCAAAATGTTGCTTCCAACCCAGTTTGCATGATCAGAGGACTCCTCAAATGTCTCTTTGGGGATCGGCCCACTACATGAAACCTATTTCTAAAGAGACCGTTAGATTCTTGGTTGTTTGTAGCTCAAATGTTTCCACTCTAGAAAACTTCTGTAAGTCCATTCATATTGTGTCTTGATCATCGATGAGTGTTTAATTTGAAGTTTCCAAAAGCTTGCCCAGTGCTGCCAAAAAAGAAAACAAATGCCTGATGAGCTGATATTGCAGAGGCAAATTGTCTATTACTTAGCCTGGAGGTACAGATGACAGAGAATCATAACAGGACGCTCAAAGAAACAAACATTTACAGTGAAAAAAAAGAGAGTATTTCATGCTCTATTTTAAGAAAAGGTTTCAGAAGAACATCTTCCAGAAAATTATACTTCCTAGCATGTCCAATTTCACTAAGTACATATCATATGAGTTTATCTCATACATATTACAGTACTTCTTCATGGTCTGAACCACAAGGTAGGCTACAAGTTACTGTAAAACTGTTAAGATTTAGTAATGCGTCAATCATCAAGTACATAAGTAGTTATCGTAAGAAAGAAAGAAAAAAAATGTCCTCACACTCAGCTCCGGTGGAAATGGTGCACTTTAAACAATGAGATTGGCCTATTTCTCAGTGGCGTCAGTTCTCTGTCAGCAAGGCCAGACAAAGCAAGGTCAGATCCCAGCTTCTCTGATACTTGTGGGAGGGACCGAAATGGAACAGGCTACAAAGAGCAATAAACAATCATGATTTAATAATAATGAAGCTAACCCAGTCCTTTCCCACTGCCATTCTGAGTGGACACAATTACCTCCTATAAAATAAATCTCCAGGAGCAATACACAAGATGAAGTCCTTTAATGCGATCACCTATGGGGTGGCATTGCAGGGGTGCAGAGCAAGACCATCAATGTCTATGTGTGTGTGTGTGTGTGTGACCTCAAAAATGAACTAGTTGTTCCTCTCTTCCCACAATCATAGTCACATGCTTTATTGCCAGAGTTACAGCAATATTACCCATTACCCATTTCAGTGTATAAAAGTTTGAACCAAATACTTTTAACCTCTTTGAACCAGAATTTGCAATTCTTTGATGGATGCAGATACTTGTAAAAACTGATCGCTGGGTATTATCTTTGGAGTGTTAGGGGGTATAAGCACAAATAGAAATAAATGTACTTTGTACCAGCCGACTTTTCTATCTTCTTTATTTATGTGACTGACTTGAAATTCTGCATCAGTAAGCAATGTCTACTGTTAGCAACAGCTTGAGCTCATTCTCCAGTTTGGTTTGTAACTTGTGTAAGTAAAGTTTGGTCTGTATTGAGAAGATTTTTAGGCTGTTTTAGATACATTTTGTTTGACAAAGCTCTTTAAAGAGACATAAAAGCTGGATTATTATTGCTTAATAAGTTATCCTAAATTGGCTTTGAATGTTTGTGAATGGCTGTGCTTCTGTAGCCATTTTCACACAGAAAAAACAGAAGTGTTCTTGTGAACAGGAGGACAACTGGGTTCGGGTTTTTTCACCGGTTGTAGTTCAAATATAAACTTGATCTTGGAAGGTTTTTGCTGCAGTCACTCTCACAGGTAGAAATACAACGCAGAGCATGCAAAGGGCCGTCTGTTTTGAGCTAACATGGTTCAAAGAGTAAGCAGTGAAAACTGCTATGACGAGGCTTATTGATGACTATTCTGATGATGGTATGAATATTGCACGTATTTGAAAATGACCTCAACATGAAATGAGCATGAAGGAGAAACTTTTAACGTGACGAACACTTAATCATTTGCAGTTAACGATCTGGAAGAATAGCTGTTATGTTTGCACACAATCTCACCTCCTGATCATTTGGAGATTTTACAACAGAGCTTGGCATAAAATGTCAAAAAACAAGTCTGTTAACAAATGCTCCAGACATTTGTGTTCTCATATGCGGCCTGAGCAGTGCCTTTATAAAGAAAAATGGCTAATATTAGAATTGTGATGGTTTGGTGGTCTGTCCAAGTTGTACCCTGCTTATTGCCCCACTCAGACTAAGGCATTTTAAATTGAATTTGATGAGAACGAGAAGCTTGCTCGGAAACACCAATCCTTTTGCGGATGTTCCTTCAGTATCCAGTCCTGACACATTCACCTGTCACCTATTGATCTGCTAATTGTTTAGACTTCCAGAACAGCGTTAGTTGTATATTCTATGAACTTTTTGGTCTTTCTTTGTCTCTTTCCCAGATTCTGATTGTGTCAATGGGATCAAATTCTGGATTTGTTTATATGTTCAAATTACAATGAAGTTGGCCAGAGAATGATTTAGTATTTCATTTGTCTAATAAAGTTAAATAAAGGTTCCCCTGAAATAAAAAAAATGCATATGTACGTTTTTTTTTGCAAATGAAAAACCTTCCAACTTTTCTGGAAAATAGGTTTGTCATATAATGTGATCTAAAATCATAAATAAAAAGGGCTGATTTTGGGCCAAATGTAACTTTTTCTCTCTGGGTGGGCTTTCTCCCACCATCCAAAAACATGCATGTTAGGTTATCCTTAGGAGGAGTATATCTGGGGTAATAGACTCTGAACTTTCCCTGAATCAAGTAACACAGTATAGAAATTTGAAAATGTATTTATAAATTTTTTTAAATCACGATTGACACAAACAGAGAACTAAATAGTTAACTGATCTGTGCTCAGCGAGCCTATGTTATCGTTTAGCTGAAATTAATGAATTGCAATTGTTTAATTACATTTTAAGTGACCGTTGTAAGTGATAGAAAACACATTAATGGCCATTAATTCTACTGAGTTAGCAGCTTAATGCAATATTAGCATGTTTTTAATTATGCAAGTTTAGCTTTTTAAATTGTAGTAACAGTGTAGGGAGCAGAGAGAAGGAACACATCCCCTTCAAAAATGATGAACAGCTACATCAATGAGTTCTCAGACCTTTTCTACTAAGACCATGTCTACAGTTCCAATCCCCGGACTCTGCTGCCCACAGATAACAAAGGCCTCTTGCAAAGAAATCTCCAAAGCTTTTTCAAAAATAATTTTCCAACTGAGCAAAGTTTGGTGAAACATATTCAGGGTCATCTGGGGAGCTTTCAGAAGCTGCACCTAATAAAAAAGGGAGTTAACACAAGACTGCTTGTTTACAAAGCTTGAAATCTCAGTAGTAAACAGTGATAACCGTTGACACACTGGCACTATATATGGTTATTTTCTGCAGTGACAGTATGAAATATTACTGATTGTTCCCTCGTTGTCCCCTTATGGTACTTTATGGTACTTAAGGCTGTTTCATGATTTTCTCCAGCTACAGAAATTGGAGAGATGGGATTTGCAGTTAAGACCCTGGTCCCACAGAGACAAAGACGGTAATATGTTTACTTGATGAGACATCTTTTCAAAGACAGATATACCAAGGAGACTTTCTTAGAGAAGTTTAAATTTTTATTTCAATAAAAAAAATAAAAAAAAATTAATTGCAAAGTTGAGTCAATAATTTGCACGTTAGTCAATGAGCACATTTCTGTAAAATGGATGGTTCTGGAAGAAGAAAGCCCTGAAACTGAAAACACTTTGCTGGGATAAATGTAGATAATATATACTGTAGATGACACGTGTCCTTCACATACTTATTTCTGGTTCCATCACATCTTTACCATCCAGTATCATTTTAGTGTCACATTTAGTTTAATGTCTGGGTACAGTGACACCTGACACACAGCTGTACTGGACTGCAATGTTAGAATTATGGCTGTTTTTGTCTGAAGCAATCAGGCCTCTCAGATCAGAGCTGCGCAATGTTTAGAAAGTTTGTTGGTTACATTATTTCATATTGCAACTGCATTAATTCAGAGTTTTACCCAGTGATTTGTCTGTTACACATGTTTAATGTTGGATTGCTAATCATATTGCAACCCCTCACAATTTCTATTTTTCTTCATGTCATACAGCTCATAACAAATATCTGTCTTCCTCAAAAACACATTAGCAGGATGCAAGGTTACTTAAAATATTAGTTTCTATATTAAATCTCTTCATCTTGATTATGCAATGCCGCAGCTTGCTGATCAAAACAAATTACTCTCTCTGGCTAAGGTATACTTGTAAGTATATTTTGGGCTCTAATAAAATATATGTGGCACTCAGAGGCCACGTCATAACGACATCACTGATACTTTTATTTTCATTGTGAGTCTACAGTAATTGTTACTGATCAAGCTCCTAATGGCTGAATTTCACAACATGGCACATATTGTGTACAGTGATAATGGACCAGAATTGTCACTCACAAAGTAATTATTTTTGTATTGTAACTTGAGGCTAGTAGCTGTTTAGGGAAGATGATAATGCTAACATTCTCTGTTTTAGCTGCTTAGCTTGGACTAACTAAATTAAATTTATAGCGTTAATCTTGTTTCAGTATTGGCATCATGAGACAAAATGGGAACTAGTTTATCTTAGATAAGTTGGTTTTGGGGTTTTTAAAGTCTCTAATGTATTAAACATTTCAGACATTAAAAACTCGATAGCTCATATTCTGTGGGGCTGTGCAGATAATCTTGGTGGTCGTAGTAAAAAGTCTGCATGCGCTTAGGTTGGAGGATCAAGATGGAGGATGAATTGGGGTAGGGGCTAACAGCTACTCAGAAGAGGGACAAGAGATGAGCATTTTTTGTCATCTAAAATAATTTTACCTAAAATCAACATCTGGACAAAGCCCATCATATTTGCTTGGAATTAAGTCAAAGGATCTTCCTTAGTGAGCACTAAATAATACATTCATACTCACAACAAGACAAATTACATTTCAAACTCTAAATATAAGATGGCGACACTTGGTTAGAACTGCAGTTGCTGCAGTGTGTGCAGACAGTAATACATGCTAAATACTGCAATGCATAATACATACACTGAAAACAGAGCAGGAGAATACTAATTGGAAAGAGAACATAACTGAAGTAGATGTTAATTACAGTCATCATGTTTACAGCACATGCAATTAATGATATCTTTACTGAGAGTAAATGAGTCTGTTTTGGCCTAAACATGTGATGAAGACAGCGGCTTCAATTCTCCTCACAAAGGAGCAACCAGTTGAGTGTCTGATGGCTCGGGCTTTGAACAGACCCTCTCTGACACAGACATCAATGAGGTCAGTCCTTGGAGGCTAAGCATAGGCAATAATTAATCTTCTTTGACATCATCATCCTCAGTGTCACCTAGCAACTGTCCACCTGAATTAACGATATTACAATAGAGGCCTGTCATGGACAGTCCGGAGTGGGGGGTGTTCAGCAGTTACGATGCAAATGCCTCCATGTTGAAACTGACTCCATCAACCTTTTTTTTTTGTGGAACAGCATTTACTAAATTTTTAGTCTGATTCTAAAGATACATTTGAATTTATAGAACTGGCTTTTTCTAAAAGAGAATTACATAAATTCACACTTTTATGGAAATATTACAGATTATAGCTATAATTGATTTCATTATAATTATCTATGTGAAACTGAGCATCACACATCACAGGTAAGGACAAAAGAAAAAAGAGGCACCAATCATTCACCTTATCTTGTCTTGTGTATCACACCTTTTAAAAATATTAACATACACCTATACTTTAAGTAACACTGCACAGGAGGTTTTAGGTAGTAAAAAAAAAAGGTAATAGGTAGGTTACAATCATTTGCTTTCAGTTTTATGTTAAAAAAAAACAAAACTATCTTCTTTAGAGAAAATTAAAGCAAAGGCAGGATTTTAAATAACTTTCACCAAATTTTGATGGGCTCCATTAGCTCCACCAATCATCTGACAAGATAAAGAGACAAGCAAAACTGAAACTTTCTTTTAAGATGTCTTCATGCAAAACACAAAAAAGTGTAAGACCCCACGGACCTACGCACATACTCAAATGCTAAGAAGCCAGTTTGTGCGAAAGCACAATCTAAGTAGTATTTTCTGCTTCAGTAACAGGCAAGATTAAGTTGTCAAATGAATAATGTTGCATTTTAGTATCCACGTAAAACTACTGCCTCTGCCACGTGCACGCATGAATCAGTGCACACATGCACAGAATCAAGCCAAACAGCAGCCATCGGCGGTAGAAAAGAGTCGAAACTGCCTGTTGATCAACTGGAAATTGCAAATGACAGTGTGTTCAGGTAAAAGATGGGACTGAGTTCCCCAACGTGTTTACTCTAGGAAAATTGGGGAATAACAGGCTGTCATACGGTGACACATCAGCCTTTGTTAAAGAAATTACTTTGCTCTTCACCCAGCTCTCTGATGCTCTGCCTCATGGACAAATTGTCCATTTGGCGAGTGCAGTCTAAATGGAACTGCGTCTTCGGCATGTTGCTCTGGCAAAGCACAAAGAAACCGGGGCATATAGGAATCCAATTATCCAAGGCAAATAATGGATGTCTCATTTAAGATGTGCGGCTGTTGCAACAGTAATGGCAATTTTCCCAAAGCCATCTCTATCAAGTGCATCATCGTCTGTTCAACACCAACTCATATACAGTCATATATAACAAGCTGACAGGCTGCACAGATCATAATAAATCTTCTGATGGCATGGAAAACATGGCTTTAAAGATAGAGTATTTACTCACATGTAGCGTAGGTGTGGGTTCTGAGCAAACGCTCGAGCCTGGATCACCTTCAGGCTACAATTCATGATGGTTCTGAAATGAAGAAAAGATAAAAGTAGAGATGAAACTGTGTAGGAACTGCCAAAAATAGATTTTTCTTCTCTTCCAAATGCAGTCACAACTAAATGCTTGCTTCTATCTCCTATTTATTTTGAATTGCTCTTACTTTTACAATCCGTTTTAAGGAGCTTTAGAAGGTTTCATGTTTTTCTGGCCTTTTTCCAGTTTGAAAGGTTTTTGTCCTTTGAGCCAAACCGCTTGGTTGTGTCATAATGGGAAAACACTTTTGCTATGGTGGGTCATTTAAAAACATCTTAATTGCTTTTGTGTACTGTAGCAGCATCTTGTAACATAAATCATTCTGTCTTTTCCAATTCTTCAGTCTAACTTTGATCGATACGTGCAATACACCCTGCAGAGCTGAGAGTCAAATTAAACTTAAATTTGAAGCAACATTTGATGCAAGATTTGTAAACTTGGGTATCTTCACTGTAACTGAATGAAACCTATAGATAGAGCACTAAGCATTCCATCACTGTGCCAACTTGCATGGAGTGAAACAATGGTGAAATTAATTTTCATTTTGCTTGGGACCCAGTAAAATCCCCTCAAGGACTCCTGGAATTCCCAGCACCCCAGTATGGGAGCCACTGTTCTGAGCCACAATTGTAATGACTTTTAATCTAGTAATCACAGATGTCTCTTTCCAGAGAAGTCACAGACATCATCAGTGAGCATCTCATAATACACTAAGCTGATTATAACCAGCTCTTGGTGTCAATTACCTTCTAAAAATCTGATCAAGGCTTTATAATGTTAGAAATTTGCTGTTCCAAAAGGTTCTCAAGAAGCTTATTTTTTGTGGTTCCTTACAATAGATTCCATCAAGAAAATTAGCAACAATATTTTTTCTATCGTTTTCCAACCTAAAATCAGCACTAAAATCCTAGAACCTAAAATCAACTGTGTCAGTACAGAGGTGACTGAGGAGTTTTGTTGCTCCACCCCTGCAGTTATGACAGCCCAAGTATCAGTTATGCTGAACACAATTGTCCCTGTAAACAGTTTCCTGTAAGGTCTCAACACATTTGACGAAAGGAGAAGTAGCAGCAAATAGCAAAAAAATTACTCACAACTAGTTTAAAATGTATACAAATGACCCAGGCTGCATCCTCTATTCTGTTCACAGCACTGTAAGCATTTGGAAACCAGGAGACCAGTTCCTGCAGATTTGAAAGTGTTGATTTTATTCTTTATGAAAGAGTGCCAAATATTTTCAGCAGGAGCCAAGTCTGGATGATATCCCAAAATATTTTGACTGGTCAGTCCATGGGACAGCTTTCCACTTTGCTTCAGTCCATTTTAAATGAGCTCCCACACAGACATGATGACAGCACCTCTGGACCTTGTTCATTTTATTTATATGCTTCTTTGCATGTTAAATTGTTAACTTGCATTAGTGGATGAAGTGATGTTGAAAGAACCGGCCCATGCAGTGATTTCCACTACATTTGGCTTTATTGAGTGATTTAGGGTGATTTAGGGAATAAAAATGTTGTGTTGACAACCAGATGCATCCAGACACTGTAAATACAGTAGTTTCATACATAAATGTGAAAAACTGGAATGATTTTGGTTGACATAGAAATAACAGGTGCCACTATCCTAATGACAGACTGTCCTCTGGAATCCTCTTGAATCTGTTGGAATCCATGATATTATATTTAATTGGTTTACCGAGTTCAAGTTCAAAATGAAGAGGTCATATTTGTATTGCCAATGATGGTGAAATCTTGGCTAAAAGTGAACAATGATTGGATGGTTTTCTGTCATTGCACGCTATGTACAGCCATAATTTGACACCCTGCTCTGTGCTTTAACTTTCACCCTCGTAAGTCGTATGCTATAATTATACATTGCCACCATGTCATTGTATACAACATCCCAAAAGTTTTGAATTGAAGTTCTAAGAGAGTTGTTTACTTTAACTTCATTAATAATTGGCATCCTGTCTGTAGAGCATTCTTTGAATCTTAGTTATTTACTTAACCATACCTCACAACTTCACTGCAAATGCAAGACAAGGTAACTTGCATCTCAATGAGTGATGGAGGCACCTCATAATGGGAAACTGTTATGGGCTGTTTAACTTTTCAGCAGCTTGTTGTCAATATTATACACTGAAGCTGTCAGTGTTGCTTGTTAGAACACAACACATCAGTTTTAAGCTCTGAGGATTCACTCTATGTTTGTGGTAACATGGTAATGGTGGGTTGAGGTTTTATACTTCATTTTTATAAAGTAGACAAATAAAGCTTTTTATAAAACTTGGTTGAATTACTTCAGTGTGTGTATTTGTTGTTGTTAAACATTTACACCTTAACACTTATTTCCACATAACATCCATAGACAATGTACAATATAACGATGACATTAATTTTTCTTCTCTAGTTTGAGATGATGCCAACAAGTATTCAGCATTTGATGGAAGAGTGTTGAGAAAACACCTCAGCTGGTGACCTCATAAAGCTGGTTAGGAGAATCAGTGTGCAAAGCTGTTATGAAAGCCAAAAATGTTGATGGCACTACACCATTTTGGAAAATATTTGAACACACATCACGAACATTACATTGTTACATTCACTTCTTTTAAAACAACTGCTAAAATAGATTTGCTGCCATGAGATAACAATGGATCTGTGTTGCACTGTCAGGTGATATTTGATTTTGCAGAGAGGAACTTGAGAATAAAAACTCTGAATCAGTGATAATCATGTTAGATTTGTGGAGAAGTGACTATAACTTGTCTTGTTCCCTACAGATGGGAGCAGTGTTGAGGGAAACTATCAGCCTCTGATTCTGCAGATATGCAGTTATTCAACATATTTCATGACATTTTCTTTTCTTTAATGAATGATTGTATCTTTTCTCATTTTACTCAAATAAAGACAGTGATGGTGGGATCAAATTTAAAATGAGATAACAGTTGAGATGCTATAAGTAACTCTTTTTTCACTTATCCCCCACACTGCTTTACAGCCTCACAGGGCGGCATCGCAACTGCCTCGTTTCCTGGCGGGGAGGAGTCTGCGTTCCCTGACAAGGCAGCGAAGGGAGGCGGTCGTAATGAGAAAAATGCTAATTTAGTGATATTGCACTTGGCCTCCCTGATGAGGGATCAGGGGACAGGGCAGCTCTGACTTTGGAGGGCAAAGGAGGATATGGCTGTCTGAGAAGACGGGGGGGAAAAAATCAAGTGGAAGAGGAGGTCTGGAGACAGCTACTGAAGTGTGTAAGGATGTGGAGCATCATGTTCCTTTAAGGGATTAATTAAAACAAAGGTACAGCAGGAACCCTTATTTCAAATTTCTCTGCTGCTTTTTAGGATTGTTTGATCATTAGTGACACAAAGTAAAGTCACCTACATCCTTTAAACTCTGGCTTGTGTTAGGAACAGAAACACACTCTTCACTTACTTTTATTTCTCTGTGCAACCTGGCAAAGTAAAAGAATTGGAGTGTAAGTAAACTGTTGGATTCTCTGCAGTAAATAGAGGGGAAACCCGATAGAAAAAAAGATTTAACAGGGTCTTACGGCCCTTTCCCAAATCAACAGTACTGCAGGTCTGAAAAACAGTGAATGGTGTATCCCCACCACACGTACACCACCCCGGAAGCTACCTTCCACTCCAGATAAAAGCATGAACACTCACAGTCTCTGCAGTCCAGTGTAGAGCTCCATATCGACATCTCTCAGAGTCTGCAACCCCGTCCAGTTCTCTATGTGTCTGTAAACAGCAAGAAATAGGAAAGTAAATGAGACATTCCTGCTCATTCGAGGAGAAAGAAAAACATATGGGACATTTGACGGGAGAAAAAGTCTTTTTCTAAGTCCCAAGTTGCAAATTAACTGGCTGTGTGCTGTCAAAAGTTTTTGAATCCATATTCATTCAAATTGCAATTATTGGAACAGCTCTGACAGAGCGCTCTCTGCTGCCCTCTGATAGATTTAATATCCAAGAGGCAGCTTTTGAGGCTTAATCTATGTAAGGGGAAGTGTGAGGATAGACCGAACAAACATCGCAGACGACTTTACTTCTGCTAATGCTGCCAGACTCCGTGGCAAAACTCTTTCTGTGTGGTGGGATAAGACAAGTGGAGCTGGTGCCTTTAAATTAGCTTCAGGGAAAAGGCCATTTGAAAATAAAATGGTTTGGAGATGCACAGCACACAACCATACAAAATGAGGAGACATAGAGAAAGGTATGGCTAGGGTGAAAGGAAAATATGATTGGAAGCTTATGCAGACTTTATTCTTAATGTCATATTCAAAACCAATGACAGGAGCAAAACAATGTACATATGGACATAAACAGTGTGAGCACATTTTAAACACACTTCCTAATTCATTTATATGCAAACACAGGCACATGCTGGCCAAGTCTAGAGTTGTGTAATCAGACAGCAGCTTGGATTTTATGTAACAGCAGGAAAAATATATCCCTTCAACTTTATCTTTTGGGTCTTGAGCATCTGGTGTACAACGATGAAACACCATCTGAACCATCCTTTATCCGAGCCAATGTGCTCTGAGGTGTGTGGCGTGGTTTTTGTGGTGAGGATTCTGATCTGCCAAATATGGCCATAACTGCTGGAACCCCACCGTGCCTAACTTTATGATCGCCTACAAGTTTGCCAATTTCTTTAATCAAGGCTGCCAGATGAGAGCTGTTAGCAATTAGAGAGCACAAGTGACACTGTTTTTGGATATTTTTCCACAAAATCAATTGCACAGTTTCATTACAACAGGAATATTAGCAGTTCTGATGATAATGTGAGTTGAGGTACAAGAATCAAGCTTTGATTTGCCAAATACTTTGTGATTTCTGAAATCAAGGCAAAAAGAATCTGACTTGTGCCAGTCCATGTTTGAGGATGCCTTTACAGTGGGTGGAAGACTATTATTTAGACTGCTTTTAGGACTAGGGGTCAGCTGACTGGCTGAGGTGTTATAAAGTAACCTAGCTAGTCAAGGTAGGACCCCAGAGTTCTTTGCGAGCTGACTACAACCCAGTCCCTCCACACTACCATCTTCTTGCTCAAAATTTGTACAAGGGGCAACCCTTTACATTTTTTTTATACAAATATCCCATTCTTAGGTAATGAAAACAAAAATTGTACTTTCATGAAACTCCACAAATATGACAACAAAGTTATTGCCCTCAATCTGATATGCTGGAACTTTCGAACTCAATGCAAGAAAACTTGGTTACAAACAATGCTGAGAGTTAATATTATTCTAAATAATTTAGGGCTGGATTTGACTAACAAGATTAAAGGGAAAGTAAATTTTTTTTAAACCTGGACCTTATTTCTGTCATAAATTACGTTCATCTTCTTACCTTTAACAGTTTGGTGAAAGTCAGCATCCTGAGGGTGTTCCCAAGAGCACTAACTATATGTAAATAAACTAAACATATTAAAGAAATTAATAGAATTTCATCTTCATTTGGATGTGTAAATTAGGATTTTAGTCTGCATGGAGAGCTTTTTAAATATCAGATAGTTCTGTGTAAATAAGGAGCTGAGCTAAAGGAACAAAGGGAAAATATAGATGATTTGAATCAATAATAAGAAGAAATAAAAAAAAATTAAAAAGCCAATATTTATGTTACAGAAGGTTGTTCATATTGTAGACAGTTATGCAAACAATTGTGCTATCACTACAGAAGCACTAATAGCTGAATATGAATTGAAAAAGGGCAGCAGCTGTGACAGCTTCACACTAAAGGAGTCACACTGCTGAAGTTGATCAGTCCTTAGCTGAAGACTGATTGTGAAGGCCGCAAGATGAGTCATTAATGCGCCCTGTGACCAAAAATGGCTGATACCCCTTGCAAGGATTTGCTTGTTTACATTGTGGATGTGTTGCCCCATAGAAACCGAGAGAGGGGAGGCTCAGAGGAAGGTGAGTCCACACCCTGGGCTCTAATGTGCAATGAGCCTGGGATCTTCTCAAAAGACTTTATAATTCCCGTTTAATGCTTCTCAGAAAAAAAGGCCCATGAAAATTGTTCTCCTGGCAGCGGCACATTTGTAATGTCACTATTATTTGCATCTGCATTTGTTGATTCTTTGTGCAAATAAGTTGTTTAATAATTCAGGTTGCAATCTGAATGTTTAAACATTTTTTTTATTCACAACCCAAATGTTTTAAAGAAACTATCTGACACATAGGGAATATTGTCAGTTTCATGTGTGGCTGAGTGGAAACGACGACTGCGATGTGTTTATCTCTAAAAGAAATTAGACGCTCCTCTTCACCCTGACTGCAGTATTATTCATGACAAAGATTAAAAGCAGAGAGAAAGAACTGCAAAAGCTGATTCTGGTTTCTAACTAGACACATTTAGCCAGGCTTCAAACTCATAGAAAATATTTACAAATGATTAACTATCTGAACTTCTGAAAAATGTATGATTTGCTTCATACTATATTTGATCTGGTCCTCCTTTGCTTTAATGACAGTTGCAGTCATGCTTCGAGGCCTTCACTTATTTGTGCAAAACTTGACTACACATATTTTCCCAGCATGATCCGACAGTAGTCTAGATCTTATCTTGTGATGTGGGTACTGTTTTTTTAAAGCTGCCTCAATCCATAAAGTGCCCTGTAAAGTTCAGTGCAGCTGAGGTCAGGCAAGACTCTGCAGGAAGGGCCCCAGCTATCTGCACGTCTTGTTCTTTGGTCTTCACGTATCAGCCAAGTCCAAACACACCTCACAGCTTTGAAGGTGTGCTTTGTGGCAGTGCTACAAAATCTCACTCTGGGATTCTTACCCTAACTAGACTTTTTTCTATCATCCACTGTGATAAGCTGGTATGTCTTGGACAGTTTGTTCATGGAGGCTACCTAAGGTTACATTCAAATAATATACTATGATCTCAAGTGGTTAAGAGGGCATCTGCATATGAAGTGTCAAACTGGCAGCCATTTTGCCAACGGTTGCATACTGTAGTGTACGGATGTGAAAAACTAGTTGTCACAAATGGGTGTCAAACTCTCATCCCACGGTTGCTCATACCCACACCATTAAACCTCCCACTCCACCCTTCATATGAGTTATATTTCCCTCTAACACCTGTAAGGGCCGTAGGTAGGATGCTGCCTCTACAGGTCGTATTTAAGGGAACAAATTCTCAACAAATGATCAATGTGATTATCATAAAAGGAATTATTTTGTCATCCACTGTGACATACTGGTATATCTTAGCCATTCCTTCCTGTTGGTTTAGAGATGTTCTTGTAGTAACAGTGAAGAATCAGAATGACCTCCTCTTCACTTTTCGTGACAGCTGCTTAATGTTTTAAAGTTCTCTGACTTTCTATTTCCTGGTTTAATTCAAAACAGCTGGTCTGATAACATTGGACCTCACTGTACATACGATAAAATAAACCATGTCAAAGAAAAGGCAGACCTAAAAAGTTCCATTAAAAAGGAACAACAAAACAAACAAGCTACTATTATAAGATAGCTGTAAAGATCCACAAGAATGTTTATTAGATTTGAACAGATTAGAAAGTTGAGAGGAGGAAATAAAGAAAAGGAAATGGCAAGAAACTAAAGATAAATTAAGGCCTTGCACATAATAAATCTCACTACTGGGGACCCTGCAGCTGTGATATTGAACGTCATTACTTTTGATGCTTGTGTACCTCACAGAATGATGAATTACATTTAAACACATGAAATGCTGTTTGAATCAAGATGTATGGAAGGTTTGGGAAATGTTCAGGCAGAGGATGAGAAACGGCCACAAAAGGAATACTGCTATTTAAAGTGTTAACTGGTAGATCCTAAATTGACATCGCACCAGTTACATCTGCATAATACTGATGCGTTACTGTGCAATGAAAGGAAAGCTTAATTTATGCAAAAAAATCACATATCAATCACATATGAAGCAGGGCTTTATATTCTGTTATTCTGTGATATAATTTTGCACTTTCCTGAATTTAATCAAACTGCTGTCAATAAACAACCAAGAGGAAATGGGCGACACCTCCCTCCAGAACTGATCACATTGTGTGCACGGAACCTCTGATTGTCCACGGCATGCTGACTATGCACATAGATTAGACTGCTGTGAAGAGAAGGATATGAATTACAAAGACGCTGACACAGGAGCATTCAATCTTTGTCCTGTTATCCCAGATCCTCGGAAGATGCATAAAGAAAATTGTCCAAAAATAAAATCAACATAATTTGAAAAGTAATGACGATGCTAATGTTTTACATTTCAGCCCATCAAGAAGACACTCTCCCCCTGATATGACTGAAACAGAATTATCATAAAATCACTACTTAGTCCAGATGAATATTATGCAAAAGAAGGAGATTTGAAAAAAACTTTTCCTGACAACATAATTAGAAACAGACTTCCTGTCTTGTGTCCATCTTCTGTCCTATCTGCCTATAAATATTTGTTTTCAGCACAGCATTTTATGATCCTGCTTTCTTTAAGAGCCCTCTAAATAAATTTCCTGTGACATGACTGGATTGATAACTGCTACACAAAGGAAATGATACTATCAGAACAAAGTGTTCAGGCAGATCTAGCAGCTTGCTCTCTAATGTACAAGCCCCTGAAATTACAGCCATCTTCCATCTGCTTTAGAAAATGGCCTCCAACAAAGTACAGTTGGAACTGGGTGGCGGGCTGGTTCAGCGCTTGAGGAGAACACCCTGGAACCAAACAGTAACAGATTCTGTCTCAGCAACAGCCATCTGTTGTGTTCGAGTGGCCCTGAGCTACGCACGGAACACCTACCTGCTATCTTGTCTTGAGCTTCTGTGACTATGATAGAATACTAAATAACTACGAAGAATCTTTTGAATCTTTTGATAGGTGGAATAATACACTTCAAATGGCAAAATTGGAAGAGTAGGAGAATGCTAATGCAAACAATACAGTGTCTGTATGGATAAAAACTAGAAGCTGTCTGCTGTCGATATACTATATGGAAGTTCATTCATGACAAAACTACTTTAAATAGACATTTTTTGTGCACAAGTTTAGCCATATTGGAGGTGTTGCTATTGAACGCATAATTACAATCTATCATTAAATTGTGTTAAAACAATTATTTCAGATAACGTAAGTGAATGTATTACTACCCTGAATGTTTGGAATGTCAGGAGGGCCACAGCTAGCAGCTGCTGCCACTATCTGAGCCAGATACTGCAATTAATGTATGATACTAAACTTTTCTTGGCTCCTAACCTTACTGTGTCTTACTTATAGCTCCTAGTTGTTAACTTGTCAACAACTCAATTATGGTGAACAGTATTTAGATAAGTTATACCAAAAACTTGGGCCGGTCGGGTGTAATAGCTGATTATTTCTAACCTCTGCCTCAACATATTCCTCAGTTTCATCCAACTTTCTAAAACAGCTCACCACCACATTATCCACGGTGCCACAGTTTTGAAAAATCTTGAGAGAGCTCTTTGAGAGATTACAAAATGTCAAATCCAAATCTAAAAATGTAATTGCCTGACAACACCAATTGTGGCATGCACACTCTTTGGTATTTTTGTTGTATGTATGCACCCATTTTACACAGACCAAAGTTTAATTTCTGGTAACCATGGGACTGAAGCACCATGGTGGCATCAGAATCCACCAGTAAAAAATATCCACCTCACAATACTTACCATCTTACAGACTGGCATTATACAGTATGACTAACTACATAGGAAAAAAACAAGTTTGATTAGCCTGTAATGTAAAATTTACTTTATGTTGGCAATATTATTTTTCTCTGGTTACTTAAAGATATCATTGTGGGTGTTGGCAGGTTAGGTCTGTCAGATGAATATCAATCCCAGTTTGTAAAGAATGACTGATGGCAGCAGGATGAAAATGAGAATTCTTTAAGAGATATGTTCTTGACTGCTTCTGATCCATGTAAATTGATGCAGAGAAAATCTGCATACGCTTATGCAGATTAATTAAAGGTTGCTTCCTAAATAGTAAACAGTAACAAGATTCAAAAGTTGCTTAGTCTTTGAATTTATGCTCAAATCAAATTGTTACAAAATGCTGTGATTGACCCATTTGCTTTCAGATCAAATGCAAGTTACACCAAAGACCTCCACAACTGGACTGAAACAGTGGCCAGGGTTTAACTCCCCATTGTACTCTCCTCAGTCCAAAAAGGCAAATAGACCAGAAAACTCTTGAAATTCCTGTTTCAACAGTTCTGAATATTATCACAAAACTTACCAGTGATAACTGTTAAGGTGCTTCCAGGCTGTTGATAAGTGGTGCTTAGCTTTGGAAATATGAGTTCCTCAAAAAAGGCTAGATTTGTAAAATAATATGAAATTGATTAGAAAAATAATAATAAATGTGGAAGTAGGAAAATGAAGAAATATAATGAGAAATAATAAAATAGTAAATTAATATGGAAGTTTTTTTATTATCATGAAATTATCTTTCAGAGTGTTTTATTTTCCTTTTTTTCACATTGCCCTTTTTATTTCTTCATTGATTTTATTACTCTTTCAATCACTTTAGCTTTAAATTGCTTTTTTGTTTTTGTATTGGTTTTAATTTAGCTATTTCTTAATTTCTTTGCTTTTTCTTTATCCTTGTTATTTGTTAATTGATTTTTGCCTTCTCCAAATTGCTGGGCATAGAAGGAAATTGCAAAAACATTTATTGACAAGTCAATCTCTCTAAAATACAGTTCTATGGACAGAGAAAATCAAAATATAGTTATTTAGGAATAAAAAGTGAGTTTGTCTTTACTTCTGGTAAGGCCATTCAATTAATAAATTAATGAAATTGAAAGATTACATAGACATTTAAAAAGTGTGAGAAAAGTGACCTTGAGGTGAGGGTCTTAAAGTCATTTTTTGTTTGTACTGTCTCCCCCTACAGTTGTTGGATGTAACACTGCTGTCATAAAAACAAATCTCTGTGTGAGCCCTGCACATGTACAGCCATACATGTGAATTTGTTGACATGTTGAGGAGGCCACAAAGACGCCATCAAAAGCCCACAAAAATGTCATGTCACCATAAAGCAAAATGGAATGGTGCAGGGCTGGAGAAAAAAATTATGAACCGTGGTATATTAGCTCCTGGGTGCACCAGGGATATTTCAGGCCCAGGAATGTGCACAACAAAGGTAGCTTTACATAAAAAAAAGTCAGCACATCGCTTTAAGGTTCACAGACTTCTCTATTGTCCTTTAGCCGGACATTGAGTGTTCTTTTTGTTAAATGATGATGATAATGAAATGAAATGATGAATAATGAAAATATTCTAATCTTACTGAATATATTAATTAGCATTTATTTCTGGAGACATTAAAAAATCTATGCTTAAAAGTCAGAGATGCCAATATATTTGACCTCTGTAACTGATATCCTTGGCTGGCAGGTGACAGAAGATAAAGAAATAAACACATATTAGTAACATTTAATCAATTTAATTAGACTAAAATGCTGCCTGACAAACTGTGCATTTATACATGCAACAGAGCATTGTCTGAATTCACTCACAATCTATCAGCACGTCTTCTTTGTCAGGTCCTTGAAATATTTCAATCCCCAATGACTACAAGCTTCTCTATGTTTGTTTGATAATGGCTGGTTTACTGTGTCTGTATGCTTAGTGAAAAGAAAAGCATTGTTGTAGTGTTTCTATGAGCTTTTAAACTGGAGAGGAAGTTAACATGGGACCTTAGTTTTGGGCACAAAAAACAAAGCAACTTGGTGAGATATGATGATATTTAAAAGCTATTGGAATCTTAATTGGTAGGTGATAATTCTCTGTGTCTCCATCAACACATGTGTCACCTTGCAGATTACACAAACTCATTCAATCCTAGTTATAGAGAAAAAAACATGGTTTTGGTTAATTTTGAGGTCTTGTAACTGAATTGTTTTGCTGTTTTAGGAGAGTTTTATGCAGATATTTCCTATCTTCAGTACAATAACTTGCTAAGTTGACACGGTTGAAGGTTTTAATGGACAACAGTGTGAGATATGTCAGTCAGTCATTGCTAGCTATTAGGATTATCCATCCATCCTTCCATTTTCTATACCGGCTTAATCCAATCCTATCCTAGCTGTCATTTAGAGGCATGGAACACCCTGGGGAGACTCACAACCATACACACTAACACTCATCTGTCCTCGGGACAATTTAGACCCACCAATTAACCTAACATGCATGTTTTTGGCTGGTGGGAGGAAGCCGGAGTACCCGGAGAGAACCCATGCATACAAAGGGAGAACATGCAAACGCCACACAGAAAGGTACCAGCCGGGATTCAGTCCTTGAACTCTCTTGCTGTGAGGCAACAGTGCTAATCACCACACCACCGTGCAGCCCACTATTAGGATTAGCAATAGGTAATTTGCTAATGGCAAGTGCAAGATATGCCTGTAACATAAAGATGAGTGTTATAATTTGATAGAAAACAATACTATTTTGATGTTACACTATGACTAAAGCATTTCCCTTAGCTGGATTGTTCAGAGTATAAAAACAAGATACATGAGGCTCCCAGCAGCACAAACAGCAAATAGCCTCTGTTTCTTGGTAATCTCCTCTGATTCTGCCCATTGTTTTCAATGCTGCTGTCTGTCTGTGATTTACGACTTTGTTGGGATGATCTACAATTCTCGAGCCGCAGCCTTAATGGGAAAATGTTTAATAAAATGGAATGTCTCTGGTGTGTTCCTGGGATATTGATCTACATTCTGTCTCCCTCTCTGTTTTCATAAAGGCAAAGCAACACTCCTCCACAGCCCAAACACTTCAAAGTGGGGACGCAGTGGTGAAGTAGCACTCCTCTAGATTAAAACCCAAGCCTAACATCAATCAGATAACCTGTTTTCTTTTTTATCTTTCTTTTTTTTTTTTTTTTTTATGCATCGCAAGCTGCATTGTAAAGACAAGAAACACACAAAAACAGAGGAAGCGAGGATAATGAAAAACAGAGGAAAGGAAGCTATTTCCCTTCAACATTTACTGCAAATGAGAGTCTAGAAATAAGTCATCCTCCAAACCAATCATGACCGACAATTGGCATTCAGAGCTTATAACTGGAATCAAGTGTTACAATCTCTATGGTTTCGTTCACTGAGACAGACCTATGCTTGTTACCTCTATGCAAATGTAATCACATGCACAGGCAGACAGATGCACCGACTTCCTTCCTAATGTATGAGTCAATGAAATTATATCCACCTTCCATCGGCTGGTCAGAATCTCAATTATAAAATGGCCTCCAACAACGCTATTATACAAAGTCAACTGAAGCATATCATGGACTTTTTTTCACCTTTTTCCACAGAGCCTTACTACATCAGGTTAATGCAATGGGGGCAGTGGTAGGGTCAGTAGAGGCCTTTGGCTAAGTCCTAATATCCTTGACTGAATCTGGAATTGTACCAATTAATATTATCTACAATTAAGTAACAAAATAAGTATTCATAATACTTAAGACACATTTAGGTATCATCAAATTATTAGAATTGATTCCCAGGCACATTTAATACAATCAGAGGTGCACCAGTTTTCTTTTTATACTCCGTGCCAATTACAGCTTAGTGTACTCTTGATTCGCTGTCTTTGCAAGGGCTATACATGAAAGTGTACACAAGAATTTTTCAACTAAATAAAATGTCAGAGCAAACTGCAAGATTTATGTACTCTTAACTCATGATACATAATTTTTTCATCCCTGACATGTTACAATGTGTACTGTGATGTTACAATCTGTGTCACTGTGTAGTCTACATGATGACAGCCATCCAGAGTGTTAATCTAAATAGTACGAAACATCATGTTTTTGACAAGTCAGTGTGGTTTTGTTAACAGAAACCTGTGCAAAACTGACAACTACGATTGTCTTGCAGGCAGCTGCACTCAAGCTGAGCCAAGGAACTGACAACACGTATAATAAAAATTTCCTCTACAGTGGAGACAACAGTTCAACAAGTATAACTAAAAAAAAAAACGCAGAACTCATGCCAACGCCTGCTAAAAATCTTCAGCTTTTAGCTACCAAGCTCGCACTAGCATTTCCATCTGAGTTCATGACATATTCCCAAATAAGTTCAAATTTGATGGTACCTCTACTTCATCTACAAGACGGTAACCATTGAGAAGGAGTGGCCTACAGAGGTCTGCACAAAATTATTTCCCCATTAAGAGCATTTATGAGCATACCATCTGTTTACTTTCTGTTCACTGCATGTAGCCACACTTGTCAATATGAACATACTTGTGAGCTCAAAATAACATATAAACAGGAAAGTATTTTATCATATACAGTTTATTTCACACAGCACAAGACTGTTTGAGAGTTCAGTTGAATACTAAAAAAAATCTGTTCTTATCAATAATATATTTATTTTCTTATGCCACATGGCACAATGTTTAAAATGATATAATTCAGTCAGAGGCATGGCTCCTGTGTTTTGTGGAGGTGTCGGGACTAGGCAGCCAAGGACATGTTTGTGCAATGCATCATAACAGTGTGTGTTTTAATGTAAGCCACTATGTTTTACCATTTTTAACCTTTTTGTTTTCTTAACCCTGCCAAAGCCTTTGGTTTTTAATAAATATGTATATATATATATATATATTTTAAAAAAAAACCTTAACTGGGTGTTTCGTAAAATGTAAAAATAGCAAGATTAAGTGCAAAAATAGCAATTCAAGGTAAAATTACCTTAAAGTATCAGCCTCCAGTGTGGGACTTAATTTCAGCTCCTTAACTTGACAGTCTTGTGTAGCTCCACCAATTTTACTATTTTACAAAAAGTGGTGACACAGTGTTCCTCTATTTAGGCGTATTTTTCTGTCCAATAAGACCAAAAAACTGCAGAAATTGTGACTTCTAGTCATGAAACAATATATTTAGTTTTTGTGATGTACAATTCAGCTTTTGATTGGCAGACAGAATGTCTAGAAAAAAAAAGTAGAATACATTGTTTCCACTGCACTTTTCACAGGAAAAATGCGAAAACCCTGAAAAATGTGAGAATTTGTCTCAATTAGATTACCAGCAGAGTGTGAGCCGGAGAATATGATACCACTTAAAAAAAAAGACAGGCAAAAATAGAAAACCCTTCCATTGAAAATGATTCCCTCTGCAGGGAAATGATTGATTCAGCCCTATGGATAAAGCCTAGTATTTCCTGCAACTGAAAATCCACAAGAAAAGACAATTGGAGGGAGAGACAGGCAGACATAGAGGTCTGTCAAAGGGACCTCAAAGCGAAATGAAAAAAAAAAAAAGAAGCGGGAATTGAATTTCGATTGATTTCTTTAGTTATCAAAGAATTCCCAGGGAATGGCCCCCTGGGGAGAAGAATGACCTGAATCATGAGTCGATCAGCCAAGAAGTTGCCTCTGCTAAGTGCTGGTCTCTATAGACGTGCCTATTATTTTTCAAGAACTACTCTAAAGACAGAGTGATTAAATGTTGTACATTGATCATGGTATTCAGAAAATGATGGTACTCTTACATTCTTCATGCTCTAACCCAGCTCCAACCTGTATACCTGTCAGCACCAATCACACAGGAAACTAAAAGCAACTGCTATGATATTTATTCTGCACATTTGTTGATATTTTTCATATATTTAAGCTCTCTTCTTATAAAATTAGTTTGAAAGAGGATTGTATGGCATTCCTAGTGATATCCTGATAGTATATTTTCTCCTGCTTTTGTCTTCTGTTTGGTTGTCAAACAGTAAAAGAAAACGACACACACACGGAGATGCTTGACCAGTTTAGTAGAACATAAATATTTTTTTGGAGATTCTAGGTACCACTCTGAGCAATTGTTTCAACCTATATAGTTTTATTTTCTGTTTGTGAGTAAGTGTATGGCCCGGCATGTATTGAAATAACAATTTTCAGAAATCAGCATCAGTTACTATCGCAAAACTACTGTGTAATAGCAATTAAACCAGAAACCGTGATAATTAGTGATGATTTTTTTTTAGTCTGGAGATTATTTTTATGAATGAACATAACAGTCTGTTTACCACTCAGTTAACTTGTTCAATGTATGTGAGTTGTGCTGTTCTGGAGCCATTCCAGAGCCATCACCTCAGAGTGTTTTAATGTTAATAGTATTCCCAGCCAGGATGCCTGTTCCGCAGCTGACCCGGACTGTTCTGTGTCACCGGTTTGCTGATCCAGCCCTGCTTGGAAACCACCTAAGCCTCTGAGTGTCACTACTTGCTACAGGCTCAGCCAATCCGCAGCTGGGATTTGGCAGGGCTAAACGTCGTGGGAGAATTGGTCCTTGCTCTGAAAGGTATCAACACTTTGCACATGACTAAGCTCAAGCTTTTCTGCCCAAAATGAAAATGACTACAATTAGCGAGTCATTTTGCCAAGTGTCATTGGGCTATGATCCTCTCTAGATTCAGCCTCAAACTGGAATTTGGAATTATCAGTAAATCAGAAGGCAAATCTATAGATCATCAGCCCTGACTTTCAACACTTTACACTTCCACCCACAAGAGGTAATAAGTGGAATACATTAACAATGTCAAGTAACAATTAACATTAAATCCCCTTCATTTTTAACATGGGCTATTTTCAAAGTGCAGCTGTGCCCTTTCAATAGTTAATTCATAAATTCTAAAAAGTTAACATTTGAAGAGCCAGTCTGCTTTGTTACCATGGAAAGAAAGAGCTTAAAGCAGCTCTAATTGACTTTTGGGCCCCTTAATGAAAATCAAACAAACTGCAAACACGACACTGACAAATTAACGCATTAAAATGCTATATTAGTGCTAATTTGGAAAAGTATTTCTGGGCATCAGTTTATTTCAACTCATACTTATTCCACAGTGACTACTGCCTTGACTGACTGAAACCATAATTCAAAATAAATACAAAAATATAAATGGCTAAAGAGGTAAGTTCATATGATGATAAATTAACTCAAACTGAATAAAAAAAACTATTTATGCAAAACTAATCATGTAAAATGTGAAAAAACTCATTTTTGTATAGGTTTTACTCTACAGATGTATTTATGTCCTTGTCATTTCCCTATTTTCTCCCTTTATTCATTTCCCCAAGCCTATGTATTTCTATGTTTTCATTTTACTGTCTCTGTTTTTACATTCTTTTGTACATTTCTGCCTCAAACCAAAAGTGGCAAAATGGGACTTCCGATACCACATCTTCGAGACAGATGGCTTGTTAATTTAACAGACTGAGACAGTTTGTCTCTTAGTTACTGATCGATCTGCTTAAAAGACAACAGGTGTTTATAAAGTTTCAACAAAAATGTAGGCTGCATGACAAACTGCATTTAGGCCATTGTTCTAAATGCAAGTTAAATTAGTACTAAAGCTCTTAGTCCTCCCCATTTGTGACACAATCTGAAAGGCCTCCCCTCTTATTTACATAGTGAAGTAGAAATGCAGGCAGGTATATAAACAGGAAGACAGGGATATGTATCAAAATAGAATAAAAAGAGAAACAATTTGGAGGAAAATACATACATCATAACAATGTAAAATAAATTCATTCAGATATAAATACAGGAGTAACAAATAATCAAAGAAAGACAATTATATTGAGATTAAAATCAATCGATAACAAATTAAATTAAGAACTGAGTGGCAAAGTAAATGAAAAAGCAACACGTTTAAATGAATGTAGTTTAAAATTAAAGCAGAAAAATTATTTCTTTTAAATTACTTTTTAATTTAATTTTAGTAGAATTTATTATAGTCTTCACCAGCTGCCTCAGTAGTTACAAAGTTTGATGCTAAGTAGGTGTATGAGCGGCAGATTTATTGTCGACAGTGTGATGTCTCGAGTTCATCAGTTGGCTGTTTTAGAGCAAGAAATATCCACATTTGAACAGGAAAGTGGAGCTGGAAAGCGATCCTTGAAAACTAAATGTAAACCTGGTTGAACAAAAATACTATGATTAATAATATGTTTGAGGCCTAATATCTATTGATTTATGACCAGCAGGAAGTCTGCTTGGGCCATGGATAGTTTTGGGCCAGAAAGTTGATCTATCTTTTATCTACAGATAGCGTATGGTAGGGTTGCAGATTTATGAGAACTTTCTGCCAGAAAAAATCTTCCTGATGAAAAACGACCTAAATTCGTAGAGGGAAATTTGAAAAAAGAAGCTCAAAAACACCCATAATAAAGGTGTATTCAACAAATCTTTCTTTTAAGTGTTTGATTCAGCTGTACCAACAGAGAAAAAAATCTTCCTTTGATTGATCAAATTAAATGGCACAGCTTTTGGATGTTCAATCAAATCTTCACACCAGTGTGAAGATTTGATTGGTAGGTGGGTTTGTTTCATATCTTATATGAAACAAGCCCACCACACAGCTTCTTTTTAAGGTGCTCACATTTGTAGAGAATGAAAGC
This sequence comes from Leuresthes tenuis, assembly GCF_036924035.1. Lineage (NCBI taxonomy): Eukaryota > Metazoa > Chordata > Actinopteri > Atheriniformes > Atherinopsidae > Leuresthes > Leuresthes tenuis. Next base: position 9,225,814 of record NW_027325356.1, on the reverse strand, counting down.
TTTAAAGAATTTATTGTATTTATAAAAATACAATAAATAGCTTGCAATGGAAGATAAACTTAAACTCAAACACGCAAAAGTAATCAATCCTAATCACAGGTAAGTTTTATCAAGTTGAAGAATATTGCTCATAAAACACTGGATAATGGATAGCAGATTTTCAGATTCATAAGACTCGTAAGGATTTTTGTTGTTGTCAGCAGTTATATCTCAACTTTTCTTGGAGCTCCACTGTCCTGCTGAGCATGAAAATATTTAATCAAATAAGCGATCGTACAGCAGTGTATTTCTGCCAGAGATGCTATACTGCATGCAAATGTGGCAGACCTTTAGACCTGCATGCAGGGCACATCCCACACATACGCATTGTATGTGTATACACACACACACACACATATATATGAGGGAATAGTATACATAATGCTTTTTATCTTTCATTGTGTAGTGAGGAAAATAATCAATTGCAGGATAAAACAGGAGAAGACAGACAGGGCAAGATAGCATGATAGGACAAATAGAAAATGACAAGAGTTAAAGAGAAGAATATAAGATAGGATACTGTGTTTGACAAGATATGATAGATTACAATATTGGACTGAATAAAACAGTAATAGGACAAGGTAGAAGACGATAGGGGGAAAAGGGGAGAATATTCCGTAGGACATGTTATGTAGGCAAATATATTATTAAGACAGGACAGTGGAACACCATGTACGGGAGGATGGGACAGGATGCAGGATATTGTAGAATATGAATAGTACAGAGAGAGGAAAGGTTAGAATAAGACTTGGAAAGACTGGAGTGTCACAAGGTAAAATAATCATTGATAGTTGCCTTATGATGTTAGGTTAACGTGGAGCTCTCACCTCTAAAGAAGAAGAATAACGATCTGATTTAACCCCTGATTTCCAACCACCCCAGCCATTTCAAGTCCTCTATTTCACTCCATATATATTAACAAGATACCATGCCCTACATTTGACAACCTTTTTGATGATGTGACTAAAAAATATTATCCTCTCTCTGTTATCTGATCTATGAAGTCAAATCTATTACTTCAATAGACAAAGGGAAGAAATGGAAAGGCTTGGCTTTGTGGCAAACACTGCAGGAAAATTTAGAGGTGGAGAGAAAGATTTGGAGTACAGACATATTGTATGCTGAGCTGCATTTTAAGGGGCTTTGATTATAGATTATGATGCCATCTGTTAAGAATGCTGGTCACACTCTATGTGATGGGCAGCATATTTAGTGTGAGCACCTTCTGCTGCTGATCCTGTTCACCTCGGGCAACAAAGAATAAAGACGTCTCTGAAGGCCAGTGGTCGACTGAGAGATAACTCAAGTGCTGGCAGAGAGATGGCGCCCAGCGTACAGCAGGAGGAGTGGATTAAATGTTCCGCACACGTCCTACATGGAGCTAGTCTCCTCCAATTTCGGGATATGACAAATCTGCAGCTGAGAGGCATCTCTACTGAAGAATTCAATTAGGCAAGAAAAGAGAAGAGGATCACAGTGATATTAGAGAGCTGATTGGAGAGCTCCTCTGCCCTCCTAGTAGTGAACCGCTCCGTTCCTCCACCATGACCAGATTGATTTGACTAGTCGAGCTCAGACTCCATCCTTTTTTTGAACCCATTCTAAAAAAGAATTAAAAAAATTAAATGCCTGGGTGTCATTGTGAGGCGGAGAAGTTTGAAATTCAGAATTAAATTGAAAAATATGAGTGAAGCTTTTGGGATGAGGGCCGGGGAGTGAAGAGCCCGTCAACATGTTGAGATAACCTTTAAAGAACTTGGTGACCTTTTCAAACCTGGAGAGATTTGACGAATGCTTTGCACACCAACCTTGATCGATAATGACGCTCTGTAAATACTTCACATCTCGATTAGAAGTTAAATTTACTCTGAGTGGGCTGTCTTGTATTTTTGACTGCCTTTTTGGAAGTCATTCTTGAATATACCATTTCAACTGCGGCCAGAGAAACATTTGCTTCAGATACCCGATTGAAAAATTCTGTCTCTGGTAATGACCCAGCGCTTTAAGGCTCTCTGTTGTCAAAATACTGCTGTTGTTTTACAGTGTATATATTCGACTTATATATGAACTCTCTTTATAAAGGTGAGATCAGTTCAGACCTAATTGTCTGTTATGAAATTACTTCGCAAAGGAGCCTCTTTTATTACAAATATCACAGAAATCAAGTTGGTTAAATGTGTCTGCCTTTAACACTTGTTTGCTTGATGTTAATATTCACCAACTTAGACATGGAGTGTTCACACAGAATTTTGGCTATTTGTAATATGCAAAGTTGCAGATTTTCTTGCTTCTATGTTACATAACCAGACTATCAGCATATAAGCTTTTTTAAGTGAGAGACGATTACCAAGTGAACAAATGGAAAAGTCCATTCTTACAATTTCGTTGGAACTGAGTTGCTGCACCCAAAACATTTTAACATTCAAGACTCAACTGCTCAATTAAATTTAAACTATTCTTCGAGGTTCTAAAATTTAAACCATTACTTTCTGAATGCCAAAGTCCCATTTTGATAAATTCTGAACATTTAGGGACTCGGTAGCTATAAACAGTCTCTCACGTCCATTATCCAGGCTGTGTTATCAGTAGAGGAAAAAAAAGAAACTGTAATTACTGGGTTTGGGTTGAGATGCACCTCACTGCACTCCATCACAGTCTGTCTCTATCTTCCAATTTATAGTTTATGGCAAAAAGTGACATTTAAAGGTCCTTTCATTTTTTTTGCTCAGTTTTTTCTTTGTTTTATTTCCTATTGCCGTTTAGATGTGCTGACCATTGTCATTTAAACACGGCTGCTTGTTGTATTCATGTCATGCTTTTTTCATTGTTTCCTCTGCATGAAGTATAAGACAGCATTGTAACAAAAACTCTGACAGTGTTAAGGTTAAAATGTGTGTTGAGGTCAGATTTATGATCCGTTGTCTTTGTTTCCTTCCAGGTGCTTTTGTTCAGTATCGATCATTGTAAATCTCTAAAGTAATTAATGTATCCACCTAGGATTATAACATCATGATCATTTTTTTCCCCCTTCACTTTGCAGGAGAAATGTACTGTTTTAACTATCGTACGCCTGAACTATCCATCCATCCATCCCTTTTCCATGCCTGCTTCATCCTGTTCAGTGTTGCAGGGGTGCAGCAGGGAGACCATGCATGCCCAGACTCACTCATACCTTCACCAATCAATCTAACATGCATGATTTTGCACTGTAGAAGATAACAGTGGTACCTGGAGCAAGTGTAAATGCCCAATTCAAGATTCAAATCGGAAACTTTCTTGACGTTAAGTTACAGTACCAACCACCACACCAGCCTGCAACGTTTTTGATCTAAATGGAAACTCCCAACAAGACTAAGAGATAAAGAGTATTTTAGTTTCTCCTACACACACAGTAGCAAAGACTGTATCACCACTAACCAAAGTATGGTCCAGTCCGGTGGATAACAACTGCAACACTCTATCCTATCACACCTATCACAAAAAGAGGCAGGTTAGACTTGGTGCTAACATCCGTTCCAGATGTGCTGATGTTCAGATCACAAGTGGACAACAGCACTAAGTACATGTACCCATATCTGGCCTGACAATCCATCCCCACATTTGTTCAGGGTGACCATTCAAAATTGGCTTTCAGTTACCTGCCCGCAAATAAACACGTCACCTAAATTACCCTGTAAGCTGAGTAACAAATAGGACATCGACAGGTCGACTGATGTTTCTGTAAAATCCCAAATACATTAACTGAACTGCATCATTATTCAGACATGAGCACATTTCAGATTTGCCTGAGTTGCATTTACTGTGGAATTATTTACAAGAATTTCAATGAACTCAGTTCTGTAACAGATGTGACATGAGAGAACTTTGGAGCAAAACCTGAATTATTTGTGCTGTTGTGGAGCTCAGTGGCAGCGCACCTCTGACACACACATGCTGAAGCTTTTAACTGCTGAAATTCAGACAGCTCACCAGGGGGTCGTCAAGTCCTTTTTATACAACTTATCTGATTACATAAGTGCTGTGTACAAGTGGTTGGATATGCATCATACCATTGGATATCTGAGAGTCGTGTGATTTGATTAATACAAAACATTTCACAATAAGACGATCATAGCAGGTACAGTTCACACCAACAAATCTATCACTGTTAACTCCCCTTGGCCTCCTGGTAATTCACTGATAGATACATTTTTCGTACAAAAATGGCCCCGGTGATCCAGTTCAGTTAAACATTTTGTCCAAATGTGTTATTTCTTCTGTATATTCTCACAGATTGCTGTTGCATCATTTCCAGTGAGCTGGCAGCTGTGTTGAATCTTTGATGTCCTCTCTCTCATAAGCCTGCTTTGCATGTAAACTTTCTTGACAGTGATTTTTAAATACAGTAAACATGGATGGATTTTGACTGACTCTGTATGCTGTGCCTATAGCCGGCAGTGGTTTATTGCACAGCAAAAAATGCATTGGCTCTTTTCTGCTGTGTAAACACCAAGCCAGCTGTACTCCTGCGACTCCTTCAAATTACAGGACAGATCCAGCAGTCCGCAGCTGGGTTCCCAGGTGCTTTGTCCACCGTCTCTGCAGAAATTAACATCGAAGGACAAGTAGCAGTTTTTTTTTGTTTGTTTTTTTGTGAATGAGACATACTATGAGTTTTGGAGCTGCTTTTTGGACAAAGTATTTTTTCCAGAAACTGGGAGAACACGAAAACATCCTGGTAGTATATCAGCTGCTTTATTGTTTTTCTGATCTAGGCTTTAAACATCTTTATTTCTGCTATAAAGTTTGGCACTCTTACTTGGGTGTCTGGGTGAAATGACTTTCTGTTAGAGCGAACCTTAAGTGGCCATTTTTGGGCCTGCATTTTTGCCACTTTGGCTTAGTCTCTCAGCCGTGGACAACATTTGGCTTTATGTGGAGGAGTCACATCTCATAAGCCTATATCCTTAGACTTAGTCATTCATACACCAACTTCAACTACACCAACAACATTTACTGATTGAGATATAAAATATACATATATAGACATATAATAGATATAAAAGAATGACTGTAGTGTACTGTGATAAATAATTTGAAAAATGAACTAGCACCTTGACAAAATTGTACATCAGTATGTTAAAAAAAGCAGATATATAAAATAGAAATACATATATATATGTATACATATTTAAATGTCTGTATTCACATCTGTATGAATTATTTTACATTATGTTTGCAGGACTTTTCAAAACTGTATTCTTCATATACATCCACTGATGTACTAAAAGCAAAACATGCTTGTGTCAGTTGCTGCTTTACATTCTTCTCATTTACTCTAAGAGGAGACACAATCATCTCGACATGTGGGCGCAGGAAGAACAAATCAAACTCAGAGTAAAATGTGACGGTGCATTAAATAATAACTCTCAAAATTTACATATCTCATTATTTTTCTTCCTCTCTTTCCCTTTTTCTCCGTAACCTGACTTTAGTCATCCATGTCTGCTTTAGTCATCTTTCAAGATTTTCATCATTTTAGTTTAAGAGGGTAAATATGGAGTCATAACAGGATGCAAAATCTACCACTTTCATCCTAGTTCAGACTGTTAAACATCAGTAAGAAAGTAAGTTTCAACAGAAAGACGCTGGGTGTCAGGTCCGATAATTGTTGCCATACACAACAATTCATGGTGTTATTATGTGGAGTGCATCCCGACCACTGCTGCTGTATTTTAGACCATCCCAACAAGTCTGTCACTGATTTCAAAGCCTTCTCTTGCATTGTACAACAGTATCTGTGATATGAGACTGAGGGCACAAGCTGTTCAGCTGTATAAAGTATGGCAAAGCAAAAAACATTCTATCAATTTAACCCACAGACAGATCCAGGATCCTTTTCCACTTTTTTTTTTTTTTTTAGATTTATACAACTATTTGAAAGTCAATATCATGCCATTCATTCATGTTACTCTATTTCCTTCTTCATGACAGCTTCCATTGGGAGGCTCGCTATGACTGGGTGAGGACAAGCCTGTCATGATTCTCTACCAGATCAGGGCATGACTCTATAACTGCCTAATTCCACAAGTGGTCATCTTTTTAGAGAAAGATACTGCTAAAGAATTAGTTTATTTAGTTATGTATTTATTTAGTCAGTGAGTAAGAGCATAGAAATGCTCTTAACCACCAAATAATCCAACAAGGATCTATAGAAGTATATTAACTTGAAGCACATGAAAATGAGGCCCAGGGGCAAATAGAGTTGTTTACTTGCAAATACCAGATATTAAGCTTACGGGAAATCAAATCAAAAGGTTAAGCTGAATCGTGCGTGCAACACTTCTCCACCTGAGTCTTGGTGTTAATTAGAGCTCTGGGTAAATTAGCATTAACATGTTGACGAAGAACTCTGACAGGAAGAATTCACACCTGCAGTAACGGAGTGAAGCTCATAGCTTGAATTAGATTTGGCTGCAGTGACATTTATCCAGGTGTTAAATAACAAAACTGTTTTCTTTTGCAAGAACACAACTGAAGTTGTTCTTTTTTTAAGTTATGGAGTTAAAGTAAGAGATGTGTTGGAGGACAGGCTGAGAAATTAGCAAACTATCATCTCCTCAGAATAAAGGATTTATGATCAAAGCTTTAATTGTTTAAAATGTTCACTTTAGGGAGAGATTAGGATTTGAGATACATCCAAATATGGTTTACAGCCAACTGTTCCATCAGCAATGATGCCATGATGAAAGACTTTAATATCGTGCTCATTCTACAAAAAACTACCATTACTCTGAAAGTAGTTTATGTTTTATGGGTTATAATAATGTGCCTTGCTCTGTAGCACTGATAAGTAGATTTACTTTTTAACAACAGATAAAAAGAAACACCTTCATATAACGGGGGAATGCTGTGAATCACCATTCCTTTTAATGGCCAACAGATGGCATCTTATCTGGTTAAGAAATTAAGCACTTAAATAAAATGTTTAGAGAAAATGACCTTTCACCTATTTATTTCTTCAGTAAACATTTTCCCAATGATTTTATAGTCCAAATTACTAGTTTCAGGTGATGTCTTTTTACAGCATGATGACCATTCTGTAAATTATGGGCCCAGAATACATCATAAAATGTTAAGAAACACCATCAGACCAAAATGTGAAACATCAGCAGATGATGCCTAAATCACTTATATGCAGTCTATAATATGGAGACATGCTGATGTAATACACAAAGAAGGTGGTTTAGCATTGTTGTACTGAAATACACAAAGCTTTACCTGAAAAAGATGGCGTTTTGAGATTCAGAGGAAATTATTGTCACCAATCACAGTGATGAACTGCTCATTTTAAACACACCCATGTTCTTTTCAGATGTGACATGATCCATTAAGTGTTTTTTTTTAAACCTTCTATGCTCATAGAACTATATCAACATACATTAACGGATCTTTTAAAACGGTTTTAATAGTTACCGTTACTTATATTTTTATGTGGGGCAAATGCTGATGCAAAAAAAAACAAGAGAAAGTGAAAAACTACACCTCTACAAATCTATTTCTCTGGCCATATTAATAAAAAACTGCTTTTTGGTTTAAGTAAAATCAAAGCACATAGGTAAGTCTGTAGAAGGTTCTTCAAAATTTGTCTTCTTGTTTTCTGACCGGGATGTGAAATGCAATAACATCCAGTCCTTGCTTACAACAGATCTCACATAACCCCACAGTGTCAACCAATTATCTCCAGCAGGAGGGATGGACGGAGGAGACGGAGCTCAAGGTTGCTGCATATTTGATTTGTTTGGTATTTTTCCTTCTGCTTCCATTTTAGTAACTACTTGTCTCGCTAAAACAAACACACACACACCTCATTCTGTCTGTTTTACACACACACACATACAGTCCCAGTAGTTTATCAAAATGAGGATCCTTGAGTCCAGTCCTCATCCAAATAGCCAAACATTTCAGTCTGTGTTTTAAAACTGCAAAATGGACATGCAAAGAGAAACACACATGGATGCCTTTCTGAGCAAGGCTACCTGTCAAAGACAAAGGGGGGGGGTAATGTGTTAGAGGAACACCAACCCACAGCCTGTGTCTGAAGTCACTATGAACTTTCTTTTTAGACAGTCAATTAAATTACCAAAAAACAAGTGCAAATAGGCAATAAGAAGAGATAAGCATAACAAACACAAAGAGAAACAAAATGGCTTCAAAATAATTTTTTATGCAAAACGGCCATCAACAGGAGCAAATAAAACAAAAACAACTACAGACCATGTGGAGAAGCAAGGTGACATCAAATAAGTCTCAAAACAATGACAAAGAGGCACAAACTACAAAGAGTAACAAAAAAGTTACAAAGAGAGATAAAACAAATACAGCTGTCTCAAAATCATGTCAAAGACAACAAAAAAACAAGCACAATTAACACAAAGATACGTGAAAAAACTAACAATGAAGACAACAAACAAACATGGTAGCCACTGTGTGTGTCTGGGATTAGCTTCTATGTAGTAAGGTCAAATCAAGCATGCTCATTCATTAAATGCATTTCAGACTAATTATAAGCCATCAAAACAGTAAACTTCAAAGACAGAATTGTGCTCAATACTGACATTCTATCACTGTCTCTCATCTGAAATAACTGGAGGTGAACAAGTTTCCAAGAAACAAGAAACACATTAGTGATGCTTGACATATGATGGCTTCCTCTGGAAATACAAATGCTGCTAGTAATGTATATACTTTTGATTGTTCTTCTTTAGCTCCATTTACTCCACTGACATTAACACTTATAATGTGGAGGCCTTGTGTTATTAATAAATTATACACCAGACTCTGCGTTTCATAAAATGCATGAACTATAGACTGATGCAATATATCAAAATCCCCTATGTGCTGAATTTGACTGTGTCAGGTCAAAATTGGTCAAAAGTTTGTCTGTTACTGATCTAGCTATGCTTAACTTTGCTGTGAATTAGAGAAAAATAAGTAGTATCGTAATAGAATGTGATGCACTGGGATTTCTCTTTGAAAAAGTAAAGATCAAAACCATTCTAAATCTCAGCTTTTCATGCAAATTTTCTCCCGTTTGGCCCATATTGTCAACATTGCAAAAGATGCTACTCTGGCAAGCATTGTCAAATTGGAGCATTTGCTTTCACAGGCTCCGTTGTCATAGCAGCAGATAAAACCCTGTGTCCATTCATATTCATCATGACGCAATGCTCTTACTCTCAATTCATTTCATGTGTTTCTAATACAATCAAATAACTAGGATTCCCAGATTACTAAGCAAATAACCGAGGACATATCAAAGAAACGCAGCTCTCTGAGTATATCCCATTCCTTCATTTTAGAGTCAATATGAAAACTTGAGATATTTTATCCTGTGTATCGCCACATCAAAAAGCTTCTCAGGAAAAATGTGTACAATGAATAAAGTTAATCTCAGGACAGAGAGCTATAACTTATACACACGTACAAAAAGGAGAATGATTTCCCAGAGGAGCAACAGAAAATTAGCTTGTTTGCTTACTTGGCAGGAATAACATTTGTAGATCGATATCGCTTTAAATAATATTTGGTGTACATGAAGCTAACATTACCAGGCTAGCTTAGTTTAGCATAAAGGAGGTTGTCTGGTTCTCTGCAAAGGCAGCATATTAGAGCTACAAGGGCTCTCATGCATCACCGGAGAGACATTAAAAAAACTCTGCATTTATATAGAATTTTTATGAAAAATAAAGAAAAATATTAAGTTTACCTGTAAGCGAGGGCGATGGCAGGCACTTTGTAAAATACGGAATTTTTTTTATGGAGAATGACTGTGATTCTCTGATTGGAGTAGCAAGGTCATTACAGCATCATGGAGCCAGTAGGAAGGAGAACTGAGTCTCAGTGGACCATTTACTTTTAATATGTTCTCATCAGCCTGCACACAAAGCCTTGTCAAGTCTTAGGGAAAAAAAAAGCCCTGCTGGTGCTCTTGACTCCTGTGCTGCCACAGAGTCCTCAGCTCTCTGAGAATAATCAGTGCGGTGGAGTGGCCTAATATTATGAAGCAGTGCAATATGCACTGAAACTTCACAGAGCAGAGATAATACAGATCAAACCATTCTAGGTAATCAATAAATATAGGCTGCAGTAGTTCTCAGGGCCCGTATACTTGGCTGCTGGATTCTCTTTATTTTGGCTTTTTTTTTTGTTTAGCGGTTCTTTCTCCTGCTCTCACCGCTGGTGATGTTGATGGTCAAAGCATAACAGCAAGGACTGACTGGTTCATGATGACTGTTTACCATCCAAACATCAGCGTCTCTCTCGTTTGTGCAGACAGGAATCTGATGGACGGATGCGGGCAGGAAAGGGGCAGCCTTCGGTGCTCTTCTCTGGGTAACGCATTGCTTTGCTTTGTCAGAACATACAAAACCGAAATCGACAGTTTTCAAGTTAAGAAAAAAAAAATCTTTTCCCGGTCTGAGGTAACCAAAGCTGTGGTGTTAGAAATAATAAAAGAGATTTTCTTTAAAAATCAACAGAGAGCTGTTGGGATAAGCTCCAGACTCCAAGTGAAACTGAAGAGAAGTCATCAGAGGTCTCACACGTACACATTGAAGTTGAAATTCAATGCAGGCAGTCGCAAAGCAACACAGCATTGCAAATGAATGGGATACACTCAGAAACGGTTTATTTCAGAAGCAAAACTTTGTAAAAATCCCCCCAAAAAAGCTGTTTTTTCACAAAAGACAAGAGAGAATAGGACTGAATAGCATCCATCAACATGCGCATCGTGTAGGACAACATGGCTGAAGCTCAGTCAGAACCCAGACAGCTGCATTATTCACACAGCTCTGCCAGTCATAGCTGACATGGAGGACAGTGGGGTGACTCATCCTACTTGATAATACATGATGATTGATGTTTTTGAAACACTAAACATCCCACGTGAATAATAACCAGCAGCCTTGTTAGAAGCTGGGAGAGAAAGAGGGAAGACTCTCTGTTTTTTTCACTTTTCCACTTATGGTGGGAGTGGACACAGTGATGGATGCTGTGAGGGTCAAACATACATCCTCACCTGGGAGGAGGTTATCTCTGAGGAAATTAATGGTGCCTTTGTGTGAGAGACAGAGAAAGAGGTGGACACGCAGAGACAGAGAGAGACACAATACTGTGCAAAAGTTGTGAGCCACCCCTCTTTTCCTCATATATTGCCAGGAAAATGGGAAATAGTTCCAGCAGTGAGCAAAATTAAATAACAATGTTTACGTTAATGCATTTGGCAGATGCTTTTATCCAAAGCAACTTACACTCATATCTCAGGTAGGCAGGTTATTACTGCACTGTCCAGTCACAAAAATGTAGTATAAAAGGCAAAAACAGAGATGGTGCAATTCTAATGGTCATATAAGTCTACATCTAGTCTGAGTACATTTATTCTTCAACATACTCTGATCCCTCTTAGACAGGTTTTCTTGTCATTTCTTTAAGTAGTCTTAGTTAGGAATAGTTTTCCAGGCTTCTTGAAGGACATTTTAAAGCTCTTCTTTGGATATTGGCTGCCTTTTATTCCATTATCTGTCAAGATGATCCCACACTCTCTCTGTAATGTCAAGGTCTGGGCTCTGGGGAGATACATCCGTCCATAATACTCATTGCCACTGACTTCTTGTGTCATTTGGCATATCTCAGCCTTTTCTCCGTGTTTCCCTTCCCTATGAATGGCAGCCATAAGGACAGCCACCTTTGTATGGACACCATTTCTGATGAGGCCTCAGTCAACAGTAGATGCATCAACTGAAGGCCAGATGCATCTCTCAGGTCAGGTCCTTGCTTGATTTTTTCCTATTTCTTAAGGACATTACTTTCAGAAACTGTTCATCTGCTGTAGATATTTTGTAGGCCTGACACTTTTTCTTTTTGTCCACTATTTGTCCAGTTTACTCAAAATTTGCAAAGGACACATTGCAAACCGTACTGAAACATGCCACAATTTTAGCTCTTTGGGGACCACATAGTGACCACATAGTAAATTCTAATTTCTGTCAAACTGTGCTATCTTTGATTCTATTTCATGTGTAGATATTTTTTAGGCCTGACACTTCGCAAATAAAGAACGGGGGAACAAATTTTTATGTTATTATGACAGGCTGCTGGAAACAAACTGCCTAAAGACAGGAAGAGTAAGATAGAAGTTGTCTGTTTTGTATAGACTCAACACTGGTCCACCCTCTAAATTAGGTGCCTTTTTTGTTCTTGAATAATTAATAGGCCATTGTTAAGTAGCCTAACAAACAAAAACACATTCCTCTGATGTGATCAGGTACAAAGACTGGACTGAAAATGAGGGAAAAAGCAGCCAATGTCCAAAGAAAAACTTTGAAAGGCATTCAGAAAACCTGGAGAACTATTAACCAAGACCACTTTCAAAGATTAAAAGAAAGTCAGGCTGCTTAGATGTAAAATAATAAAGAAATGGCTAAAGACTTCTGCGCAGAACTGTACACAAAGAGAGGAAAACAAGAATGAGAAACCAAGATAGAAAGAGTATTTCCACACTGCCACCATCACACTCACTCTATGAATCATCCATCAATATCATGCAGAAGAAAGAATTAGCCCTAATGCTGCTTTCAGTGTTGCTTCACTAAGCCCACAGATACAATGTTTTAACATGCTTAACAGTAATAAAGCTTTTGTAAAGCTCATTTTACCTGATAAGACATGAAACTGACAGAAAGTCTTGTGTTCACAAGGTAATATGTAGGAACAGCACATCAAGAATAGAATTTTTTGAAAATCCAGCAAAAAGCAGTGCATGTAAAGAGATGTAAATTGATTAAGCAGGCACTGGGGAAACATTTCAGTTTGGTTTATTTTATGTTTCTCATGCCACCATGCTACGAATGGCAGTTTAAATCTGTGGATACACAATTTTTCTGCTTCCTTCAATCTTTTAAATTTGACATGATAAACTGTTGCACACAGTAGCAACACTGACTTATAATCTGCTGTGGAAAAGCAGGAGCTCAACCAAATGTCAACAGCAAGCCCCTAGTATGCTGCTTGAATGTTTTAAAGGGTTTTTTCCGGTCCTGGCGGAAACAGCAGAACCTTCAGAATTTTCACTCCCTGATCATCAATGCATCTTTTGATTGTTAGAGGGAGTGGGAAGATGCTTCATTGGTATGCATCTTTTACGGTGTGAGGGCTGCCTGCAGATGCGGGGGTGGGGGCGTGGGAGAAGCTGGGTCAGTCACATGACACGGACTTCTAGCAGCATCCCTGCATGCAGAGGATCTGAACGAAGGAGCCGCGCTCTCCTCCCAATTCTCAGATGGCAACCATGACCTACTTTCCACAAAGACAGGCTCATGCAAACTTGATGATATGCCTATAACAGAGGAGCCTATCGCACACGGCCCGAGGTGAGCCTCGCAGTGTGCAGGCAACATGGGGGGCGGGGGGTCTCTGTGGTGAGGACCAACAGCAGCATGTCAGCAGCTCTGTCCTGAGTGGTTAAACGACATTAGTGCCAATGATGCAAACGCAGCATGGGACTAATGATGCAACATGGTTTTTGAAGCATGTCAAAATCACCTAAACCCCACAGGCAAATGTTTTCATCTCAAAGACATTTCATGATCTTAAAATTTCAAGACAGGGCCCATAATTCTTTAATGGATCTGAGAAGTTCCCTAATGAAAACACTCTGAAAGTCATACAAAAAAGCAATCTTTGCTGCACTGATCCTGCCGAAACTGTATGTCTACTGAGTGCAGCAACCCCTGCAGCCATTGGATTTAAAATATTGGAGTTATTTTAGTAGCTGAGTGGCCAGATTGCAGACTCTTAAATCAAATATCCTGCTGCTTATTACCAACCATTCTATGCAACTTCTAAATGGTAAAATGAAAAGCTCTATATTTGACTGTTGACTGATTGAATGCAGAAAAAAGGATTTATAGCAAAGAATGAAGAAGCCTTTTCAAAGCTCTGCTGAAAAGCTTTTTAATTGCATCAATACTGATCGGTAGCCTTGGTATCAATAGCAAAATTCAAGTTTGTTCTGTCAACATGAATGCAAAAGTCTGACCAACACAGTTCAGTAGTTTCCAAAGATGATGCAGAACACTAAGAACACTCGATTTTTGCTTTAATAGCACTGAGATATAAAGCAAATACCCAAAGCCAATGTCTGACAGGAGTTAGATTGTTAGCTACAGCCTGCATTCACTTTAAGAAGACGGTAAGTGAGATTTAGGTCTATTTTATTTGTGTCTTCAAATGGTACTAATGCACCACAAACGGCAGATCACACAAAGAAGCCCCAGCAGGCTTGTAAAAACAAACAGCAGTAAAAGAGAGAAAAAAAATCAATGATGTGAAAACCGCAAAGTGAGATATCTGATAAAGAATCTAAATCAAAATAACAGATTCAGGTGAGCTGGGTATCAGAAGCCCAAACATCACAACCTCACAGCATGTAGCGAAGAACTAAGACAAAGAAATGGATGAAGAACAGAAGAGAGGTGGGAGGGACATGAATAAATATATCTGCAGAGGAGAGGAAGGAAGGAGTGTCACTGTGCAAGTGAAGGTGTGTGGGGATTTATATCTCTGTAAACCTATCTCGCATCCCCTATTAGAGGGAGGTACAAACCCTTTTGATTGAGTTCCAGCTCAGTGCTCATGAGAAAACCTGGAAGAAATCAGTTATTCTCCAGAAAAATCAAGCATCATATAATTTTTCAGAATGTCACAGCAAGTAAGGCCAGATTAAAAAAAAGGGCAAAATATTTCTTGTTATGCCTTGCTAATACCAACATGCACTTTCACTCTATTGAGAAGTCGAATTTGTTAATTAATGAATGAAACATCAAAGCCCCACTGTCGCCAAGTGCTTGCTAAAAGGGATTTTCTGGCGTTCACCCTCTTGGAAAAGTGCGGTGAGAATGAAGTTCCATTTCATTAGGAGATATAAATATATTACATATAAAAAAGGTATTGAACATCGGAGGAGACAGACAAAGAAAAGTGGCCCCTTGCTATTCCCACTTTATGCCCAGTCCTGACATTTTTAGAAAGGTCTTATGGGTCGTTCCACACCCGTCTTCAAACCCAACCTTCACCCTGAAACCAAGTTACACACCTATGGAGTTTCATGTCTGTCAGGCAGAGACATTTGAACTGCAGCCTGTATAACTGAACTGAAAAAATTACTTTTACAAAAAATGTTGTTAACATTATGGATGTATTTCCCCATATATAAAGGGTTAGGGTTAAACGACTCTAGTCCAGTCTCACCACTTGGTGAAGGAGCATTACGCAATTCAGCTAACTTGTGATGATGTCTTCAATGGAGTTGGATTGTGGGAACTGCAGGTTCTTACAGCTTAACCAATACACAAGACTATTATTCAAGAGAGCTATGCAAGACAGCCATGCTTACACTGCTTGTTTGAACCCATTTTGTTTATGTCCTCTACCTTAATGCAAATTCTATACCTAACCGCTGAAGTACACAATCCACACATGGACAAGATCTTTGTCATCGTGGGTTTAAGTGCTGCTCCAAACCACCAGCAGAACACTCCACATCTGACAACAGTTTCCGTGAAATTCTATTAAAGTCCACATATTGATTCTCATTCAGAAGCTTTATAAAAGACTTCAACAGCTGATATTTGACGTACACATACATTATTATAGCATGGCATATAAGAGGCAGAGAAAAAAAATGACTTTATGTAATGCAGTAATTCTCAATGTCTGAACCAGGGGACATTTGCAGCCCACACAGTCACCTAAGCAGACCTTGCAAACATCCCTGTGTGAAACAGGTTTATTTGGCAGTTTCTGCAAGCTGTTTTCACATAAAAACTGTGTGCTTGAAGGTGCCCAAAGATCAATAACTTAAAGTGGATCTTTGTTGGTCCTACAATTGAAAAAGAAAATAAGTTTTCAAGAGGCTGTATGCAATCGCTGCTTAAATAAGCAGTCAGCTAAACAGTGTGGGGACACATGGACAACATTAGGATGATTCCAAAGAATAACTGAACATTTGGATCTAACACCTGCAAATAAAAGATGAATAAATACATCGTATAAAGCAGCTGAAAGAAGAGCTAAAGCTCTTGAAAATGAAAAGACAAAGTCTTTTATAGACTGAATGATCAGGATTTTACAGATCTGAAACAGTAAGCTGCTCTATAGTAGAGATATATAAAAAAAAACATTAAAGTACGTGGGACTCATTTTGTTTGCAGATAAACAGGTGGACATTTTACAATCCACTTAAATCTCTCCAAAGAAAGACCTAACATTAGAGAAATTTGAGCTGAGGTAGTTTTAAAAAATACTTTTATTTAAAAAACAAATGGTGGGCTTTTTTCCCCTGTGGTCACTTTTTTCTTTTTTCAAAGGACATGAGAATCACTGTGAATTTAAAAAGCTTAACTGATAAGAGCTTCATTAGAATCACATCATGTGACATCAAGGAGCCCTTTATAGGGGCGTTAGCTTGATGATTGGATGTGTGTGAAATACAGACAGAAAATATACTTGTCAGGGGTCAAATTGCCAATTCCACAATAATGTTGTGGAAATTAGAAACCTCTGGTGCCCATCTGACAGCAGATCGCGTTACTTACAGTTTATTCTTTCAAACCAAACATATTGATGTATTTATAGGGTTTGATTTTAATTTTATGTTTTGAAACATGTCTGGAGGGGGATCTTTAAATGTAACTCACTAAGTATAGATCCCTATGAGATTATGGCATTATGAGCATCATGCAGTCCCCTTAAATGGCCATAATGTCATTACCAAAGTGGTGCAGCTACTTAGGGAAAATGTCAGACCTTTTTCCCCCCAGATGTGTCTGTGAATGCTATATAAGTACTGGGATAATGGCAGTTATTTTTTTTTACATGAAATTAAATCTGGTGTTTCTATAGTCTTATAATATACAGTATATCTTTTTGTCATGTGCATATAAATTATATTTCATGGACTTCGGACTCTGCAGCCTCCATTTTAATACATAAAGAGCATGTTTGTGGCTCATCAAGTCCTCCAAATAAGAAGCTTGTATAGGTAATTTGTTTATACCCTTAAATAAAATTCATAACAGTATCCTGTATTGCTTCTACAGACAGCAGGAGGGACACACAACTCATATAACCGTTTACACACTTGGGCATTCCTGGCACAACATTAAGACCAACATATGACAACAGCTTTTTCACTGCTGAGTTACATTCAGTCCATAATATAACAACACTTTACTTAAACACTTCATAGTGGGGTATAGCCAATAACGTCACTTGGTTAAGGTTTGAAAATAATCGTGGTTAGGGCTAAAATACATTATTTTTACAATGCGGCTGTGACCTTCACCTTAATTGACGCTATTTTCACAATTCAGGTGCAATTACACTCAGAATCACTAGGGGTACCATACTCTACAAATGCAATAATCTCCCATCCCCCTGTGGATACATTTGTGGCTCAAGGACTCAGTTGGAGATTATTTGGGGCTATACCAACATCTATTGTAACACTACCGCAGAAATTATAGTAAAGTTACTGGTTGACTATTATCACATAAACAGAGATGTACCATTCACACTTAGACAGTCACATACTGAATTTCTCCGTAGACCCTTTTGACAGCAGATATGCTAACTTGTCATAGCAGTAAGTGAACAGCTTCCATTAAGTGTCCCCATACGCTGGTCCGGTTAACCAGCAGGTACAACACGAGGACTCATCTAAGAGGATTGCTGCCATCATTTATTTGATCGACACCTGTGCTTTTCCTGCAAAAAACAAGCCAAAAGCCTGCAGTGGAATGCATGTATTTGAATGCTTTGCCACAATTCCAGTAATGACAGTGACTGCATGGATGCATTGCTGAATGAAAGGATCAAATTCAGACCACAGGAGATGGGCGGTTGCTGGTGTGATTTCTATAAGTGCACTCTGGGGATGTAGAGTAATTGAAGATGCAGTAATGATCAAACAGATCCGTGGCTGGATGGGTTGGATATGGCGCAGGATAGAAATTGTGAACCAGAGAGAGCTATGAGGGTCTGAGGGCATGCTCGTGTTAACTTATTATTTTCATATCATCACTTTTAGTTTCAGTTGCAGCTTGGCAGAATTTATTAAAGAGTACTACTGCTTTGTGATAATGAAGATTGTCAGTAAGAGAGAGTCTTTTTATACAGGTAGCACAACAAGTAAGCTTTTCCCAGTAGGACTGACTGGTGTTCCTTCATTTGCACTTGTTTTCTCAGCTCATAAAGCCTTGGGGATGCATGGATCCTGGTGACCACACTGGTTTATCGAAACCAAAATATTGTGAAAATTGTACAGGAATCCTCATGAACTTTTGCCATTTTGGTTCACGGAAGAACTTAGCATAGCCTCAACTTGCAAACCCAACTTACCATTGCACTATAAATGAGGAAGAAGAAGAAACAGAAGAAAAAGAAGCCAAACGTTATCTGAAAATGGTGATTGGACTCCTGAGCTCGGCTCACAGCAACACTCACTCAACCACCAAAAATGCTTCAGCTGCTCCAAGAAAGCCATTTTTTTCCCTCCCTCAAAATGATTTTTTCCTCCCTTCTGTATCACAGCAAGTCCTTATCGTATCCAATTCATGCAATGATACTTGTTGTGATTATTCTGTAATGTGGGAGAACCAGAAAACTATTATCTGGATTTAGCAGGTTTTTTTTGGTTGGTTTATACCTCCCCTTCTTCTTCTTCCACAGCTCCTGCAAGAAAGCTTTGCTTTAGCTTTCTGTCCATATATTTGTTGATGTATTACTTAAGATTAATAAAAACATTTTCTCTTTGTTAGCTAAACACATGCATCATCCTACTTAAAAAGAGAAAGAAGAAATTACCGCTTGTAGTGTACTTTATGAGGGCTGAGTGACTGACTAATTACAGTGGATACCAGATATGATTTTCATCTGGACATAAATAAATTAGCATCAAGCATGACTTTTTGTCTGTGCTATGTGATTGTGTGCTAGTCTTTATTGGAAGTAAGGTAAATCAGATGGGTTAACTGATGTAACATTGGGCGATTTAGTCTCTGATAGGCTGTCATTGAGCTGCTGGTTGTTCTGGGTGGACATTGCTGTCCATGCTGAACAGTCAAGAAAAAAAAGGAGCATGATGGAGTGGAATGCACAATTAGTCCTGGGTCAGGTGCATTAGGTTTTCTCAAAGGCAGAAAAGAGAAGATCAGATGATTTTGTGTTTACTATAAAGAGAATATGAGCATTTTTAAGAGATAACAGGTTGCTGTTGATCTCTGTGGATGAGAGATGAATAAAGCAGGTTTCGCAATTACTTAATCTGTATGCAAGGGTCCATTTATGGTCACACTAATCACTAACAGTGATTACCTCAGACTGCACATTTTGCTTTCAGTCAACTTGGGTGAAAACTGTCCACCTTTTGATTGACAACATATATATATATGTCTCCCTGATAAAACAGTCACGTAAATGACTTCTGTGTTGTGGCAAGAGGACTCGATTCCAAGAACATAAAGGGTACCAGGCTACCCTCTAGTGGTCCAGGAAAGCGATGAACCGTGTCACAGAATAAGTTGTTGTGTGCCTCGCACGGATAAAGGGTAAACGGGATACCAGAAGTGATGGGAGGAAAAGTCCTTTGTGGCGTAAGACGACGCCGAGGAAGCCGTGCGGGGAATTCCACTGCGTTAACTGGGGAGATGTTTACTCTATATGCAAATCAGCCTCATCGACACCAAAGGTCTTATTTTAAGGCCCGAGCTTTTTTTCTGTCTAACCCCCCCACTCCCCTTCCTCCCCTGACTTTTCAAGAAAGAAAGCTTTGATGTTGGCAGGAAGGATCGATGCCAGAGAAAGAGAAGAGGGAGAGAAGAGAGGAGGGGGAGGGAGGATGCAGAATGAAAATGTAGCTACTTCTGGGGGTGTGTGGGTGTGCGGCTGAGGGGGAGGCGGGGGATGCAAGTGGTTGGATAGTCTGCCGTCATCATAGCGCCTCTGTTTTAAGTAAAACAGTCAAATTAAGATTTTAATATATAATAGCCAACATGGTCGTGCCTGTTAGATGGGAAAAAAGCTACAAGTGATGTTCTCTCTCCCACCCATCCCCCGATTCCTCCCTCCTCATCGCATCATGTGAACATGATAAAGTTTGCAGTCGTTCTCGAGGGCTGCGGACCGACATATAACTGGTTGACCTTACTGCACCATTTATTTCTGTTTCATTTGGCACAGCCTGTCGGAACACTCGCTGTACCCTAGAAGGAGAATAAAGTGAGCGGGAGCTGTGAGGTTTCTCTGCATCATCCCTCTGTTGGCCATGCAGGCCTGCGGTGCTGCTGCTGCTGCTGCTGCTGCGGAGCAACTTTATGGGAACACGCAAGGAAAGGGGGATGAAAAAAAGAAGAAGAAGGGAAAAGAAACGGCGTTCTCTGACACGCTTTAAGATTAAGTGGTTTGTTGCGAGGCAGCAATGAATTTGTGTGCTGTGCACAAGAAAGAGGATGCGCACATTTACCGTCCATTCACCACCCACTATTAAATGTGGGTATGTCATAAAAGGCCACTTAAGTGACTGTCAGAAGTAGGAAAAGTCTCAGAATAAAAACACAAAAGCCAACAAGTCATATCAGGGCAAAGAAAGCAACATACGGGGGACGAGACCAATTAATGATTCAGAAGCGCACAGCAGAATCCGCATCTACTTACATAGAGGTGATGTTTTTGAATAACTCCGCTATATCGACGTTGGTCCCATTGTCTTGCACGGCGAGTAACGGGAAAAATCTGCCGTTGTCTGACTTATTGCAATAGATCTCTGTTTGAGAGCAGCTGCAGGTCAGCGGGCAGTCCAGCATGGAGCTCAGATAGTCCTGGAAAACACTCATCAGGAACAAAACCCTCCACCAGCAAATCCGGATCGAATGAAACCATAGATCCATGTCTTCGGGCGAAGCAGGGGGGGTAGAAAGGGGTCCCGATGTCCTCTGGGTTCCGGCAGAACGAGAGAAGAGGAGAGAAGGAGAGTGGGAGGAAGAAAAAAAGGAAGGAGGAGGACGGCTGGTGCGCCTGTACAGAGGATGCTCTGTGTGAGCGTTTCTGCTGTGGATGGATGCTGTAGTGTCCTTGCGCGTCAGAGATTGGGTGAAAAAAAAAAGAGAAAAAAGGAGGAGGTGGGGGGAGGAAGAGGAGGAGGAGGAGGAAGAAGAGGGTGGGGGGGTTGACAAGACGCAACAAAACAAAAAACAAAATAAATAAAAGGAGGAAAATCAAAATGCAAACAAATTAGGAAAGCGCCGTAATTTGAGCTCCCTGTCGTGCTGTCAGCCTCAGAGCCATGGTGTTTCCCCGGAATACAGAGCTGCTGATGCCGCCGTCGCCTCTCTCCGAGCAGGACCAGGACGACTGGCTGGAGAGTGGAGAGACACAAAATGAGAAGTTGGAGCGTCAAGTCCCTCCTACTGGCTACAGTCATACTGACACCTGCAGAAGCTGCATGCATTCAGCGGTGATTACAGCTGCACTGCACATGTAGCCTAAAGACACCGAAACACAGCAACAGTGTTTTATAAGACTGAAAACAAATAGGTTTGTTGTGGAGACAGTTCATTTATTTAGATTTGTAAAAGGTTTAAAATATTTTTGCTGTGGATAATTCTTGAGAATATTTATAATTTAAAAAAAACATCTGTTCTGTTTCATGGCTATTTTATTAAATGATTTTTATTTATTGAATTTATAATATATGTTTGACCCCTTGTGATACATCTATTACTCAGTTATCATATCACGAGTGTAGTTCTTTTCATTTTATCCATGTCATTTAAGCTTTGTTACTTTTTCATTTTGGGTGGATGAAAACCCTCATTTGTAAATATCTATCTGTGATTTATTATCACTGCAAGGCTGGACCTCTTTCGTTCCTCAAACAGCTATTTAATGATTTGAGAAGGTACAAGTAAAAACTATCAGTGCCCTGGTCGTCTACCACAGTGTTCAGAGCTGGAGAAAATTTGGTTGTGAGATCCTTTTTGTATTTCTGGACCCTTTTATAAAATTTTTAATGAACACTGTCCTGTATAAGCAAACACTCCATGGTGGGTATATGTTGGTGGAAATATGAATATATGAACTTGATAACTTTCCACAACTGACTGAAACAATAAACTGAGAAGTCAAAAGGTGTTTAATCTCATCTGGTTAAGAGATAAGAAGAAAAAAGACGCCTGTATGACAATCTTGTGAGCTTTATTGAAGAGAAGTGTTTGATTTTCTGCTTTCACTTAAAGATGAAGCTCTGTGGAACTAAATAAATAAGTAAAATAATAATTGAGGCAGCTTTGTGACAAACTGTGCTATTTCCTTCATTTACTTTTGCTCCAAAAGAGACCAATATTATTATGCTCTGGAAGACTATGTGTAACACAGCTTGTATTCATTTTAAATACATCTCCTTCATTAGATTACGCAACTTATTTACATAAAGTTACTGTTAATAAACAGCCATATATATGTATTTTGTTGGTACGTTTTGCCACATATTTATGTAAAACAGTCCAAATTCAGTTGTATATTTGCATCTAACACATTTTAATGCCTCTATCCTTCAAATTCACGTTGGCTGTGTGTAACATTGCTTTTAATGAGTTTTCGCTTTAGAATCCTGGACATTATACACTTTCCCCAAGCATGTTCTTTCAAATTCTAGTATTAATAAAGATAATAAAACATCAAAACCAATAAACTATGAAAAGAAATCAGCAGAAATGATAGCACTCAGTTCTGTGAATATTTGAGCTTTTAGCTGTTCTGAAAAATTGAACAGGTGTCACATTTCAGGAGTGATAAATCCTGCAAAAGTTTTCACTGCGGTTCTGCTATTTTTTTAAAAGTACTGCCTAATGATATTAAGACAACATGGTAAAATACATTCTAAATAACAGACAGTAGCAACAGTGCAATGGTACATAGACAAAAATGAATTGATCATATATAGGAAACTAAATCAATGGAAAAACTATATCCAAACTTTATCCAGATATTTGCTTTCCAGTAATTTTAACCAAAATATGTTTTACTAGTGTTCAACACATTTTAAATACACTAAGTAGTTCATTTTGTTTAGGTTTAATTCTCTACTGTCTTATTTTGTAGCATTTAGTGTCACGGTGTATCCTACCTTCATCCAAGAATCGTTCCGAAATTAATTACTCACATTTGATCTCCTCTAAAGCCGTTCTGAAAGCTCAATTTGAAATGTCTCATGCATTCTGAGAGAGGTAGCGGGCTGGCAGATCAAGACAACCTGTCACAGTCTCTCTGACCTAATCCGGCATGAAGTTTAATTTTTAAAAAGCTAAACAGATATAAAACCCTGTTAGAGTTAGTCTTTTCAGGTGTCATCCAGAGAGCTGTAAAAATGAGTTGTTCTTCAGATTCCTCCCAATCTTTAGATCCCGTGAAGTTCAGGTTGTCCTCGTCTTTGCAGTATTTCCATAAATGAAGTTTGAAAACTCATAAAATACTATATAAGCGTATGACAGCTTTCCACATCAGAAAAAGTGAAAAGGAAATGAGCTAACATTTTTTATCCATGTAGCTTAAAAATCTTCCAAGCTTCATCAGGCAATCCTCCAGGTGACCTTCACTTCCTCTTTGAAACATGCAGGCATCACTGTTCCTGTCATCTAGTGGTACACACCTTTCTGGGAATGTCAGCCTGAAGCCGGACTATCTGCAGCCCAACAACAATACTCCAGCTCAATCAGCCTGCATTAGTAATCAAGCACAAAAATGTCCTATTCTAGTGATATCCACCTCCCTGTACTTTTTAAACAGCTCAGCTGGTCTCCTAGAATCAGTAAGGAACACCCGATGAAACTCTATAGCCTTCAAAGGGTGTTGCTGAAGATGAAGGGCTGCATGAGCAAATCACAAAGTTCTCGAGGTCTAATTAGGTTGAAGGAATGCTCTGCTGTCCGTGTCTCCAAACTGAGCAACTTAAAAGACGACATGCCCTCAGATCTTTTGTACATAAGAGAGCAGCAGTGCAAGACTAAAAAAGTTTCGCAGAACATTGTGTTTGCTCTCTGCTTAATCCAACCAATTGCTTCCACAGACTAAATGATGGTTCTGCTCACAGTCAGTTCTTGCTTACAAACCCCATGAATAAAAAAGATTGAGCAACACAATCTTTGGAAAAATCTGCCATTTCCCTTTTATAGAGTTATGTCATAATACTTTGAACCTTTCCCTTGCTTTACTGGATCTTTTCAGGAACTGGCCAGCAACAGAATTAGTTGGAAGTTCAACTACACCTAGAAGTATATTATGGTGTACCAACACACAGTGGAGAACACTTCTACATCACTGCAGTAGAAAACAAAGGTTTAACGGCACTAAAACCAACTTCAAGCGCTAGACAGGACTACAGACCGCCGTGCTAAGTTTTTTCATACCAGATGTATCTGCGACAAAATAGCATTTTAACAATGAAAAGATTACATCCAAAGACCAACAACGAGAAATGATCTATGACTGTGGAAGAGGATCCGATATGTAATCAACTAAATAGCCAATCAGAGTGATACATCTCACTGAAATGCCTAATATCTAATGCTGATTCAAAATGTTAATCACAAATGCAGGTTATGCATTTTCCTAAGTTTGCAAACATTTTTTGATTGCATTTGTAATTGAGTTGTTACAATCCTGGGAGGAATGTAATGTTGGGTCCATGACTCAGAGGGAATAAAAACAAAGTTTCAGCAGAATCAAGTCAGGACCTGAATCTCATTAGGAGGGTGTGGTGGGACATGAGAATAAGCTCTTAGAGCCATACATCCACCTATTTTGTTGTAATAAACCAATTCTGCAATAAAGATCACAACGTCACAGACTGATCTCCATTTACTGTAAGCATTTGCTTGCAGATAAAAGTAGCACTAATGACTTTTTCACAGCAGCAATTTAAGTACCGGATAATCTTTTTTTGCCCTAATAAATATATTTCTCATTTAAAACTGGTCCCTTGTGTTTACTCAGATTGCCTTAATTTAATTGTAAATACTGTATTAATGTTCCTGTGTGTAATATTTAGTGAGATCAATTTAGCATCACATATGTGCCACAGAACATCTCCCTTCCTGTCCGTTATTCTTCTACAAAAGTCCAGAACAAACCAACTAAACACTGGCTCCAGAAAGGGCCTTCAGTTTTTGTTTTTTTGTCTGCTAACAATATAATTTTCTGACATAGCTTGGGAGAAGATAAATAGGAAATTAGAGGAAATCAAGAGGATGTCTGCTATTTTTTACAGCTCTGCAGTCAAAGAGGAATTAGATTAGTACATGAAAGTTTCCAAAGAGACCCTAAGAATTATATTATATGGTATTTCTATTAACTGTAGCGCAGGCATGACTGTAAGTGGTCTGGAAGAGCACTTTGTCTCAGAATGATGTTTCATTCTTAAAGGGAAACATGAGTTCTGTTACCACCTGGACTTTTTATAGCAGTAGTGTATTTTTCAGCTATTTACACATACCTTTTTGCACACATTTGCCATCTGTCCCTGATCAGAGAAGCTAGCAAACAACTCCATGTTGATGTGTTAGAGAAAAAAACACTAACAGCTAAAATAATAGTTATACATAATTGGAAATGTATCACTAGTTGGACTGTGTCCACTGAGATGAGACAATTGTGATGAATTTCTAAATCTTCGCCCTGAGCGTAGACCATTTAGAATAAACAGATTCAAAGAAGTTTTCCCAAGATATCTGTTTGCATGCCTTCAGATCCCACTGGCTTACTAATGGACTTTTTTTTCTTTATTTTTTTCCGCCAAAAGTTAGAATTAAAACTCTGCTGTTTTTGCCTTTGTTTTAATATTTGGACATTTGCTTCTCTTTTCTTATTTTGTCACAGTCTTTGCTGGAAGCACTGTGGAAAAAGGTGGGAATTTAATACAGATTAATCGTCCGGTATTGTAATAAGTGCAGCTGTATTGCTGTTTTAAGAGTAATATTAGATGCCCCAAACCCCAAACTGTCTCATCCCTTCAGAAAATGCAAAGGCCCAGTATGTGAGCCCTTTGTTGATTTGCCCTCTCTGTCATTATCTTATGTTTTGTGTATCAAAGGACAATTGGTGCTTCTTTCACACTAAACTGGCTCTTTGTATTACTTGAGGGACATTCCTGTGTCTCAGTTCATAGTTCATATTTTTGTACTGCATAATGCACAACATTATACAGTAGTCATGAGAAAGTAGTTTGGTAACATCATGCAACTTCTGGTCAACTTATCTAAAACCTTTCTTTAGATGCAGATGCACTTGCTCTTTTAAGCGCTGGGTATGTTACACTGTAGCCAAGGGTGGTCTGTAATAAGTGTGGGCTAATGAGCTAACTACCAGACCATCCACCCACATTGTGTTGGTTTGCCTGCTTCTTTGTGTATATTTTGCAGGCTGATGGTAAAGGTATATATTTACATTTGAAAATGTAGTTATATGTGTTTTTATTTCTGTTTGTGTGTGTTAGGTGGGCAGGGGGATTGTAAAGCTAAGCTGGCCTGCTCTTGGTGTGTACAATATTTCTGGTTGCCTCTGCATAGTTAAATTTAAAAAATTAAAAATAAATCAAACTAAAAGCACCTCAGAGGTCACTAATTAGTAAGTTGCTCATTTATTCCATACACAACCCCAAGAGCCGGGGTAGTTAATTTACCCTGTTTCCAGTTTTTATACTAAGTGAAGTCTCCGGGCTGTAGCGTCATATTTTGCTGTACTGACAAGAGACTGATATTGATTTTCTGATCTAACTCTCAGCAAGACAACCGTAATGCACATTTCCTAAAAGGTCAAGCTATTTCTTCAAGAAAAAAAGATAACAAAACAGGTCTAGCTGTAGCTTGGAGTTCCCAAAAAAAAGACATTATCTATATACTTAAAACTACCATCAGCACAAATTTTCTGAAGGGAAGTTTTTGGTGTTTTGTTACATGAGCCTGAGTTTAAATCACTGCTGATTCTTAATCCTTGAACCAAGGTCTTTATCAAGATGAGAGGAAAAAGCAGCAGATTGGCATGATTAAAAGCTGAAGAGTTATATTTTATTTCAGTAACGACCTTTTAACCTTCAGCTACTCATGAAGAGCCCCACGGTGGCCATTAGAAGAAGATGGCTTAGCTGCTCTCAGGGGTGAAAAGCTAGAGGCTAATTGTAATTGGCAGCATCACTTGGCTGAAAATTACTTCAAACTTCCTAAAAAAAAAAAGTCACACAAAGGAATGTTGTGGTGACAAAAACCATATGGAGTACACAGGAGAGCAGTTTGGATTCTCACTCAGTGCTGCTTTATTAAGAGGACCTGGAAGTGGATTATGGCTCTATCTGCTCAGGATCAAATGTCTCTTAAAGATGTAGTCTGTTTGGATATCGCATTATCAGAATCCTGATTTGAATTAAGAGATTAAGAGATCTATTTTCCTGGGTGTGAGTCAAGAAACTCATCATATCTAGTCAGAACAAAGTCTTATCTCCACAGATGGGGAAGAGGCACTCCAGTCTTAAGGGTAAGTTCTTACTTTTTTCATAACTGTTTGGTTCGGTGATCTGTGACAGACGTCAGCCATTCATCTGCTATTGACCTTAACCCTAAAATAAAGTTGCTGTAAGAAAGGGACGGATACTGAGACATAGAGCAGATATGAGTATTCTAAAAAGTTCACTCTTTATGGTCAGGGCTCAAAACTTTTGTGCTCATAACATATTTTATATTGATTCATTTAATTTTTTTATTATTTATTTTTATTATTATTTTATTATTTATTTAGCGACCTTATCTCCATTGTCAACTATATCCAGCCGTACATTGCAACAGATCAGTGTTATGGAGCAACCATGCAAGCTGCATTTGCATTTTGATGCAGAAGTGAGCGTTCGATTCATGACTTCAGATTCAGAAGTGAATGAAAAAGTTTCGGGGGAACTTAAATAACAATAATAACTGCTCCTTACTGTTGTAACAAGTACTTAGAGATTGTAGTTAATACCTCAATGCTTTTTCAATCCCACTTTTGAAATGTGTGGTTTTGTAGTTTATTAAGACTTTGTTCACAAGATATATATAGACATATAGGTTATCAGTAGGGACAGTGTAAGGCCAAATTTGACAGAGCGAGAAGCTTACATGACCATGTGATTAAAAAGCATGTATATTTCTGGCCTTACACTTATTACTTTCTATTGTAGGTAGTCGTTTTTCATTTATTTTCATCTATCTTTTCCACTCAAGCTGTGGCAAATGGCAATGTTTACGTAATTAAAAATAACTTCCAATAAGTCCTCGAATCAAAATGACTAAACAGGTGGTTTGTTCCTACCTTTAAATATTAACCATATAACAATCCTCTACAGAACCACCCTTGCATGCAGCAGGAGGTATATATGACATAAGTGCTCCACGTTAGAGCAAACCTCTAGCCAAAAAGTCCTCCTAAAGATGAAGGAAGGAGGGTTGGAGGTGTTGGAGGTGTTGGAGGGGTGTGGCTATGTACAGTTATGTACAGTGCTTTCAACCATGGGACACCAGTTCAACACCCATATAAGACAAATGCATTTCCACTTCTGGGTCAAAAACATTCTCCTAAAACGCTTTTATCTTTTCCTGGTTGGGTTTACTATGAAGTCTGCGGGCTGTAGCGTCAGAGTTTCAACGGCTCCAAATCCGAGACTATGGTTCTCAGCCGGAAGAGGGTGGAATGCTCTCTCCGGGTCGGGAAAGAGATCCTTCCCCAAGTGGAGGAGTTCAAGTATCTCGGGGTCTTGTTCACGAGTGAGGGGGGAATGGAGCGTGAGATTGACGGACGGATCGGTGCGGCGTCTGCAGTGTTGCGGGCTCTGCACCGACCCGTCGTTGTGAAGAAGGAGCTGAGCCAGAAGGCGAAGCTCTCTATTTACTGGTCAATCTACGGTCCCATCCTCACCTATGGTCACGAGTTGTGGGTAGTGACCAAAAGAACGAGATCGCGAATACAAGCGGCCTAAATGGGTTTCCTCCGCAGGGTGTCTGGGCTCTCCCTTAGAGATAGGGTGAGAAGCTCAGTCATCCGGGAGGGGCTCGGAGTAGAACCGCTGCTCCTCCGCATTGAGAGGAGTCAGATGAGGTGGCTCGGGCATCTGGTTAGGATGCCCCCTGGTAGCCTCCCTGGTGAGGTGTTCCGGGCACGTCCCACTGGGAGGAGACCCCGGGGGAAGACCCAGGACACGTTGGAGAGACTATGTCTCTCCGCTGGCCTGGGAACGCCTCGGGGTCCCCCCGGAAGAGTTGGAGGAAGTGGCCGGGGACAGGGACGTCTGGGTTTCTCTGTTAAACCCGACCCCCGGTAGTTGATGGATGGATGGATGGATGGATGGATGGATGGATGGATGGATGGATGGATGGATGGATGGATGGATGGATGGATGGATGGATGGATGGATGGATGGATGGTTCACTATGATATGAATTGGTGACCTGTCCAGGGTGTATCCTGCTTCTCGCCCCAATGAGAGCTGGGATAGACAACATGTTAAGCATATTTAATAATATGAGTAAGTAGCAAAGTCATGTGAGATCATGCGTGCCTGCGTGCACTTGGTTGTTGTTATGAGCATGCGCAGAATAAAAATGGTCCAAGACCAAAGAGACGATGGAGTCTGTGCTTTTTCTCCCGTGGGTATAAGTGCTAGCTAACCACTTTGGTAACTGTTAACGATAGACTGCTGCACAAATGTCTAACACTACACAACAGCGCCCAGATTAACCGGGTATAGAAAATGCATCGATGTATGGCTGGGTTTAACAGTGACAATAAATGGTTTGCGCAGGTTTTCAAAACTACTTGGTAAGGGTTAAAAAATCTTGCATCATGTTTTGACTATGTGAGTGAGGATAGCTGTATAAGGTGATATCCTGTATAACTGACTTGCTCATTTCTGTGCTTGCACAGCAGCCTGATAAGGAAATATCTCTGAGAACAACATGTTGTAAAACTAGGACCCACCTACAACGGTCTTCTGAAAGTAACGCCTTATACCAGTACACACACCCACACACATAGAGGAAGAGATAAGATATTGACGCACACACATCTCATAAGGCGGAGACTGAACTCAAGTCTATATAACATCACACCCCTAGACAAAGACAGAGCTTTTCCGTACTTTGTGCTGTTCGCATGCATTGTACTGAACTGCTCTCCGCACTTTGCAAACTGCGTAAATAAAACTGTGATGATTCTTATATCGTCTCCTCTGTCTTCCTCCTTCACTGCATCAACGGACTCGGAAAGAGGTACAGGTTAACCTCAACAATTTTGGGGGCTCGTCCGGGATGTGGTGAGGAGAGGACGGAGTTCATTCGGATAAAAGATTCCTTCACGGTGACAGAGACGGGACACGAGCCGGCACGTTAACACAGAGGTAAGCAGAACCTGTTTTATCAAACTCTGCACATTGAATATTTTAAAACAACGTGTCCTGTCCTGAAACTGGTGGTTGAATCAGCAAAAGACGATAAGAATTAATGTCGAGAACTGCGTAAAAAAAAAAAAAAAAAAAAAAAAACTATAAAAGAAAAGTGAATATAAAAAGAGGATAAAACAGACTGTCTTTGGTCGTGGCGGACCCCACCGGTTGCCTGACGAGGAACCGGAAGCCTGAGAGGCTGCTGGGTTAGAGTCCCGGGGAGGTGAAGACACCCCGAATTCTACTGGGTTTGAGTCCCTGGGGTTAGAGTCCCCTAAAGTAGTATACTCTACGGAGTTGGGTTAGAGTCCCTTGAGGTTATACTCCTCATAAATTCTTGAAGTCTGTTTGGGGTTAGAGTCCCCTAAAGTAGTATACTCTACGGAGTTGGGTTAGAGTCCCTTGAGGTTATACTCCTCATAAATTCTTGAAGTCTGTTTGGGGCTAGAGTCCCCTATACTAGAGTACAGGAACAGGGTTCCTGAGGTATTTTTCTATAAGTGCATTTTGAAAAAGTTTGTGAAGATTTTAACGTGCTTTGTGTGTTTTGTATTTGTTTGAGAGAAATAAGGAGAAGCGGGCTGTGGGAAAAATAAAATTCTGAGGTGTCTAAAGGTGAATGGGTACATAAAACGGTGTCTTGACAAACTCGACAATCAGACAGAGGAAACCTAACGGTGATAACGTAATCTGTCTGAGCCATCGAAACCTAGCGGTGCTAACATAAGTGGCTTGGTTTGTCAAAAGGGTCAGTTGCTCGGGTGTTATGCCATACAAACTGACTGGCCGTTAATAAATCATCACCTTACAAGGCTTGTTGCTCGGACGTACGTCATACAAACCGGCTGGCCTCAGAATTTAGAAAAAGAGAAGTAAAATGGAGGGAGAGTTTGACAGGGAAATAGATGATGGGGGATGGGGCCCAGGTATGGGTGCCTGGAGGCCCCTCGAGCTGCAGTTAGAGAATACGTTAAAAGCAGCAGGGGCAGTGTTACCTAAAAAGGGTAGGGACAGGAAATTAGCCGACATAAAGGGACAAGTGGAACAATTGGTGAGATATAAGGGCAAGAAAATGTCAGACCCCGGTCCGTTAGGGGCCTGGTTGTGGGAAAAGGAGAAAGAATGTAAGGTGAGGAAAGAAGAGCTGGCAGAGCAGGGACAAAAGGCAGGTGTGCTGCAACGTTCGAAATTAAAAAAGGAGGCGAAAGAGCAGGAGGAGCGACGACGGGGCTGGTCTGAGCTGGCGGTCTTCTGGCAAAGTGTGAGACATCTCCATGAGAACGCAGGAAAACCAGGAGGCAAACAAATGGTAACTGCACCTGACACTCCTACATGCCCACCTCCATATGCACCGCCTGCT
The DNA here is from genome assembly GCF_036924035.1 of Leuresthes tenuis. NCBI lineage: Eukaryota > Metazoa > Chordata > Actinopteri > Atheriniformes > Atherinopsidae > Leuresthes > Leuresthes tenuis. Next base: position 9,193,862 of record NW_027325356.1, on the reverse strand, counting down.
GCACCGACACCAGGGTTATATCCCACACTATATGTGACTAGTGGTACACTTCAGGTTGGAGCCTCAGAAGAGACACTTGTAAGTGACAGTGTGACTGAAGCAGGTGCAGCCACTCCTACAGCATCAATCTCTGAGACTTCAGTAAGGACAGGGACGACGTCCAAATCCTCTTATAACCCCTTCACAGGTGATAACCTTTCGGTGCCCCCAGACCCATTCTCGCAGAGACAGGCAAGAGAACAGGCTCCACAGCACATGGTAAAACGAAAAGTCACACCACAGCCACGGAGGCAGGTCATGAGGGGAAGTGAGATTTCAGATTGTGAGGAGGAAGCAGAAGCAGCAGGGACAGCTTCTTTTCAAGGAAAGGGACAGTGGGAAGGTGAAAGACAAGAAGTACCAGTAAGTTTTAGCTTGGCAGGATCATGGAGGGAAGAGGAGGAAGATTCAGCCGTCAGGAAAGAGAGAGAGCTAGATGAGTTATGTCGGAGAGAGATAGAAGAGCTCTGTCAAAAAAGGGACGGACTGGTGAGAAGTGTAGAGAAAGGAATGAAGGTGGCAGAGGAACTGACAGATACGATAGGCAGAAGAGTTAGCCAGCGCCGACGTGGTGGGACAATCCTTCCGGTCACAATGTACCCACTAACAGCAGTACCAGGACAAGGTGACCGGTACCGACCATTTACTATAGGGGACATACAGGCCATAGTGGAGAAATTACCACCTGTAGCCGAGGGTGGAAATTTGTGGCTCAGCAAATTGGATTCTCTGACGGCAGGATAGAAATTGGCATTGGGGGACTTTAGAGCGATTGCAGGACGATGCATGACGGGTGGGGACATGAGAGACATTGAGACTATCGCCCACACAAACAGGGTGACAGATGACACCCCTTTCACGCATCATAGCACTGAAATAGGGAAAGCTATGAGAGAAAAATATCCACTACCTAACGCCACCGTAATGCCAAAGATGAGATGGGACCCCAAACAAAATCCCAGGGAGTATGTGGATCAGAGCAAGGATTTATGGTTGAAACACACAGGATGCCACCCAGGGAGAGCTGGAGCTCAGAGAGAGTGGTTTAGACAGGCTATACTGGAAGGAGTGCCGGAGAATGTCAAAACAGCCATGGTAAATAACCCGGACATGCTCGGTAGTGAATCCCATGTCTGGGAGAAACACTTAATACACCACCTCACCCGTGCTCAAGATAATACACAGAAAGAACAGGATGACTTAAAAGAATTGCAGGTTCAGCTGTTAAAATTACAGTTAACGGAAGCCAGACAGAAATGTAATGATAAAAATAAAAAACAAAAAGGGGAAGCTGCGAAGGTCATGTTGGCTGCCGAGCCACCACAGGTTCCTGATTTATTTCCGGTCCCACCATGGGTACCGCAGCCCCCATCAGGTGGGAGAAGACATGGGGGAGGACCAATGCGGGGTGGAGGCTTTGGGGAAGAGGTCGGGGACTAAGGGGCGGTACAGGAAGAGGACAGTCGGGGGAGACTCGTTGTTGTTATCTCTGTGGAGACCCTAATCATTGGATAAGAAGCTGCCCACATAATCCAAGAGCACAGAAAGGTGTGGATAGTGGTCCTCCTGGGAGAGGCAGGGGTCGCGGCTCCGGACCTCCTGTTACTGCACCTATGTATCCTCAACAGCCTTGGGGAGCAGCTGCTGCTGGTCAGTTCCCATTGTGGGACAATGGGGAGAACCCTGACCAGTCCGGTCAGTATTGACACACCCCACAGAGACTCTCAGACAGCATCACTACGGCAGAACCAATGCTGTCAGTTCAGATTGAGAAAAAAGATCTGCCTTTCTTGGTTGACACTGGAGCCACATGTTCCACATTGAAAGTTGTACCAGCTGGTTCCCTGTCATCGCATACCATCACGCTTATGGGCTTCTCTGGGGAGAAAAAGACACTGCCGTTCACTAAGCCGCTACTCACCCAGGTGGGAAAACAGACTGTGACACATCCATTTGTACATTCACCTTCTGTACCGATGAACTTGCTGGGAAGAGATCTCCTGATAAAACTGGGGGCCACGATACTCTGCAGCGCCGATGGCCTGGTTGTTGTCATGCCTGATGGATCTCATTTGCCGTGCTCTGGACCGATGGAGAACATCACTGGTCAATATCTTGTGCAGCCAGTGAATGAACAATACGCGGACATATACTGGGGTCTATTACAGCCGGAAACATCTGAGCGGCGTGGTATCCTCTCGGCTTACCTCCAGTGGAAACCCTGGATTTCCCAACTCGAACCCTATGTCTCACCTCCAGATTCCCCCCATGTTACTCTATTCTATGATGGGTTACAGACAGATTGGTATCAGGAAAATTTTCAGGACCAACTTGAAGGTCGAGATTGGCAAATTAAGACACATAATATTTATGTGGCGCCTGAAGGCGTGGCGGCAGGTGTTGCCCTGACCTCTGCACAACTTCCCTGGTATATGATGGCAGAAGAAGCGGCCCCACATGTATCATTGGCATTACACCCACAGCATCAGGCAAAAGAGCTAGGGAGTATTGTTAAACGGGCACTCCTACAATCCGATTGGGTAAATACACAACTTCCACAAGTTCAGTATTCTGCGCAAGCTCGCACATATCGCATTCAGGTTTCAGGGGAAGATACAGTCACATTAGAGCATGCACAGATCTCTAGACATCATGGCCGTGAACGTACAGATCACGTGGAGGCGGCAGCTCTACTCGCCAGCCTCCCTGAACACCTATGGGCACAGGGTCCGACAGATGTTGGACAAGTTAAGTACAAGCCCATTACATTCCAGGTGCGTGAGGGTCCCCCTATTTGGATAAGGCAGTATCCTCATAAACCTCAGGGGGAAGAAGGACTTAGGGACACTATTGATGGCCTGTTACAAAAGGGGGTGTTAGAACCCTCGTCCTCAGAGTGGAACACACCCATTTTACCTATTGAAAAGAAAGGGACAGGTAAATATCGCATGGCACATGACCTACGGGCAATCAACGATATTCTCCTCACTCCTACAGTTCCTGTTCCGAATCCATATGTGGCTCTAACCAATTTGGATCCTAAACATGAGTGGTTTACCTGCATTGACTTGGCTAATGCATTCTTTTGTCTTCCCTTGGCGGAAGACTGCAGGCACATTTTCTCGTTTTCGTATCAGCACAAGCAGCTACAGTACACCAGGCTGCCACAAGGGTTCGCTTTGTCCCCAGGGATTTTTAACCAGGTTTTAAAAGATATCTTGAGTGATTGCCCACTACCAGAGCAGGTGACTCTCGTTCAGTATGTAGATGATTTGTTGTTGGCAGCGCCCACTGCGGCTCTGTGTTTGGAAGCAACTAAAAATGTCCTTTTACATCTTGCAAGAACAGGGTTCAAGGTCAGCAAAGCCAAACTTCAGGTTGCACGGCGGCAGGTAGCGTTTTTGGGCAGGCAAATTTCCCAAAAAGGAGCAGGGCTCTCCCCTCAGCACAGGTCTACTATTCTCCATCACACTAAGCCAGTGAAGGTAAAGGACATGTTGTCTTTCTTAGGGTTGACGGGCTATAGTAGGACTTACATAGCCAATTACACCGGCTTAACTAGACCTCTGCGGGCCCTAGTGAAAGAACAAGGCATGCGCAACCTGTCAGCGACCCTGAATTGGACTCAGGAGGCGGAGGAAGCCTTTATTGCACTAAAACAGGCCCTCTCCACAGCAGCAGACCTAGCTATACCCGATTATAGCTTACCATTCTACTTGGATGTCTCTGGAACAGAACTTTGCACTAATGGCGTCCTGTTCCAGAGAAAAGGGGGTGAGAGAGTAGTACTAATGTATATCAGTGTGATGCTAGACAATATGGAAAAGCGCCATCCTATGTGTACACAACAGGCAGCAGGGATAGCAAAGCTCATTCAAAAAACTGCACACATTGTCATGGGACATCAACTGCACATTCTGACCACACATAGCGTTGTGGCCTATGTGAACTCACAGACTTTTACGCTGACTGCTCTGAGACAAAGACGACTGAGCAAAATTCTCGAGGCACCAAACCTGACTTTCACTCATGAAGGCATAAACATGGCAGATCAGCTAGGAACAGGTGAGCCACATGAGTGTACGGACAGAGTGCAGAAAGAGGAGAAAGTACGACTGGACCTACAAACAGAACCGATACCAGGGGCCAGAGAACTGTACCCAGACGGCTGTTGCTTCAGGGATGAACGAGAAGGACTGAAAGCAGCATATGCAGTTGTAGAGGACGTGCAAGGGGAACTGATCACACGATAAACAGAGAGACTGGAAGGACAGCAGTCAGCACAAAGAGCAGAAGTACTGGCAGTAATAGCAGCACTGAGGCTAGGGGAAGGGCAGGAAGTAAACATTTACACAGATTCAGCCTATGCGGCAGGAGCAGTACATGTGGAACTGAAACAGTGGTTGAGGGCTGGATTTCTAACCGCAACAAATAAACCCATCAGACAGTGAAGAGCAAATTGGCTAAAATCTGTGCACAGACCAAAATGAATTGGCTAGATGCGTTGCCCTTAGCCTTAATGTCCATCAGGAGCTCTGTTAATCAGTCCACAAGGTTTACACCACATGAGCTCCAGACAGGGAGAGCTTTTCCTGGACCTCAATCTAAGTTGCCAGGAACAGGACACATTGAACAACACCTAACCCACAAAATGTATTTCCATGAACTCCAAAGTCTCGTTGCAGAGTTCTCAAAGCAGGTGGCGAGTAGCCGAGGAGAGGGCCAAACAGCGCCGGCTCCAGAGGCTGAGTGGGTATTGCTGAGGGTCATCAAACGAAAGTGGTCGGAGCCAAGGTGGACGGGGCCCTATCAGGTGACCGAGAGGACCTCCCACGCAGTCCGAGTCAAAGGGAAAGGCGATACGTGGTTCCATTGGAGCCAGTGGGCGGCAGCCGAGGAACCTCAACGCTCCCTAGCAGCGACTCACCAGGCGCTGAAAGATTTGTACACTGTACCGGCTGGTACAGAGGAAAAGACCACCAACCAACAAGGGGCAGAATAATCCCCTGGTGGCATTTTGCAGGCAGAAGTAGTACACTTCTGCCTCCTTGCAACGACATCATTTACGAGCCGGAAGGGTGTTAGACCCGGGCTCCAACTCAACCCTCATCTGGAAACGTCAGCCCTCACCTTCTTCATATTACCAGCGACTGACTTTCCTTAAAGAGCACCCGGAGTTGTGCTTCTCAGAAGAACGGGACCAGATGACGTCATCGCAGTTGAATTCGTTTATTTTTGGATTTGTTTTAATCATAATCGTGTTTGCTGGGGCTTTGCTTAAACTTGCTCTTACAGGTCATACCAAATTATAATCATTGCAGTATCACCCTTATGTTATCTTTTAATAATGTGTGCTATTTGCTAAGGAGTTGGGTAATGTTGACAAACTATAAGGTTTAAAGCTCCTCTAGGGGTAACCCCGCCTAGAGCACCCTGATAGATAAGGTCTGAATTACCAAGAAAGTTTTGCTTGCTATTTTTATCATACTTGAGACACAGTGAAACATATTAGAATGTTCACTTTTTGTATCTCTTGCTATATTCGTCGCTATTTTGGTGACTTGTGGTTGCTGCTGTATCCCATGTATTCGTTCACTTGCCAATAGACTTATAACTACCACTATAGAGGGGAAGGCTCCCTCCCCTTTGGTAATGCCACTGCTGAACCCTCCCGATCCTGATATAGATGAAGACGATATCATCAGAATGTCAGAGATTGTGTGATCACCTTGTAGTGATCAAAAGGGGGCGTGAGGTTTTTCAATTTCTTTTTAGTCATGTATTGTTACTCAACTATTTGTGTGATCTCTTAAAAGAGATCAAAAGGGGGTATTGTGAGTGAGGATAGCTGTATAAGGTGATATCCTGTATAACTGACTTGCTCATTTCTGTGCTTGCACAGCAGCCTGATAAGGAAATATCTCTGAGAACAACATGTTGTAAAACTAGGACCCACCTACAACGGTCTTCTGAAAGTAACGCCTTATACCAGTACACACACCCACACACATAGAGGAAGAGATAAGATATTGACGCACACACATCTCATAAGGCGGAGACTGAACTCAAGTCTATATAACATCACACCCCTAGACAAAGACAGAGCTTTTCCGTACTTTGTGCTGTTCGCATGCATTGTACTGAACTGCTCTCCGCACTTTGCAAACTGCGTAAATAAAACTGTGATGATTCTTATATCGTCTCCTCTGTCTTCCTCCTTCACTGCATCAACGGACTCGGAAAGAGGTACAGGTTAACCTCAACAATTTAAACCCATTTTTTCATTCAACATTGCAGTTACTCTAACAACTACTCGGTTGCATATTAGAAAGTAATAATTATAAGTTATCCTTGCTTCTTGCTTGTCATGGCTTTGTTAGCGCTCCTTTCTGTGTGGAGTTTGCATGTTCTCCCTGTGCATGCATGGGTTCTCTCCAGGTACTCCAGCATCTTCTGTTGTACCTAGGAGTGAGTGTGAGTTGGACAGGCTCCAGCCCCCCTGTGACCCTGAATTGGATTAAGCGGGTATAGATAATATCTTTAAAAATGTCTTCTTTTATTTTCTGACTTATTTGGCAGTGTGATTGTCCAGCTGCAGATGCAAGCAACAAGCAATTGGTGCATTGAAGCAGCACCTAGTTCCCAATGCAAAACAGTCAAAGCGGGCCATTCTGTCCCTATGCGTCATAACCTTCAACTTGTAGTTTAATCTTCTTTCAATTTTGCCATGCAGTCAGAGCCATATCTATAATCATCGTAACCAAACGCAGGAACCATTTTTACCTTTAAGTCCTTAATTTATTCTTAACTAAATTTAAGTGAGAAGTTTAACATTGAGAAAGGTCTCAATAAAGTAACCAAGTCTTCAACTCCATGATGTCATGTTCTTGATCTAATTTATACACAATACTGTGGAGTTGATTACTGACTGCTTTGAATTGCTACCATAAACCCTTGAGGTGCCCTGTTAATGAAAGACTTTCATCATCTAAGAATTAAAAAAAAAAGTCATTCACTAGTGGCCAGATCAACTGATCTGGTAGAAATGTAATCAATGCTGTGCTATGCTTACTTGCATATAGTGTGGTGGTTGAACCTTGTATCAAACTCAGCAGTCTTAAAGCTTCAGTAAACAACCATCACCCCCTCCAACACAACTCTTACAGTTTGTCTGGTTTAACATCCACATGCACCTGCCATTCAAAAAAGTCACAGTTAATTAGTCAAGGTGCATTACACACTGTCATCATGACCTGAGATTCACACCCCTCAGTGCCTCTGTTGTGCAGGAGGGGAAGGATGTAATCCCCTCAGAATGATGACAGTTCATGTTTCATTACAGAAATGGTGGATTGAATGATTCTTCCTCAATATCAGAGTGTATCATTGAGCACATTTACAATAATCTCATGCGGACCATCTGTGGTCAGCCACACTTCAGAAGAGTGCACCCAGAGACAAAAGCGTCAGATTATCGTCAGATGAAATAGCTGTACTGCAGTTCAACCAGAAACGAACAAAATTGTTCTGAACCACGACCGACATTCATATCGACACCTGCAGAATAAAGTAAAGGAACTAACTGTTCACTTGATCTCAGCTTCTGCCAAATCAAAATCACAGGTGTAAAAGAGGTGTAGTCATTACTAGCATGTCCAATTTACTAGCCATACACAAAAAAATTTGCTTTATTTCCAAAGCAGAGCAGCACATGACAGACAAGCACGTCAAGTATGGGTATAAAAAACTAAATTGTGTTCACATAAAGCACTTTCACTCTCTGCTGAATCGGAGTCCCATTGGTTTCAGCGAACGATGGTGGCTAACAATACCTAAAAAAAAAACAGCTATTGCTAATCCTGAGAATGTGATCAATGATATTGAGCAGAAAATTTAAGAGACATTCAATGAGTAAATATCATCATATAGCACAAATAACCTTAGTCGTGCTTGCCTTCAAAACACTGTACCTATGTTCAGCATGGCATCATAGATTTGTGTGCCACATTTAGCTTCTTTCTCAATACAAAAGGGCAAAGGTTCCTTTGGTTAAGAGCACATCCTCTGCCAGCATGGCAACTGGGAGAAAGAAGACTCTAGGAAAATTAGTCCGTCATCTATAATTAGAAACGATTCTTCTTAGCTGGACTGTTATCTCACCCACCTACTGTACTCTAACCGCAGGGAGCAGGCTGAATTTTAGCAGATGAGCTTTAAGGTCCTCTTGACTCTTGTCTCATGCAGGCAAACACAAGTACACCAGCACCACTCGCACACCCATATAAGAGCTTGGTGACAAAAATTGGTGTCACATTGAGTTATTAGAAAAGGTAGATTATTAGAAAATCCCTGGCCTTTTTAGTGATCTCCTGTGGTCTTAACGTTGAACAAGACTCATCTTACAAAGGCACGACTGTCTGAGCCGTCAGCCTTGGTTAAATGAAACATCAAGGCACCTCTCTGTCACCATCTGATTAAAAATGGATTAATCAAGTTTGGTAAGGGGCAGAACAGTATAGAGATTCAATTCATCACCCCAACCTATTTAAAATGTAATTACATCACAGGCGTTGATAGATTTGAACAAGGCACAAAGGTTTTTAGATGTTCCAAATTAGCAGAGGCCTAACACTGAAGCTACACTCACTCTGTTAGAGGCTGGTGACAGCAGTGACGTCTTCGCCTGGCCTGCTGCCTGACAGACTTAAAGGCTTAAAAAAATGACTTTCCAAAGAGCCATTTTACAAAGGTTGTATGTTTTAAAAACATCCATCATACTTTTAAGAATGATGTAAAATTGTACATATGAACAGTTCTATAGAAAAAAAAACAAATAAGCAAACAGGTTTAAAAATCTGATTAGATACATGGGAGAGCATTACAAATACTGTCTTCAGCTACTGAAATAAACTGAATTGTTTACAGTTTATTTCATAACATCTTGTGTACACCAGATGTGTAATGATCCATCCTCAGTACAAAAGACTAAACACCAGAGTAACTTCTATACTGTGAGTTACAATCTAATACAATGCAAACCTCTTCCCAGAGAAAAAAAATGGGTAGATATCCATTGTGGCTAATTTACCCTTTAAATGTGTCAACTACTTGGTATGCTGGACCAACACAGGTTGAAATTTTACTTACTGCTGTCAAAACTCACCACGGTCACTTGCTATCTCTGCATGGTTATTCTCACTGAAGGTTACTGAGGAAATACATTTTTTTTTTAAAATGAATTGCTCAATTAGTTCACTGGCTATGTGATTGCAGTGAAACGCTTCTTGAAAGAGAAATATGTGGGTTTCAGAGAATAAGGTTGTGCAGTCAAATATGTGACCTGCTGGGATAATTAACACTGGAAAAAGGAGAGAAACTGCCCTCATCACACACTTGTCTCCTGTAAGGAAGCCATTTAGTAATGTACCTGTACGTAGTTATGTTGCAAAGGACTCAAATAGCCTCTTACATGAGTGTTGGAATTTTATACTGTACAGATCCAAGTTTGAAATTGAAGAATTGATTTGAAAAAAAGAATGCAGCTGAGAGAGAGCAGAGGGCTTAAAGCAACCTTTCATGACATTTAAGAAATGGTTTGTTGTTTTTAAATTGGTATTTTCCCCCTGATAAATCCCAATGTTTTATTGAAACATTAATGTGCCTGTTCAGTGCACTGGTGTTGCTCAACAAAAGCTCCATCTACAGTACTAATGATGCCACCTAAAAATTAAACTATGTAGGCTAGTACATTTACTAAATGGGTTTTTCAGAAAAAAATAATGCAATGACAATTACCAACCCAGTCTCCCAGGCAGAACTTGAAATAATCACATTAATTTAATCTACTGGTTTATCTCCACAGACATGATTTTCAATTCACAATCAAATAACTCTGTAGAGAAACACGTTGTTACAGCCGTCTGTGAAATAGTCATACACTGACTGTTGCATCACTCTGATTAGGTAAAAAAGTTTGAATTTAGAGGTTGGAGGCTGGCGCAACACGGCTGCCAATTGGGAGAGCAAAGACTGAGCTCTGTTTTGACTAGTGGTGCCTTCAAGTATAATTTTAGCCACTAACTCAGCCTTACATGAACCAAGCAGTGGTTAGTTAAGGTAAGGTACAAGTTACATGGTATGGGTTGAATATTAAATAGTATTTGGTTGAGTTTTTTTGCATTACTAAGACAAGATGGTTATGTTTTGGTTATTAAAAACAATGTGGCTAAGGTGAAGAAAACAAGATTGTGCTACTTTTGCTACTACTTGATTTGTGCGTGTGTAGCACTTGACTTGCGTGTGCATACTATCTGATTTGTGCGTACTTCTTGATTTGTGCGTATGTAACTTGCTACGGTAATTAGGAATTCAAAAGGTCTCCTGAACACACATATATCGTTAAATACGCTCGCACAAATCGCCTGATACACACGCACAAAGCTATAGATCAGCACGAAGGGTTTTGAGACTATTTTCACGCCTCCGGGAAGCCTCACAGATTCCTCCATGCATGGTGCATTTAAGTACTGGTGGAAAGCTGGATCATCTGGTTTTTCATTTCAGTCGAGCGTTAGTTCCCTCGATACTTAGTTCCCTCAAATGCATGGTTTTCCTGTGAGAGTAGGCTGCAATTTTAGGTATATAGTGGGAGTGGAGCGTGTCCGATAATCACTGAATGCTGCTAGACAGAAGAATTTGAGGATCTGTTGGTCATATAGTAAAGATTTGACCACTAAAATTCTGTTTCTTTGGCAAATGCAGGATATTTTTAACAAATTAATACAAAACACATCTGCTCTAACCCCTTTAAAACTATATTTTTCTTCTTTTTATTTATTCATTCTTGGATAAACTTCAAGTCTATACAGTTGTAACCGATTGTGAGACACAGCTCTTTTTGCCTACAGCAGCATTCATATTGAGGTAGAGTTGTCTGATAATGTGAAGGGGAATAAGTTGACCATTGAAAAGAAGATAGGAACAAGGCTCAAAAGTCTATCACATAGATATCAGAACCCCCTCTCAGGTGTACAATAATCTGACTGTGTCTGAATGTGTTGGCTTTATGTCTGAGTGGGTATCCTGGTCACTGTTCCAAAAGAGTCCAACCAGAAATCTGACTATGTCGAATCAAAAAACATTTATGTAAAATTTTCAGCACCATACAAGCCTGAACTATCTGCAATCACCGGCATGTACAGTAACAGTGGGTGATCTGATTATATGTAATTTCTTCAGATCATGGCTGATGGTCCATTTTCAGAGAATTATCTTCAAACTTCCTGAGTTTATAATGCGCCCTCTCACTTTAAGGTATGTAATCTTAGCAGTTTCTCATGGTGCCTGAGCAAAATGGACAATAAGGAATTATGTTGAAAGTTTACTGCCATGTCTTGACAAACACAGCCTATAAATAGGCACTCAAAATACAGTGAATCCCAGGGAAGTGAAAGATAAAGTTTAGAGATGACTACAAAAAACATTTGTTATTGTAAACTGGTTATATATTTATCTTATCTAGTTTGTGTCATTTTATAGATTTTACTTGAAAATGAGATACACTGTGGCTTGTGGTGATTCCATTGGTGACAGTTTCTTCTTCTGTTGCTTCAAGGTCAGCATTTATTTTGTAAAAACATTCAAGTGTAAGTGTTTATTGATAAAGCTGAATTCCCAGCCGAGCTGCTTTCATTCACCTATTCTTCTATTTGTATTGTCAGACAGCTAAACACGTCAGAAGTTGTGATTGAAAATATGCCCACTGAAATAACTGGTCAAAGTTTTCACAGTTGCATAAAGCATTTCCTGACTGTTGTTCTGCTCTATCGAAATCCTTATGTTATAAACACAGCATCGCAAAATCATTACTCAAGTAATTTAAAGACGTCTGAGCAGTGAATTTGATCGTATTCACATTTCCGATGATCTCCCACTGAGACATTTAGAAGCAGCGCAATGCCCTGAATGTTTTTTATCACAGTCCACAGTGTTAAGTGAGTAACAGTGAGTGATTTGATTGTATGGAGTTCCTTCAGATCATGGCCGATGATCCATTTTTCAAAACAGCAAGAGAATGCAGCATCAAACTTCATAAAACAGACTTAAAAAGAGAGTCATGGAGCAAAGGTATTTAGGTTTCCACCTCTATGAAAATTTCATAGAAAGGAAAGTGTTCATGGAAAAGAAGCGGCTCATGAGCCACAGCTCCTCATTTGTTCAACACAGTGGTTGTCATTCAGCTAGATATAATAACTTAGAAGGTCAGTCTCGAATACATGTCTGAGCAACTTAAGACCTTCTCATGGTTAGAAAGTGTAATATCAACTGAAAAAGCCAGTTCCCAGATCTGAAAGTGAGGTCATCGCTTATGAAGCTACAAAACATTATATTTAAGGATAATTTCATGATATACTGTATGTATTTCTGCTATTCCTTAACCTTGCACTGTTTTAAACTCACAGCTCTTTGTTGTTTTTAAAAAGATAAAGAAAAAAAACATACATTTATTAAAGCAAGTTCAGATATAACTGATATTTGATGAAAACTAACTTTGGGAAAACAGAGATGATTCTAAATAATCCTAGAATTAAGTTTACCTCTCATCACTGTGAATGTATGCGCTCAATACCTTCAGCAACGTTTTTTTATTATAAATTATTTTTGCTAATTATCAGACCTGCTTTAAGTCAAATTGTCCTGAACGAGACACACTGGGCCCGTGCCTGCAAATTATGATACCAGTTTGATGAAAAACCATTTTGTGTTTTAGATGTCAGTTTTCTCAGCATTGACAATGCACCTCATACTGTGTCTAACTCGGTAACCTCATTTGCATTAATCAATGCAGAACAGAGGAGCAGCAGGTGTGTCGCATCACTCTGCAGGGATGGTGGGTTAAATGTAAATGTGTAATGAAATGCGTTTCTGCGCACATGCATATGTAATACCCTACAGAATTTGTATGTGCTTAAAGAATTCCCATTTTGAACCTCTACCTTAATATCTGGATCATCGACTCGATGTAGAATTTAGACTTAATTCTCTGATCTGTTAAAGTAAAAATCATCTATTCATTTGCAACAGCTATCCAGTTGCTAAGATGCAGCATCACGATAACCAGGAGCCAAACTCCTCTGTTTGCTCATAGCCAAATGGGCCGAGCCTGCTGGCAGCCACACTGCAGACAGATAATATTCTTGTTATGTACACATTCTCACAGCGGGGAGATAAATGTGCACACGTGTTATAGTTGCTGTAATTATTCATTGGATATTTTTCCTTCTCTGTGAATATCGATTTGATATTTTTATGGGATTTTGTATTTTTATAAGAGCAGCCATGTATGCACACAGCATGACAAGTGAGGGCGAACACACAATGAGTCATCACCGTCTGCAAAGCCACACAAGCCGATGCCTCCCGACTTCTATCGACCAATTACTCACTGGGTCATCGCTGTGTGAGCAGGCCAACTGAGTTGTCAGCTGTGCCACTGAGCTGGCTGTGCGGTAGTCTGTGGCTGGGATCGAATTGGGATGAGAGACGGGCGGGGGTTGGGGGGTTGAGGGGGAACCCTCTCCATTGTGTCAGGCTGACAGACCAAGGGACACTTCGGCGGCAAGGCGGAGAACATCAACACTCCAGCCCTTGCTCTGCAGCAGCTACAGGTCATTTCCAGGACCTTGAGAAAATAAGGAAGTCAGACTCCATTTGTTTTCTGTCTCTGTTCTCTGGGGAATCAAAGGGGAAGACATTTCCAGCCGTCCTGCCTGACTGGGTCTGACTCACTTAAGAGATCCGTTTTCGCCTCACTCCCTCTGAGCTTTGTTCACACATCCAGTAGACATGGCATGTGGGACAGTTGCGGTTTGGCCAGAACATCAGCAGGAGAAGTAGGAAAGTGGAAGAGACAGTGCTGGTTGGCAGGAACACATCTGTGAGGACAAACAGCTCTGTTGTAAAGGGAGCTTTTCAAAAGGCTGGAGACCCAGTGCTGCCTTCTTTCTAATTCAGAGGGCAAGAAAATTTGTGATACAAGTGTCTGCATGTACATCTTTACTATCATAGATTTACTCAAGTCTTAAATTGGGAGGATTTGTCTTGCAGTATTGGAAAAGTTAGAAACTTAGAGTACTGAAATTATTTTCTAGTTGTAAAAGGTTTAGTAAAATTCTACTATATTTCCGCAAAACTTATTTGCAAAAAAAAAGATCGAAAGAAAAAGGAAAAAAAAAACCCCGAAGCATTCACACTGACAACACACATTTAACCAACTGAATCCTTTTTAATACAGGAGAGAAAACAGTATTTACTTTATGGAATCATCTAATCTAGTTTGCAATTGTTGGTGAAAATGAAAAGAACAACAATTGGTAATAATTGTCTGTCAGCTGTGTAGAGTTCTACTTCAAATTCTAAGAAGCCCCTGCTCCCACAGTACAGTATTAGATGCTACAGCATTGCTACACAACCTCTGATATTTCGTCATGCTGAAGTACTCTTAAAGAGTTACTTTTCTTTGTAGATCACGTTAAGTAACTACTTATTTCTCTTATGTCAGTAACATTGCAATGTAACAAGTTATCTTCAAAAATCATTAGTCATGTGGGGGTTCAAGGGTTTCAAGGTTGCCATGGGTAATCATGCCTGTGTGCATGATCTCTTCCTACATTCAGGCATTGAAGAGTAGACTAATGATTGATATAAATTGACAGACTCTACAGATGCTATAACAAGGTCTGATCTGTACTGACAACCCTCTGCTCTGAACATGGCAGCATGCGCAGCGACCAGCTGGTGACACCTTTCTGTAAGTGCACTCTCTTGTGTATCAGTACCAAAAAAGGAGAGGTGGTGTTACATCGAAATTCATGTACATCCTTCAGTATTAAAATAAGCACAGACTTAAATAACCATGACATGATCAAACTGGCTTGCATTACTAAGTTTGAGTTGCTTCGGTGTGCTGCTCAAATCACATCAGCTTGTATGACAGTTGAAATTTAACGTGTGTGTGCTAGTTAGCTTATTATAACAGCTTTTCTTAACACTGTATGTATCAGACGAGACATGTTTGGAATCTATTCAATTTGCAAAATATAGGGACATTGGCCAAAATCTTCTGCATGTTTTGTCTGCCTGATTGTATCATTGTGGTGTATCATTAGGTTTTCAAGGTGATGTTGAATTCTCTTAACTTCATGTATGATTAAAAAAAAAAAGCTGACTCATATGTGATAGGTGTGTCATGTATTTAACAAAAAGTTGATATTTTGAAAAAAAACAGCAAATATCTGTTTTCATCAGTATGACTTCTGACATGTTTCCTTCTATCTATCTATCTATATATCTATCTATTATATTTTTATTGAAATTTGAAAGTCATATTTTGCTATCTGCAATTTGGTTGACTTGAACAAGCCTCTGCTGAGTCTAACAAATCTTCCTGAATTCAAACCTGTAATCTGAATTCTGCCTCAGTGGAAGAAAAATAACTCACACAAAGTCTTTCTTTATTTGGGTTGTTTTGCTGTGTAAGCAGCTGTTACCAATTCTGAAATAACAATTTTCCAATATGGTTTTGCACTAATATATCAAGCTCTCTACCATCTGAAGTGCCTAGTTACTATCATATTATTATTTATTACCCTTATTTGTAGAACCATCAATGGGCACATCCTTTCACTGAAAAGTCAAGTCAAACAGTCAAGAGTTCCTGTCATAGGCCAAACAAAGCCAATAGGAGGTCCAAAAGTGGAGTTTCCTCTAAGACCTTTTGAATGAAAATATGTTTTTATTAATCATCACTGAAATTTGTAAAATTTTGTACAAATGAAAGGAGACTAAATGAATGAATGTGTGTCAAGCAAAAGGAAGACCGTTCAACTGACATCATGTCACATACTCTCAAAAGAGTTGTGCTATAGTTGAACTAAAGTACTTTTCCATGTGACTCTCATTTGGTGTTCTGGTTTGGTGATTGCAGTGGATTCAGTCAACCTGAAAATTTAACTTTGTCCTCTTGAATAAAGTTTGTTAATTTCCTTGTAACCAAAGGAGGGATTCATTGAAGTAGTTCTTTTTGGCTGTGCGATACTTCCACTATGTTTTCCAAAGGTCGCAGTTTTGTCCTTGGCCAAAGCTCATGGAAGATGTGGAGATATGTAAAAGAGAAAATGTCAAAATATTTTTTCACAGTCTTTAGTACATCTACAACTCCACTGAAATATTTCAGCAGTCACGGCATTGCATATAACCTGAGGGTGACCACACTACTGCTTACTGTGTTACAACTAGGGATTTTACTCGAGGGTGAAATTTGGGTGAGATATTTTACTGAACACCTTTGTGAGGTATCAATATTAGCTGCAAATATTTCCGTTTTATTAGCTGGCAATTATACCAGGAATATAAAGAACACATAACTATGGCATTTAAGCAAATACAAGTTCAGTTCCAGGGTCCTCAAGTCCTGCGCAGACCGACTCTGTGGGATTGTGGAGCACGTCTTTAACCTAAGCTTGAAGCTGGGGAGAGTTTCACAACTGTGGAAAACATCCTGCGTTGTGCCGGTGCCAAAGACACCGCACCCAAAGGACCTCAACAGCTACAGGCCAGTGGTACTGACATCGCACCTGATGAAGACACTGGAACGGCTGGTCCTCGTCCATCTCCGCTCCCTGGTGGGACCATCGATGGATCCGTTACAGTTTGCCTACCAGCCCAACATCGGGGTGGATGACGCCGTCGTCTTCCTCCTGCACAGAGCTCTCTCCCACCTTGAGAGGCCTGGAAGCACTGTGAGAGACACGTTCTTTGACTTCTCCAGTGCTTTCAACACCATCCAGCCTCTGCTTCTGAGGGACAAGCTGGAGCTGTCAGGCATGGACCACCACCTCACATCGTGGATTACGGACTGCCTCACCAACCGCCCACAGTATGTGAAGACTGAGGACTGTGTTACGGACATGGTAGTCTGCAGTACAGGGGCTCCACAGGGAACAGTCTTGGCTCTTTTCCTGTTCACCCTGTACACTGCAGACTTCAGGCACATTTCTGAACAGTTCTCTGACGACTCTGCCATCGTCGGCATCAACGACGATGACAGGAAATACTGAGAACTGATCAAGGATTTTGTGGACTGGTGTCAGTGGACCCGCCTCCAGATCAACTCAGGGAAAACAAAGGAGCTGGTAGTGGATTTCTGCAGGTGCAATCACGCCCTCCCAACCCCGGTGAACATCCAGGGAATGAACATAGAGAGAGTGGACTCTTACAAGTACCTGGGTGTTCACCTGAACAAAAAACTTTACTGGACTCATAACACCCATGCACTTTACAGGAAAGGTCAGAGCAGACTCTACCTGCTGCAGAAACTCAGGTCCTTTGGAGTGCAAGGAGCGCTCCTCAGGACCTTCTTTGACACAGTTGTGGCATCAGCCAGTGGTCTGCTGGAGCAGCAGCATCTCCACAACTGACAGGAAGAGACTTGACAAACTGATCAAGACGGCCAACTCTGTCTTGCGTTCCCCCCTGGACTCAGTGCAGTGGGAGAAAGGAGGATGATCACAAAGCTATCATCAATGATGGCCAATATCTCCCACCCCATGCAGGACACCATCAGTGCACTGAGCAGCTCCTTCAGTGACAGACTCCTTCACCCCAAGTGTGTGAAGGAGAGATATTGCAGGTCCTTCCTTCCTGCTGCTGTCAGACTGTTTAACAATCAGGTCTGACCCCTCCCCAGTGGACCACTGTACATAATGTTTATAATAATAATATAATAACAATGTGCAATTTTATCTTTACGAGCCCATGTACAACTGCTGATACTGGTGGTAATACCTGCTATGTCTCTGTTTCCTGTTTTTGTGCTTGCTGCTGTAACGTGAATTTTCCCATTGCAGTACAATAAAGGAAATCTAATCTAATCTAATCTAATCTAATCTAACCACATGACTACAGTAAGTCTCCTGTCTCCTGACAAGTGAAGCATAATCTTTGTTTTATTCATTCTTTTGTGTGTGAAGAGCAATAAAGGTACATCAAAAAATGGAGGGCCCTCTAAGAGAAGAATTTTGCTGGTTAAAAACAAAAACAGTGACCTTGTTTACTCTGAACTGTCTTCAGTGGTGAGGTATTGGACACACAATACTCCAACGCATTCCCCTGCAATTAGCCCGGTGTTCATAGAGGTGCAACAAACAGCCCAAGTTAGGCAAAAAGTTTTAACAATTATTTGATCAGGTGTCTTTTTTTGTAATACATGTTGCCTCTTCCTTTTGCAAAATTGTCTGATTTTTACTGTTTCATCTTTGCACAACAGGCCTATCTGTACAGTTTGCAGTCAGAATGTACAGAAACTACAAACAGCAAACGAGAATAATTAACATTAAATAGAATGTCCTTTTCAGCCAAGGATCAATGATTCAGCAGCAGAGTTTCCTCAATTTCAAATGGAATGAGGAGAAAAATAGAAATTAGAGCTTTGCAGTTGAAGCAATCATGACATTTTTCATTCTGGGGTGACACAAGTTCACACGAGATATCTGAAATGAGTGCCTAATGGAAGCTTGTCACAGTGTGTTCAGATAGCACTTTTTCAGCAGTTAAGATGCACATTACATGCTTCCCTGTCAAAGGAGCGACACCAAAATGAAAGACTGTAGAATGATTGCTTGTCCTTTCATGTGCTATCTGGCAAATTAAAGAGATCATGAACTCTGCTTCAGATTTACAGTCATTGTACAAATTATTTCAGCAATGCTGCTTTCGTTTGGAGCGGAAGGTTAGATTTATGTTTATAGCTATGGTGGTTTTGTAATGTAACAGTGTTATAACTGTTAATAACTTGTTTAGCTTGTTGGTTGACTGTAGCAGAGGCTGAATCTTTTCTGCAGCAACCATGGTTCAATACCAGTTTGGGTACTTTGTTGGATGTTATCCCCACTCCCTTTCTCCTTTCAGTCCGAAATAATCTACTACTTTTTCACTCATATACAGTATAAAAAAAGACTGAAACATACACTATCTCCTTTATGCCCTTGACACAACAAACAAAATACATAGTGTCACAGGTTAAGAAGAGACATTGTTCCTATACTATCAGTACTAATGATGCTTTGGGCAGCTTTGATCACCTGCTGCAGAACCTTACTGTTTCTGGGTCATACTAATCCCATGCCAGTTAATGTTTCCAGGTGGGATGTTCTCTGTTGCTCCTCTGTAGAAGTTGAAAATAACTTGGCTCAGAAGTGTAGCTTGTGTAAGTTTTCTTAGGAAGTAAAGTTGTTCCTGAGCTTTCTTAACTATGGTATAAAAGTAGAATGACCATGACAGGTTTTCTGTGGTATTGATTCCCAGAAACTGAAAACTCTCCACCTGCTCCAGCGCAGCTACACTGATGTAGACAGAGGTGAGTAACTTTCTTGTATTTTTCTAAAATCAATGATTAGCCACTTGGTTTTGTAGACATTGAAAAATGAGTTTTTCTCTGTGCACCACACTGCAAGGTTGTTGGCATCCTCACGATATGAAGCGTCATCATAGTTTGTGTTCTGACACATGATGGTGTATTGAGTAATATTTACAGTACATTGTTCCCTGGCTGTGGAGCTTCTGATTATTTATTTCAGGTCACAATGGTATCAACAGCAACTGTATCCTATTAAAGGGGAACTCCGGTATTTTTAAACCTAGACCTTATTTCTGGCATGAAATATGTTTATCTACTCACAGAGAACAGTTTGGCGAAAGTCGGCGTCCTTTGGAAGCTATTTAGATAACTCGCGATCCATATAACGGAGTGAACGGGGCAAAAACGATGCAGCCTCTAAATAAGGCATCATCTGTCTTTATTTCACCAATACTTTAAGACGAATGAATGAACGAATGTGTACTATAGCTCTGTGAGCTCATAGGTGCTGTTATGTGGCTACTTGCAGCTATAGGAGAGCTAACGAGGGATTTCTACACAGGCACGACTTCATTCACACGCCCCCCTGGAGCACAGTTTATTTACTTCTTGCTCTGTGACAATCTGAGACGAAGTTTGTTACTGCTAGTTTTGTGCAACATGGCAGGATGTTCATCAAATTTTGACAATGTGAACGACGACTTTGAGTAAGATGGACGTTCTTACCGGAGCCGTGCTGCAGCCATGCATGTCGATGAAGTCGTGTGTAAAAATCCCTCCGTTAGCTCTCCTATAGCTGCAAGTAGCCACATAACAGTAGCTATGTGCTAACAGAACAATGGCACGCGTTCGTTCATTCATTTGTCTTAAGGTATTGGTGAAATAAAGACAGATAATGCCTTATTTAGAGGCTGCATTATCCCTGCCCCGTTCACTCCGTTATATGGATATAGCTGCCGAAGGACGCCGACTTTCGCCAAACAGTTCTCGGTGAGTAGATAAACGTATTTCATGCCAGAAATAAGATCTAGGTTTAAAAATACCGGAGTTCCCCTTTAAGGATATCACTTTCAGATACTGTTGATCTGCTGTAGACAGTTTTTAAGCCTAATAATTCCTCTTTTATCCTCTGCTTGTCCAGTTTCCTCAAATTTACTTAAAGTTTTTACTTTACACATTGTGCAACATGCTGATTTATGCCATGATTTCTGCTTATACCTCTTTGCGAATCACCTTTTTCTATATGGCATGGCTATGGTAAGGATTAGACATCTAGAATACAGTGCTGAGAAACACATAGTTATAGTAAAAGTACAGTAAATGTGAAATTTGAAAAAGTTAGTGCATCCTTAAGCTTTATTAAGCAAATCTACAAACTGTGGCAAAATCGTTATTTCTTAATCTATCTATTTCCTATATCTATTTTTTATCTATCTTGAAATAACAGGTTTAAGATATCCTACCAATTTCCACAAAGACAATTGTATTTTAAGAATAGATCTAAATCCAAAGCACCTTAATCATAAATCCAGTTTTGTGTTAAAAACATGCTGTCCTCATTTACACTGCAGAGGCCATCCACGAGAGATGCTTGTTCAGCAAGTAGACGAAGCAGCAATTGGAGTGTGACATGCAGACAAGCAGACAAGGTGTAATCCATAGATAAACACTGACAAGAAGCAGGCAAACAGGAAGCCTGCAGTAGTAAAAGATGGCTGTACACACTGCTGGCCAGCAAAGTCAAACAAAGCAGCTTGAGGCTGCCAACACAGCTCCATTTACATTACATTTTACTTTGACTATTTGATTGACATTGATGGGCTCTGTCAAGGATAGTATACTAACTCACTCTGTGAGTAGCTGGGCCATGTTTTACAGCAACAAACATGTAATATGCATTGTTATACAGGAATTATCGCTTGCCTACCTACAAGTCAAAGAAAAAAAAAGAAAAGAAGATGAATGACATACAAATTTGTACAGATGTGTTGATCTTTAAACTTTTCAGTATCACTTAATGTCTAGCTATCAAGAAGAGGGTTTAAGATCTTTTTTTTGGGGACTCTAAAACAAGAATGTCTCTTTCCCAAGACGGCAGCCATTTTCATTCTGCACTAGCTGTGACTCTGACTGGATAAGCTAATCAGTTCTCGCCTCAGGGATTACATTCCTTATCATATCTCTGCCACCAGTCAGGTTAAGCATGCTGCCACATTGCAACTCTTTTTAATAAAGCTCCATTTTAAATCAAGATTTGGGTAAAGCCGCCCACTGTGTTAATTGGTTTCTATTATATTAGGAGGTATTGTATGGCAGCCAAGTCAGTAGGACTGGCTTGGAAAGAAGTGCATGCTGCACTGCTGACTCACAACTCCAATTTGCTCCATCATTGCAAAGCGCTTGGTAACTACTCTAATGCAAGCCTGATAAGTGTGAGGAGAATACAAGGGGCTTAGCTTTTTGTGAATGTCATTACTTGGGTCAGGCTGAGATTGCGTAAATGGATGTTATCAGCTTTGCTGTTAATATCAAACCCATTGGATTGCGCTACTAACGGATGCCATTTGTCTAAAGGCTGTAATGGTTGTGCTTTCTCCAAAAAGTTGCAAGACTGCACAACGGAGAATGCAGATTCAGAGGCAATGGGCTTCACAATACATGATTTAAACATAAATCTTACCACAGGCGCGAAGATACATAGTATACAGTATACACAGCTAATACAGGCATTAGGGCCTGTAGTGACCTGGGACTCGCCTGCATTGACCACTTGCTTTAGTTAATCATATAACTGTCTTATTAAACAGTCACTCCACTTTGCTCTATTTTCATCATCCAAGAAAGCTTTTCCTAAAAAGAGACGTTTAGTTTGAGATAAGCTTTCTGACTCATCGTGTCACTTAATTGATAACGTTAATTTACTTAAAATATACAAATATATGAAGATACGTTTATACATATATATATATATATATATATATATATAGGAGAACATATAGGAGGAGAACTTTGTTAGAGGAAAGCCAAAATTCATAATGTGGTTAACTGGAGGTATGGTAGGGAAATAAAGCTTCTTCTGGTGTTTCAATGCCTATAGAATCAAAAATAATGAATATGGACAGCACCACCTTGCCAATGCAACCCTGTTTGGCTCTGTGACTAGTCTATAGTAAGGCCTTGCTTGTCTGTGTTCTTTGCGAAATACTGTCTGAAGCCAGAACAGGAAGAACTCAAATGATCAGACTATGTGCAAATTGCCCTGACTGAAAAAAGAGGAGATGCACAGTGTATTAAACATAAAGTTTAACAGTGACGTAGGCATACAGTCGCCGTTAAATTTGACTCATACGCTGTTGCAACAAAAGCATTCAGAACTGCGTGCCACTGAAATATTTCGATGTTGTTTTTATGTCACTGAGCTATGAAATTAACAGTTAACTTGACCATAATGGCAGCCATGCATTCCAATAAAAGCAGTAGCCAGTGTAGCTACAATTTCAATCTTTCTTTCTTTCTTTCATATACAGTATGGCAAGTTACATGTTTAAGAATGTGATTACAGCATTGCACAGCTACATTGTGCAGTTTTGAATAAGCTGTACTTAAGACATTTTGTGTGATTGTGCAGTTCCTTTTGAAATTTGAGGTAAGAACAATAATGTGAATATTATGAAGCTCCTACTCAAATTAGGAAACCTTTCATCAAATGCGAGTCAGTTACACAAGAAGAATGGCAACATTAAGCAAAAAATATCACAATGGATATATACAATTTCTGAAATGAACGCCCTGCTCTGGCGCCACCCATTAAATGACACCCTCACCTCCTTTTGTCAGACCTGTCAGTGTCCCTGGGAAGAATGCTTTTTTAGCCTACAGCAGAAATCCAAACTGTATCTGTAAAAGCATTTACAGGACTAGTAAATGACATTGATTATCTCATTGTAAAATATCACAATGGAAATAATTCATTTCTGTCCTGCACAGAATTCTCTGCTATGATAAAACTATACTTTACATTTAATTTTACAATTATTTGCTCTTTGGCTCTCCCTCCAGTTGAGGATGTAACACCTTTGTCGTAAAAACAAACTTCAACCCGAGTCCTCCACATGCTCAGCCACATACCTTAATTTGGTGTCACACTTTAGAAGTGGACCGGAAATTTAAAGCGCCAATGCTTTGCTATGTTACAGGACCTAATAAGAATAAAATTGCATATCTTATATACTATGATAAATGTGATGAACAAAATCGCTCATAAAAACACTAAACAAACAAAAAATCTAAAATGTACGACAATGTATATGTTTCTTTTTCTGATTCACATTTTTGTGGGATCTGAATGTGGTGTTTGTGTGAAATCAATACATGTGCAGTGTACAGGGTCTCACACTGTATATATTACAGTGCCATGTATTGAAAGTTAACAGAGAACCTCTTCAAGGGCTGCAAACTTCCAAGATTTCGGTGTGAAATTTGCAAAGAGTGACAAAACTGTTTTCCATGAGAATAAGTTTTTTGCAAGCAAGTCTAAAATGGAACTGAGGTGGCAAACAGACAAGGTTATAACTGATGTTTCAATCTCTGATGCATAATAAAACACAGATGAACACACTGCGGCTGTAACATTGTGTATTTCCCGTTAGTCACAATTCAGAGCGCTAAAGTAAATGCTTGGATTATATAAACAAGTTTCATTAGTTCAATTACAGGAATCAACCACAGCTTCAATCTCCCCTGATTTAAACCCTACATGGAGCAGAGGTGGAAATGATCGTGATCATCATTAGATTTAGTGTTTTCTCTTTTTTCACTTGGGTCCCTTTGCTGCATCGGCCACCACATTTTTTTTGTTTATTTTTCTCCTTTTCCCCCCAGCTTTATTTGTAATGGTGAAAGTGACTTTTTTCTTCCTTTTTTTTCTTTATTTATAATGGAGAAAGTGTGATATGAAACCAAACTGTTATCTCAGCTCCTGGGTGCTCAAGGGCAGTTTCAGGCCTGGGATTGTGCATTAAAAAGGTTGGTGTACTTCGAAATGAGTCAGATGCACTGAGTTTAAAGGTTCACAAACATTTCTTGTGTCGCTTTGAATTAAAGAAGAGGTCCTGCTTGAAACATAAATAGAAGTCAGTATTTGGAAAGAAGTAAAATCAACGTTTGCAAAAAGAGAATTTTTTTTTTATAAAATTCTGATCAGTGTTCAGAATCTTATCAATAATAGATGGAGGAAATGTACAAGAGGAGACATTTCAAATGACATAAAGATGTAGTTCTGTAGAGGCTCTGTGACTTTGAAAAACCAAACCAAACAAGTTGTTAGCTGATTTTAGGATTTTTTTTCAAGTCACAGCATTTCCATCAGTTTTTTTTTTTTGTGAAAAGGTGTTTTTGGTCTGCATCAAAAATATGTTTGACCAGATACCACCTCTGATTTGTCTGTCCAGAGCACATTATTCTAAAAGGCTTTCTCTTAGATTATATGTGCAATGGTAAGCTAGAGTTTTGTTCCCTTTTGACATTTTTTTTTCACTTGACCCACGCAGGTCAAATTTATTGACATTGCATCTGATATAATAAACATGCACTTTGATGCCAACAGCCACAATTTACCAAAACTACTTGTGATTACATGTAAGGCTCTCAGAAATCATCTCTTTTGCTCTTTCATTGGAACAGATAATCCTGGACAAACTGTTGGGAATCTATCCACCTAGTTTTTTCACTAAAATGATTTATAACAAATAATTTAACAACCCTTGCCAGGCTCATAGACCCATGAGACCTTTCTCCCAAGTACTGCAGAGAGCTCTAGAGATCTTGGCATGATAGTGGCACTTTCTTGGATAGTAAAGACAACAGCAGACATTGGATGCCAAATAATTAAGTAAGACAGCTTCCACATGTTACTTTCAGAGGAGGTTATATTCCCTGGCACCTTATCTGAAATTCCTGACTCTAATTTTAGGTGGGGGTACTCTATCGCTGTAACTGATCTGTTTATTTAATCAATTAGGAGAAAAACTACAAAGTTAAGATTTTATTCAACATTTGCTTTTAGTGTATTCGCCTTCATTAAAGATAGATATTGTTTCTAAGAAAAAGCAAATTTTTGCTTGATCAAATATGTCTTTTTCAATAGGTCACTGTTTTACATGGGGGCATCTGTAACACTGCACCATTTTTGCAAAGAAAAAGCATTGAGGCTCTGCTAAACCTTATCTTGGTGCCGAAGCACTGCTCGTGGGGATAAGCTGCCAGGAGACGAGAAGATGACAACTAATAGAGTTTCTTACAGGGATGTCCTTGGTTATATTTTTATGACTGTAGGTCAGGACAAGTGGATGTTGAGATAGTATTGTTATACTTATGATAAAAGAGTTATGAGCAGGGACATTTTGGCCATAAAGCTGCACTGAATTATATGTTTTTAGACCAAAAGTGATAAAAATGACTTCTTAACTAAAGGTTAGCTAAACCATTTTAAAGTGCTTTTTCTATCATAAAGGATCATAAAGGACACAGCCTAGAAATGATATATTTTCAATGGCAGCAGGCATCTGTTTTCAGCTAAATACCTCAAATGAACCTATTGTATATTTCTTACCCAACACTAAACAAAAAACAGTTAACCAGCTAGCTAGTGGATGCTGTCCCACATTTATTTGCCTAAAATGTTAAATTTTTCTTTTCATGGCTTAGAGCAAAAGTGAATTTTGGATTTCAGTTGCTATTTTTAAGTGTGGTCGGTAGTGTAAGCTTTTTGTCACGTTTTGAGTTTTGTCATGTTTTCAGGTCCTTGGTTCATTTCTGTCATGTTTTTTCCCCTGTCACGTTAAGTTTCACTCAAGTCACCTGTTTCTGTTCCACAGTTTTCCACATTTGTCAGGTCAGGTTTTGCCTCACAGTCTTGGTTTTGTTCACCGTTAAGTATTTTTGATATCTGACTCAGCCGCGTCCTTTGTTCTTTAATAGTTAATAGTTAAACTATGAAAGTGAGGAAACTATTTTGGCTTGTGTTAAAACAGAAAACCACCAAAAGCTTTTGCATTAAAATATCCTTTCACTGGATTACTAACTGACAAGTCCCATCCTCTTGGAAAACTACACAAAAGTTGTTGGACACACAAACCTGCTGAAATACATTAGTTTGAAGGTTGTTCTGTGTGTCACGAATAAGAAGTTTCTATTTTCATCTACACATATGCAAAGACATACAACAATTTCTGTCCTTTTTAATAGTGTGAAACTTTTTTTTCATAGTACACTAGTTTTGAAGCTTTGAAGCTAGTTTTGTCATTTTGGGGGGCCTTTTTTGTCTTTTTTGAAAAAATGTGTCAAAAAAATAAATGAATTGACTGAAAAATTACACCAAGCAGACACATGGATTTAACTTGTCATGCAGTAGCTCACCCTGAAGCATACCCTTGAGACTTTAAATGATTAACTGAAAATGACGCCATGAACCATAAGAAAAATGTCAAATCTGCTACCTTTTTCTTCTATACAATCACACTTCTTTTGTCAACAATAGAAGTTTTCCCCACAGGAGGTTAAGTTTAATGTATTTCTGCACGAACATAACTCAGATCCTGGGGCTATATTCACCTTTTATGGAGTCTATGAGCACTCCTACATTGCCAGGCAACTGATACGTGGGCAAAGTCTATTCTTCAAAGCAAAAAGAACTAAGAAAAATTTCCTCTGTTAACCTATAGGTTTTTTTCTTAACCTTCTTAACTAATAACAAAAAATTGGGGCTCCTGGTGAAAACATTGTGAATCCCAGGTGCACAATAATATTTCTTTAAATTGCCCCCAGGGATTTTGTGATCCTTTATTCAATATCCACCAATTGCTTTCTAGGAACCAAGAGGATGGCGACTAAAAGGGAAACATTGAATTATTAATATATAGTACACTGAAATTTATAAAAATTGTAATTGATCGCTTTTTCCATTTACGTGGGGAATTTTTCCAGAGCCATATAACCGTCTGATTGCAAACATGTCGGAAAGGTGATTCATGAAAAAAGGCCATCTGCCCCTCCAGCACTTAAGTCAGACGGTATATTATTGTTATTTCTGAAATCAGTGCTAAAAATTACAGATTCCTGACAGACGCAATGTGTGAATTTTCCACCTCCCCCTCATTTAAAATCGTGAGCTCTTGATGACAGTTCTGACAGCTGCCATGTCCACAGAAAATTCACAAATCAGCAGGGCACATCAAAGAGGATTTTAACCAAGCTAGAGGTTCCTGGTGCTGTGTCTCACCAAATCAATCTAACTAAGTACAGTCATTAAAGTACAGTACAGTAAATGTGCCCATTTTCACAAGCTGACACAATTTCCTGATGTCTACATGAAATGCTTCAGAGAATGAGGACCACAACTTCTCAACCATGAACTTGAGCCTCTGTTCATAACGGACAGTCGTAGAGGGTGGAGTAAGCAACTTCACTCTACAGGACATATTTCCTGCATGAGGAAGTATGCAGCAGTATATCTTCAGAGCTCATACTAGCACACACCAAACTGATAGAGAAATATTCGACAGGCAGTGTTCTTCTTAAATATTTATATTTCCTTTATCTGCAGTTCAGTTGGTGGCAGACCCCTTAACACCTAACCCCTGGTTAAAACACTACAGAGCAGACAGAACTCTGAAATAACCCAATGTTTAGCCAGCTGTTCAAAATCACATCAATATGTCCACAGCCACGTTTGCAAGAGCAACACTGTTGTTGTGAACTTAACAGTTGCAACATAAAGGCATTCCCCCCTAATATTTTTGATATGGAGTCGAAACCAAACTTGAAACTCTTTAGCATCTTGTTTGGCTCTCCAAACTGGGAAAGCCAGACAAGTGTTGGTAAAGTTTTTTTTTTTCCAAAGAAAGCAATTCAATCAGTGACTCTAAAGGGACTGCTCTTCACATGCACCAACTTGCACATCTGCACAGAAGAGGAGTAGCACATGGTAAGGATGCCAAAGTGCTAAAATATTTTTACATTACATATTGTATTACTAACATTAAAGGTTTCCTGTAATATACATAATATACATTACTAAGGTAAAGTCTCTGTCTTAACAGTTCCCTGTAATTTTGAACAACGGTGACATTAATGTTACAATCAGGTTTCACAAATACAAGCTTTTAAGCTTTTCCTTGCCCTCCTTTGTACTGTCCAATACAAATGTGACAGCAGGTATAAGACGGTATACAGTAACATTTTATCGCAGTCCTTACTTTCTTGTATGTCATTGCTGTAAGATCACACTTGAAAAACTCTTATTAATTATGAATTATTATACCTAAAGTGATATGCTGTAAGACTATTCAACATTAACTTTGACAGACATTTTTAGCCACTTTCTTAGTTATTTGGAAAATAATTCCCTATTGTCACTGTAGTGACCCCAAAAAGACGGTGTTTGTTGCAAATGAATCAAGTGTACCAATGAACTTAATCTAGCCTTTAATGCCTAAACCTAACCAACAAATATTTTTTTCAATCAGTTTCATTCATTACATAATAGTTAATGATGCAAAAGAGGATTCCAGTGCAAAAAAACATCAGCACATGATGAGTTGGAAGTAAGAATATTTAGCTCTGAGGAAATCAACAACAGAAAGAAGAGTTTGAGCCGTTAAGACTGACTATCTAATGGGGCATTGGCAGTCTTTATACTTTAGATGCTGTCGTGAGGATGATGGGAGTATACTTTAGAATTTCTGTAGCAGGAAACTTTCACTGTATCGAAGAAGTGAGGAAAAAAGGATCCAGCACACTTTTATGCAGACACTTATAGGTCAGTGTCTCTGCCTACAATCTTTAAGATGAAATCCATTACAGAGATTAAATACTAAGGTAGGATAAAACTATGTTAGGACACTTAAAACCAACAGAGGAGGAGAGGAAGGGATGTGACATAGAAACAGAAATGACTTTGCTTTGGAAAGAGGGAGACAAACAGGGAGGGAAGGATGGTGTCTGGCAATGCCTGCATACACTCGGCTCCAATTAAAGTAATGCAGAATGGAGGAGAAGTGCGTTTGTGTGTGTGTTTGTGGGAGATCAGGTGGAAACGAGGTCACAATCTCCCCTTGTGATATTTACAATCCAGCATGAATGTCCTGTCTAAAGAAATGGGCGATGGCATAGGCCCAGAAAAAAAAAAAAAGAATCCTCCTCCTTTATTGGGGCTTGCTGACTTGACAAAATGAAAAAATCAGTGTCTGTCCCTTCCCAATGTCAGAGAGCAGCAGAGCCTGGATTCATCATTACCTAAGCAGAGTAGATAATAAGAAGCCTCACCTGCCCTTTCCCCATCTTCCAGATCATTATCATAATTCTGTATTAATCAGTGCCTCCTCTGCTTCTCAGCAGGAGAGATCTAAAAATGACCCAGAAAATTTAACTTTGCTTCCTCCTGCTCCCACAGAGGAAGATGTGAAGATTTAGGGATGGAGTAGGTGCTGAAATATCCCAAGGATTGTGATCTCACTCCTGCTTTAGAAAGGGAAGCTTTTGATGTGCTGGAGGAGTTGTGTTCTAATGAGGCTCGTTACACGGCGATCTGTCCCTGCCAGACTAGAGGTGGCATCACAGAGCTTCAGCCAGGCTGCTAAAACACTCCTGCTGTTCTCGGTTTGTTCAGCCAGGCTCTATCACAGCCAGCCCAGTGCTACACTTTGTGGCTTTACATCCACAGTGTCAATTATTCATTGGACCACTGCATCCTACAAACAGACAGGAGACGCACTCAGCTGATGTTATTGCTAAAAATCCTTAAACCTGTTTGCAGGTTGAAAAAAAAAAAAAGTTTTAAACTCTTCAAATTCTGCACTGCAATGAACCGTTACATTTAACACTATACTGTGCAGTCTAAATAATACAGTTAGGAGTTTTGATGTCTTACCCCAGAAACACTCGTAACTCAAAAGGTAATGAGCTGTAGCTTTCATCAATCGCACAGTTGAAAAAGCTGTACAGGATAGCACTTGGGCATTTTGAGGCGATATTAGTGTGCAAAAGCCGGTCCTTATGGTATTCAAAGTAACTTTCCTTAAAGGCCTATTTGTTTGTTGGTTTCGGGTTTTTTCATCTTTTTTCTGTGCTAATTATTTTAAATTGAGCCCTGGGTTTGAGCCGATTATATTAACATTTTTAATCCCTCCCAATCTTTCCTCTCAACCTTAAAGGAGACATCTTATTTCCCTATTCACAGGTTGACACAATTTACTGAAGTTTTACTGAAATGTTTGTCTTGTGTTTGGTTGGCATATATAGTATTGTGCAAAAGTATTGAACCAATCCTCATTTCCTTCCATTTTTATTCGAAGAAGTCACACTTTTTCATCTTTTAAAGTTTTCTTGAATGGTCTTGAACAGTTCAGAGTACTCCTTTGGACTTTGGTTTCTTTTCCCCTCATTTCAGTTCAGTTCATGTACCTGAATGTTTAATAAGATACTCAACACTGATCTATGAATCACTCAAGCATAAAAAGGCATCAGACTGAAGCCATGAACCAATGTTTTGTCTACACATAACAGACAACTTAGCAAAGACATTTTTTTTTTTAAATTGCATCTCGAGACACTTTGTTTCTGGCAGCCTGTCAGAAAAATGCAGAAATTAAATTATGACGGGTTTTTTTTTCCCCACCAAGAAGATGTTTCCCAAAGAGCTATTAGCTAAAAACTTTATATCTCAGTGCAGAAATTGAGAAAACTGGACAAGTGGAGGACAAAAGAAGAAGTGGCCAGTCTATAAACTATCAACAGCAGATGTACAGTATCTAAAAGGGATGTCCTTAAAAGATAGGAAAAATATCCAGCAAAGGCCTGACACAGGACCTGAGAAATGCGACTGGACCTTCAGTTGATCTGTTCTCAGAGGTCACATCAGAAATGGTCATCATGGAAGGGTGGCTGTCAAGAAGCCATTTTTAAAGGGACAAGGGGGGAAAAGACTGAGGCCAAATGCCAATGATACAAGAATTGGACTGAAAATCAGTGACTACAGAGATGAATCCTTCCCAGAGCCCAGACCTAAACATTACTGATGCATTGTTGAATTATCTTGCCAACATCCAAAGAGGAACTTTGGAATATCCTCCAATAGCCTGGAGAACTGTTCCTGAAGACTACTTGAAGAAATTTCATGACAGCTGGTCTTAGAGGATTCGGGCTGTGTTGAAAAATAAATGTGATCATATCATAATATTAACTTTCAAGCTTGTTGGAATTGTACAAACTTTGTTTTTGCTTTAAATAACGGACGGCCAGACTTCCGGCGACTCGGCCACCCCTCCAGGGCAGCAAGGCTGCTGGGTCCATTCTGGCAGAATCCTTCTGTCAAAGTCGATGGTGAGGTAGGACCCAGATGCAGTTCTTTTCAAAAATCAAAACGGTTTATAAAAAAACAAAACAAAAAAAACACAAAAACAGGGAGCAAGGCAAAAACATAAAGCGGATTCAAAAATACTTAAACTGTGAATTAAACGATAAACAAGACTATGAAAACTAGACCAGACTATGAATAAATAACTTGGAAACAAGTCTATGAGGCAGGAGACCAGACTTAACTTCGGTGGCAAGCATGAAGGGTTGTGAGGATTCTGCCATGAACATGAGTAAACCAGGAAACTAAATCCTGAGGAGGGAGTGATTACTGAATGAGTGCAGCTGATGATAATGAAGCAGGTGACATGAGTGAAGCTAATGGCAGGGGAGAAACATGACAAGAACATGACAGAAAACATAACAAATGACCTGAAAACATGGTTATCAAAACATAAACTGTGACATGAACTTCTCTTTATGTGGGCAGTGAGCTGGTTCTGTGAATTAACATTCCCCTGTAAACCTGAACTGCTCACTTAATGACATGTTTTTAGGCCCAACCAAGGTGACAGGGTTGTGTTATGTCATTTGAGTTTGTCTTTGAGTTTGTAGCAACTTCAGACACTCAAAAACACACTATGAAGCACAGAAAAGGTGATTTGTTTTTCATAATATATCTATTTAATGTCCGTCATTAAACCTATTTCTATCAAGTCACTCAAGGTGGTATATTTTAAATCAATCTCATAAATACATTATGATCCAAGGCTGAGTCAGTGTTTCAGACACATTGTGGACATCAGGTACTGTGCATCCGTAATGTCCTACATTTACTTAATTTGTCTGGCTATTCTCAATATCTCATAATGATGCATGTCTAAAATGTAAAATGTAAATGCTTCTTATCTCTTTATTTTAACTGAAAGAGCCATAATGACCACCTGATATTTGGCATCTGGTGTGCGAGACGGAGCGATTGCATTGCTGGAGAGCAGCCATTAACTGGAAAGTGATTATATCATTCAGAAAAGTGTATATTTCACTCAGTATATCATTTGTAATCACAGCGTAAATTATTGCTCCTACTTCTCTAGTGGATCTCACACTTATCTGTATGATCAATCTTTCTACTTTTCTACCCCCCTTCATAATCTCTTATAGAGGACAAGTAACTTTGCTTAGAAAAAACATGAACACATTTTTTCTATCGATGTCAAGGTGTGCTTTGGAGTTTCTATAATAATTAGGTCAATGTTTGAGTTGTCATCTTGCATTCAAGCATGTGGGTCACAGATTGGTTGGTTGGCCTTCTGCTTGTAATAACGTGCAAATCGATTTACCAAACAAACGCTTAGAAGACTTGATTTGAAAATGTTTTTTTAGAAATTAGTGAAGAGCAGTTCTCAAAGGAGACTGTGATGCAGTTACTAATTGTTATCTTTCACGACATGGTCAATATGTATAATATGACACAAACAGCTATTTATTTATGGCAGTAAAGTCATCATTGGGCATATCAATGCCATCTACACTGGCTTGTATTCTGTGCTGAGAACCAATTTCTACTGTTTTGTGACATAATCAGAGTTAAATATGGATAAAAGTTGGTGGTATGAAATTTATATAACGAGCAGATCTCAAAGCATGAAAAACCCTGCCACCTCTTGTTTCATTAACAAACAAAGTGGACTTCCAAAGAACTTTGAAACATTTCCATTTATTCGTCTCTATTTTAAAATTATATTATTGTCTGCTTCCTCCAAAGTCCATGGTGCAGTGTAGCACACAGGTTATGCTTGGAAATCAACAGTAAGATCATCAAAACTTTTCACCAGAGTATAAATCATAAATTTGATTTAGTTTTCAATTTTATTCAGTTATATATAGCAGCAATTAAGAACAAAAGTCATCTCAATGCAATTTAAAGATAGAATAAAGAAGTCCAATTGCAATCTATGTCATTTTACTTGTTTTCATAAAACTCCAATTTCTAAAATGTTGCCGAGCTAACCCTGGTAAAATATAAATAAGTTATTAGATTTCAAATATATTCAATTTCTATTGCCAATGTACAAACAAAAAACTGTACTAGAAATATGTTGTAGTGAACTATTTTTCATCATAACCCTTTCAATTGTACTTTAGTAAACTTTATTGGTCTTTAATAAAAGAAAATATACTTAAAGTTTTCTGCAATTACTAAAGTATATTTATTTAACTTTTTCTGAAACATATTTTTGGATATTTTAGAATTTAATTCTCAGAAATATTAGTGTAATAATGCAATGATCGATAGTTATTTTTCCGACTTCCTCTGTACATTTTTGGAAAGCCTACTCCCTCTGAATGATTTATACTTTTCAAAGCCATCAGATATCGAAATATTGAGCTAATCCTGGACCTTTGATATGTCTGCCTTTTACAGATTTGGAATTAGGCATTTTTAAAAAACTTTAAAGCATTAAAAAGATTGGATAAGCCTTTTTTTTAGCAGATTTGTTCATATGTGCAACGTTTTTTAATCATGACTTTTACAGTATATGTTCATTGATGCAAAATCCTTTATTTATTAGAACTCACTCATGAGTTTATGCAGTGAATGCAATTTATTCTTTATTCAGTTTAATTTGTATAGCGTCAAATCAATAATTGTCATTTCAAGGCACTTCAATAATATAGTCCAATTCAAGCCAATTAGAGTCCAATTCATTGTAATCATAATTCAATCAAATCCAATTAATTTAATTCAAAATTAGTCCAATTCATACAGAGACAGCCAATTCAAAAACCATTTCCTAGCAAAGGAAACCAACAGATTGCACCGAAACTTCTCTTCAGTCCAATCCCCCATCCTGAACATGCATGAGGCGACTGTGGAGAGAAACAACTCCCTTTTAACAGGAAGAAACCTCTGGCAGAACCAGAGCATCCTTTGGGATCAGCTGGAGGCTTTTCAGATTTTTCATGAATGGAAATGTGTAAAAAGCATGATTGAGCGTACTATTAATAAAATAAGAACATATTAATGGCATAATGCCCTGATGTTAGTGGCACTTTGACTGTAAATTTTAATACACTTATAAAGCAAAGTACGTCAATTTCATTTTCACAGTCAAACATGTAAATTTTGCTTTAATACGCTTTAATTACAACTAAAATAAACTTGGCACAGATTTGTAAACTTCAAGTCAACTAATCATTACCACACTTTTGGTATTATAACAATTAGTATACAAATTGTTATATAATAACTGAATATTCATTCATTTTTCACAAGGGAAGAAACCCAGTGGAATGCATTGTATCTTCACTTTGATTTAATCCTCGGTCCTGACTATGCATAGGGCGGCAGGCAGTCACAACAACATGTTTACATGTATTTTAAAAAATCTGCTTTTGCCCGGAAAAACACACAAAGTCCAATTTTTCTTCAAGTCATTTTCAAATGTACTAAGTGACAGAAACAAACACAAAGCCAGGTCAGGGCAACCTGCAATAGGGAGAGAAAAGTGAAAGATGAAGTCTTCATTTACTTGGTGTTATATTTCTTTTATATCACAACACTGATGATTGATGGCACTAAATTTCTTATTAAAATTCTGTGAAACATCTGTTGCCTAATGCATGAATAAGAGCCTGTCTAAAAGTGATATGTAATTTAGTAAGACATGATGAAAAGTGATGTACAACAATGTGACATGTTCAATTACTCACATTATTAGACTTCCAGTGTGTGCAGTAGATCCATGTCTGGAGTAGAGTGCAGCAGCCTAGACTGCACTGCAGTTTTTTCAAAGCAAGTCCCAGACCAATATTTTACTTCTGGGCTCCAAACCTTCATTCAGAAACAGCCTTTATTCTGACTTAGTACTCTGAGCTCTGTGTCAACATATATCACCAGCTTGTGCTTGAGCTCAGCCAGCTTCTACTGTTACACAGCTAACAAGACAGATTTCTTAGATGTGTAGGGCTCAATTTCATCGTTTACTAAATTCCCAGAGGACAGAAATTAAACTGCTCTGGAATTTAATTGAGGGGATTTGTGTGAAGATACAGGTCTTTCAACAAGCATTCTCTTTGTTGTGTGGAGTCTGTGTGAGTAATTGGAAAATGGTATGTGACATCAGATGTGACCTTGGGTGTTCTGTGAATCATTTACACTTATGACAAACTCAAACCTGCAACATATCATTAAGGGAAGCAACACTTTTTAGCATCCCACTGTGTGGAAAACCACTTGTGTTATACCAATGTCACAGGCTGTGGTCCTTGATGCTCACAGTTACCAGCTCAGTGTGGGTGTCAGCTGTGTATATTTGCAATGAGATACTGTAGTATGGGAGGAATGCCCTAAGTCAAAGGGTTCGGTTTGCTTGTAGTAATTTAGTGCATTAGAGACAATTTCCCCTCCCACATCTGAAATATTTTATATATAATACTTTCTTTATTTATATAAAATACGGTTAAACATATGAATATCAACAGAAACATTTATGAAAAGTTTTTTTTCATGGTTGGTGTTTTTAGACCAGAATCATCACATTATCTTAAGTATTCAGACTTTAAAGAGACAATGCCTATGTGTATATAGACCATTATACTTTGACAACTAACCTCAATCTATTGAAGATTAAATTCAAATCAAAGTGCTCATATGAGTTGCAGATAGAATATTATGTTACAGAGCATAGTCCAATTTATGATTTATACCCCAATCATAATATCAGTTTCTGTGCCCTTCCAAAGTCCCTCAAAACACAGAGCATTACATGGGTTTCTCCTTTGCCCCAAAAGTGTCTTCTTTTTACCACAGCCTCTCTTTTCTGCACTCAACCTCACCGAAATCAGTGTTACCACGACTTGTGGCAAAAACGTGATTAAAATAAAGCGATGTGTGAGCCGAGTGAGGGACATCACCTATGATGCCTCACACCCCCACCAGAGACTGTTTACCCTGCTGACCTCTGGGAAAGGGTTTGGGAGCATTTGATGCAGGACCACCAGGTTCTGGAATAGTTTTTTCCCCATGCCTCCAGACTGTTAAACAAGAAATAACAAGCCTGCTGCTGCTGCTGCTGTTATTATATACCGTTATTTTATTATTCTTTATACTGTCGGAGCCATGCATTGAAATTTCTTTCTGTAAACTTGTCTATCTGAATGACAATAAAACCTGTCTATGTCTATGTTTAAGCAGTATTAGATTATTGAGATATTTTATCATTTCATGTTACAGAATAGAAGATGCTGTTTATCATGGTTTTATTGTGCTAATTACCTGTTGGCAGATAATAACTTAGTTTATTTAGTAAATAAAATGTGGTTCCCGCACCGTCTTTTTCTTTTTAAATTAGTATATCAAGTTCTCATCTCACAAATTCACATATTAACCTCATTTGTTAAGAAAAGTAGCATGGCGTTTCCTATTGTGCTAAAGAATTCTTAGTTTGAGATTAACCAGTTGACCTGTAAGCATGAACACACGCACACACAAACAGATGTTTGTTTGAAATGGAACAATACGATCTAAAACACATTCTTTGCTGGCTGTTAGCATAGACATGCATCATACATTTGATCAACATAGCAACAATAACAGTCCTACCATGCATTAGAATATATTTTTCACCATATGTGAAAGACCTTGAGTGCCATGAAAGGCGCCTAACAAATAAAATGTATTATCATTATTATTATTATTACATCTTCTGTATGATGAAGTGTCAGTGGCAGAAATTATGGCCCCTACAAAAATAACTCCTCCCTAAAAAAAGGAACATTTTCCCAGCATTTTGTGTAATTAACATGGTGTCAGAAATTTAGTCTAGCTATTTAGGTTAGATGGTACTGCTGTATAAAGTATAACATATGTGTACATGTAACAAAATGCATTAACATCCAGACTGATTAAAAACCAAAATAGTTATGTGCATCAGAATGTCTATATCATCTTTTCTACTTCTCCTGTTGTCTCTCTGTGTATGGGTATATCGCGCTGTGTGAACAATATGCTGTGTGTGACATTTATTAACACTGTAAAACACATGAACAAACTCAGCTGGAAGCTGAGAGGTGATGATCTAGGTGTAAGTGAGAGGTTATAAAGGACAGAATTTACCAGCAGGATGATGATTACCCCCACTATCAGCCCTCTAACACATACACACACCTCATTAAATCACTCCTACACCCCAATCTGTACTGAGAACACAGAAATAGACGACAGCTCTGTGTTGTGTGTGAATCTGTGCACGACTTGTATGTGAACGCATATGATATGTCTGTGGCGGGCCAGATTGTAGATGTGTCAGGTTGTTGCAGAAACTGGATGCAGACGCTCTGGCACTGATATGTATCTCCTCAAAAATGGAAGTATATGTTAGGAACACAGATATACAGCAAGGACTGTGAGTGGCCAGCTCTGACTGCTCACAGTGACATAGCAGCAGGATCAGGAAGAATCCTGGTGGTTTGATAACATTTTAGACTTGTTCCCGAGGGGGTCACTCATAACATTCATTCAAGGAGCTGCTCACACATTTCATCGTAAGTATTAAGTGTTGCTTTTTTTGGTCAGTTTAGCGGAATGTGGTAATAAGACATGGTTTGAAGAAAGAAGTTGAGAAGCAGGATACAGAATGGTGTACCAAGTGGAGAATATAAAACCATGCAGCCTGATCTGAGGGGGTGTACATAGACACTGTGGTACTTCGAGCAAAAGTGTTGCTTGAGCTCGCTTTATCTATATTCAACTTTAAGTTTAGTCAGCGATGTTTGCCATTATCATCATTTTCTGTTAGCGTGTTAGCATACAAATACTGCTAACAAGTTAATTAGTTTTAGCCGTAAATCTGGTACAGAATAAGGCTCAAGATTATCTTTTAGATTAAATTTATTCCTCAAATCTAGTCCACTGCTTGTGTGCACCAAGGACCAGTGAATATCAATTGAAGTTGCTATTTGGAGAAATATTATAAAAAGTGAAACAATAAACATTGTTTTCACCACTGCCACCTCCCTCAACGAAACCATGGTCAGCAACAAAGATATGAAAAAAGAGCAAAAACTAGAGTAATTAAAGTTGCAAGTAGCAACGAAGGCCCTCACACCTGTGGCGCTCCAGCCTTTGTTGACACGGAGGCCCCCGGCAACCGCCCCATTGAGTTGCATACCCATGAGGATGTCCGGAAAATTTGTGATTTTGGAACATATTCATGCCCTGCAAAAGAGGGAAATTAATGTAGGAGAAGAAGAAGAAATGGAAAAATAATAAACATTTGCATTTCATTAGGCGGGCTGCACGGTGATGTGGTAGCCCCATCGCCTCACAGTGAGAGGGTTCCAGGTTTGATCCCCACCTGTTTGCATGTTCTCCCCGTGTATGCGTGGGTTCTCTCCGGGTACTCCGGCTTCCTCCCACCGTCCAAAAAAATGCTTGTTAGGTTGGTGACTCAAAAATTGTCCTTAGGAGTGAGTGTGAGCGTGCATGGTTGTTTGTCTCGTTTCTCTCTGTGTGGCGCTGTGATGGACTGGCGACATGTCCAGGGTGTACCCCGCCTCTTGCCCGATGACCGCTTGGATAGGCTCCAGCCCCCCCGAGACCTGACCGACAGATTAAGCGGGTATAGAAGATGTATGAATGGATGGATGGATTTCATTAGACCATTGCAGCGCCTTCGGTGCTCAGGCCAAAATATTGGTTTTGCTTTTAAGCACAAAGGACTGAAATCTCCTGCAGAATTTGGTAAGCAAAAAAACTTATTAATGTAGTGTATGTAGCTACGTTGTAGCCATAACTTTTCGTAGCTGACTCCATAATGGTAGCTCGCTGCATCTATTATTGTGATGCTCAGTTTTGATATGTCTGAATTACCAAAGAGAAACTGTGGCTGGTTAATGAGAACATCTTTTTTGAGCCAATAAGGCTGAACCGTTATGTAAAAGTGGCTCCAGTGTAGACCCCTGCGCGGGACTGTTTTCTTCATCCCGCTCTCGCCCGCTCCCGCTGAATTTCTGACCATTACCGCCCGCACCCGCAACGTGTGTCTTCACTTCCGCCCGCACCTGCAAAACTTGAAAATTTATGCCCGCACAATAATAGAAATGCATTGATTTTCTGTCTTCTCCCGTCATTTTTAACACGTCGTTTTAAAGGCTATTAATAAAGAGATTCATGGACAATTGAGAAATTTCTCCAAATGTCAGACTTGCCTTGCTTTGTCTTTGTGCTGTAAAGACCTTCTTTGAGCTTCCTTTCCACATCATTTATAGACATCCTGTCGCTAGGCTACATCCCGATCCCGCAGTGGGTTTTTTTAGCCGCCCGCTCCTGCCCGCGGCAAAGTTCAGAACACCCGCTCCCGCGAGATTTGAGTTGGGTCCCGTTGGGTCCAACCCAGTGTTGGACCCTCTACTCCAGTGTTAATGTTTGCTGCTAAAACTTTAGGTAATCATACAATATGAAATGTACATAGGTAGAGGTAGCAGTGTATCTTGAGCAGCTTAATTTGCATTCTGCACCTTTGGGCCAAGATACATTTTTGAGAAACCTTTTCAGAATGAAATATTTATGTATTTGACGGGCTTAAAGAAAATGCATACGATTTGCAAACACTAATTAGAATAAGTTCAGTGAAGTCAGGAGACAGAAACATAAAAGGCTATGGGGGGCGGCAAATAAATCAAAGAATTAGTGCAGAATTAGTGCACTTAACAAAAATAGATTGAGATGATTTCTTAAGATTAGTTTTTACTAAAAAAGTGTAAAGTAAAATACCCACAGGATGTGATTGGTCTCAGATGCAGCTGAGGTTGAGCCATCACTCGCCAAGAGGCAGAGCTCAGATCGTTTTGCAGACAACACGTCCAGCGTCTCTGCACCAAAGCCTCTCAGTGATGACAGATAGCAGATTGTCTCAACACCAAACTTTCAGATGACCCAGACCCTGACAACCTGCTGCAGTGGTGGAACTTCAACAAAGCAAACTTCACTGTAATTTCAAATCTTCCCTGTTTTATCTTGAGTTTTCCATAATTTAGTAAAACATGAGGGAGAACATTTAGTGTCTATCGTTCATTTAGTTTATTCTGTTATTTATTATCCATTCATCACTTCTTGCTATCTAATCACATAAATTGTTATGACTGCGATAGTCAATCTGTGTTGTTGAACATAGGTTTTGTTTTGTTCTTTCCTTTCTTCCTGTCTAATGTTTTTTTGTCAAACATTAGCCGCGAAAAGCACTAAATCAATGGAACTATTGTTCGTTGTCAGCATGTTAGCGAATGTGGGCAAGAGAGGAAACCACAAGCTGCAGGAACAGGCAGTAATGGCCATGAATCTTGTGGCAGGGGAAGTGACTTCTGTGCAGATACATTTGACTTCATAGCACAGGAAACTTTGTTCCTTTTCTCATCCTTGATTCACATTTTTCTTAATTTTATATAAAAGTCTTGCATACATTCATCTCTAAAATGCTTTCATTCTACTTATCTATTGTGTGGGGTTGTATATGAGAAACGTAGTTATAGAAGATTTTAATCAAGTGTCCTTTAAGCTATTCACCATTATAATGAAAGTACAGAGTTAAATCAAACAAGTCCCAGAACAACCTTTAAGCTTTTAACCCAATCTGAATGTAGAGCTGTTCTAAACTCATAAATAATGCAGGATGTGT
Organism: Leuresthes tenuis; assembly: GCF_036924035.1. Lineage (NCBI taxonomy): Eukaryota > Metazoa > Chordata > Actinopteri > Atheriniformes > Atherinopsidae > Leuresthes > Leuresthes tenuis. The sequence goes on along the minus strand of NW_027325356.1, from coordinate 9,152,378 downwards.
AAAGCAGATGCATTACGATGAGCTCCATTGTTCAGACACTCTGTTTAATGAATAGGTATTGCTAAGAGCCATTACCTGAAAGTAAAGCCTTCCCCAATGTCTTCCATCCCATGTGCATTAGTTGACCATAGTTGTTGTGTTGGGAAGGCAGAGGCTCTGGCCTGGATCTGACAGTGTAATGTTCACGCTCAGTAAATTGTGTTGGAATTGCTCCCATGGGAGACATGAATGCGACAATAGTCTGTGGGTAAGGAGTACTTGTTCATACACAACATTGTAAGTCTGTTTGCCCTTTTGCGGTGAATGAGGAATTAATTATTCATCTGCCAGTGGCGGATAAAGAGTGTGAAGGAGAGAGGAGGAGGTGTTTTTGTACACAATAGATTGTGAAATCTTTTTAGGTGTCAGTAAAGCTGGAATGGAGTCATAAGAAGAAATAGGAACAGTAGAAACACACAGAAACATTTTCATTCAAAATGAAAATGTCCTCGTATGACTGACTCAATGGCTTGCATCAAATCCAGTCAAAGAAATTAAAAACGCAGAGTGAAAGCATTGCCCATTCTCTTCTGTGAAAATAATCTGTGTTAGATCAAGTCCTCTATCACTTGTTAGTTGTTTACCAAGTGATTTATGGCACCACAAGTACAACATGAAACTAATAGTCCTTTATCTTATTTTGACATGAAGCTAAATTAATCAATGGGCCAAACTAAAACTATTTTTCTCTCTAAATGTGCACTCAACAGACAAAGACATGCTGTGACTTCTGTGTTCAGAGAGGCTTGAAGTTATGTGTTTTCTTTGAAATCATCACTCCTTAATCCATTTTTTTCACCAAGTGCCAGTTTGAATTAAATGGAATTATTAATTTCTTCATTTATCCAAAAGAGAGGTTATATTGTATATATTTATATTGTAGTATAATCATAGTATTTTTTCCTAATCGTTATTAACCATAAGCAGTTCTTGATGGACCTAAGCTTTCTCATAAAATATAGTCTGTTCTGTTGTCTAGGTAAACTCCTAGGTATCTGTAGTCCTCCATCACGTCTACCGCCTCTCCCAGGATGGAAACTGTTAGTGCGGTTACATGCGTGCCATCGGATCGGATTAATGGCTAAATTACAATAAAATTGAGTTATTCAGTTCATGTAGACACCTTAATCTAACAAAAAATCGAATCGGATTGGGTTACTTGCGATTGGATTAAGACCCCGAGATAACTCGGTCCAAACGCCCACTGAACGTGCATGTAGACGACAGTGGATCGGATCGAGCGTTCTGCACATACTAGAGATTTTTTCCCGTGATTGTCACCCAGAAGTAGAAGGAGACAATATTACTGTTGTTGTCGCCGCCGTCGGAAAGAAATAAACAAAGCGATGGAGAATGCGCCGTTGTGCATCGCGTTTGTGCCATAACCAGGGCTGTAGCTTCATCTTGCTCTTCGTTCACCATCTATCTCGAATGTCTTTGTTTTGTTGTTGTTGGTGGTGAAGACGTCAACCGGAAGTGGCTCTATTAGCGATAGTCGAAATGGGTACAACACTACCTATCATATTGGGGTATGACTTGCTTTGTGGCAGTGATTCGATTCATTCACCGCCATATATCCAAAGATAATTACCCTTGCTCAGATAAGAAGCATAACCCAACTATAGCTAGAATCAAGTTAATCTCATCATGTAGACCCACTAAGTGATGGATGAGAAAATATCAGTAATTAATTGTTTTAAGGTTGAGGTTGCGGGAAAACTAAACTTGATTTATTAAAACAGCAACAAAAAGCACAGACTAATCCAGAACACCAGAAACTGAAACAGGAAAATAAAACCTAGGAACAACAAGAAAACTAAGAAACTGACTGAGAATGTAACCTGAACACGAATGACAGAAAGTTGCAAGAGGCTATATGGTCCGTATTTGGCCCGGACTGAAGGAAACCAAAGGAAATGTATATTGAGGAAGACAATGAGTAAATGACTGCAGCTGTGAGTAATTAACAAGGTAACCTGTGTGGAAATTGAGCTGAGAAGCTGAACAGGAGGGGAACTCAGGAAAATAAGGATAATGACCAGAATCTAAATACAGGACAGAAAAAACATGAAACAAAAGCAAACTGAGAACATAGAACCAAATATTGAATGACTACATCATGAACAGAACACAAAGAAAATAAGGAATAAATAATGACACATTTTCATTATTTGTCCACATTTATCAGGTGATATGTGAGAGAATTTGAGTTAAAAATGTGTTCCATTTCACCTGTAGTGTTGTGGAAAGGCAGTAGACTACACAAAAGACATATGGAAACACTGTTGTGAAAGCATTTACATAAATGTGCCTGCTTTGTTAAGAATGCTGATCTCAAGGAGCAATATTTTTTTCTCTGAGAGGTGGAAATAGGCTTTAAAACAGTTGTGAAATATAGTTTTGCAACTTACACAAAGCTACCAATAGAATCTCCCTTCTCCCACTATTTTTGTTGTCACCAATGTCCATTCCAGCCCAGAGTATTACATGCAAGCCAAGCATAAAGCTACAATGTGTCAACCTCTAACTATTTAACAGTTACCTGATAATGTTTCGTATAATACACTAATAGTAGACTCCAAAAACCAAGGTGTACTTATCGTAGCTGGGTGTAGCTGATAGCTTTTCTGTCTGGTTCAACTCTGCAGTGATGAGATGGGACAATGTCCCAACTTTGCATCAAGCAAGTGACACCTGAGCAACTATTTCCACTTTTGAGTTTGAGTTTTTTTTTTCTTTTCAGTTCTGTCAGAACAAGCATGGAAATGTCTTGAAATTATGATTATTTACCACTGTCAATATGTAGATTTTAGACCCAATCAGGTACTGCTTTGCTGTGTCCTGCCAGCTGTTCCAAATGAGCAACCCCATTATTTGCTGTCGCATTTTAGCAGGAAAATGAGCATCACAGGCATGTTACCCATGAGGTTACCTTATAAAAGGGAAAGACTGATTATAGGGTACATTTCTATTTATTTGTAAAAATCTTTAATTTGTTTAAAATGTCAACTGATTAGAAAAACATTTGCAATTAATTACACTTAAAAGTGTTAATTGCTTCACAGTCCTAAAATGACTACAAGGTCATTATCTATTTTTAGTCAAGTTTAACTCTGTGGCTTAACATTCCAACATTCAACCAAGTAGACACAGAGCTGCTGGGAAGGAACGTATTTGTGGATTCTAAACTATGAGTAACCCTATTCACTTTATATACTGTATATACAGATATAAAAATGAAATAAAACCTTTTTTTTCTAAAATTTTATATATATACATATAAGTAATTTTTTAGGTCAACTAAGCAAGTCAATTAAAGTCGATTAGTCGCGAGGTCATCATTAAACTAACATTAAACACCAAAGCAGTTATTTGGTCCTGTTGTTTGCTGTAACACGAGCATTTAACTACAACAAAACTGAAGAGCAATTCTTAAGAAAAGGAAACTAAATTATAGCTGTCATAGATGGAACAAACCACTCAGCTGGCTCCATGGGCCCGACCCGCTACTCCCACAGATTCCTGAGCCACGACTCTTGTCCACGGTGGCTCCTCACTCGGCTATGCTTTTACAGTCTTCTCCACCTCACTTGTGATAATGTCTCCTCTAGCTTTCACTAGCTTCTAATTTTATTGGTTCCTCACAGTACATGCTGAAAGCCCCATCCACCAAGTACTTGCTCTTCCAGTATTTTAATTAAAATGTAAAGGCTGTCTGACCTCGCATTTTTGAAACTGTAGAGAGTGCTCTGTTGATCCAAAGCAGAAATCTTAAGTATTTGCACTTAAAGCTGATTTTACACATAAAAATGGTATGCAAATGTTAACTAGGTTAAAAAGTTGATATTTATGAGATGGGGACTTTATATACTTTAGTAGAAATCATGATACAGAATTGAAAAATTTAGCAAGACAAAGTTTTTTTTATTACATTGCGATTCTTTAATAACCCTCCCGATTATTTCTGCTTTACTATAGGCCTGTATAATGATGTTGATGAAAAATAAATTTGGAAGGGGTAATCCCTTGCCCGGATGTGGGCCACCGGGGCCTCCCCCTGGAGCCAGGCCCGGGGGTGGGGCCCGGCAACGAGCGCCTGGTGGCCGGGCCTGTGCCCATGGGGCTCAGTCCGGCATAGTCCAAACACATGACATGGGTCCCCCTTCCGACGGGCTCACCAAGGGGGTTGGGTACAATGTGAGCTGGGTAGCAGCCGAAGGTGGAGGCCTTGGCGGTCTGATCCAGGGCTACTGAAGCTAGCTCTCAGGACGTGGAATGTCACCTCTCTGTTGGGGAAGGAGCCAGAGTTGGTGCGTGAGGCTGAGCGGTTCCAGCTAGATATAGTCGGACTCACTTCGACGCACAGCTTAGGCTCTGGAACCAGTTCTCTTGAGAGGGGTTGGACTCTCTTCCACTCTGGAGTTGCCCGTGGTGAGAGGCGCAGAGCAGGTGGGCATACTTATTGCCCCCCGGCTGTGTACATTTGGGTTTACCCCAGTGAACGACAGGGTAGCCTCACTCTGCCTTCAGGTGGGGGGATGGGTCCTGACTGTTGTTTGTGCTTATGCGCCAAACAGTGTCAACACTGTGTATGGTGGGGACGGAGCTTTGCTGACCTCAACTAGGGACTTTGTGAGTCAGTGGGGGGAATACTTCAAGGACCTCATCAATCCGACCAACATGCGCTCGGAGGAGGCAGAGTCGGAGAGCTCGGAGACGGGGCTGAGGTTGCTGAGGTGGTCAAAAAGCTCCTTGGCAGAAAGGCCCCAGGGGTGGATGAGGTCCATCCTGAGTTTCTCAGGGCTCTGGATGTTGTAGGGCTGTCTTGACTGACACGCCTCTGCAGCGTCGCGTGGACATCGAGGACAGTGCCTCTGGACTGGCAGATCGGGGTGGTGGTCCACCTCTTTAAAAAGGGGGATCGGAGTGTGTGTTCCAACTACAGGGGTATCACACTCCTCAGTCTCCCTGGTAAGGTCTATTCGGGGGTACTGGAGAGGAGGATCCGTCGGATAGTCGAATCTCGGATTCAGGAGGTGCAGTGTGGTTTTCGTCCTGGCCATGGAACAGTGGACCAGCTCTATACCCTCGGCAGGATCCTGGAGGGTGCATGGGAGTTCGCCCAACCGGTCTACATGAGTTTTGTGGACTTGGAGAAAGCGTTCGACCATGTCCCTCGGGGAGTCCTGTGGGGGGTGCTCCGGGAATATGGAGTGCCGGACCCCTTGATAGGGTCCGTTAGGTCTCTGTATGACCGATGTCAGAGTTTGGTCCGCATTGCCGGCAGTAAGTCGGATACGTTTCCGGTGAGGGTTGAATTCCGTCAGGGCTGCCTTTTGTCACCGATTCTGTTCATAACTTTTATGGACAGAATTTCTAGGCCCAGCCAGGGTGCTGAAGGTGTCCGATTTGGCAACCTCAGAATCAGGTCTCTGCTTTTTGCGGATGATGTGGTTCTGTTAGCGTCGTCGTGCAGTGACCTTCAGCTCTCACTGGGGCGATTCGCAGCCAAGTGTGAAGGCTGGGATGAGAATCAACACCTCCAAATCCGAGACTATGGTTTCCAGGTGGAGGAGTGGAGGAGTTCAAGTATCTCGGGGTCTTGTTCACGAGTGAGGGAGGAATGAAGCGTGAGATTGACGGGTGGATCGGTGCAGTGTCTGCAGTGTTGTGGGCTCTGCACCGACCCGTCGTTGTGAAGAAGGAGCTGAGCCAGAAGGCGAAGCTCTCTATTTACTGGTCAATCTATGTTCCCATCCTCACCTATGATCACGAGTTGTGGGTAGTGACCGAAAGAACGAGATTGCGAATACAAGCGGCTGAAATGGGTTTCCTCCGCAGGGTGTCTGGGCTCTCCCTTAGAGATAGGGTGAGAACATTAGGAAGAGTCAGATGAGGTGGCTCGGGCATGTGGTTAGGATGCCCCCTGGACGCCTCCCTGGTGAGGTGTTCCGGGCACGTCCCACTGGGAGGAGACCCCGGGGAAGACCCAGGACACATTGGAGAGACTATGTCTCTCAGCTGGCCTGGGAACGCCTCGGGGTCCCCCCGGAAGAGTTGGAGGAAGTGGCCGGGGACAGGGACATCTGGGTTTCTCTGTTAAAGCTGCTGCCCCCGCGACCCGACCCCCGGATAAGCAGTAGATGATGGATGGATGGATGGATGGAGGGATGGATGGATGGATGGATGGATGGGTTAAGTGCCTTTTCAAAGGCCTGTTGTCATTAAATCATTTTAGTGCATACCTTTCATTGTTATAGAGGCATTTAAGAGTGTAACAGGAGCTGGAGGAGCATGTACAACAGTAAAATGGGGTGTCTACTGTGATCCCCGTAGAGAAAAAAGCTTGTGTATAGTGTCCTGCCGCGTCAGTGCTGATTAAAGATTATTCAAACAGAAACTGCAGCCTGCTTATTACGCCCCAGAGGACACTGCTAACCAAGAAGTCAAAATCACATTGAAAAAAAATACTGAATCAAACAGCTGATAATTAAATCTGTCAGTTAGTGCTGAGATCTAACTAGTCACTAATTAATAAACCAATCCTAAAATGATCAGCAATTATGTCTGTCGAGGTCACAAATCTCCTGTAGTGCTGGGCAAATCTTGACTTGTTTGATCTTTGGCTTTCAAGACTGCTCCTCCCGTGCTCCCCAGGCAACACTTATTCCAACAGCATGTCATGTTTTGCACTGACAGGAAGTGGTGAGTCGCCAACAGCTCTTCCTGGAACACCATGAACGCCAAGAACTGGTTGCAAAGGAGGGGCAGCTGGGTACGTGGGTGGTTGGATATCAGATGTAGGATCACTGAATCCAAAGGAGGTGAACATGGATAGAAAAGATATGACTGGAGAGGAGGGTCGTGGAGAAACTGCACAGTGAGATACTATGGAGCACTATAAATACAAACCTGCTGCCAGCATGGTGGGCAACCTCCAGCCAGGTTGGAGTCATTTCCATAGCAGTAAATGCCATTTATCTAATGTATTGGCCTATTACAACCTCTCCTTTATAGGTTCCTGATGAGGTATCCCCTGCAGTCTCACAGCAGGGCCACTGACACAATTGATTGGGGAGTTGTTCTATTTCTGCAAGCAGACCCTCACTCACACTTCTGCCTCTTGCTCTTCCTTTATCCGCCAACCCTCCTCCTGTCTGCCTTTTCTTCTCCCTCCCTCCATCTTCCTCTGCCTGTTCCTCCTCTCCCCCCTACGTGCACCACTCCATCCCCCCTGCCTTTTTCCACTTTTGTCCCTTCAGTCTCTGAGGATCCTCTACAGACGCATTGTCATGCCGCTAGCATGAAAATCAATAATAAAATTCTAATTCAAACTGATATCAAAAGGCACAAGGCCAGCAAAGCATTTCTCTGTAGACTTCTCATAAGCCCATGTTTTTCCACGCTATTTATTTTCTGCTGTTTGAGCCCTTCGATCTCCTCTTTAGAGGACTCCTCTGGGTTTCACTCGCCCAGCTTGTCAGAAAAGAGTTTAGATGTTACATTTGACAAATTTGGCAGAGAAACCGTAAGTATCCATGAGCACCCATTTCTAAGCTATCAGTCTCTGTGATAAGTACCTCAGATATTGGCACACAAAAGCACTCCTGCAACAACTCGGGGAGAAGCCTGCCTTAAACGTAATTTTAATCTTTCATAAACTAAGCCAAGAATAAAACAAGTAGTTATGTATTCTCAGAAGCCCAATTTCTTAAGAACATTGCAGGGGGTTGGGAGCACAGTGTTGGGGTGCATAAAGCACTCGTGTTTAAGCCAGCATCACTCACTTTCTTAATATGATTATTGCAAATTACCAATCTCCCTGATACCCTCTGGCTATACCAACCACTAATGTCCTTCTGTAATCCTCTCGAAAGAATGCATATCAGCATGTTTTGCCCAATCACAGAGTCATTTGTGGATCTAAAACGCAGTCCATTTGTATGAGGAGATGTTTAAGGCCTTGAGGTGCTCTTACAGTTCAATATTAATGAGATTTGATCAAGGCAACACCACTGCAGACATTTTGTGGCTGGATAATTCAGTCCATATGGCTTGTAGTTGGTTTACCAGAAACATTTTGGAAATGCACTTAGCTGTTACTCTGTAATGGCCAAACGAACCAAAAGAGCACTTTTAACTATTTATTGTTGTACTAGAGGCCAAACATTTTGTCTTCTTCATTTAAGAAAAAAAAAACAGCTAAATGATTCAGACAGTTTCACATTTCACATTTTTTTCCACTTCTTGGTGCAATTTTAAGGTTTTCAGGTGCACAAGCTTTCACCAAACATTATTTGACCCATTTTCAGATACTGTCCTGTTGTTCTTTAAAGCGGTAAACTCTTAAAAGATACTGTTTACTGCTCCAGTTAAAGAGTAGCTGTCATGTTTACTGGCAGTCACGTATGATTCATTTTATGTGATGTGTGCATCAAGGGTGTGCAACCCATTTGTCATTGTTTATGTGCACAAAGTCAGCAGGACAGTCGGCCGATACCAGTTTGTCTCACTGAGAGAAAGTAAGCTTTAAAGGACAGTTCAGTCGGGAGAAACCTGTCTGCTTGTTTCAAGTGCTGCTGATAAAAGAAGATTAGATTTTGGCACAGGCACCATCTAAGGATAATGACCAGCTTGTTCTGTGTAACTGGTGAGCAACAAAACAGCCACTCTAATTCGACATGGAGTCTTGATCCTGGCTGTTGGATCGGATTTCACACAGGTGCAGTTAATGATAAGCAAGAGGACTGCTGATTAATAAATGGCTGGCACCTTTATTTGATGGAGCATCAACCACTCCAATCTCATGTTATAATAGAGAAATGTGGGTAAAGCTAAGAATGAATGGAACGAATTATTCCATTACAAGAAAATTTACATTCATTAGGTCTGTAATTAGAGTCCTCCTGTGTCCTTTCATCAAACTTTGAAACCAAGGCTGTCTTTTTTTTTTTTTGACAAAATAGTGATATGAGTGCGCAGCCTTTTTGTTGAAACATTTGGACTCATGGTTCAGTGAGAGGACAGGCTGTTTAGTGACAGTTTTTCCCAACACTATGCATGTGTCCAGATTTTGCGAACACTGCTGTTCAGTTCAGTCCTCTGTTCAGCTAGAGAAATGTACTTCATGCATTTATTTCAGTTTAAATCTGTCACAATCATGCTTGGCTGTGCTGTTTTGCTGTGGTTTATGGGTCTTAGGTGGGGCTGAGCAGATATCCTGGAAGTCAGGTGCGGAGTCTGGAGTACTTTCACACCTGTTCCTTATCTACCGTCATCAGGACACTCTTTTAAGGAGAGTAACCAGTCTTCGCCAGATTGTCTCACTACTATAGTGGTAATTAGGCTGACTCCTGTGGTCCATAGCGACTTAAACTTCATGTACTTATCTTGCCTTTCTGTCTCCTGCAATACAGTTTCCAATGTCCACTCTCCGTGCTTTGGTTTCAAATGCCAGGACGGACATTCATTGTTGGATTCCTAGCACCAGCCTGTTTTGCTCACCTGCCTGTGAGCCCCACAGCCGACTCAGTGGCTGAAAACTTATTGCATTTAATAAGTGTTGAGGATTTTAGGAAAAAACTTAAAAGATATTTAAGCACATCCCAATTCATCTCAGACTCAGGCTTCAAGATATCAGGTGTTATGATACACTGACTATAAAGAAGTCAGCCATCAAAGATAAAAGGAGGATTTTCTTCTATTGAGCCTGACAATTGCTTTCTCATGACCAAACAAAAGTTCTGTCACTTTTTGCACATACAACATTTAGCACATCAAAGTGAGTAACAGCAAATTGCTCTCACAGATGCAAGAAATAAGCACAACTTCTTTAATAAAGCTTGATGTGGTATGTTAATTAAGTGAGCATTATAAGGTGGCACCACAAAGACAATGCTAAGGTTGTTGGAGGGTTGTTGTGTTGTTGGTGTTATATGTCATATTTATTTGTAGAGCAAATTGTTTTTCAGTTAAAATTTCCAATGAAAACAACAAGATAAAGAGAAACAAAAAAATACAAGACACAAAAAACTATAACAGCAGCTCAACTCAACACAAAATAATCTTTCTGGGTGTCATACCCTTCTCCAGTCAAAAGCCAAGGAAAAGAGGTGAGTCTTAGGCAGTAAGCTGAATATGTCTAAAGTCTGAGAGGTGTTTGTTTGAAGACAAAAACTGTTCCCAGATTTGGAGCAGCAAAAGCTAAATCACCTATATGTTTTAATCTGTAACTTGGAAAATCTAAGAAAAACTGGCTGATTGACTGCAGGGCTCTTACAGAGGTGTGAAAGTAAGATGTGTTGACATTGAAAGAACGTCAAGACTGGGGTTTAGTAATGAAGCTTTTTCATCCCAGTTAAAATACAAGCGACTGCATTCAGAACTAATTACAGCTTCAACAGATTTGTGAGTGATCACTCAAAGTAATGCCTGCAATTCCACCAGATGCTGCTGTAGCGTGTTTCTGAAATATCTGAGAAGCAGCTCTCTGCCCACTAAAGGCATTATTTTTGATAGAAGCCATGTCAAGGCTGAACATAGCAGATGAATTGTGCTGGAAATCAAACACGGGTGTGACATATGGAATTCTTTTTCCAGGTAAAACATTCAGTCTGGACTGCCACTCATGTATTTCATAGCATATAACCTGTTGTAGTGGAGAGCCAGAAAGCAACTGTTTAGAGGACTTCTGATGTAGGAAGTGTGAGGTTCAGCTGCTGATAAGAAAATAAATAAAAATTAACAGCATGGTTTTCACTAAACACCAGCATCCCAGTTTATAACCAAGAGCATTTCAGCAACCCGCTGCAGGGTTATTTTATCTAAATAAGCTAAATGCAGTCCATTCTATAACACCAATTCCTCAGAGTTAAAAGGTTAAATAACAGGTGAGGGAACATTTACTCAACAGTAAACAAGTAATTAATCATTCCACCTCCCTACAGGATCCTCATATCTGTATAAACTGCAGGAAAGAAAGCGCAGTTACATGGTTTTTCATTTCTGAGAGAATCACCAAACACCATGTGAAATTTAATTTAACAGCGTTGGGTCTAACTCAACCAGTGGGCCTTCCTTCAACTATTTGAATTTGAGTATTTGAAAAGCTAGTGAGGACACAGCTTATAGAGTAAAGTTTCTAAACAGGCATTCTCCCTAGTGAAGTTTTTAAGTACAACTTGGTAGTTGCGCTGCTCCGCATAAGATAGTAAATTAACTGTATTTAAAGAATAAATACATGTCTTTAGTAAGAGCATTTAGATGAAAATAATACATCAAAAACTATCCTCAGAGTAGCCCCAGAAACGCTTGATGCAACATAAAACAGGTTGCCACTTATTATGGAATATGAAGTGAAATAAATCAAACTGGAGTAGTGAATTAAACATTAAACATAAACACGAAGAAGAAGCAAACAGAATGTCCTCTAAAGGTCATCTGAAAGAAGTACAGTGGTGTGTGTGGGTCATTGTCTTTTCGGAATTGATTGATTTTATTTCACAGCCAAACTGATAACACAAGCAAGTGTTTGAAGAAGAACAGGAACACCATTTACAAGAATTTATTTTAACTGTCAGCGGTAATTGAGGGTGGCTACATCTTAGGCTGTAAGTGTTGCTAAAACATGAAGGGATTCTTTAAGGCATCAGTGGATGACAGAGCCACTTTGTCTCTGAACACGTTATTTTGACATCTAAAAAAGCAATTTATCATTCCTTAATAATGTGTTACTCTGACTATAATGATTTGATTATTATGAATATCAATTGAAAATTTGGATAAACAAACATCAATCCATTTTCTTTACACGCTACCCAGTACCCAGACAGAACCCACACATACACGAGGAGAACATATACACAGATAGACCCCGGCCAGTATTCAAACCAGGAACCCTCTTCCTGTAAAGAATCATGAGAGCAGAATGTACTCAGTTAGAAAAACTGCAGGTGCTGCTTTCATGAGATGAAAATAAGAAACTGTTGAATGAAAGAGCACTCTAAGCACAGTAGTTATGAGTCCCTAAGTGGCTCAGATGTAAAATGTAAAGGAAAAGATGAAGGCGGAAAGAATAGGGACCCTGATTTAGAAACAGTCCAAGAGTCAGCTGAAAAGACATGCTGGTTCCAAACTCAAGTTCAAACTTGTATGTAAATAGTCTGAAACAAGCTATGAAATAAACTAACACTTACACATATGCAACAAAGTGAAAATGTCAAACATTTTTAATCAGGGGAAAAACATGAATTTTTTTGTTCTATCTACTAGTCACACTGCATTTGCGATGGAAAACAAGTTGGTTCCACCTCTGTCCTTTTAGTTATTCCTTTGCATTCGGCCAAAGAGCTACAATAAATGAATATTGATCTATGTAGTTTTCCGTGTTGAATACTGGAATACACAACCACCCTCTCCTATACTGGAAAGTTGTGTTCACCTGTGCAGGAATGGATGGAATGTCTTAACAGGCAGTTGGATTTTAATCTTTGCGGTGAGTTCAAGTGCTGTTTCTTTTCTTCAGACTCGGGCATCCCTACCATACATGAAACATTAACACCACAGAAACAACCTTTAAAATCTTCGTTACCAAATGGTTCTTTAGATATGTCTTACCTTCTCGTGTGCCAAGTTTAAAAGATACACTAATAATCTATCACATTGATAAAGACAGTAAACTTGTGGTTTGTGATTAGATTAAAATCCTGTAATATAAAAAAGAACAGTCACAGAAACAAGAAAAAAGTAAGTCTAAGGCCAGCAAAAACTAAAAGGGTTCAAATGCCATAATTCTACTGAAAAATGAATGCATTGTTTATTTCACTGTAACTGGTGAAGTGAAATCATATAAAGTGTTATTAGTGATCTGCAAAGTAGCCTGGTAGCCTGTGATCAATACTTCCATTTAAGCCCACTCACTCTGTGGGCGTTTTCCTCATTTGAGTAAATTCCCTTGCTGAGGAAATTATTTCTCCCAATTTCACTGGTATGATGTATGTATTAAACACTATTAAAGTAGTTGTAACAAATAACTCATATGAGTTTGAATGCCAAGACAACATTATGGCACATTCTGAGTAAGTTTGAAACTCTGGTAAAACTTGCCTTAGCAATAACCCTTGTGACTTAACAATGAGCTAACAATGAATGAATGAATGAATGAAACTTGCACCATTTTTGTCAACTTATATGAATATCAGTGTAAATGCATTTTCTACAGTTATATATTGTTTGTTTAGTAACGTTAGTAACTTATCAGTTTGGTAGGAATTTACTCGGTGGAGGCCAAATATGCGTTGGGTTATTAGTAAAAAAAAAAAAACTTTGTCAAGGATATGCTGTATGTTCTGTTAATTCAAAATGGGTAGGTATCATACTATAGCTAACCTGGTGTGCAGGCATATTTGTGTTTATCTTAGTATGTTCATAATTCGAGTAAATTCCCACTCTGATGAAGCAATGAGTCGCTCGTCAGTATTTTTTCTTATCTATTAGCTATCCTGTTTCTCAGGATACACAACACTCTCAATTGGTTCATCAAGGCTGGAGCAGGTTGTCAAGAGAAAAATAAATCTATCAAACATCTTAGGGATTTTATATTTCAAGTCAATAATCTGCCACTGGGCATGTCTGGAGCATCAGTAAACCTCTGTCTCTTGTGTTTTCGTTGTGTGCAATTCACCACCATTGTTGAACTTCAATGGTGTCATTTTCTTTGCCATTTCAACTTTGTAGAATCACCTTCCTGGCTGTTGGTGAAAGAGCTTACTCCGACTGGCTGTTTAGTGTAGTGAATAAGTGCCCGAGAAGGGAGATGGCAAAGATGACAGAAAGCTGACGGTTAACTATAATATATCACACAAAATCTCTTGTCCTTTGTCATTCATTTCTCTGAAAACAAACAACACTCCATGTGGAGTGAAGAATCATAAGAGACCAGTTTGACATTTACGAAAACACGCTGCTATGTTTACAGTTGTTTTTTTAATTTTGTTTTATCTTCCAGTTTCTCTTATTGCATGATGAAAGTACCGTTGCTCCTGTTCTGCAGTAGTAGTAGTAGTAGTAGTAGTAGCAGATTGTACATACTGGACAGCTGCTGGAAGTCGTCTTGGTGGTGTGTTCATGAGCCACTTTGTTTGCCCAGATGCTGCTGACACAAGAAGACCCGACAGGAAATTGCTGCTTGTGCATAACGTCTGTAAGTGCAGCTAAATGAAAACAGTGACGTTGAACGAAAAAGCTAACGTCTGATAAACATTCTAAGCCACTGTGTGCAATCTATCTATACAAATGGGACTTCTAATGGAGTAAGACAACACTTAGTGATCTCCAGTACAGTGCAATGGTTATATCTTTTTTAAGCTCTTATCAGCTGAGAAACATTGAATGTTAATTTTTCATCTATCAATCAAACTACGTTTTCCATTTTCAATCAAGCTTATTCCACATTTATTTGGATTCAAACACTGATCTTGAAAAAAGTGTTGAAGGAGAAAGGATTTTGTTTGTGTATCTTTTAAGCACAGCTACCCCTGTGGGCCTGTAATAAAGTAGCAGAGGTCCCCATTCTATCACCACAGCCTCCATGCTGTTACTGAATTTTTTTTTTTTTTAAGAGAAACTCCAGCGTATTTTAGTTTGGGGCATTCTTCTTTAAAGGGATAATTCATTGTGGATGTAAGCTAACACCTACTCAGAACAGGGACACCAGAAGAGGGAATTTTCACTATCAAGTTAAACCACAGCCATTATAAAGCGATTTGATCAAACGCTAATGTGAATGTTTACACTGAATCACTGTTACATCAGATAGTTTGTCACTTCATCTCCTCAATGAGGAACCCCCCCTGCTGCCATGTGCATAGTGCCTGTTTATTATCTCTCTTAGCAGCAACCTTTCATCACCTTTAATGCTAAATTAAGAAATTGATATTTCTCCCAAGCCATTCTCTTCCATTTCATGAATCAGTCAGCATTTGATGGTCTCTCCAGGCTGGGATTAAACCAAGGGATTAAATGTTACATTCGGTGGCTGTGACTGTAACTTCATTTTACCTTCAGGTTAAAATGAAGGGTTTCTAACAGGGTTGCGCCAAAGACGTTTTTCACATTTCCATCTACAGTAATTTTTAAGAATGACAAGGGGAGCTCTGTGTTCAAGGCCGGACTGTTGCCTCCAAGATAAACACATCATTACTCTTTTAATTTTTTCTTTCAGAGAGGGATGTTCGTGGCAGTGGTTGGTTAGATTTGAGCTGAGAGTAACAACATTTCTGTTTAGTCAACAAAATTTTATTAAAAGAAGAAAACTGAGTGCAGTAACAGATATTGGTCTATCCCAGTGCCTGACTATTCTCCCGTCCCTATAAGCAGTATTAGGAGCATTAACATGATGAAAGAATCCCATCTGTACGACAAAGTGTGCTGCTGTGAAATAACATTAGGATCTACACATATGCACACATCAGATCAAAATCTCAGAAGTCAGACTCATCTCGGCCATATGGGAGCATTTTTAGCCTTTATTTAATACTGATTTATTAGCACGTGTTACCTGGAAAGCCTTTCCTGATCAATCACACCTGTGCTGTAAAAAGCTAAAGGTGTTGCTGTGGGCCAGCGGGTGCTGCAGTTGCCATCTGTTTGCTTTCTTTTTTCTGCCTGTGTGTAATTTATTCAGTGAAATTTAGCCTGTGCCCTTTGCAGTGACAATGTAATATCTGTGATGTAGACCTCCGCTCATACTTACAGATTAGCACAGATGGCTTAAAGCTCGAAACAATAAAAGAACACAATCTCCTCTTTTTACCAAATAAAAAAAAGGAACCAAAATTTTAAAAACCATCTGGAGGCAGTCGTTGGTGACTGAACACTAATAACGACAACCAATCAGAGTTGCTTGGAATGTTTGTTTCATATCGTGCTTGTCAAGGAAAACCTGAAAGATGGATAAAGCCAGGCAAACATTTGGAGTGCTGCTCCTCGCTGCATCACAGTTGATTTATTTTCAGCAACTTTTAAATTGCTATAATCATAGCCAAGGGAAAAGCCACCCATCAGATTACAGCCAACCTAATCATAACAAATGTTTAAGGGTACTGTCCATCCCTTTAAGTTATGTCATCTGTATAAGTAGGGAATGGGTGTGAGCCTGTAATGTATGTACTGCTGATGAGATTTCTTTGACCTGTCCAGTACACCGGCCCATCTATCATCTGCATCTTTGTCTAAAATTCCTGATACCCCCCAGAGCAAAGCTTCTGTTTAACCAGCAAACCTGCACTGGATCTAATGAGCAACCCTCACACCTTTTTCTTTATCTACATCTGTCGTCTTCTTTCTGGTTTGCTTCCCAAAGCTCTCCTTCCTCAAATAACTTCTAAAGGATGAGACTGGTAAGGCTGTGCTCATGAAAAAGCATCTTATGTCTGTGCTCACAAGAAAGCATTGTAATTACAAGTTGTCATGTTTCATTAGGGCACAGTTTGTGTGTTTTCAGTTTTTCACTTTATGTACAAACCTCATTTCCAAAACTTTTTTAAAAAACATTTATATTTACAGTATCTTTGCTGACAAACTTGACAAATTTGATATTTTATGCCAGCAATACACTCAAAAGTTTGGAGAGGGACAAAGACAGATAGGAAAGTTTATTGAATGTACAAGATTTAGTGTGTTGTTGGTATTAATTTTATAGTAGTTCAGTAGTTCAAACACACTTAGGTCAGTGAGTGAACACTGAAAATCATTTCTTTGGACGTCTCTGTTAGTTAAAGATTTAAGTGAACCGCCAAACCATTAACAAATTACAGATTTAAGTTTTTATTTAATTTAGGTAAAATCTTCTACACATTTCTTGTATTGAAGTTTGTAGAGTAAAGGAAGGACACCCTGTGTTGTACTTTTGTCACAGTCTATGTTCTGTCACAGTTTGTTTTTCAGATCACAGTTTATGTTTTAATAGTCTTGTGTTTTCAGGTTATGTTCTTGTCTTGTTTCTCCCCTGTCACGTTCAGTTCACTCACGTCACCTGCTTCATTGTTCACAGCTGCACCTCATTCACTTATCACTCCCACATTATTTAGTCTCCTGGTTTGCTTTCATTCATTGCAGAATCCTCACTATCCCTTCATGCCTTGCCACAGAAAGATAAGTCTGGGTTTGCCTCATAGCCATAGTCCTGTTCATAGTTATTTATTCACAGTCATAGTCTTGTTTTGTTTTTCATAGTCTTGGTTTTTTGTTAACGTTAAGCATTTTTGATGATCCGGCTCTGCCGCGCCTTTTGTTCGTGCTCCCTGTTTTGTGAATAAACCTTTTTGAGTCTAAGAAGAACTGCAACTGGGTCCTACCTCACCATAGTCCCTGACAACTTTCACGCAAACTGTTTGGCATCTTCATTGCTTAAATAGACATGTGAAAAGATTAAAATGCCAATAAACTATACCCTTACCTTTAAATGTCTTAAAATGTCAGAAGACGCTGGGTGGGTAGGTTGGATGGTTTTAAACTGGCAGGCGTAGTCCTGTGAGACTGGGTGCTTCTGAATTGAGAACACATTTGTCTGGCTCTGGATATAATATCTTGAACTTGTGATGTAGTGGCACAGGATATTTTAATGGAATTGACAGTTTAGAATATGTCTCGTTATTGCTCAAATTTGCGAGGACATAATTCAGAGTGTAAGTGCTTTTGAAGCAAAGCTCAGAGAATCCTCCAAAATGACCAGCTCTCTGATTAAGAAAAAAGATTCAGTTAGGCTAGTTATCACTATGAGTGGCTGTGTCCACTGATATGATCTTTGGCCTGAAGTGCAACCAGAAGAGGATAATCTAATGGAGCAGCCTGGATCCCCCTGCTTTGTATTCTTCACTTAGGAGCATTGAAAAGGTCACTTTCTCTGATACCTTACTGAAATTTGTCTGCCGTTTAGTCGAATTTATATCTGACTGCTGCTGTAAAATGAGTGATAAGTATGTTGTTAGAGCATCAAAAAGAGGCTGATTTTCTATTTCTAAAGTACATATAAAAAATATTTTATTCAAACAAGTTTTTTGTCTTTTTATCTTAATCATAAAATGAGCAAAAGCAAAGTGATTTTTCCCTTCTGGATTTATTGATTTGAATGATTGAATTTCCCAGCCTACCTCGAGGAACACATGCCATCTTTTGTGAAAACCCAAGGTACTCTACTCTCCTCCCTCCTCTGGTGGAAGCACAAGGGTTTGGAAAAGTTAGAAAAAACATTTGACGCAAACGTTGAGATAAGCTTTGCCATCATGCACCATCACAGACTGTGTGGCAAATTTGATCAACCTATCCCTGCTTATTTGCCATATTGTTGTATCTCTATGGGAAGTCAATGCAGGAAGGAGGCAAAAGCTGAATTGTGGGAGCCCAGGGAGCGGAAGTGAGGGAATTTTCTGGAAAATGGATCATCTTAAACCAGAAATTTGAATTAATTAAAAATAATACAAATTAATTTTTTTGCCCAGACCTAATATTTAATATAATCATCATTATTGCATGTAATGGCTTGGACGTCTTAGATTAGAAAATTATCTAACTTTGCAAGAAATTTCGAGTTAATTTCTTTACTTAATTTACTTACTTTTTCTTTACTTTGTTCTTTTCTTGCTCCAAAGATCATTTAGATCATGGCCGGGGTTGCAGCTAAAATAATAAGGCTGAAATAATAAGGCTCATCAAACCCACCATGACAGCATACATGCAATGAATTAATTAGATGAAATACAGAGCTATATTTGTTTTTCAGATTTTTATGTGGCTTAATAATGAGGCACTAACACATTTACATAGTCAGTGACTTACTGTTTTGTCAGCTTTCTTGCCTGACCTTTGCTGCAATAACTAAGGCTTTCAGCCTGAATTGTTTCTTTAACTAAAATGATTCAAATAAAAACAAACGGAAGAAAAATTGTTAAAACATGATCTTTTAAGAATTATTGTGGAACAACAATGGAAAAATCAGCCATTTAGCATCACGAACAGTTAGCCTTATTAATTAGAACCTCATTCCTAGCCTCCGGACTGCACTGTTTCATCATGTAGCTAACTGATGTAATCAGTTAATTTCTAATTCTAATGTTTGTCACTTTTGGCAGCCATAAATGCTAAATCACTGTCACAGCACTGAGGCCATAAGCCCTGACCATCTTATAACTTGCTTGAAATGATGGACGTACTTTGAGTTGAGTGAACAATAGGGAATGCAAAAATAAAAAATAGTGCAGCACAGGTCCTAAAATATGCTCAGTAGATTTTAACACAAGCCACAATTTTGTGTGCAGGTAATTGATGTGATTATGCAGTGATTGTGTTATGTAGATTATACACCTGTTCTGGCCCCCCACAGGCAATTTTAATTTGACTGAGAGATGGAAAGTATTGCCCAACCTTGATTTGGTTTCTTTTTAGCTTTTTTCTTTACACATTCAGATAAGTTGTAAGAGCCTCAAGGGTGATTGACAACACACTAAGAGGAAGGATCAGTGGAAGCTTAATTCTCCTGTTTCCACCCCTCCGGCTTGAAAGTCTGTGTTAAGAGGTTGTTCCTTTTGCTATGACGGAATTACAATGAGTGCAAAACAGAAGTTTCAAATATGGTTTTCAAATAAAAATAAAAGTAAATGTTACATGTAGAGCGGTATGACAATTCCTCCTGTGACAGCTGTTCTTTGAACACATACATTGACAGAGTAATGGGGAAAGGTAGTTGAGCTTTTTGTCAGAGAGATAGAAGAAGGAAGAAGATGTGCATGGAGATGTGAGATGCAGTTTGGTGATTCACTGGTTTGGTGACCCAATTCAGAGGAAATTCAGCTTGTGTTTCTGCAGTTCAATCTGACAACCCACGATAAAAGCAACTGCAAGCAAATTCTCCAAATTATAATCGGCCTAGAAAAAATATTCCTGCTCTGTGAAAGTACCTTAATTTAACCTAAAGTGTTACCTTTCCCTAAGCCTAACCAAGTTGCTTTAGCGCTTGTACCTTATCAAACAGATGAAAACAGTTCCTCATGCTGACAGCACGAAGGACAATTCAGAAGACATTGTATTCAGAGGACTGAGAAAAACAGCGTTTATGGTTGTCCAGTTCGAAGCCAATAATTCACCATCAGCAACATTTGGCTCCCTTGCTGGGTTTCTGCCACAGCAAACTCTATGTGACTGAAAAGTCGATTCCAATTGGACTGAAGATAGTGTTGCTGACGGGAAACTGGACTGTAAGGTTTTCCCTGATTGATTATTCAATGACCTGTTAATAAAATCTTGTTGGAGTATGCATGGTGTCTGTGTGTGTGTGTACCAAAAAAAAAAAAAAGCATTGACAACTCTGACTGTATTGTGTGACTTGTTTTATAGGACATTTTTTTTAGTTCCTTCTACAGAGTAGGACCTTTCCTAGCATGAGGGGGAACCTTCTGTGAAGTAGGTTTAGTAATTGGTTGAAACAATGCCAACGTCTCCAAACAACATGCTAAACATGCTATCGCAAAACAACATAGTAAGCGATAGTAAAAAGTCTGTCATTTGGTAGCAGTTCTTAATTTTTGCCTCTAAAACCATAACAAAACTCTGAAGAATAAAGTGACAGAAGCCTTCATGTGAGGAATTACAACATGATTTTCACTCTCTCCTGCTGACTATTAAATAACTTTGGTGTTCCTCTCTGAGGTGCTAATGCAACTAGGAAAAAGTCCTTAGGGTTATGTTGTGATTCGGGAGCTCCCCATCCCACGACCTTAAGAGAATGGTTATAATTGTTTAGTGTGAATACACCAAAAGAACACCTTATTTTGTTAAGCGTTCTGGGAAGAAACTTGACTTTCAGTTTGAAACCAGAAGCATCATTATTACAATAATAGGCATTCAGTATAGGCTATGAAACTGTCATAACTAAAATAAAGTGATTCTTAAACCATGAGAGAACTGTTGTCTTCTTTGTAAATGTTATGTTTTGTCAACCCATATACTACCAAATCCTCCCCTTATGAATAGTTTGAGGGTGAATAACTAATTTCCTGCAAGGAAAACTCAGGTGAGCCAAAGTTCAACAGAACTGTTTCCAGACAAAAGCATTAATAACGTAAAGACCTTGTCAGCACAGCACAATCTCAATGATCTCTGACAGTTCTTCTCACTTCAGTGTGAATTTACCAACACACGAGGCAAGAAACTATATTGCATTATGCAAAGTGAAAATTGTTTGACACACTAGCCGTTTTCACACATGTACCATAGTCCTGAAGTGTTCTGGAGAAGTTCCAGGTAAGAGGCATCGCTTTGTTGTCTATTCTGCCAACCTGTGTGGTGCTCACTCACTTGTAGAAACATTCAGACCCATGATAAATTGATGTCAACACAACAAGGAGCCTGATCTGCTATTCTCCACACGCCCTTTTGTTTTGTACCTTCTCGGATTTATATGCTCATATACATCTTAAAAGTTCAGTTTTAGTCAAACAAACACAATACTTAGTCATTTAGTGCTCTTAATGATAGAATGTAAAAGATAATCTCCAGAAATCTGAAGAGTAAAGTGCAGTCTATCCTGCAGGATCCACATAAGGTGATAGAACAAGTCAAAGCAAATGACACAGTCAAGGATCTAATAAAAAGTGTAACTTACAGTTAGACTGTCTGGGAGTCAGAGGATTTAGCGAAAATCCTGTCTCTGCTATGAACAAATACATGAGGGGGGCCTGTTGCAGTCATAGATGGTTTTAAAAATAACAGTCTGACATTGTGTATTTAAAGCCTCTGGGCCCAGTGTGTGCTCTGCAATGTACTCAGTTAATACTATTTCATGAAGAAAGACAGATCGAGCCAGGTTAGATATAAAAAAACAAACAAACAGATATGTTAGCATAGACAAAGAAAAGATTTAAGTACAGACGTTCAGGGAAATTGCAGTCCTGTTTATTCTTTCTACCATTGGGGCATGATGAAATATTGAAATATTGAACAGACATTTTGCATGGCCAACAGGCTTTCAGTGGTGCAGAATCTGTTCCCTGTAATGAGGCCAGAGTCTGTTCTCTTATTGTGAGAAGGAGACAGGAACACTTGAGGACCAGAGCAAAATGGGTGCGTGTCTTGAATTGCATTGATACGCTACAGTTGCTCTATGCAGGTGTGTTCACCTAAGGATCTTGCTGCTTATTTTTGTGAATGGAGAAAAATGATGAAAGCTATTTTCCCTTAGTCCAAGTTGAGTTTTGTTCCAAAATGGCAACAATTCATTGCATCACTGATTCAGGTTTGTGTTTAAACTCCCTCATTAGCTTTATTCCTTTACTTGACAGTTCCCTGCCAAAACACCACCAAACATACTGTTTACTGTGCATCTTACAACACTGGTCTGAGCCATTTCCTGACCTCGTCCCACAGTTCTGGATATGATAATGGACATTTTTAATTTATTTGCTGAGGAAGGCTTTGCGGGCAACAGTGTATAATCATGTCTGATTACAGACCGAGAGCAGTGCGGTCAGCCAGTGAGAGCATAGGACATTTGCATAATGTCCCAAAGCGTGTGGCACAGGTGAAGGAGCCAGTCATTTAAAATGGACAGAGATGCAGCTCACGCCTTTGGAGTACTGGATACCATGGTTGCAAGCTGGAGAGCAAGAAAGATGGATGAGGCCTCATTAAGACCTTGCCTGTTGTACGCCGGCAACACAATAAATGAGCCATTTTCTGTCATCATACAAATTAGAATGCTTTCTCCCAATTATACCCTTGGAAATCCTTCCTTGTGTTTTACAGTTGGCTCCAGTTTCAGATGTCCATTCAAAATAAAGAGTTACAACCTGTTATGAGAAAAGACTACATTAATGTCACCTTTCTTTCTTCAGGTTTTCTGCCGCTTACAGAATGTGTTATTCTGCCAGGTGTGGATTCCCCTTTTTTCTTATAGAACATTAGTTCTGAAGGTGTCCTTTGCTGAAGAGTGTCTTAAAAAGAGCAAAATGTTTCAAAGCTTTCAGGAATCTTGTCTACATTTGGACGTGCTGCAGCACATAGAGCAAGAGGGAATTCATTGTGTAGACTTTTGCAGCAGTATAAACATGATGGGATAGTATTGGGAACCTTCTCAAAGGATTTTATCTCATAAGTATTCTTAAACTCCAGAACTGTAGAATGAAGAGTCTTACTGAAACATGAAGTGTGATGTGCATTTTTTAATCATAGGATGTTAGCAATGTATTAAAAGGTGTCTTTGATTTGTGTATATTTGTGCGATGGCTATGTCCACTAAAGCAGAAGATGGTTTGTTTACAAAAGCTGCTCCCAGAGGAAGCATGTCATGCTGTAGAGAAAGAAATGGGGCCATGAATTGTTTCTCAGGGAACAACTTTTAAAAGCTAAAGATGAAGAAGCCCTTTCTACAGATACAGAGAGAGTTATTTTTTGCAAGAAAAGAGTGGAAATGTCTCCATTGAGCTTTATATGACCTAAAATAACCTGCTCAGGAAGAGCTTAGCAGAACAACTGGACATGTTATAATTTTCTGCAAAGCTTTGAGTTTCAAAATGTTGTTAAAATCATTAGATTTTTTTTACATTTTTGGTTGTTGCAATACCTTGTGCATGGATAAAACATTTAGAAAGAAAGCTTCTGGGCAAAATCATCAAACTTTTAAGTAGTTTCGATCAAACTGAATAAAAACCTCTCATCCTCTCATTTAGATATGTGTCTTATGAGCAGGAAATAATAACAATAAGTGTGACTTGCCTGGAAGGACTGATAATCTTTATGAAGAAATACAGAAAATTCTAAAGGTTTCAAAAACTTTTCAGTATAACTGTCTGTGAACATTGAGGTAATACAAGATCAAGCAGTGTCTTTCAGTTGAAGTGGATATTTGTAAAGTAAAAACACTGGAGCTCTCAATTTTATTTCTATATTTTGTCCATAGTTTCCAGGTCCCAAAAGAGCACTGCCAGCAACAAATGCTGCCAAGACACACAGTTAATGTAGATGGATGGTTGTTAACATAATATTCTTCATGGCATAATGTATCAAAACTGGGCTGTGCACAGACCTTTAGAAGGGCAGGAGCTCAAATAAAAAAAGGGACATGAAACAAGATAAAAACAAACAACATGATGCATGAATATCAATTATAGCATAACTTTGTTGCCTAAAAGCAAATTGCATCAAATGGAAACATTGTCTTTCACCAAGTGCAACAGAAACGGGAGTTATGATTCTCTCAAACCTTTTATATATGTTCTGTAGGCACCAATTAAATGTCACAGAATAGCATTTTTCTTTCCAGTAGGTGGACAGGCCCGGAGTGTTCTGTTGCTGATGTGAAGCAAAGGCCTCATCTGCAGACAAAGGGTAGTTGAGCAGTCTGAGATGGGAGAACTTGGTTGTGTTCAGAAGAGCGATTTTCTCTTTATCATGTCCTGACAAATTTTCATGATTTCCTTGTGGTTGATTGGCACATCTTTCTTTTTGCAAGGCATCTTTGCACATAAATTCATGCATGTCGAAAGAATGTTACAATGACAAAGAAATCAAGGTGTTTGTGAAAACTTACAGAAGTAGAAATTAACATACTTTGTCTTGCAAAATGCACCAAACAATGTGCACATAATGTTGCTACAATCCCCACTTACCATCAGATAAAGTGTCTTCTTTTCAAAATTAAAAAGATGGGGATACTGCTACCGTTGCGCGTCAGTTTGGTCCCTGTGGAAGTTTCACTGAAGAATGTCACAGACGCATGAGAGACAGCTTGAGACATTCTAGAAGGTGCTGCTACATAGTGGCAGCAAATTGCAGAAGTTCCAATCATTTTGTATTTTGTTGAGATCTATTCTTAGGTTTTTTTCCTGCAAAACATCGACTTTTGAGAGATATTTTTTAAGCTGTTTCTTTTTAGTTGGTTTTGAGGCTCTGCTGCCTAAGATATTCTTCCTAATCTAATCTAATTCTTTAAACATTTTAACATCTGTCAAAATGAGTTACCATTCCAATGGAAGAATAAATTCTGCTGAAAGAGAAAGAGGTGGAGAGAGTTTAAATCTCTTCCCTCAATCATTAAGGTTAGCATGATGTCACTAGCAAATAGAACCCCCCCCCCTCCACACACACACACACACACATAACAGGACAAAATAAGACCTTCTCTATCTCTACCAGATGGAGAGACAAGGCTGCAGGTTCAGATGGTATCAGCACAAAGGTTCTGAAGGCCTGTGCAGAAAAGCTATGTAGGATTCTACAGCACCTTTTCACCCTAAGCCTGAGTCAGGAGAAAGTTCAAGTGCTGTGAAAGACGCCCTGTCTTGTTCCAGCACCTTAAAAATCTCATACATTTGCCCTCAGTGGCTAGATCGGTTACCTTAACATTCCACATCATGAAAGTCATAGAGAGATTTTCATTGGCTCACCTCAGTGGCAAGAAAACACGTTTCAGGACCAGCTGCAGTTTGCTTATTGTCCTGGGGTTGGTGTTGAAGATGTCATCATCCACCTTCTTCTGTAAGCCCACTTTCATGTGGACAAAGCAGGCAGTACATTGAGGACTGTGTTCTTTGATTTCTTTAGTGCCTTTAATACAATCCAGCCTTAACTTTTATTTTACAAGCTCCAGAAAATATAGGTCGATGCCTTTACAATTGCCTGGATCATCAACCACCTAGCAAACAGGCTACATTTTGTGAAACTGAGGGTTGTGTGTCTACAAAGGTGCTCGTCAGTTCTCTTCATTTAACTTTACTTTGTACACATCTTACAGCACTACTCAGAGTCCTGTGATCTCCAGAAATGCAAAAATTACTCAAAATTTGCAGTTGTTGAGTGCATCATTGATGGACAAGATGCCGAGTACAGCGAACTTTCATGGGACCAAAAACAAGCCATACAGTTTTTCTTTCTATCATAGAAGAAGAAATGGTGGTGGACTGCAGATAGTGGGAAGTTCACCTGGGCAGCAGACTGAACTGGAAATGCAACCCTGATGCTATCTACAAGAAAGGATACAGTAGACTGTACTTTCTGAGGAAGCTTGGGTCCTTCAGTGTTTGCAGCAACATGTTGCATATCTTCACAAGTCTGTGGTGGAATGCGCAATCTGCTTTGCAGCCATCTGTTAGGACAGCAGCGTCAGAAGGTTGGATCTGTGCTGGGGACTGCTCTGGTTCTCTGGAGATAATTATGCAAAGAAGAATGTTGCAAAAACTGCTCAATGTACTCGATAATACTGCACACCTTCTACAAATTGTGATGAAACAACAAAATGTGTCAAGTCAGAGGCTTCTTCAACTCCACTGCAAAAAACCAGAGGTCATGCTGACCCACGGGAATAAGTCATAAACAATGACTTTTTCACTCTTGCTAATGACTAAAAGTCTTTTTTTTTTTATTCTACAAAATAATTTTACATTTTGGGATGAATAGAATATAATTCAATTCAGTTCAGTCACTCCTCTTTTCACTATGGTCCAGTTGGATGGTCAACCCTACATTCCAATCAGAAATATCCCTTTTGTCCCATTAAGATGGTGACGATAGCTTCTGAAGGAGCACTGAAAGGAGGTGTCTGTTTTGCTGTTGAGTTTGCACCTGCATTAATAAAACATACCAATTTGGTGAACAAGGACTAATTGTTTTTAATTACAACATTGACGTAACATAGTTTTGTAAACACTTGCCATCTTGTTGACTACTAATGCTTTCTAATCTTAATGCAGTCTTGGTTTGTAACCTAATGCCAATCATTGTGTCAGTTCGGCCTGTTTGACGCTCCTTCCACTCTTGCTCTCTCCTCATCCTCCTGCTGTGCCTGCCTCCACGATTAGCCACAGGTGCTGAAGGGTATCCTGCAGCAAATGCGTCAGTGATTTCTTTTTTCACATTTGACCGCACATTGACAGCTATTTTTGCCTGAAATCTCCCTGTCGCTCCCTAGTGTGCAGTGTCAGTTTAAAAGAAAAAGTATTGGGTCTATCGACATGTTTTATGGGCCATTTAGACACTAAAAGGGAAATACCTTTTCATAGCATTCTAGGGGCCTGTTCTACAAAGCAGATTAAACATATCCCAGGCATTAGCTGATCTGACTTAGCAAGCACTAATAATGAAGGTTGCACTTTGAAGCTGGTATGAACTCAGTAATTCAACCCCGGTTTTCCAACTCTGGTTATGCGTGCGTACATGTAAAACAGTGGAGTTGACAGCAGCTGATCAGTCACAGTCATACAGTTGTCCAGTGAGTTTAGGTATTTTGTAACTTTGTATTGTTTAGCAATAATTTTGAAAAAAAAAAATAATAATTAATGAAATAATAGCCCAAATCTTTAAAAGTCTGCATGGTCAAGCTTTAGAATTACCATTCCCTATTTAAGGCTATTCCCCTCTGATAACATATCTCTAATAAAGATAACTCAAACACCATATTTGGCTTTCGACTTCTATATTTTTGAATCTTGGAAGAGAATTAAATGATTAGCAGCTGGTGCTTTAATAAGTCTTGCTATCATATCACAGTGAGCTAGTCTGACAGTGAACTCTATCCAAAGGTGGAAGGACCTGCTGAACAAAGTGGAGGTCTTTCACTTTTCTGGAATTAGTACACACAACAGCGATGCAGTATAAAAAGAAAAAACTCTTTTGCTCAGATGTGGATTACTTCACCTTGTATGACACTGCAACCATAACCATTTTGTGGTATTCTTGGTCAGTATTTACTCTCTAATCATTTGGACCATAAAAAGCACATTGGCAAAATACAGAGCAATCCTAATCCAGCCTATGATAACCTCAAATAAAACAAAAAAACAGCCCAAAAATCCATTTATCCATCCATTTTCTATACCCGCTTAATCCAATTTAGGGTCGTCCATAAATCTGGCATTTTGCTAACATGTTTTTAGGTTAGTGAAACACTTCTGATAGTATTGCACTTTACTCCCACAAAGAGTGCAGTATACTTAAATAAATCTCAAATTATCCTTACCAGTGACAGGTTTGTAAGGTTGACTTCCATGATAAGCAAATTAGATGTAAGATGAAAACTCCAAATGTTGTGTTTTTAGGTGAGAGGTCACTGAAATATTTCAGTGTCGGTTTAAGGCAGAAATTGATATGTCAAGAGATTATCCCTATGATGACAGAGTACAGCATTAAGAGACACTTTATAACTATGCATACTAACTCTGCCACAAAGTTAACATTGCAGGGGAAAGAAAAAAACAGAAATGAGCTTCCACAATACCCTACAAAGATGTGAAAAATCATCGGCTTCAGTTTCTAATATGTAGACACACAAACTTGTAAGACAGAGCAGGGCTTTCTTTGATGGTGAATTTCTGAAAGATCATGACATAACTGGTGTTATGAGCAATGTGTGGCTCATCGATTTCTTCAGCTTTTTCAATATGGTTCTCAAGAAATAAATGTTGCTTGCCACTGGTATAAAAAATTATTTGAAACACCTGAATTGTGCTTACCTGAAGATGGACGGGCTGAAAACAAGGCCTGTCTGTGGCAGCGCTGTGCCTTGATGGCTTATTTTTTTCATTTCAAGCTCTATGAGGACTATATTTGGAAGAATATTATATTCTGTTGATGTTGCAGTTTGGTTTTTTTTGTTGTTGTTTTTTATAACTAAAGGAACATATGATCTGGTGATATCACTGTATAAAACAAAATTGACCTCTGCTAAAAGTATGTGTATATATTGATAACTATATATGTGTATAGATAGATATATAGATACATCATTGGGCCATTAGTAAACAAACTCCCCTTATGTTCCTCTGCCCTGTGAAACTAACAACTTTCAGGATTTGTGGGTGCAATAAAGAGACCATAGATCCGAGGTAATTTTCTCCACAATGAGGTGAGACCCTGAGTGCTCTTGGAAAGCTTGCTACATTGCCAAAGCAGTTAACCTATTCATCGGTCAAAACAAACAAGCCTCACTGTCAGCTTTTATCAGCACTTTATTTCATAACCTTGGTGAAGAAGTGAGAGCCTCTCTGAGCGGTTTATAGGGAGACCGTGTTGAATGTTGGGAGATGGTAGTCTGCCTGAGCAACAATCGCTCTGATCTACAGCAATCTATTGATCTGGCAGTCTTGTCCGATCAATACAAAAGAAGTGACGAGGGAAAACCACATTAGAGGAGAAAATAGCCTATTTAAGGTGCCTGAAAAGTGGGGGGGTGGCATACACATTTTAGAATAGGTACTGTATGTGAATTCTGCACACACACTTAGGTCTAGATGAGCGGAAATGCATTTTTTCCACAGAGGCCAATAGTAGATCTCTGTATTATTTCCTTGGGAGAGTCAGGAATGTAATGAGAAAACTAGCGAAAGGGAGAAGAAAAGGGCAGTGAAGGGGCTGGTTGGGATGAGATATGAGATGAGGCAATGAGGCATGGCCGGCACGCTGTGATTGAGTCATCTGAGTTCGGTGGACATTCCAAAATACACTTCTGCTCAGGCTCCAAAGAAAAGAGGCAGGAAAAAAATTCTGCTCAGTCAGGCCTGCACACAGATCTCTTCATACAAACAAGATGATGACCAAGTGGGGAAAAAAAGACAGTAATTGTAAAATCACAGGTTTGGACTACACAGCAGCCAGTGTTTCTATTAACAGTTATGCGTTATGTCAGCGTAACCCTGACCCAGCTACATAAAAAAAAATCAGGGCTACATGTTAAAATGATCTGGACACAAAACAGCTGCTGAAATTGTCCCGTCTACGTATAACATATTTAACAAAATGGAAAAAAATCTAACCATTCTGTGCTTCATTCTGACAGCAGTTTGATAAAAGACTAATTACTTCATCAGCATAATTTGTTATAAGTTTAGCAAAGAAACTTTGGGTTAAGTTAGAGCTGCATTTGATAATTTGTTACACCAATCCATTTCGAGAATTGCCAGCTAGTAAAATCAAACTTTTGCTGATGAAAGTAAAGAGAAGAGCTAAAACATGTTTTCCACCAAGAAAAGCCATTAGAATTGTACTTTGCCCATCTACCAATGAGGACTTCTGATACAACTGATGCTGTAGCAGCATGTTCATCTTTGTTACAGTACAATGTTCTGCAGAGAAAACCTTCATCCTAATGTTCATACAATCAGTTACACCTCCAGTCCCCCACACCTGGATGATGGCATCTGTGGAAAGCAAGCCAAATCTTCAATGACCCCATCCCACAACCCACAGGACCCATATGTCCTATTTGCAGACATCCTCAGATGTTATCTGCCCACACCACGACAGCTCAGAGCTCTTTTTGCAAGATGAGAAGGAACTACTTGATATTGGACGTGTGGTCATAATGGATTTCCTGGAGATCTTTCAGGATCTTGGGGTTCTTGACAACATTTCATATTACTGTCTTTCACAAAATGTAAAAACCTTTTTCAAATTACATTAATCTATATCAGTTAGAAAATAGACCACTATGACAAGTGCCATAATTTTCATTATCCAGACTCATTCAGCATTGGAGACAATATCTAAGTGTGTTGGTATTTTTTCTAAGGTCAGCACATAGACTCTTACTTAAAAATAGCCACGGTTTGTAAAAGTCACCCACTTACGATATGTTCTCCAACTCTTCAAAAGCCCTCAAAACATTGACTAATTCTTTGACACTTACCTCCCCACATTTGTTGCAAATATCGGGAATATAAGGACTGAATTAATGATCTTTCTCAGGTGTAACTGTATGTGTGTGAAATACACGCATACAGTTAACAATAATATAGGTGTGTTGAAACTCTTGTAAACAGATCATATTGCAACAGTTTCAAATGTGCACTTGTAATTCAGGTTTTTGCTGTACAACATGCGCCTTTAACAGCCTTTAAAGAAGAGACTGCTTATTTTCATCACTATTTCTACAGTCTTTAAGGGTTTACTTTGATTCACTACCAGTTTTAGGATTCATTTTTAGTATGTTTTTCGTTGCAGCTTGTACCATGGTTAGATATATTTCTTTTTTCTTATTTAGCATTTTCGATGACCACCCTGAACACACCTGATCTTGTCAAATCTCAGGCTGCACGGTGGTGTGGTGGTTAGGACTGTTGCTTTACAGTGAGAGGGTTCCAGGTTCAACTCCTGGCTGGCTGGCCTTTCTGTGTGGTGTTTGCATGTTCTCCTTGTGTATGTGTTGGTTCTCTCTGGCTTTCTCCCACTGTCCAAAAACATGCATGTTAGGTTAATTGGTGAGAGTGTGTGTGTGGATGTTTGTCCCTGTGATGGACTGGCGACCTGTCCAGGGTGTACCCTGCCTCTTGCACAATGACTGCTGGGATAGGCTCCAGTCCCCCTGTGAACTGACTGATGGATTAAGCAGGTATAGAAAATGTATGGATTTCATTTTTGATGCTCCTGTTAATGCTGGCATTAAACGATGATTAGTGGCCCTTTTTCCATCACTGATACTACAACAAAATCCCAATGTTCTCAAATATCTTTGAATCAAGGGCATCTTAACTATGGATAGGATAATGACTGTTTTGGGGCACAGTTTGATTCACATCACCTACTGTATCCATTTAGATTCATTCATCACTTCACTCCACTCTTGTGGCATGAACACTATTGCCGATCTGAGTCTTTTTTTTACTCATTTGCTCATTCACCTTCTAACACCATCACTCTCTGCTTTGATGTGTCTCATTAAATTCTTGTTCATTTATCTTTTTTTTCTTGGAATACATTCAAATATGGTCTCCACTTATTCAAATGTTCATTTACAGCACAACCATGCATATCTCAGTCTCTCCCTGTCCATAATAGCCAAAGTAGGCTGTTCTTATGTCACTTGTGACTTAGATGAGCTGAATGAAAAGAACAAAAGCATTCTGGAAGAGATATGAATGTACATACATTTTTCCAGAGAGGGGCCCATTCATGAAGGTCGCACCACTATCTTCAGCTGCAAACAAAGTTTGTTTTTATCTTTATTACGAATTAAGAATCCATATTCAAGTGTCCATTTCCCATAATTCATCCATGTTAAGGACACATTCCATTACTGAGAAATGTGTTGTTCTCTGGCCTTACATCTTTTCTTGGTGTGTTTTGGAACCTCTTTCATTTGTGTGCCACTGGCTTGAATTAAGCGACACCCACAACCTAACCAGCTGCACATATTCTATGTTAGGATATTTAAACATCCCCACCCCCAACATAGCTCCTCTTACTTTAAATATCATTTTTATGTTGAAACATAAACTGCACATTACTGCACATTATTAAAGCTTTATTCATAACAGTGCATTTTAACCTCCCACTGTTATGTGGGAGAGAACGACTGCCTACTCTTTACCGAGGCAGACTTTTTTCACACCACTTTAAATGCATTCTCAATAGTCCTCCTGCTCAGTTGCACAAATAAATTTGAACAAACCACTCTTGCATTGTGAGCCTGAGTAATTCAATGTGATGTGTAATTAAAGCATATCTAAAATTAACATGCTTAAAATAAAACAAAGAGTCTTGAGTGCCACATGTCACACAGATGCTGTTCAACAGAGAATATGCGGAACCGTTACGGCAAAGCAATTCCCTATGAAATCCTATCCAGTTTGCTTTTTGTCAAGGAGGTTATCAGTTCCAGTTTGCACATATTTTTCTCTCTGCTTTGAGCACCAGCGTGTGTGCAAGACCTTTTGTTTCTCTATTTAGAATGCATTTCTGAACTACTGGTATAACTGAATTTTAAGCTCAGAATTCTGAAAACCTATATGAATAAAATTTAAATGAGATCTTCACAAAAAGTAAAATAAGTAAAAAGCACTTAGATTCACACATGGGTGGTTCCAATGGTGGGGCCTAGGAGGCGCTGGACCCAGCTGAAATCTGATTGGCTGCTGAAAACAATATAAGAAGATGTGTATGTAGATTATGTGTTTCTTAATCTGACTTGCTAGTTTTAATGTCTATCTAAAAGTCAGATACATGCAAAATCATTTAGTTGTCATTCACAATCTATTAGAATATTACAGTGTACTTTTTGCACATTTTAAGCTAATTTGTTTTATCAGTTGTCAACTACATGACCACTGACTAGCATTTCTTGCTAACAAATCAACAAGGGCTGCACGGGGGTGTGATGGTAAGCACCATCACCTCACAGCAAGTGTGTTCCTGGTCTGAATCCCAGCTGGGGAACTTTCTGTATGTTCTCCCTGTATAAGTGTGGGTTTTTTCGCCAGAAAATAATACTAAAAATACCAAAAATAATACTTCTTAGGTTAATTGGTGACGCTTAATTGTCCCTTGGAGAGAGTGTGACTGTAGATGGTTGTTTGTCTCTGCGTGACCTTGTCATAGACTGGTAACCTGGTCAGGGTGTACCCTGCCTCTCGCCCAATGAGCTCAATGGGTTCCAGCTCCCCCGCGACTCTGAGCTGGATTAAGCAAGTACAGAAAATGGATGGATGGATAGAAAACAAAGCAAATCTGAAGCAGTCTTGAGCTTTTCTCATTTTGTTCATCAATATGATTGAGTTTTGAGGTACATGAATGTTCCCATTAAGATGATCAAAGGATTTACAGTGATACCAATATATACAACTCGAGTGTCACTGGAAATTGGTCATTTCAACAAGACCACCAACCTTTAAAGTAAGTTACAGAGCCTCATTTTAAGTAGTGTTAACCTGAGAAGTTTATTTGTTGCTGTCACTGAATTTATATAGTTTATTTGTGAAAAAAAATCCAGTAATCGCAAGCTGGCAAGCAAACACTGTTAGCTAACAACTTTAGCTTCTGCTGTAATTACTGTGCTTTTCACTATTACTCGTCTCTATTCTTTGTTAGCTGGCAGTTTGTCCATTTGCTACTGCCAGATAGCTACTTCTTCCTCTTCTTAAATTGGCTCCAGGGCAGGTTAAACAATGTGGTGACTCACATTCCATCTAGTTGGACAAAATGGTATTACAGGAAAGTTTGGCCTGCCCATAAAGTTAGTCTGTTGTATATCTCAGTTGGATTTTTTTTATAGCATTATTGCTTTTTCTAATTCCATGATAGTTGATTTTGATATTTTAAACATGTTTTTTCTACAAAAACCAGCTTAATGCTAAATAATTATATTTTTTCTGTTATGGACAGTGTTTAGAAGAGATAGAAGGTTTTAAAAGATAGAGAAAGGCAGATATAAAGAGGAATCTGCTTGAAAAAAAATACCTATCCAACCAGCTGGTGTGAGAGTAGGACGATTACCAGTAAGAAAGCAGCAGAAACCAGCCAAGGTCAAGAAGACAGCTGCTCCACACTCGATTCACCAGGTCAAAAAGCATTTAGACACAGTAAGATGATGACAGCAGGTAAAAAATTGTGTATTCTATTTGAAGTACAGCTGGAGATCAGATGAACATTCAGATCAATCAAGCATTATTTCAGCTAATCTCTGAATCCCTGCACTTAATTGTAACAAGGTTTAATGGCTTTGTTTTGCTGAGCACAGCATTCTTGTGATTACAGGAGCTCTCACCAAATGTTTCAGTCATAAATCTTTTCTTGAAAGTCCTTCCCAGAGGTTGTTGCTAAAGCTGTCAGATAACGTGGTTTGAACATGTACAAAAACATAGGTATTTGTGACATGTTACAAACTTCTATTATGCACGGTTGGATGACAACAGTCATGGAGAAGCTGGTGCAGGGGGCTTCCATTCAACATCTCCAGAACCATACAAGTCACAAGCAGTTATTCTGCTTCTGTAGGACCTGATAAATAAATGCTGTTTTTATATTGCAGTTGTAGTGAGCTAAATATTAATAAGGTGCTTTTAGACTAAAAATGAATTCATAATTTACATTAACCCTTTAACATTAAAAATTTCCCCACTATGGGACGAATGAAGGAATTCTTATTCTTATAACTTTTTACCTGCAATGCCAGTCAGAAATGTAAATACAGCCACCCATTAATTTCAAACATTTACCATCCTCTAGGACCTGATGGTATTTGTTTTCATCATGTAAATTTTGTAAAAGGAATTTTGGTAAATTCCCTGTCGATTAGCAGTGATATGTGCAGTGATACTTGTATATGTCATGATGACAGTAGGGTTATGAAAGTTGAGGGACGTTGACACTCAAGTAGGAGTCAGGCTTTTATTTCATTTAGTCTTTCCCAGATGTTTTTAAGTTTAGAATAGAGAATTATGTGCGGCCTAATCTTCCCTAAGATGCAGCGTGAAAGCAGGAACAGAGCCCTTAACGATTCTTGACAACATATGGTTTGAGTAGTGCATTAGTAAAGGCTCTGTGGCTTTTGCTACACTGGCTGGCATGTTCCTCTTCTAAGGGCCCCATCCCCAGTTGTCTGTTTGAAGTACAAAAAGCAGTTCAACAAGGAAAATTTTGGAAAATACTGCTTATTTGACAGCAAACGAGGACTGACTATGAAAGAGGACATCTGTATGGATGTTTGACCTATGGTTGGCCCCTATGTGTAAAATGTGGCCCCTTTATGACCCTCAATTTCAGGAAAAGTTAAAGAAAATATGTTTGTAAAAGAAAAAAAAATGCAGTGATGTTGCATTTACTTATTGCAGACAGCAGAAACTCAATATTATTTTAATGTGTTGTTCCTTCAGCTTCCTACATTTCAGTGCTAAAACATATCCTTTGTTGATCTGATCAGATATAAGTTCACTCACAGATGTTTTATCTAATCACATGCCAAGTATGTTTTTTAAAGTGTGTTTTTCCAAAAACTGTCCAACGGTGGCTTCATTAGTGGGTCGATGTGACAAACCATTTAGGGCATGCAGTATATTTATAGAATGATAAAATCAGAAGATTACAAATGCATTTTGGAGCAAGATGCATTATTCAATGACACAAAACTAGGTTTGAGGTGAAAGTTTTGAGTCTCTCTGGATGACCTGAAGTACACACCCAGCTACACATAGAAAGGTTGAAAAAGGAGATGATGGATGTTTTTTTAAAAGGATAACAGTGCGCCCTGACCTAAATCTTTTGTGAACCCTTAAAGAGAGATGGAGTTTGAATTGAAAACTTTAAAACACCTGAAAACAGATTACTGGAGTGGTGGCAAACTCTACCGTCGGGCAGATACATGAGTCTGGAGGTTGTTGCCAAAGATTCTACAATGTAAAATTCAGTTAAGCCAATAACTGTGTTCATAGAACATTCTCAATTTGTATTTTGTATTTCAACATATGATGATGTTTCTGTTTCTATTAGTAGTTTATCTAATAATATTGGAAGATCTTAATAAAATTCTTTGTGATTCAAGATCTGATATGACAGACTCGTATTTCAAGCTAAGTTGTTTCTTTAGTTGAATGAACTGCATGACCATTGGCTAGCTTTTGTCGCAAAGAATTGGAACTTTTGCATTTATTAGAGAAGATATTCAAAGTCTTGTAATAATAACTGACAACTGTATTCTGTCATTGTTATAATCACATGTCATACCTCAAGGTGAAGTTTATCTATAAATCACATTCAAGTGCTGTACATGTAGAAAGGTCATTAAGGCAACACAGATATCAAGATAAAAGACAAGCGTAGTAACTCAATTTGAAAAGAACAAAACAAAATTAAAATTTAACTCGTATTTGGAATTGAAAGCCAAGGAATAAATTTGTATTTTTAACAAGAGACTTTAAAGACTTACCTCAAGTTTCAATCATCTCAAGATGACCAGAAGACTTATTTAAAATAGATATTCATTTGACTGTCAGTCTTAAAAAATGTTTCTTGTCTTGTAGGTCTTGTCTTGCATTTTTTAATTGTACCGGTGGAACTGTGAGTCACAGATGACCCATGGATAGTTGGGCAGTCACTTAGCAACATGAATATTCTACGGTTGAGAAAATAGTGACAAAGTAAACCACTGTCACATAAAAAAGTGACATAGGGTACAATTCGCTGCATATAGAGCTTTTTTCTTTTCAACAGTGAAAGTTCTTTCTTCTCTAGCACTATTCTGAGTCAAAGTTAGCTTGACTCCCCTGTTAGAATTTCCTTCCTGATTCTCGAAACTGAGAGCATTCTGACTGCTATCTCCTGCTGGTGAAACACTGACTGACCATAAGTATTTCACACAACCACTGAATACAAATAATCCCTTTAAGGTTGAAAGTCTTTTATTGTCATACTGACAAATACAGGGGCAGTAGAGCTACTGTTATGAACTTAGAATTCTTTCCCCATTTGTTCTCTGTAAATTTATATTGTTTTAAACAGCTCAGTCAACATGTGCAGTGTTATAGACTCATATTACAGCCCACAGTGCAGCTCTCTGTATCAATAGCAACATTAGATTTCCTTTCTCTTGTAAAACTTCCCATTTATTGAGTTAAGTAAATTAGGACTTTTAATGTGACATTTTCCAAAATACTCATCATCATCATGTTAAATCGCTTGGCATCCTCATCCCACCCTTTTAAGTGTAGAGAAAAGTGATAATCTTCTTTTTTTGAATAATTAGAATTTCTGAATCCCGTACTATAATTACAAGGTAGTTTTCTTATAATTTTGAGATTGGAAATCATAATTATGGGATAGGTAGAATTGCTTGTTAATTACTGGTTATTTGGTTTATTTTATGTAATCTTTTTTTAGCTACAATGGAAGGCTTAAATTCAGCACTTTTAGAGAATTCAATTTGTTTATTGTAAAAATAATGTTGTGCTAGAGATAGAATTCAGTTTTAAAATCA
The DNA here is from genome assembly GCF_036924035.1 of Leuresthes tenuis. Lineage (NCBI taxonomy): Eukaryota > Metazoa > Chordata > Actinopteri > Atheriniformes > Atherinopsidae > Leuresthes > Leuresthes tenuis. The sequence goes on along the minus strand of NW_027325356.1, from coordinate 9,114,619 downwards.
ATCAAACCCAGAGAAAAATGGACTGCCAGAGAGTGAATGCTTTGGTGCCTTGCTAAATGGCACATGCTGCGCTCAACTGAACGTCAGCTTATTTAACATACCATCCTGGTAGCTCCACTGTAAAACACGCTAAAGTTTTCCTGCCCTTCATTTTTCATAATTCATTGAATGTTAAATGCTCTAAAACCACTCAATTTTGACATTTTACCCCTGTTACACAAAATAATACAGAGACTGCAAATGTGCCCAATAAAAGCTTAAGATGAAACTCGTGTATCTACAGCAATTAGCCCTCTTTCTGTGATGAGGCCCCATATATTTGAGATCGACTAGGAACAGCAGAGATGCAAAGCAGGCCATTGTGTGAGGATCTCATTATGCTGCTGAGAGTCTCTCTCCATCTAAATCACGCTGCTGATGCGTCTAATAGAGTCCAAATAAAGTCAGCTAATTTATGAAGCAGTTAATGTAATGTTCAGAAGAACTCTAGTTGTGGGCTTGTGTTTATTGCTACTATGATATTCCAGACAATGATTCTTATTTTTCCACACACTGCAGGGTAAATCCTCTTCACTAAAGTCAGACAAAGTCTGTGGGGTAAAGTATAGCTGCAGCTCTGAACACATCTCAACGCGAGTTTGGAGATATAACGGACACAACTATCTATTTGGAGGATAAGGCATTAAACACATTTGCATAATTGGAGAAGTGCTGCAGCTGGACCGCAACAGCATCAACTCATACGGCCCTAATTTCACTCTCATCAATTCTCTGGTAACAGAAGAACAGCAAAAATCAACTATTCATCTCTTTCATATTTGCTGGCATGATTGAAGTCCCTCAGCTTTCACTGTTCATTTGGAAAACTTGTCTTCTGGGAAAGTCTCATATGTTGTTTTATGAGCGTATTTAATACAAGTGGTCATGAAAAACCAGAGACAAGCTGCGCACTCAAGAGTCCTTCTCTTAGATTAGCTGAGACAAGGCCCTCGGGGGTACTTGTGCTTTTACAGCAACGCCTTATCTTCGTTAACACAAGGTTTGCTAAAAGAAATCATGGTCATCAATGGACAAAATAGTTCATGTGTTCTCAAGTATTGTTTTCAAGAGAGGTAGAGATTTCTTGAGTAGGCATAAGCATTTGGAAAAGCAGATGCAATTGGAAAAAAAACAGATAATATGCTCATCATGCATTGAGTGAAGATATATAGAAATGGCCCTTAGATCTGTTTTTCTCTTTCTTTTTAGACCCAGACAACACCCAGGCTCATGTGGAATCACATGCACAGCTCCAAAAGACTAAATGCGATGAGCTGATTATACTCTTACTGCCTCCATAGGAATTATGATGGTTAAGTAGCACCTGTCCAGGGTGTACCCTGCTACTTCCCTGATGGTAGCTGGGACAGGCTTCAGCCCCCAGTGACCCTGAATAGGTTGAAGCAGCAACTTGTTTGAAAGGGGTCTATGACGTATGACCCCTGACAATTTGGAGGCCATCAGTACAAAGAAAAGGGTTTTCCCAGTTGTGGAAAACATTCAAGACACCTGTAAGTCTTCCCAGGAGTGGATGTTCCAACAAGTTCAGATCATGCAATGCTCAGAGAAAAAAGACTAACAAGAACTTCATCTCAGACTCTCACAACATTTTTTCTAGTATCTTTGTTTTTGTTTAGCTTTTTAGGACTATGAAATGGTTCACATTGTCATGACTGACAACTGTGATTGACAATTGCTCTCAAAAATGAGTCGTAAAGCATGCACCAGACTCCCCCCAAATTAAATATGAACATGTGATTATGTGTGATTGACAGGATGTCACTCTTCCCAAAAAGCAGAAAGAAAGCAGATGTGTTTACTGGCATATTCCACACTCTCCCACCAAAAAGCACTGAATATATCAGTCATGGAGAAACAGCACCCTGTTTGTGCTCATGTCGATAGCAACAAAGAACACAAGAGAAGTGAGTGTAATGTCAAAGCTGTGAATCCTTTTCACACATCTGGCATTTGGATGCAACAGAGCTGAACTTAACACAGAGTATCAGAGAGGATGAGAATTTTGTTTGAGGGCCCTTAATGGTCATGTATTGACTGCAGTTCGTAAGGTCACGTTTTAGAGTGAGCTGAGGGGTTTTCAATGTTAAAGATTTTCTCCACATTTGTTCACAGACTAGTTCAGAATGAAACTCTCAAAAAGTACAAACTCATCAATTAGTGAGTCTATGAAGGTCTTCAAGAGGTAACACTTGGTCATTAATAATAAGTGCCATAAGTAGTTGTGTAAAAAATGAAAAAGAGAGCTAAGGAGACCGGTTTAGTCATTTTTCGCTTTCACTGAGCTGACCAATCAGTGGGAAAACTGGATCCTGGGTTTCACAAATTTAGATACTGAGCCATCTAATCCAACATCAGTTTGGAACATAAAACCATTTTAGTTTCTCCCCGGAGGTTCTTTATACCCTGGCTTTATAAACAGTGTTATAAGAATTAAAATTCACAATGTTTGTACTTTTAATAACATACTAAGTAATGTGGAAACCTTTAACCCATCCAGAACTAAGGCTTTGTTAGAAACTGCCTTGTTATACCTGAGGGCTTTCAGGCTAGAGAACTGGAAAAGAAAAAATCCAGCATTCAAAAATAGAGCCCTCCTCTCTCTTTCTCCTCCCACCAGGCACACACTTAGGTAATTCTGGAAGACTGAAATTGAATCAGCCACACCTGTAAGCATGAAGTTAACCTAACCTGCAATTACAATCCATTTAGACAATACAGGAAAATAAAGTTAGCATCTGACTGGTCAGTGAGAATAATAAGCTCAGAAATCTAGGTAGTGAGGATAACTCCAGGACAGTTAGTAAGCTTTTTTGGTGATATCGTGTTTTTTGTGTTTTGTGTTAACGTCTTTATTTACAATCCCTTTTTTGGTCCAGTCAAAGTCCAGACCTCAACAATGCTCAAAATGACACAATACCTGATACCTACATCACTAGTTTTGGACCAGACAAAAAAAAAAACTGAAACCACCAATCAACTTAGTGGGACAAGTTTATGAATGAGGATGTTTATGCAAAAGACAATTTGTATGTCCGGGACATCTCAGTTGCATTTAACTGAGCTGATTCGCCCGTACATTGAGGGGAAGGAAACTATGTAAGCAGAAAATAGTGTATTAGTGTAATAGTGTATAATGTAATGTATTCATTTTTCTTAATTCTCAGAAATATATATTTCAGTATTTAGAGTACATGTGCATTTTTTGTCAATCATCTTTGTCTCTGCTTCTGTTGTTGGGAAACATATTAAGAACAGCCTTGTTAGCTGTAAATTTAATACAGTGCTTGATCCCAGTTGTTGATGGATTTCTTAATTGGTGACCACCACCTTGACATGAAACAGCAGAGACGTTCACAGAGTATGTCTTACGGGATGCATTGCTTTGAAAGACTCCCCTCGTCTCATTCTCACTTAACTGTCCATCTGAAGAAGTTATTCAATCATTACATTTTTTTATATATATACATATTTGCTAAAACTACAGAAATAAACCTGACAGTGATATTTTTCTACTACTCTCCTGAGATTTGGTTACAAGACTTCTATGTCACTTCAACAGGGAAAATAATTAAAATGCCTTTTAAATCCCTGGAAACTGAAATCATCACACTCAAAGATTTTTTTTTCTCACTTTGAGACAAAGAAATGATTTCATTTGTTTTTTTTGTTTGTTTTTTTTTACTAATTTCTCACTTGGTTTTGTCTCCTCCCCTCCTGTACCTCAATGCAGCTTCACACTCCATAGAACCCCAGCCTTTAGGGCTTTGAGGCCCCATCCTCATCCATCATCCTGAAGGGGGAAAAAAGGCGCTTCACGTTTCCTTAGGGCGGGAACCATGGCTGTGGCTGTCAGCCAATGGTGATTGATGGGTGGGGTTATGACAGGGCACCTGGGCCAATGCACACACCTTATCCAGGGTGCAAGCTGGCTCCTTAGGACAAGCTGGCCACTGCTATTCCCTCTATAGTTCCGACAATCTGGAGAATATATTGCAGCAAGGCGGCCGAGGCGCCTACACGTAGGACCTGCTGGGGGTGAAAGCTTTCTGTCAGAAGACTGATTCTTGTTAACAGCATTATAGTTTCAAGGCAGCAGACATGGCGGCAGCAGTGGGAGAATCCTGCAGACACCCACCACTGGGAGGATGACACATACAAGCACAGACATTGGTGCTGCTGTTGCAATACAGTAACTAAGCAACAGGAAACCTCACACGCTGACCACTGACACGGCGTCGTGATAGAAATATGGGTTAGCGTCTCACTCTCCTTTCTTTCTCTGTCTCTCCCTCTCCCCTTTTTTGTCTTTTTTTTTTTTTTGGTCAGACCCAGCAGACATGACTATTCTAGACTGAAAAAGAGCTAAACAAAGCCTCCTCAGCAGCTCTCTTCCTCCACCTACTCCTGCTCTGCAACAGGATTTTTACATCTCCTCTTTCGTCAGTATTCTGCACCTCCCCTCCTCCTTCTCTTTAGTGTTCCACACTCCTTCTCCACAGACACTCACACCATCTTCAGCTCCCTAAATCCCCTCTGCTTAGACAGTTTTTTTACACCTCTTTTTCTTCTTTGTACCTGCTTCTTTAATGTTCCTATTCCTCCCTTATGAGCTGCACCAGCTATGCCTTTCCTTTTGGTCTATACAATTACTTGTATCCTTTTCTACAGTGCCCTATGTCTCCTCGTCCATCTTCATTGTATTCACCCTCTACCTCACCTCTTCCTCTGTAGCTCATGCCATTGCCGCAGACAGGTGTGCATTTTACACGCTATTTGTTCCCTTGTTTTGCCAGTCTGCCGAGTTCCACCGGTCGTCATTAATAATCCCAGTTGCTCTTGCTGCCTGTTTTCAATGTGTCTGGACTGATGTTTCCTCCAGCCTGCTGGCAGCACTGCCAGGCTCTGAGCCTCTGGTGCACAGAGAGATGGAGGAGTTAGATCAGGCCAGAAACGCAGGTAACTAAATCCAGACAGGAACGTGCAAACAACAACACTGCAAGCCATGTGGGTTTTCTGAAGATCCGAGAAAATTCAGCTCGTCCTACATACAGCAGCTAGAGAAGGGAACTTATACATTATGCAATGCTGTAACAATAAAATGTATTGTATTACAATACCAGTGTTACCAAACTGCTGTTGAATATAGAGTGTGAGGGACATTTTGCCACATGCTTTGTTAGAAAAACATTTAGAGCTTCTTTTTTATGTATAAGAAGAAAAAAAATTTCAACTCACTTCGCTAGTGGCTTAGTAGCTGGTTCTGTGAATAGGCTAGTTTATTGTTTTTTTTGTTTTTTAAAATGTATTTTCTCATAGGCTGTGTGCTTCTGTCCACGTTCCTTTGTTGTTGTTTTTTCTTTGGGAGCAGAGTTGCGTTTAAGTGGCTATTTTCCATTTGAATCATTTTCTCAGTCTGCAAAAATACTCTGACATGTTGAAAATAACCCTACATTTGTTTATTCTTTTTATTTGTATTTGTTTTTTGAAGTGTGGTTTTGTGAAGTATTCAGTAGACACAATAGGCGCAGTAAGGCACTGACTTCTTATAAATACTCATACAACCTAACTTTAAAAAAAAATCCCTTTATGAGGATTTAAAGTCATGTCAGGCTTATTGGTATAAGTAAGCACTTGAAATAATGAAATCCTATTATAAAGGTTTAGGTGTTGAAAATAGTCTTTGAATTGAGACTAATGAAGCTTTTCATTATTCTAAAATTGCTCCACAATTTATAGCTGCAGTTCTATGCAGATTGCCGAACCATGGTCCCATCTTTACTTCTGAAAGACTCTGCCTCTCTAAGGTGCTCTTTTTATGGCTGTGTAATGTGTTTATCACATTACTGACCTGTTGCCAGTTAAACTAATAGGTTAGAAAAATGTTTGTTCAGCTGTTTTTTATATAATACCGCTTGCATTTCCATTCTTTCGTTGTTCCACTATAAAATAGCAAAATGCAGATTTTTCAGCATTGATATTTTATGTTTAGGTGTTCTATTGATGATAAAAAATATGGTTTGAGATATACACAGCATTGTGTTTTATCTGCATTTATTAACCAGTGTAACCAAACCTATTAAAATTGAGGTTGTACAAACATATTCTGTATATAAGAACAATACTTTTTTTTTTTAAACTTGTCAAGCATTTTCTGGTTGACTTAGGGTTATTGTCTCCTTTAAACAATTACTGTGCATGTCTTTGGTTTATAAAAATGTTCAGTAGTAGTTATTGGATGTAGCTGTAGTTCTATGAAAATGTGTGTTGCGCTTTAAAAGGCCTCATTTTTGTTTTTGTGGGCTTGCCCTGTCTCTGTCCCTGCAACGAAAGCTGATATGTAAAGTACTGTTTGCCCAGTGACACCCAAAAAAAATATGATTGAGTTTCCAAAAAGTTGTGTGTAATGATTTAAATATGTTTTCATGGTTAAAGATTCACAGGAAATTGAGGTTGTTTTCCTTCAAACAAAATGCACAAACCCAGTTTTCATTGAATAATGTGAGCAAACATTGTGATTTGTTGCTAACCTTTGATAGTCTTTTCCTAATGCAATTTCCTGAGCTGAGCAACTATTCCCCCATAGCCACAGCACCAAATACAATTAAGGGCCCTGAGTAGTTTATTTAAGGTATCCTATATTCACTTGTGGCAATTCTGAGCTTCCCACTGAAGGATATTAGTTTACTTTCAAGAGAAGCTTTTGTGATGCTCTGGACGATTACCTCATACAATTTTTCAAGTTTCAAAGGAAGGAAAAGTGCTTATCTGATTGGTCATGAGTGAAGCCAGACCCACAGATAATGTGTTTCTCTAAATCCAACCTAATTTCCGGCTGGACTGTTTGCCTCTGGTCTCAGAATTACCATAAAATCACTTGCTATCCCCCATGCACTAACAGATTCTCAGAAACAGAGCCCAGAGATACTAAGGAAATATGGACTTTTCTTTTATCATCTGTTTTATGACAGCAGCCTTTCTTTATAGTTAAACTGCTCTCAAGCAGGGTCTTATTTTGTTTCCTCTGTCTCTCTTTTTTTCTATCATCTTTCCCTGAAGCCTTCCTATTTTGCAGCTGCTTCTTTCACTTCTTCCTTTCTTCCCAGTACTTTCTGGGTCTGTTTCTCTCCATTTGCCTTGCGGTTCTCCTATCTAATGCCTTCCCTCTCTTAACCCATTCATTTCCTCCATCCTTCTTCACTTCATCCTCAAAGTCTGGTTCAGTGAGGTCATGAAGGGATCTGTGTCCCTTGGCCTCTGTGAGGCAGTGTCCGGTTGGTGTAATTATGATGGATGGAGTAATTTCCAGAGGCGCCCTTTGCCAAGAGGGTCTAGCCCACCATGCTTTCTCTCAGCTTTAATGACTTTTTAATAGAGCTCACTCCCAAACCTACATCACGGTGTGCCAGTAAGAGTAACCGACAAATCACTGCTGTTAAAGCAGGTAATGGCACAGCAGGGCATTGGTGGAACGTTCTCTTTGAAAACAACTGTTCTTTTAGGTGACAGGGCTCGAATGTTGGCTCCCTGTTATTCGATTTATGCTCCTTTGGAACAGTACTGCTAGTTTATAAATTGAAACAATATTATGGTGACGCTTAATTGGAAAGTTACACATCAAATTACTGCAACAGTATAGAGATATCAGAGCAACTCCTTAGCTATTACATTTACATTTAGTCAGCAGACACAATATGTGAAGCAACTAACAAATGAGGAGCAACCTTTAAGTTTCAGTACAATAAACACTTCAGTGATACGAGTACAAGTAGAACTGGTATAGAAATGCAAAGTATGTGTGAGTTAGGTATGATGAGGTATGTCAGAGGTATTAGGAGAGGTTTTTTATCGAACATATTAGTCTTCATGAGGTTCGTGGTGCACTGCGTGCTGTGGTGGCTTGATCTAATATCAAGGGACCACAAATGAAAATGGTGTGGACAGATACTGCCTTCTACGTTGGAATGGCAATACCAGACAATATCCCTGAGAGAAAGACAGTGTTAAAAAATTTGCATAAGTGTGACTGAGTTTAGATAACTGGGTACACACCCTGCATTCACACTGTATGGAAGTATTAATTACCTCAGTTTGATTCAGAAAGCCATAGTTAGCAAATGGCGTTCAGTGATTAGTGGAGTGGCGTGTCCTTTTTGGCTGATTAAATTCTTGATTTACTGCCACATTCTGGCCCATCTATAGGGTTTTTTCATGCTGGGAGACCTGTTAGAATAGCATTGCAGTAGTCGAAGTGAGAGATGACCCTCACCTGTAGCAGACGGTGAGTGGCAAAATGAGTCAGATGTGGTCTGCTTTTTCTTATTGTGTAGAGTACAAAGCGACATGACAGAGACACAAATATCACATGGTCAGAGAAGGAAAACTGGTCTTAAGTTACAGCACCAACATTTTTGCCACCTTTGTTGGTGAAATAGTTGAACAGGCGATTCTCATGTTGATCCTGTAATGGATGGATTGATTAGCTTGATTACCAATAAATCAGTCGTGGAGAGGTTTAGTTGAGGGTAGCATTCTTTGATGGATATGTCAGAGAAATGAGCCAAGATTTATGTTGAAAATGTGGACTCATCTGGCAAGATTTAAAAGTACAGTTGGGAAGCATCTGCATAGCATTGTATATTGCAAAAATGGTGGTCCCTTGGTTTTCTGTGCCATGGCTCTGTGTAAGTGTATAACTAATCACTGAATGATATATATTCATGTGTTCATACATTTTTAGCACATCTTTAAAATAACTCGTAAAACAGTCAAATAGATTTAATCTCATGACGTTAAAATTACAATTACAAAATCACCAGAAGTCATCATTGGAAAGCTTATTCATTAATTAATTCATTCTAATTTCCCCATCTTTTAAAAAAAAATGCAAAATCCTTTATGCATGAGCTAATAGTTGCCACTCATATGCAGTAAGGCATGAAGCTATGGATGAGACATAGTAGGAGCTTAAGAGAGAGACACCTTCATGTTTAGGTTGTACAACATTTTTTAAGGACAAAACCATGCCAGTTCTGGCTACGCTAATCATTCTGTTTGACGAAACAATTCACTTCTTGAATTTTGAATTTATCTCAACCAACCAAAATCTGAAAAATCCATAGCTTCTATGACCCAGGAGAAAAAATGCAGTCATCAATATGATGGTGATTTCAATATGATGCTCTGACAGACAACCTAAAATATGCATTTTGTTACTGATAAATACATAGTTGTGTACATATCAATACTTCCATCCATTTCCTATACCCATTTAATCCAAATGAGGGTTGTGGGGGCTGGAGCCTATCCCAGCTGTCATTGGGCAAGAGGCAGGGTACACCCTGGACATGTTGCCAGCCCATTATAGGGCCACACAGAAACAAACAACCATCCATCCTCACTCCTAGGGTCAATTTAGAATCACCAATTATCCTAACATACATGTTTTTCAATCCTCTTGCTGTCAGGCAATGGTACTAACCACCACTCCACCATGCAGCTCTATGTGAATACATTTCACGAGAAAATCATACTTGATGATTTGTCATTTGACAGTGCAATCTTGGGGTTTTGGTCTTGGAAATGAAGAGCAAATGATGGATCTGAATGAAAATAAAGGGACACTGTGTTAAAATATGAATTATAGACTATTCCAGTGGTTCCCAACCTGAAGGGCACGCCCAATCCCAGAGGGTGGTGGAGGCCTTCCCTCTACAGAGCTTGTAAAAGATACATTTACAAAAAGATGCATGTACAAAATCAAAACACATTTTTTGGATTATCAAAAATCTGTTGAAGGATGACGTGCTGCCGTTACACACTGAGATACATTGCTTATGTGTTTGACAGAACTGCAGGATTTAACAAATTCTCAAATGGGTGCATCTAGAACTCTGTGCAAACAGGTGACTCATGTGTTCATGTTCTGAGCGACAATTATTTGAATTTCATAGCGCTTCATCCTGTAGCTGTCAGGGTGTCTGACAGGCAGAAATATCAGCCTGACAGTACATCACCACCGAAGTTGCAAGATCACAAAAATCAGTAGGACCTATTTTCTGGTTAACTATCTAGGAGTTATAGAAATTTTAAAAGCAGGATTCAAGTGATCAGTAGATTTTCTCCTTGACATGCCAGTCACAACCTGCCATAAGAATCAAATTAATTATAAACAAAGATACGTTTGTCTTTCCATCAATACTAATGTAAATCAACCATAAGTGTAATCTGATATAAATTCAGTACATCCATTACATAAAACCACTGTGGAGGAAAGTCAAAGAATTTGAGGTAAGGAAACAGAACATAAGTAGCCTTTTTAGACAACTCATAAGCGGAAATGGGTCAAATTGACCCATAACACAATGGGAGAAACTACTGAAGAAACTCCACACAGAACATGCTGAGCTATGGTTTGTTGGTTATTTTCAAACCACTTATTGATCAGAACCAGTGTGTGAGTATTCAGTCTTGAAAAATCGAGACAAGAAAGAGCAGTATCAGGCAATTTGTTATCCAATGCAGGTGCAAAATCGTTGACAAGTAGATATGATTCTGTCATATCTTAACTCCAACTCCTCACAGTACAACATGCTTTGACACACTGATAAGACAATTTTGAAGTCAGTCACAGCCAGTAGCGACAGATGACTGAAGCAGGGTATGATGAATAAAATTGTTAGCCAGAATAAGCTAGGGTTGTCAGGTAGTTATGCATCTTGAAAATTATTTTTTAAAAGTAAACCCTTTTGGAGGAGAGGGGGTCGGGGATGGGGGGCGGTGTGTGTGTCACTGGAGACCGTCTCAGCTGCCATCGGACAAGAGGCGGGGTACACCCTGAGCAGGTTGCTGTGCCAGATTTCAGTTCCACATCATCAAATATATGATTAGACTTTAGATTAGTTACATCAGTGACATGTTGGCCATCAGAGTGAATGCAATAACACACTGTAAAGTAAAAAACAGTTAATGAACTGCATTTATAGGGATCTTTTCTTGTCCTGTTGACTACTGAACCTACGACACTACAAGTCACATTCACCCAGTCACAAACATACACTCATACATCACCTCTTGGTGTATACAGACGGGATCATTTGGGTTGAAGGGGACACCAAACAAGGCTGATATAGTAATAGGGTTGATTGTTTTGTTAAATTCCTGGCCAAGAGTTGTAAATATACTGAAGCTAAAGTAATTCCACCATAGACAGCTTTCAAGATGTGTTTATGGTCAGCTAGACGTTACTGACATCTGTAAGATGCAACCTCCAATACCCTTGCCAAATGAGAAAGAATGTTTAGTTATTATATAATGATATAAATAATACATGACAAGAAGTCAGGTGTGACAAATAAGAATAAGCACAAGACCAAGTGTCTTATATCCCTCCACGCAAAGCCTATAGTGGAGCCTACATTAGTTACTTATGCCACTTAAAGTGTTTCTATCCACGAGAAGGACTTTACAAGTAATTAATTTCAGTGGGTTGGTGAATCCAACCAGTTTTCTGTTTTGCTGAGGCGGTGGACATCACCAGGCAAGACAGGAAAAGGATATCTTTAGCTAGTATGTCATAACATGGTTTTAACTCATCCGTAACAAAGTAGTTTTAAATAGTTAACCCTAACCATGTATTTTTAGTGCATGAAACCAAGCAAAAAAAAACTAAAAGTGGAAATAAACAGTGGCTGAAAACAAAATCAATGTTTCAAACTAAAACTTTGTAAGTCATATGTTTAGCCCTACCACCAAACCAATCTAAGCTCTGAATGCTTAATTTCATCTGGTTAAATGTGGGTTAAGACTGAGACATTTGTGTGTCTGGACAAGAATTAATAAGTTTGCCAATGTGTCAAATGGTGTGTCAAATTGAGCAAGACACTACAGGGCATATGAAAAAAAAGATGACAAAAGCTAAAAAAGGATGTAAAGAAGATGGATCTCCTGCAGCCTGTTACAGCTGACATACAGCAGAGTATGCATTCGGACATGTCTATAGTCTATTACAGGGCCAACACAGAGAGACAAGAGTAAAAAAAACAGTAATCTGAGGTTAAGATCGAAAAATGACTGCTGGGCTTGACCTTCAATGGTCATACACACCCCTAAGACGCAAGTGTTTTCACTGAAGTGGCTAACTACACGTCTCCAGTGCAGTGAGTGGATAAGTCAGACTCTACTTGATTGACTTCTTGCTATCAAAAGGCCCTTTTGTATCATTCAGTTATGTCCCATGTGAGACCTACAATAAGTCGAGAGTTGTTTGATTGACTGTTCATGCAGACACTCAACAATGTAATTGTATTGGTGGGTAATAACTGTGAAACAATATCTTTATTGGTCTTTATTGGGGATTTGGGCAATATAAGGGGTTAGAATGTGGGGGTTGCACAGTTGACAGGGGTACGCAGTATTAATTCTGAAAGTTGCACTAACAATAACATTAAAGTTGTATTAGCCAAACTTTTACATTAAATTTCCCTCTAAAAAAAGAGAAAGATTTGGACAAAATTATTATACTTTTTTACTTCTTTTAATTTTTAATCAATAGGAAAATGGGAGCTAATGAGCCCGTTGATGTATCTGTTGAGATATTGTAACTTCTGCCTTGTAGCGTGGAGGTAAATGTTTAATTCAGTTGCTGATCATTCGAGAAAAATTAACATGCCTTACTGTGGGACTCAGCACTGTGGCTTTTTGATTAAAGATGTAAAGAAGAAGAAAGCCAAGAGAGAATGGATGGGTTTCAGTGGACCTGAGGGGACTGTACAATGATTTCCTTCTTGATTTAAAAGTGTGTAAGGCTTCAGAAGTTCGTTGTTCTATCATTTTCTCCTCTTCCCTGATCAAATGCTGGGGTAAAGATTTTCAGTAACTTCTGTCATTTTGGTCCGACCTGGTTTGATGTACCAGGGCCTTAAATTGTGACTCACCCACAACTGAAACACTTTTTTTCATCAATATGTGCTGTGACTGACAATTTTGTGTTGTTAGGACCTAGGGTTTGTGTTGTCCAATCCGGTTTTTGCAGTCTGTTTTGTAAAGAGAGGGACCTGTGGCTTGATATGGAACACACTAACAGTAACCCGTCAGTGAATTCCAGCAGTTGAAAGACCCTTTACAGCACGTTAAGCCTGTCAACACTGACTGAAATGGCCTTGTCTGGCTTATCATCTTTTGATGAGTGTCCCACCTGACTGATGATTCTGCCATGTGCTTGAGACAGTGCATGTGGTGTTCCTTCTTTGTCCATAGTGTGCACTTTAAGGCGGCCCACCCTTATTTTTTTACAAAGTTCACAGGTCACTCATTTCATTATGTTAGCAGGCAAAGATGTTGAAGTAGCAGGTCAAAATAAGTGAAATATTTGAGAGATCATATTTAATTTGCTGCTTTTGTTTGATTCAGTTTAGGACCTGAATAATCTTTTTGGGTCTGATTGCTTTTTGTTTTTATTCAACATCTGACAAATGCACTGGAAACCACTTATCATCTGCTGAGTACTGTCAGTTGTTTTTTTTAAATGGCCCTCACGCTATTTGTTCCACCGTCAGCACCAGGCTCAGCACCAGTATGTCAGTGTCTCAGTCAAGCAGGCAACTATTTAACTGTACAGCCTTAAGGGAGCGAGGCAGTTGATAGGTATTTATTCTGAGGATCACCAGATGGTCAAGCTCATGTGTGGGTGACCTCAGATCAGATTTGCTGGTGAAGAATTGTCCATTTTTGAGCTTCTTGTACAGCATATCTAGCTAGAAAACATTAACCTTCAACAGCCTCTTGACTGCCTAATTATTTGTCGTCTTTTTGGGTCTTTTAAGGAAGCTGCACATGTGATGGTACAGTTTGCTTTTTTTCTTAGTTTGAGCTGTTTAAACAATACAGGAATAAAAGCTCTGCATGAACATTTGTCCATTCAGCTTTGGTGCATATTATGGTGCAAAAGGCAGTAAAGAGGCCCTCAAAATGCAAAACTCTGACCTAAGTGTAATAAAAGGTTATTTCTTGTACATGACCACAAAGCAAACTGCAAAAACTCCATATGCACAGATGGATAGTTTTTAACCTTGTTAACATGTCAGTAAGTAGAACTGTCTCCCACCTTTACCCCAAAGGCAGTACAAAGGGCTTTGTGATGCGATGTGAGCCTTATTTTACTCTTGCCATGTGTCAAGAGCAACAGCAAGGTCCCAAATTAATCACTCGTAATACCGCCATGAGGCAAAAGTCAATTAGGTGAGTTTCAGAGGAGAAGGGAAATAGGAGGTTTCACATTTGTCATCTACGATACCTCATGCCTAGCTTCAATGACTGACAATCAACAATTGACCAATCACTGCTCAGAGCAGTCTGCAACCGCAGGTGAAGAGATTTTTAATCTGGTTAAAAGATTAAACAAAAAAAACAAAACTCAACAAAATGATGATAAAACCATTAACGTCATGTGACACTTTTTTATTTTAGATTTCTGTCGTTGTTTACTTTTTAAAGGAAAATATATTTTGTTTTGTGACCAAAACTGAGGTTCTGACCTCTTTGAACAGTCAGACAGGCAAGAATCTGTTTGTGCTGCTACCAAGGCAACCAGAAACCCAATCTTGCAGGCCTGGCACCCGCTGCTCACATCTCCATCAAAATTGATGGAGTACAAACAAGTGCTGAGAACAAGGTTTAGCATAAGCCCTTACAGTACCGGCTGATAATGTTTTCAAGTCAAAGACTCTTATCTACCATTACCCGTAACTTATCTAAATTTCATTACAGCAATCAAAAGTGAGTCCATTACCATTCTGATGCTTTCACGTCCATGCCACTTTGGCATCCTCTTGCTCTTATTTTTTTTTTCTTTGGAAATGAAAGGTGGTTCAAACATGTATGGCTAAATCAAGGAAGTATTTATACTAGCCACTGCAAGGTAGCGCATAATGGGCCTTATGATTGCTGCCTTAATAGTTTGTATCAAATTCATTCAGAGTCTGGATTGATGTTGAGATCTGGTCATTTCTCATCATCTCTGAGAACTATGTTGATGTAACCAACAAGGTGCAGCTACTGTCCCAGACTTAGCAAGCTGTCATAAGAAAGAAAAGTAGTGTTATAATAATGTGGAATATGTCATGATGCTAGTCACTCAGGAACTTCCATGAGACAAGCTGTCATGGACACAGAGATCAAGATCAAACTCAGACGGCAATGTGGCTTGTACTGTAACATTTGAAGTACTTACGTTTCAACATGCAAATAAAAATACCTTTGTTGATTCTGGTGAAATTGAACAAATATAAAGATTTCATGGGAGTTTACATGTTCTCCCCGTGTATGCGTGGGTTCTCTCCAGGTACACCAGCTTCCTCCCACCGTGTTAGGTTAATTGGTGACTCTAAAATTGTCCTTAAGAATGAGTGTGAGCATGTTTTGTACTCGTCCCATTTAGAGTCGCCCAAATGTTCTCAGTGATTCTGTGACTGGAAGCTTGTCTGACCTAAAATATTTATTCAAATGCAAATTGCAAATCACATGTGTACATCCTTCAGAATTTAGCACTTTTCAATGTTTTGGACCGGCAATAATTGCTCGTCAGTTGGATGGAAATCAGACATTTGTTTACTTTTAACTATTCAGTCATAAATTATTCTGCAGAAAACCACTCCATTGAAGTATAGGTCATTTTCTGAGCAATATGTTGTTTTACTGTGCATCATCAAGTTTGTGCAGCAAATTATTTTTAATGTCACTTCCCTGTATTTACAGCGTAATTCCTAAAAAGCTGTGGAGTGATTTTGTATCTCAGTATGAATTAAATGTTAAAAATGTTTTCTTGTCTTGTTGATCACTTAAAGCGATATTACACGACAAGCCACATCCTCACACACTCATACAGCACGTCTTCCTCTATAATTGTTTCAGGCTACATAGTGCTTTTTTTCTTTCTCACTATCACACACACTTGATAGGCAATATGGGATTCAGTGTCTTGCCCAAGGACACTTTGACATGTGGTGTGGGGAAGCCGTTCTGTCCAACTGTTCTTTCTCCTGAGCTACAGCCAAATTAGTACATGAAGATACTATCCTGATCTTGCTAGGTCTCAAATGCAGGTAATGCTCAACAGTGGTGAAACAACTTTGAACTTTGGTGGAGAAGCAAAGTAAAAAACATCATACTGTGTGGCACCCACCAATGTACTTTTTTTTATTAATTATGGGCACAGCTGTGGCTCAGAGGATAGAGAGATTGTCCCCCAGGCATAGAGTCCTCATAGTGTAAAGGTACTATGAGTCGTCAATTAGCCTAGAAAAGCACTACAAATTAATCCAGTCCATTTACAGTTTAACAGCAAAACATGTAACAGCTGAGAGATATGTTAATATGTAATGAGATCACATCTGAAGCTGTGATGAACTGGAAAACCTCAAATATAAAACTTTCACAGTGTAGCGAGGCATAGACCAACAGCTCCTGTCACAGCTAATTCCTTTATGGTACAGAAGTGAGATGTTGCAGGCTACTGTCTGAGTTTTTGGGTATTGAACTGAATACAAGGATCACAGCAGTACTGTAGTCAGTTTTGTGTGATGACATTACATGACACCGATGGCAGTGGTGACAGCACCCCATCTATGAGCTGCAATAATTTTATCAGTGTTTATTTAGGGGCCTCAACATAATGTTAATGTTAATCAAATATGTGCTTGTTTGGTGAGGCAGAATCCATGACTGAAAATGTTTTCACCCCAAATAAAAAAGAAGGTGTGAAAGAGAAATAAAAATGCAGAGATTCCTATATTCTTTTAGATTTGTATTTTAAAGGCACTTTGAATTGCCTTGTGTACGAATTGTGCTCTACAAATAAACTTGCCTTGCCTTGCCTACTGTATATGGTATGAACCCACGATATTTCATGTTTTGTCTTGTTGACTTCTTATATTCTGGTAATACACATCTATTCCTGCATTTAAGCCCTGTAACACATTCCAGAAAATGTTTGGTAAAACTTTCATGACTCATGTAATGTTGCAACACTGAAAAGACTTTCAATGATCAAGAGTACAAAGCAATGAAGTGTTTCAGATGACATTTGGTCCAATTCTTTCTGAAAATCCTGAGATGTGCAACAGTAGGGTTGCCATTTTTAGTTAAAAAATTCTTCGCACATTCTCTGTTGGGGACAGGTCAGGCCTGCAGGTAGGCCGATCCTGTTCCCATACCCTTTTCTTCCCCAGCTGTGCCTTTGTAATTTGTTTTAAGGTGCATTAATGCTGCCATCACAGAAGTGTTTGTCAGGAACCTTTGCTGAGGGCTTCCATACAACCCCATACCATCACAGAGACTGGTTTTCAACTTGTTACTAATGACAGTTTAACTGGTCCTTTTCATCTTTAGTACTGAGCACACAGTGTCAATTCATTTATTTATTGTGTGTTTGTTTGCTTAACCTCTAGAAGCCACTAATTACCCTGATGCTTCCATGACACAGCTATGTAGGAATTTAAGTTGACCCCATCCCAAACACTGTAATACTTTTTTTAAAACAAGCCAACTACAATACTTTAGCCTCAAATTAACGAACTATGCCATCTTACAATGTATCTGACATGTATCTAGCTTGTCGTCTGTTTTGCCATCATCACAGAGATATGTCTTACCTGGGTGTCAGGGTTTGCATAGTCTGTACACATCCACTCACTGAGTGTACTGAAGGGCTAAGTAAGCTACCTCATACCATTGCTGTTAGGGTACTGCATGTATTTACTGGAGTTGCACATCATCGATTGATTTTTAGCCAATGCTGCACCACATAGATAAGATAGAGATAGGAGGTCTACATACTGACTCAATGAACCTTAAAGTGACTGGTAAAGGTATAAATATAAATTCTCACCATAGATAGCTGAGACAAACAGACACACC
Source organism: Leuresthes tenuis (assembly GCF_036924035.1). Taxonomy (NCBI): domain Eukaryota; kingdom Metazoa; phylum Chordata; class Actinopteri; order Atheriniformes; family Atherinopsidae; genus Leuresthes; species Leuresthes tenuis. The sequence continues at coordinate 9,096,649 of NW_027325356.1, read as the reverse complement.
ACTGTAACTTCTCCCTTCTCCCAGTATCGTCACATTGTGCTGAGAGACCGACATGTTTTCTAACTGTGGTGTTTGTAATTTCCCATTTAAGTAGCTTGGTTAAAACAAACTAAGCTCTGATTCTGTTCGTCCACTTAGTGCAGTTCACTTAAACTGGTAAGAGATCCGTCAATCAGCGCCTTCAGAAAACTTGCCCCCAGTGTCTCAGAGAAAAGAATGCTGCTCATTCTCCAATGACTTTGATATCTAATTGTATATATTTGGCAGTTGTTTTAACCTTTCATATTTAGCTGAGTTGTTAATAACATGTGATGATGAGGCAAAAATACAGTGTTCTCCAATTGTTGATGTCTAGTAAAAGTTTTTAAGGCTAAGCTAATAGCCATGCTACAACTAAGCTAACACATTTGGGTTTTTGACTCTGTTAGCTTTGGTGCGAACGCTCTCAAGCACCCCTCTGATTATTTTCCAACCCAGTGAAAGATAACAGGGGTGTAGCACACTTTTTGACCAGGTGAAGCAGGTGCACCCATAGACTGGCTGCACCTCTGGTAACAAAGATGAGACTCTTCGGTCTTTAAGACTGAGGAGGAGCAGCCTTTGAGCAATAAAGAACTCTTGGTATAATGTGACAGACTGTTTCCTGCTCTTTTGAGCAAGGAGGTTTTATCATAATTCTGTTTTAGATATTTAGTCATTTTCCATAAAAATCTATTTACAACTATATAGTAGTGAAGTATAAAGTAAGATGAAAACAGTTCTGTTTTTTAGCTTTCTTTAAAGTTTTCGATTACGTTTTCTTACAGAGTGTCCAGAAGTTCATGTAACATGGTGCTTGTGACCACAAATATTTGCAGGTACTAAACAAAAACTAAACATCTTGGGTAAGTTTTTTAAGAAATCAGATGAATAAAGATTGCATAGTGTGAGATAGTGCTTACTGTGATGATTTATTTGTGCTGTGAGATTCTGTAGTAAGAATGGAAGAACAGCACCTAGCGTGTTGTTACCTTGCATTACTGAGAGCAGAGGGGCTGGGGAATGAATGCTCCAGCCTGCACTCGTACAGCACTGTGTAATTACAGGATAACAAGGGGAGAACTTTGCTTTCTTTATAATAAAGCCTGCTTACCTACCAGCAGTGTGTAATTACAGGGTAACAAGGGGAGAACAGAGGGGACTTTTCAAATTTAATTATCTGCACACATTTTTTCTTTTATATGGCAGCAAAGAAATACTAGTAATAATAATAAATAATACACAAGGCCACAGTAGGATTTTATCAGCTGTATTCGCGATTACCTGTACTGGATTTATTTCTACTACTAAAACTTCCAATACTTACTTTCTTGTTCTGCTACTTATATGTAGAAAATGGAAAGTATTTTAAATGTAATGAGGAATAACATGGTGACTTTTGGGAAATTACATTGTAAGTTGCAGGCTTTATCATGTAGTGCTTCCACCTATCGTAGCTGTGGTTGACAGTAGGTAACACACTCTACTTTGGTAGACTTGTAACTGCATTTTTTTTGTTTGTCAGTCAGAACAGAGCATATTTAGTTGAGCTTCAATATTTCATTGTCTCTTCTCGTTTTTTTTACAGAAGACTTTTTCTTGTATAACGTAGTCTCTGCTGCCTTGTTCCATTAACCTAATAAATCAAAGTTAAATAAAAAACACTTTTGCTGTTTGGCAGGGATAGTCACCAGTGTTCTCAATTTCTACTCGTTTTCTTTACCTCTGTCAATAGAATCCCACTGACTGCGATAGTCTCTACATCCTTTACAACATTTTAGCCTCTTCCTCAGGGTTTTTCTCATTTTCCATTAACACCCTCCTCTGATACTCAGCAGATACAGTAAGAGTGGCAGCACCAGACTTTTACCTCCATTAACTGATTCACTTACCTGCTAAGACGCTCTTTAAAACATCTAAAATCTCCCCAAATCTCAGTTTGGTCTAGCTGCAAACAGCAACCAGAGACATGAAGGCAGATGGTCAGCAAATTGACTCTGCCCTCCTCCTCCTCCTCCTCTCTTCATCACCCTTCCTCCTCCTCACCACCACAGTGCTGAGCTGTGGACTTGTGGCCTGTAAAGAGGTTTAGGTGCAAACAAACAACCCATTTAGTAACATCTCTCCTCCATTTAAGCCGTCATTACAGCCCTGAAGGCCCTGGCTCAGCACTGAATTATGAATTAAGTTGTCAGGAGAGCCTTTGGTTATGAGCTGAGGGGTCATTTAAATTTAATTTGAAAAGGGATTCTGTTAGGAATGTATGCTCAGCAACCTCCTGTGGAACTTCTCTTTCAAAGTGAAGAGGGCTAAGTACTGACAAGAGTAAATGAAATAAAAATGGCTGGAAGAGAATTGACTTGCTATACTAATGTATCGGGTATTATGGGATGAAAGCTCCAAGCCAGTGACATCACCATAAGCTGTACTTGAAGTCAATTTGGAAGTATAAGGCTGGAGCCGAACTTTTTTGTGGTCTGTTTTTGCCGACAGATGTTTTACATGAGGTCTTCCTCAACCGCAGGTGATTTAAAGTTCTCCTAAGTTGAAAGTAACCTACAGTTGTTCTGTAGGGGTCTAATAATATATTGATCTACATCGGTGCATAGATCCAATGATCAGCATCAATCCAAAATGTCAATCCAAAAACATCAATCAGACATTGATACATTATTCATTTGTGAGACAAACCAGAATCTGGAAACATTTTGAATTTTTGGAGAAAAGTCTAATGGTCAACTGACAAATAAGTATAAATTAACAAAATGGTGACCTTGGTTATTATTACTAAGCTCTAACTCTCAGAAACATGTCTTTATGAGGTAACACTTAACTGTAAAGTGTGCTAGTAGAACTGGAAAGAACATGTGGAATGATTGAGCTTAGAAATAAAAATGTGAAATTATATTTCAATTGTGATTTTAATGTAAGCAATTGTGTGAAATCTACAAATTATATCGTCTCATATCGACACCTGAATTCATTCAAATAGTCGAAATTGTGTTGTGGTAGAATTTGTGATATTGGCAAACATTAATATCGTATCGTTACCAAACTTGTTATTTACGCCCCTTCTGTAACAGGTAAATTACATCAAACCATACTATGTATAGTGCTGCAATTCAGCTGCATAAATATTATTAGTTTTAAACAATGATAATACTGTAAATGAGGCAAACTTTATAGTCATTGTATTGTTGTTTTTTCCCCATCAACTTACAATTTTCCACAATAGCAAAGAAAAAAAGTATTTTGAAGTGTTTTGTAGTTAGAGTTTTTTTTTAAAAAGACCAAATTATCTTAAAGCACTTGTGACTGAAATGGTGGCCTCCATCCCTCTTGAGAATAATCCATTAAGCCTGGTATTCTTTTCTTTTGAAAGTTTATTCGAGTCTTCTAAAGCCAAAAATGCTGAATCTTAACCAAGATGGATGGAGGGTGTCAATGCCATTTCATGTCTTACTAGAGATGCTCTGCTGGGTTCAGGTACTGTATTTTCTCGGCAATGTGCTTTACACCATCGGTTTGTCTACATAAAAGTCTTCAAATCTTGAGCACTCTGACAAAGGTTTTCAATCAGGAGTGTTCTACATGCTTTTGTACACATCTTTTACCTCCATTCTAACACTCTGGTGCCGCTAAATGTGGGCATAGTTTTCACCCACTGTGAAGTTCCAGTGTGTAGCATGTATAGGGATCTAGCAGGAAATACAATATATATAATATTCAATGTCTTTATCAGTGTAGAGTCCTGCAAAATAGGAATCATTGCTTTTTTATTATCAGCACCAGCCGTTTGTATTTACAAACTTTGCAAGTCTGCTTTCTGGTAGTCTGTTATGTTTGCATCCCAGAATGGACAAACCAAAAGCTTTCTATGGAACAATCATGTTTGACTAAAATGTTCTTAGTCATGTTTCTATCTGCCTCAGCAACTTAGAATCACAGGTTTTAGTTTTAACAATTCCATTTTTTTTTCTTCCATCTCCTCTATGACCCTTCATCCCAGATTTCTCAGTTTGACTGAGCAGCCAGATCTAAGAAGTCTGTAAGTAGTTTGAATCTTCTTATATTTGATGCAAGCGATCGTGCTTTGGGGACTTTCAAATCCGCACAAATCTTCTTGAGTCCTTTCACAGTCCTATCTCCCAGGGCTACAAACAGTTGTTTTCAGCTAAATGGTTTGTTTTTCACTCTGACATACACCATGAGCTGTGGGACCTCACATAGACCTTTTGTCATTCTGTCTAGTGAACTTAAGTTAGGCACAGGGTTGTAAAATAATTCCAAGAACCGATAATAAAAGATGCAAGTGTAATAACAAGGACTGAAAACAAATGTGAATGGAATATTTCAGTGTTTTCTTTAAAATAAACCTTTGGCTTAGTTATTGTAGAAAGTTGTGCATTTTTTTACTTTTCACTGCTGTGTTTGGTAAAATGGAAAATTGCTAAATTAAACATTTGTTGAAAAGGCTAGACGAGTTCAGTGATCTCAGTTTTCAGAAAACATGCCAGTGAACAAAACAGAAAGACAGAAAAAATAATTTTTTATATTCAAAAATGGAAAAAAAAAGAGCACCTGAAAATTCCACCAAAAATGGGGGACATTTCTATCAAAAATAATGAAAATAATCTTTCATCACTAGTGTTGAAAAATTAACAATGAGATACTGTAGCTCTTAGAATGATGTGTTGGCTTCACATAACTAAGCCACTTGTTGGTGTTAGGGAAAAAAACTGTAACAGTTAGAAAATAAAATAGATGGTTGAGGTTGGGAAAGAAAATATCTGGTTAATGTGTGAACATAAAAGAGCTGTCTGGGGTTTGGGAAACATACATAATTTCCCTATACTCACTGTGCACATATTCAAAATGGATACTTTGCACATATTTGTGATTTTCTAGAAATATAAAATGCCTTTTCCGGGAGACTGGGCTGATTCTCCACAATCTTTTTACATTTTTGTGGGTTTTAAATATCTACTTGTGCATGTGTATCTTTTAAATTACACAGCATTTAAAGAAAGATTTCAGTGCACAACACGATACAGCTGAATAGTGTAGGGACAGCTTAAGTTAGCATTAATTTGAAAAATCCTCATGGATCTGACTTACAACTCGTAAATATGTGCTTCTTTTCTATCAAATGCCTTCTTTCATGTCATCACAGCTTGTCTAAACAGCATATCATGCTTTACTCATGACTCTGATGTCTGCCTCTTGACCTAATACACTTAGATGGGATGTTAAAGGCTCACTGGGGTTAGAATGCATGAATGGGCAACTAAATGCTCTTACTGGCGGCTTTTGGCAAATAAGCTCAAATGCAGCAGTTTAAGTGCTGCAGACAGGCAGTTATAAAGTGGATCTTGTACACAGGCTGCCTCGATGTATGCATCTGAGACAGTGTAACATAGTCCCCAAGGTCTTCCTATCAAAACTGCTGTGTCTTTCATCATTTCAGAAATATTCAGTAGCACTTTGAAAGAAAGATACAGATAACTCCTCCGCCTGGGGAGCAGTGTGGCGTGCTGTTTATAGTCAAGGCTAAAAATGACAGATCCATCTTACATGATCCTCAGTGTCAACGTTGAATAACTCTGTGGACAAGACCTTGACTTTCATACCTTTCTCTGCCAGATGTTCGGTCTTGCTGCAGCAGCTGTTTTCCCTCTTGTGCCAGGGGACTTGGGGCAAGAGCTGCGGCCAAAGCGGAGCTCTTCAGAAATCCCTTGAGGACCATTGATCGTCATCAGAAAGGTCTTTGGAAGGGGATTCGTCCCTTCACAGGCCACTGCCAACAAAATATAAAATATCCACACAAACCAATGAACATAGCATGTGTGAAAGGTTTAATTTTTTTTATAATCAAACCCTCTAAAGAGTAGTTATTTGAGTGGGCTTCATTTGATTTTTGTATTGGCCTCTTTTTCTTTGATAAAACACCTCCCGCTCCTCTCTTTTTGCATTATTATACAGTGTTGAACCGACAAACTTGTTCCAGCCTCCGTTCGTATGCTACCAGTGACCTGGAGGTGGGATGACATGCACATCCAGCTGGTTGGTGGTGAATCGCTCTCCCCAACAGCCAATTAGAAGGGCTGTAGATTTGGAAAGGAAGAGTGTGTTGAGGAAATGCTGGTGATGGAGAAAGTCTGTGTCAGCAAAGGGGTCGTCTACCCTGACACGATGCCATCTTACTGCACAGCAGGGTATGACCTTAAACCTTCTGCTTCCCATTCACACTCTTTTTTTCCCTCACTTTGCCTCAAAGCCTGGCACCCCTTTTTGTAACCCATTCATTCTCAGTCTCCACCCCCACAGCAACAAACCCATTCAGCAGTCTGTTTTAGACTGACAGCTCCCAGGGAAAGGGGTACGGATCTGGGTGATGTGAAGGTGGTGGCAGATCCTGACAGCAGGAGGCAGGGAGGAGGACTCGCCCTGCAGGCTAGAGGCCTGCCTGCCAGGCACAGTATGAACGGATCTGTGTGTGTGATAGAGTGGGTTGGACAAAGCGGGTTAAGAGAGGGTTAGATGGGTTTATGGAGAAACAGACAAAAAGTGAAGATTTGATTAAATGTATCAAACATATTCAATTATCCACCATAACAGTTGTTTAAACAGATACATGTCAAAATATACATAACAGTAAAAATCACAGCACAGCAAACAATATTTGTTGTGCAGATAACTGACAGAGACAGCTTTGGATGGAGGGAAGGGAAGGATGGATGAGAAGGAGGAGGGTGAGAAGGAAGTATAAACAGAGGTGTGGAGGACCAAAGCTTTCTGCTGTAGAGTGGAGACTCAGACAGGAGGAGGCAGGATGAGTGTCTGCCATCTCCAACTGTTCCATCACGTACAGTCTCACTTTTTTCATACAGGCAGACCCGCTGATGCTGGACCTACACCAAGCAAGAGCAGCCAAAAGTGAAATATGGAACAATTCATTTAGGATTTAACGGACTGCTTTTTATGTAAAGGCTCTGCGTCCCAGCACAATAACTTGCATGTTCACAGTCACTATAAATTCACTGTTATATATTCGCCTTTTACAACATAAACTTACCCATTTCATACTTGATAAAGATACTCTTTAGGTTAAGAAATATGGTCCCAGAAAAATCCCATTTATGACCGATCTTGGTCCAGATATGATGTTGGATTATAGTGAACATCTCACTTAGGCCACAAGCAAAAATGACATGATTATGGTGCATTAAATCTACTCCCAGAAAGATTCCCTTGCTTGCATAAATTATTTAAAACCACTAGTCACTGGTTTATATAAACAATGGGTCAAATGTGAGAGGAATAATTATGACTTGCTTCTGCAGATCATTTGAGCATCTCATTGCCAAAACTCATTGGTTTTGCAGGACAGAGATCAATATTGTTGATTCTGCTGCACTGCTCCTGTCTCAAAAACTCTCAGCTGCAATTGTTTCCAGCTGATCTTCCCAGAACCCAGACGTTTCCACTTCATTTTTAAGACAATTGTTAAGTGGAACTTAACCTCAGTACAGGAAAGAGATTTTTTAAATAATATGTCCATTCGTGCCACACAATGACATTATAAATGTTTTCAAAATGCTCAACTGGTTGAGTAGGCACACCATGTACAGAGGCCAGGTTGCAATAGTATTAGACTTAAAGTAATAGACTATTGGTGTAGTCGGCTTAATGTGGTTGACTTCCTTCCCAAATACCTCCCTTAAATTCAGATGTGGTTAGTTCATGAACATGGTAATTCATTCATTTATTTCTCTTTACTTATATTTATCTGCTCCTTGTATCACACCAAAACATAACGGGGAAAAAACGATAAATCTTAATGAAGGTAATTTCAAAGGGACACGATTGAATCATGTCTTATTATTCAATCTGATTTGTACTGTAGCATCCTACCAACAAAGAGTGGACAACATTGATGTTAGCAAAAACATTTTGCTTATATAAAGTCTCCTTTCAATAGCTGAGGCAGAATTTAAAGTACCTGGGTTTCAGATGCACTGAAGTTTGAATGTCGTTCATAATTAGAAAGTCGCTTTGAATAAAAGCAACTGCGAAGTGACTAAATGTTAATGAAAAATTTCTTTGTAAAACCTGCAGATGGGCAGTAAGATAATGATTCGCTACTGTAATAGAAAAAGTCTGACGCGGCAGTATGAGAAGAATATACTTGAACTTGAACTTGAAGGCCTTTATTGTCAGTATACACAAGTACAATGAGATTAAAAGAAACTCCTCATTCAGTGCAAACGTGTAAGCAAAAAATATATAACAACATACACAAGTAGTGCAAAGATATATACAACATAAAAACTGCTTGTACAGAGAAATATGCAGTATATACAATACTTTTTTTAAAATGCAGTGAAGGTTCTGGTGGGTGCAACGCATGTTTGCAGAACCTATGGTGCAAAAACAACCAAAAGATAAGTAAAAAACAACAAAAAAGAGCACTGAAAAAGAGAGCAGTGAGCCGCTGCAACCATGCGTGCCGGCATATTGAGGACCTTTTTTTATAGTGTTCTCACTATTGAATTAAATAAAGCTCGATTAATATCAAAATTAATGTTAATCGGTCTCAAAGTGCTACTTCACGAGTTCTCGACTGAATTGACCGAAATTACATTAAGCATTCAACAACGACTTGGTAAATATATATGAACTATTTATCGAAAGATGTAACCAAAACATGAACCTTAAAGGACAAACAGGAGAAACATCGACTGGAGAAAAAAAAACATGGAGAAACACACTAAAATAACATGGATAACAAATATTTGAATACTGTCTCTAAAATTATCCTTAGGAGCGAGTGTGATCGTGTGTGTGTTTGTCTCGTTTGTCTCTGTGTGTCCCTGTGATGGACTGGCGACCTGTCCTGGGTGTAACCCGCCTCTCGCCCAATGACCGCTGGGGCAGGCTCCAGCCCCCCTGTGACCTGACCGACGGATTAAGCGGGTATAGAAAATGGATGGATAATTTCTTCCTTATTATACCAAGTATGATCGTGAAAAAGGTATCGAAATGCAGCTTGTGATATCACTCAAAACCTTAAAGAACCTGTACAAAGGTATAAAACACATTTAACACAGTTTAAGAATCCATCTGAATGTATTTGTAATGTACTTGGCAAAACTTCACAGATTTGGGATATAGTTTTCAGTGAACAATGTAGATCAGATTTTTGATGCTGAATCTGTAATTTACAACATATAAAATCACACCTTTTACATCTAAGAAGGTGTACTCTGATTGTATTCTTCAGAAAAGAGAAACACTTACGGGGAGAGTAATGGGTCGCTGCAAGTACTTTTTGTTATCTCTGTTTGCCTGCCCTTGTTGGTGTCTCTGAGACATAATGGATGGCCGAGCAGAGGTTGAGAAGGCTCACATCACCTCGTTCACCCAAAGATACCAGCCATCACACCTCACAACACCCCCCAGTGTCTACAACCCTCCTCCAGCCTTCCACCCTGACTGCTGAAAAGATATTAGCAACGCAGAACTGCTCAGAATTACTGCTGACAATACTGAACTTCAAGTACAGACTTTTGAATATCTTCATAAAAATGTGGAAAGCATCCAATTCTACAAAATCTAAATATTTATATTTATATATTTTTTTATTTAAAAATGTCCAAAGGTATTAAATCAAACACACACATTCACATGAGATATATAGTGAAAAAAGGAGAATACAAGACAAAATGGAGACCTGGACTCTTCACTAATGACTCCCAAAACTTCTCACAGAGTTTATTGCTATTGTCTGCTCGAAGTTTCTGTCACTTTGTCATGCAGACATACAAGCCTTTAGGTTTATAGGTGTTTTTTGAAACTGCAGATTTCAGCTCTTTCCAAAGTTTTTCAAGGAAATTTAAGTCAAGATTCAGCACAGGTCACCCCACTTCACCTATTTTAATCATCTTCTGTGCTGTATGGATGTGTGATTCAAGTTGTTGTTTTGCTGCAATACGCAACATAATCTGGAAATGCTTTAAGACACAGTCTCAATGGGCTGATTTTAAATCACATTTTCTAACATGTTTAGCTATCTGACAAAAGAACAGAAAAATATGTGAACAGGCGTATCATTTTTGGAGACTCAGCTGTATCAAAGTAACACTCTTTGGCTCCCTCTACAGTTGATGAAGGCAAGCCCTGCATATATAAAGTCATAGACGTTATTTTTTTGTCGTTGTGAAGAGGCCACAAAGACGCCATCAAAAGCCCACATAAATGTCAAGCAACCATGAAGCAAAACAATGTGGTGCGCAACCGGAAACCAGACTTGTGAACTGCGGTATCTCAGCCCCTCCGCATGCTCCAGGGCAGTTTAAGGGCCGAGAAAAGTACATAACAAAGGTCAGTGTACAGAAAGAATCAGAAGCACATAGTTGTAAAGCTCAAAAACTTCTCCTGTTGCTTTGATATACACTGAAAAAACTAGAAATTCAAACTTCTTGATTAGAGTTGTAGCGCATCATGGTAAGGACTGAAATACATTCTTTGTGCTATGCCACAATCAACCTAACACATGCAAATATGACAATTTATAAGCACTAGCTTTCTCAACCTCTAGAGATCACACATTCTTTCAACATAATTATAGGCAGTTAATGCCTGCATGAACAAAGTCACTTTTAGGGACAGTCGCTTATATTGTGAAATGCATTCTCTAGGGTCAAGTTTTGTCACAAGAACAAAGTCTGGGAATTCAAAATGTAATTTTCTAACACATGGTTAGAATTTCGGACGTTCACATGATCTTTTCATAAACTTAACCAAATAAGACTGGAAGTAAAAAGTTGGTACTGTGCAATAACAAAACAAAAGTAGACATCCAAAAGGTGTATGGGAAAAAAGGCAGAATTTAACCACACAAGATATAAACCTGTGTCTCCATATGTGGCTGAACTTTGTGGAGTTTTCTGTCTTCAAAGAGAGGGATACAACCTTTACTTTGACAGAAATGTTTTGTGGCAACATAAATATCACACATTTTGTAACAAAACTAGCTGGAAATCTTGCACTCTGAGCTGGAAAAACAGTCCTGGGATGAAACTGTAGGTTCTGGGGTTGTTCCACTCTGTGCAGGAGCATTACTGAAGAGATGACAATCAGGAAAGTGAGAATGTTATTTCTCTAAAATACCCATCTTCAAAGCATCCCTAACTTCTCTCAAAGGCCTTATCTTTCATCCTGGTTTAGATTATTAAAGACATTGAAAACAGTTTTTCTGTATTGATGTTTTTCTATCAGCGATGACATCCTACGTGAGCATAATATTTTCTCCAACAGTTAGATTCACTCTTGAAAGAAAGTGTGAAAGAAGTGTTTGTGCTTTTGTGTCCTTGTTACACTGGCCCTAAGAGGGCAGGACTAAGTTAGAGAAAGGTGATGTCATGTACTTTAATGGGCATTCAGATTGAATTGAACTGAATTGAATTGAATGGAATTTAATTGAATTGAAAGCCTTTATTGTCATTGTACTATACGGTACAACAAAATTCAAAAGTGCAACTCCACTGGGTACGTACTTACATTGTTTTGCAGAGGTAGGGTTTTTATTCTAGCTTAAAGAAATGTTATTAGTTTTATTTATTTTTTTCTCCATCTGGAGCCTTTTCTGTTTGATGCAAGCATATTTCTGCAGATTACAGAATGCTGTGCTTGTTTTCAGCAATGGATTGCTCATAGTGAGGTAAGGGGCTTAAGCCTCCTGCACTGAAGTAGTATTGTGTAATTCTGTACATATTTATACTTCTCTTTATACACTTTTGCCACTGTTTGCACTATCTGGTAAGATGCTTAGGTGCTTAGGTTGCAGGAGCAGTGGTGAGTGAATACTCTTTAATGTTGGTTAAAAGGGGGAAAAAACACCCTCAGCAGATGTCTGTATCAGTGTGTTCAGCTGTACATAGGCAAAGAGGATGGGGCTGAAAGTGTACGTGCTTAGCTGACTGTCACTGCATGATTAAAGGTAAGAATTACAGTGTAGTGCCGGTAGACCACATGCTGAGAGAGACTAAATAAGGAGGGAGGTGGTAAGGCGCTTAAAGTGGTCCGGCTCAGGCGGGATCCAAAACTCTTGCTCAGAGCAGCACTCGTTTTACCTGCATGTTTCTGTGCCTTTATTGTGCATTACATAAAGAGTCTTAATAAGCTTTCTTATCAAATGCTTTGGTGAGCTTCTGTGAATGAAAGGCTTGCTTATAACCCACTCTGTCAGAGGAGTTTTGCATGAAATCATTTTGAAAAAAATCACAATGTGTAAACACAGTGAGAGGATATGTGGAGCTGCCATTATTTTCACTAAGTCAGGTTGACTTAGTGAATAATAAGTCAACCTGACTTATTAGGTCATGTCGCAGTGTTCTGGAATCAGGCATTGTTTATAACCCCAAATGACACTGACCAGCGAGTGTGGAGGAGATTGACTGTGCTTTACTGCTCTGATCTCCTTTTCACTGCCCTGTGAAACAAGTGCCAAAAAAATATACAGGAACCATTTTTTTCATAGCTAATTTAATAAGTGTTTTACAGTAGGTAAGCATATTGCTACATCAAATCCACCATGGTTGTCACTGAAGAGCAGCGTTTGGTGGAGACTTTTACACCTGATGTTGCTTGACACTATGACAAGTAAATGTACTATTATTAGAACAGATCACCCCACTGGAGCTGAACCCCTCAGCCTGACAGTGCCTCACTCTGTGCATTGAACTTCAAAGAATCAAAAGAATAAGGTTAAAAAATTCAGTGGCTCCTTTAAAATGGTCTGAATCCCTGGTGAGAACGAGGCCTGTATGAGTGTGACAGTGTAGCTGCTGTCATACATCCGGTGTGAACATGTATCCACAACTGCAGCTGGGTTTTAAAACATCCATCACCCGCCTCTGAGATGCTCATCTCATCCTCTGCATTTATTCTCTTCCCTTTTTTTTGGTAGCATTAGCTCTCCTGGCGCTATCTTGCTATCTAACTGAATGAGGATCAATGACTACGTTCACATTACCAACTACACTGTTCAATTCTCATTCATTTTATTCAACTCAGATTCATTAAGGATCAAGTTTAATTTTTCACAGCAGGTTTTCTGTTTCTAACTTTCATGTGAATGTGACTGCAACGGGTCCGTGGACATTAGCACTAGATATGTTCTTGCATGCGTCATTTCAACAACAGAAAATATCAGATTTGTAAGGCCATTCTTGAAATTAGATTGAGACACACAAACAACTATAAAACTGAAAGTTAGAAAAAAAAAAGAATTTCCTCTAAAGATATTCCTGTGTTGCAGCACCATTTTCTCAGTAGCAACACGTAAAGGAAACGTTCAGTGTACATACATTATATAAACTGTTATGGTACACTGTTGACATCACAAGCATAACTGCAGCTTAATGTGAATATAGTTGTGCTCTTCTAACTATGCTATTGTCTACCTGTCCTGCAAATTTGGTATCTTCATGTCTTTACCTGTATTATGCTAGACAGACACAATATGAGTTCATGATAAGTTGGGGTCATGTAAAGTGGAAAATACAGTATCACTCAGCCCATGAAATTAGCTGAGTAATGTCTCCTGTTGGTTGGATGGACTTCTCTGAAGTAACCATGGTGCTGTAATTGGGGTTAGCAGTTTGAGCTTGAAGGTTACAAATTTGAATGAAGAACCTGCATTCCAAACTGAGGCATGGAGGCTGAAAAGAAGAGGGAATTTTCCAGACAAAGACGCTGAATTGTGAGAAAAGAATGAAGTGCAGTTTCCTGGGCTTGAACCTTCTACCCACCCTTAGAGACCATCTTACCTGGATAAAGGTTTTTTAAATTTATGGAGTGTTTCCACTTTTTATCTTTTTTCTATGTTTTAGTCAGACCCCTCCAAATGACATCATCAGGGTTGTTTTTCCAGACTTAACTAAGTTGCTACAGATACATGGATTCGGGCCACTATTATGCAAAAGTCTTTATCAAGGTGAGTAGAACTCCTGATGACTGCTTAACTGAGAATAGAATGAGAATGTTGGGGCAGTCACGACCGGCGAGTTTGAAAAAGATACATTTCACAGGAGCAGAGACTGAGCTGTACTGGCTTTTAGTCCTACACCTCCCCTTAATGCCATTCAATCCCATCTTCTAGTTAAACCCCACTAATGGAATCATCAGGGATTCTTTTCTGAGATTTGACAAAGCTCCCCCAGAGCCACTGAAGAAATTACATATATGTATTATACATATAACTGTTGTCACAAGTGTTCTCACAAGCTGATTAAAGATGCCTTCATCAGACTCCCCTCAGAGATGAGAGCAGACACTTTACTCTTATCGTACCTGTAATTACCTTAATTTTTCAACAGGTATCACAACTGAACTGAGAACAACAGCGAGTTATTGTTAGCCTCTCAGAACAGGAAGTTCTGGTTCTTATGTGGAACAAAATTTTCCAACAGTTTGAAATGGCTTTTTTTCCACTCTTTTTTTAAAGCCTCCCCTGACCCTTGAGTCTCACATCTCAGCTGACATATTGGGCCTAAATTTGCACTCATAAACAGCAGAAAACCTTTCAGCAAACCTTGAAAATAAAGAATGGAGAAAAAAAGTCTAATGCCAGACTCTACAACATTAATAACTCCTCATCCTAGCAGACATAAATGGAAAGAACAGACAGATTGCAGGCAGAGATTAGGTTGAGAACACCACAATGCTCTTACCCAAGACAAATTATCGTAGCCATTGCAAAGGAACATTAGCCTGCTATGATGGATAATTTCAGTATGTGTAAGGCAAAGCCAAGCTGATCAGAAACACTCTGCAGTCCCCCTCTAGGGTCACTCTACAGGCCTAATTACGCTGCTCTTTAGCTGGTGTGCAAATGCTGCCATCTACTGTAAGGCAGCAGAAATCTGCCTCCTGCTGAAGCTCAGCAGGCCTGCCAACCCAACACAGTGAATCCCTTAGAACCATCTTTCTTTGCAATTTCTATATTTTCTTGTATTGTTGCCTAATGCAAAGTCACCAGCTAACAAAATTACAAACAGTAGGTTAAATAAATTACCAGTCAAACGTTTGAATTCATCTACTCATGCATAGCTTTCTCTTTATTTCATTGCCATTAGTTGTCATTAAAGACAGCCAAACTATGAAATAACATGCATGTTTACCCTGAGAAAACCCAAACAGGTGCGGGGAGAACATGCAAACTCCTCACAAAAAGCTTAAGTTAAAGATTAAAGCAGGCTAAAACAACAAATATGTTTCATGTTTTAGATTCTTTTAAGATTCTTTATGGAAGCTACGTTCCTTTTTTATGTTAATTTATAGTGTCTCTAATCTAACGTTACTGGGAAAAACTTGTATTTCAGATATTTGCAGTGCAGTTCTTTTAACATACGATGTTCACTGTGAAAACCAATTTCAAAGCTCTGCAATGTCATTTAGAGTATCCAAAATGCATCGGGAGTAGAAAATATTATTTCAGATATCTGCACTTAGGTATGTAGCATTTAGTTCCAACTAAAAATGGAGAATCATCTGTATGGATAATAGTATTAATACATCTCAAAGATGCATTTGTCTCAGTTGTCTTCAACAGCAAAAGGCTTCTAGCTGAAGCGCTTAAGGGTTCAGCTCTATGGACAGAGCCACAGCTCTACCAAACAGACACCACTGTCCATGCTTCTGGAGTGACTGCAGTCAATGTCTGTTTCCTACACAAAATCCAAATCAGATCTGACGATTTGGGCCTTTTTTTTTGTATCCACAAGACATGAGCACATTGCAGTAATTGAGTCGGTCATGAGTTTAGGACGATGATCCCAAACACAGCAGCAGATCTGCAACAGAATAACTGAAAAAGAAAAGAATCAAGATGTTGCAATGGTCCAGTCAAAGTTAAGACTTTAACCTGAATGAAACACTGACAGGATCTTAAGAGAGCCATACATATGAACGCCCCCTAACCTGAATGAACTGAAGCAACATTGTGAAAAAAAATGGACCGACATTCCTCCACAATGACGTGAGAGACTCAAAACTTCATAAAGAAAATAATTTCTTCATGTTATTGCTGCTAAAGATTGGTCTACAAGCTACTGAATAATGTTTTTCTGCAGGGGCCTTGTATATTCACAAGGACAATGCCAAACCATGCACTGCATCTATAACAACAGCATGATTTTGTAGCAGAAGAGTTCAGGTGTTCGACTGACCTGCCTGCCGCCCAGACCTTTCACCGAGTGAAAACGTTCGGAGCATCGTGAAAGACAAAATACAACAAACAAGATCCGGGACTGCTGAGCAGCTTGAATCCTTGATCAGACAAGAATGGGACAACATTCCTTACCCAAAGCTCCAGCAACTGGCCTCCTCAGTTCCCAGATGTTTACAGCCTGTTGTTTAAAGAAGAGGGGATGCTACACAGTGGGAAACAGGTCTCAACCTTTCTGTGATATGCAGCAAACATGAAACATAAGATTATCAAATACAATTCATGAAACAGGGAAATATTTCATTTTCAAAATGAATAGCTAATGAAGCGTTGACAAAACATTTGAAATACTTTGATAGGCTTGTGATGATTATATGTAATAACGTTCGGACGTGGTTGTCAATACAGTAAACTGCTTAATGTTCTGCTCTGTGTCTGCCTATTCATAACCAAGGCCATCTGGTGCAGCTGCCATTCACAAGAAACGAAAAAGCTCCACTGATGTGCCAGCAAATAGCGCACAAGGAAACATAATAAAATTAGATTTTTCCTGCAGAGAATTAATTACTAGCCTACTCTGAATGGAGTGGACTGCCTTGAAAAACAAGTCATCCTAAGTAGTTCTCACTTTACCCTCTACTGGTCTCTAATTCTTGGAAGATTTTAGACCCTAAAAACGCTTATTCCAACTGACAGAGATGTAATATTTATGTTATTGGCAGCTACTTTGCAACGACGGGCTATTAAATTGTTGATAGGGCTTCAAGCATAATTGCTCGTAAACCATAAATGAAAATGAGTCATTCCAAAGTATCTGTATAGTACATCCACACAACTGTAATAGGCCACTTTACAATAATTATAAGACAAAATCATGTATGTGCTAGACAGTGATATATAACTCTTATGTATCCAAATAAATAGTAATTATAATTAATAGTCATTTACAATAAATCCTATGTTATCCACGTCATTTTAAAAAGAGAAGTAAATTATGATTAAACCTCATTTGTGACAGTTAAGATTCTATTGTTTACCTCTTTTGACACTCTTTGTCTAACATACACCAGTATATACCAATACACACGTACCACAGCATGTCAGGTGATTTGTCATCTACCGTCTACATTGTTTGAAACTTGATTTTCTGAGCAGAACATCTACATTGTAACTCAGTGTGTTAATCTATTTATTTATGGGTTAGTTTTAATCTCAACCCTGTGACATAGGCAATAGGCATCACCAGCTTTGATCAAAGCCAAACAGCATTTCCACATTTCTGATGTCACTGTTTGGTGCTTGGTTTTTCAGAGAAAGGGATTGTATTTAATTACATTGGGAGTGTTAAAGTATAGCAATGGTGACAAACACCATCCTCATTGAGAAACATGCTCTGCATGGTCATTTATGCAAGTACAACGCTGAAGATTTCCTGGGTGGTGGGGTGTTCAAAAAAGTCGCCAAGAGCAGAAGACTAAAAAGAAGCTGTGCTGAGGTTATTAAGATTCTAAGTAACAATTATGACGCAGGCGATCAAGAGGTTAATCCGTTAAATCGACTCTGAAAAGTAGATGCTGAAACTGCTTGATTGAGTTCATTGAACATTTCATGTATCAGGACTGTTTGTCTTGCTTTTGAAATGATGGATATGAGTGTATATAGCATTATGACAAGCGAGAAATCCTTACCACTGTATGTGTTTGAAATCACTGATTGCTCAACAGAAGCTGGCGGCTCTGAATGCCCTGAAGAGCATCAGTTTGTTCATACCAATATCAAGCCAGACAACATAATGCAAGTCAGCCATCAGTCACAGTCCCTCAGGGTAAAGCTGATTGATTTTGGTCTTGCTACTGAGACATCAGAATTGTGTGAGGAGGGTAACATTCAGACCACTGGATGCGGGGTGCCTGAGGTCATGCTGGACCTTCCACACGATAAAGTTTTGATATGTGGGCTTTTGGCTGTGTTTGCCAGGCCTGTGCCAGGCCCTGTATCCAACACATTGTGATTATGATGGTGAATATTTTTGACTGGATGAAGGATTTGAAACAGGCTGTTTTTTTTTTTTTACACCAGCTGAAAACCCAAAAAACACGGAGATTAAATTAAGCAGCATTGGGGTATTTATGATTGTTTTCACTTACTAGATGACCTGTAAAAAATGCAGCCTGGAGCAGAGGATCCAACAAAATATAAAGATACATAAGCCTCTTTAAGTGGCTACTGGTAGATCCAGGCAAAGTATCACCCCAAGTAAAGCTCTCAATCACATATTCATGATTATAAAATACCTCTCTGGCACCAGGAATGACCCTTATGTGACCTCAATAATATAAAATGACAGGGTTTCAGCTCAAGGAGGCAGACAGTGTTGCTCTTGACAGCAAAGGGGAAAGCACCAATTCTCCCAGACCAAAAAAAAAGAAAACATCTCAGCATTTCAAGTGTACTAGGCTTAAGGGGACTGTTGAACGGTACATACCGAAAACAGGAAATTATATCAACTAGTAGCAGTGGTCTTAAGCTGTGTCACAATACCAAGCCTGCTCTGTATCTATAAAACTAAATCTTTACTGTGAAAATTAAATGTGGTTGTGGTTTGAGAAAGATTTTAAATTCTGTACTTTGGGGACATTGAAAGCCCAATAAACATGTAATGTAAAATATGTCATTATGGTTTATCTGTTCCTGTGTTCATTTGGACTGGGAGGAATTTAACTACATCTGGGACATTCATCCACCCAAGATATTACATGATATGTCAAAGATCTTGAAATACCATGTTGAGAGGTATCATGTATATATTAAACAATAAAAAAAATTTTGATACAAATAATGAATAGAATGATACTAATACCACACAAGGATGTCAATAGCCTAAAATGTTAGTATATTTTTTACAATGAACAGTGGGACACTTTGAATTTATTATTTCATATGTAGTCATTTCACATAAACGTATGATCACTATCCTTCTTCGTAACTATGAGGGAAGGTTTAATCTATTGACAGAAGGGTTAAAATTAAATATGAAATATGTTCATTTCCACAGTACATGAGCAGTACTCCCTACCGTCTGCTCAAGGATTGTTAGCAATGGGAACACCCTTTAATGTCAACACAGTAGACAGCAAGTCTACTTTGGCTGGCTAAGTTAGCCAAAACTGCATTAGCTTAGCTTGCTAATAGGCTGATTTTTTTTTTTTTTTAGTTTTAAACATTGTTTTTATATTCAGGAAGCATCGTCAATAATCAATTCAAATGTGATTATAGTATTGAATGTATTTTAACCATTAAGCACGCTCTCTCGTTTGGAAGATGCAACGACTGATGGGTAGTCATGCTATTTAGCTTACTGCGATGCAAGGTAATGAAACCTTGTTCAGTTCTTTTGCACAAAATTTGAAGTTTTCGTTGAACTGAGATTTTCTTCTCCCAACTGTTCAGAATCTTAACATGGCTCAAAACTCTGTGCAGTTCACTTTACAAGAAGCTAAACTGGAACTGGAGCACAGCTATGGTCTTCGTGAATCAGAATGTCTGGACATGACTGACAAAGATTTTATGCGTAACTTTATGATTGAATTTACTTTATATTTAGGATACTACTTCTAAAACGTTTCCAACTCCCTTGTGTTATGCTGCATATGTTTTAGATTTGATGTTTTGTTTTTCAATATGTGAAAACAATTGTATTTATAAAATAAAACACATATTTTATTGAGTAACAGGACATTTAATGATAGAGGTTGACAAATAACCAACAAAGATGACTTTCAAGGCCTCATAAATATTGTTCCTTGAGTCAGTGTCCCTGGTATGAGGTGAGAAGTCACAGGCTGAGGATGAAGCGGTCCACCTTCATCATGTACGCTGGTTTCAGGAATTGCTGTAGTTCACTTTTCTTCAACCATTGCAAAGAGGCGTTTGGAGATTTGAATGGAGCGCTGTCTGCCAGAATGGCTTTGAAAAAGAACACCTTTGTTCCGATTGAGCTCTCCGTCCGAGCAGCTTTGGGCAGTTTGTACTTGTATACTCCACAGGGGGCGTTTCCAAGGAAAGTTGCCCTGAAACCAGCTGCTGTAGGGAAGAGAGCAAGCTGTGAGTTCAATCAGATGGAAATAAAAGTTTGGGGAAAAAAGATGTGGATGCAGTATCCATCATATTCAGTGCTGCTGCTATATCTAATGTCATTTATCTGGGTGTTTGACTGCGTTTGACTGCTCTAATTAAAGTGCTATATCAACCCAATATTCTGTTTGTCATCCTCTGCTGTGACAACACACTTTTTTAATCTAATCTCATGTCATGCAAATCCCCACGGTCTCAGCTGGCTCAACATAAGCGGGAGGCACCAACACCGGCTTGTTAGAGATTCAGTTCCTTTTGAGTCCAGCTATATTAAAAATATGGATCAACTCACGCTGCTGTAAGACACTTTAAATAAAACCTTCCACAAAACGATACACGTTGATGTCAAGTGGAGATTCTTAATACAAAGTGACTGATGAAGCAGACATATTACTAGTTCATTGGCAGTGCTGTGAAATGGTTTAACAGTCTGTTCGTGTTTTTTTTATTTAAACACTGTGCAGCTAAGGTGCGTCATCCAAAGGAATGCAATAGAATGTGTCCGTTTTTTGCTCAATCTCTATAATGTAAAGGATTTTTACCAAGTCAATGCAAATATTTGCAGCTTTAACTTTTTTCCAGTAATCAAATTATTTTTTGTCAAGCATTGAGCCTAATCTGGAGCAGACATCAGTGGAGGTCTGAAGGGAGATGACAAAAGGTATGAGCAAAAGGTATTTGCATAACCTTGTTAATAATAAAGATGACCTTAAGTGACACACTGCTACTTAAAATAAACTTCACTGATCTTCAACTAAAAAAGAAAGGGTCACTGTAACATTGGATATTGGGATATAAAAACAATAAGAATGCAGCAAATGAATGATGCTGATATTTAAGAAAAAAATGGTAATTTAAATCTTCTCCTTATAAACAGTATTGAGGTTATGATTTCTGTTTATTGACAGCCAGGTAGTAGACAGGCATGTCTCGTGTTGGAAGAACGTACCGGCATACAGAGCACCTGGCTGATACCGGACCTTTCCTTGTTTTAAAGTGATGCCCTAGAACAGGTAAGCTGGTGTCAACAGACTGCATCAAAGCTTGGTTCTGCTCAGCAGTAATCAACAGAAATGCAGAGTTTGTGACATGTGCAACATAAAAACTAATTCCACATCATCAGCTGCAAGTGCTTTGGATATCTGAATGTCACCAAAAAACAAGAAGAAAAAAGAAATCTGCTCTGAACACTTCTGTATCATGGCTTGCAGGTTTGCCACAATAAAACAATACAGCCACCATGGGGTCATCCTGCAAATGACTTTCATTGTGATGCAGCATACTCCATGTAGTTACTCCTCTTTTACACTTTAGACTAAATCTTTACGCATTTTGACAGCAGAACACCGTTCACGATCATCTGAGCTGTATCGTGGAGTTTAGAAAGAATAACAGAGTGCAAGTGCTTTCAAAGGTTAAAACAAGGATTCTTTTTAGCATTTTGGATCGAAAGTTAATATTAGTATTAAGAGATGACAGTAAATTAAAAATTCAACAGTAAAGATGAAACTAAAGTAGTTCCCATCACAAAGCATCACGGATCGGGGCTACAAACAGTGACTTGCTATCTATTTGAACAACAAATCTTAATGTAAGCAGTGGTAACAATCTAACATATACAGCATACAATATAAGCTGTAGGTTTCTGTTGCAGCTGCTAGAGGTAGTGCAAGCTTTGGCTACTTTCTATGCAGCTTTAAACAGAGAAAGAAGACATTAATCAGACAGGAAATGAGATTATTAAAGTCACAGGAGAGAAGAAAAGGTTCTGATACAGTATGTGACCAGAAACTACTGAAATCTTGCAGTGTAATAACACGTGGAATCATGCACAGCAGAGTTAAACTGCTTGTATTTGCAACTGTCAGGCTCAGATTCTTTAAAGTGTCTGATGGCAATTTAAAAAGAACCTCAACTGAATTCTCCCTGAAGGAACTGTCTCGCTCTGAAATTATGTGGGTGGTGAGCTGCTGCAGGAGGTAGGAGCTTCTCTTTGTGTATTTCAGCCTAAATAATAGAGACTGCCAAAAAAATTCAAACTCTTCATCAAAAAAGTCTAAAAAACTAAACATGCGGCCCTTGCATGTACGTTGCCTAGCACCTAAAAACATCACTTTATATTGCTGACATAAATGGTCAGCTCTGATAAGAATTGGTGTGATTTCTTCTTCTGATCAAAAATAATCAAATGCCCCCTTTCCTCAAATAATTGTAAAAGGCGCTGAAAGGGAAGCGAAAACCAAGACTGAAAGGAGTGAAACACACAGAGAATCAGTGAGCCTGTCAACACTTTGACTGTTTTTGCAGCAGATCATGACGTTGCAGCTGTCAAGTTGGCTTGTCATTGTGTTCTCACTCAATACAATCTGACTGCAACGATTTTCAGTATCAATATTTTCCACCAAAATACAAGCGAGAAAAAGGCTCTGCTCATAAACATACTGGACAACTACTTCCACTACAGCTATTACTTGAATAAATCAAACTTTCCACCACTCATAGTAAGCCTCTCTACATCAAGATAGAATGGACGTCATTAATCTAACCTCCTTTTTTTTTTTTAGGACATCACTGATTAACTCTGCAAACACATAAATCTCATTCATTTTTTTTAATTAAATCATAAACTTTTTCTATCTGAGGAAGGCATCTCCATTTAGGTAATTGACTTTGCTTTAGTTAGTTTCCATATGTACAGCAACATGAAGGTGACACTATCAAGAACGACAATGACTTGAACTATGACAGCATAATCACGCAGTGTTTGAAATAGTTATGCCTTTATACTAACCAAAAACCCTGAAAAACAGCCCTTTTATTCATTTGCGTGTCTTTAACATTTTCACTAAACAATTTAGCGGCAAATTTAGGGCTGCAATGAGTTCAAATGCAGCCACTCAGCAGAAATGTCCCTGGCAACTGCAAACCCCTATTTTCAGAAAAAGTTGTAAAGTTTCTAAAATGCAATAACAAGTTAAATCAGTATTATGACTCCAAAGAAAATATTCCCAGTGTCTTCACTGATCAACTCCATTGTATTTGGAAAATATAAAAATAAATTCAAAATTTAATCATCACACTCAAAGGGTTTTGGGTTTAAAGCATGTCTACCACTGTTTTCACATTTTAATCATTTGAGAACTGAGGATACTGATTGTTGCAGTTTTACAAGCTCAATCTGACTCAATTCTTGTTGAATTCAAGATTATAGCTTCTCATCAGTCTGCGGTTGTTGTTTGATTCTCCTCTTCATGATGTACCACACATTTTCAACGGCACAGATCTGTGAGAAGTTGTTCAGGTTGTTCAGAATGAAGTCCTGCTGAATAACCACTTACATCTTAGGAAAAGACATCGCCTTGATGGTATCTTATGTGTGTCCAATATTTCAATGTAAGTCCCTGCATCAGTAGAGCCTTAACACGTATAAAATCATCCATGTCATGGACACAGATGCACCTGAAATCATCACAGATGCTGGCTTTTACATCTTTCCCTGATAACATCTTCTTTCTTATCTTTGGCAAGTAGAACCAAACATCACTCCCTGATGAAACATGGACTTGTCTGACCACAGAACACATGTCCATTGTGTCCATCTGAGCTGAGCTCATGTCCAGAGAATTCTGAGAAGAATTGATATTTGACTTCTTCCCTTAAAAGAAATATTTTCTGTAACATTTTCTGTAACATTCTTCCAGAATGGTGTCACATGGATATTCTATAAACTTTTCTAAATTACTTTGCCTTGATACAAACTTTTTTAACATGTTTCTGGCATCAAATTCTTTGTTCATATTTTCTAAATAAAATTAAGTCAGTTTTTAGATTTTAGAAAATTTACCATCTTTTTCTGGAAATGGGATTAGTATTTCAAATTTCTCTCCTCTTAGCCACAAATGATAATAAAATTAATTTGAAACACTTGTGATCATCAGCTTCGGATATGGGAAATTGTAAAGGACATTTTTTTCCCCTACATTTTACAAGATGACAAATCAAACGATTAGGAACTTTATGCCTGAGTTACTTTTTAAAAAGCTGTTAAAATAAATGAGTTGGCAGCGTTGTATCGGCCATAAGAACTGGGGTTACCTGGCAAGGAGGAGAGGGCTCTCTCTGCCGTCTGCCTCAGCGTTTCTCCCTCCTGCCAGGGAGCCTGCGGCAGCAGCCACTGCTTCTCCCCACCCACCTGCTGCTCAGCCAGAAGCACCAGCGAGCTGGCCAGGCAGCGCTCCACTGTGGTCAGGTCCTTATCGACATCAGCTAAACAAAACGAAGGAAGAAACAGGAGACACGTCTGTCAGCTTTGTGTACGCTTTCAAAATGTCACACGGAGGAAAACAGAAAAATAGATTTCTGCTGCAGATAGATTGAATGTGAAAAACAAGTCTTTTTATAGACTTTATAAATATCCTCCCTGGCAATTTCACTTAAACTCAGATCATTATGACTGTCTTTCAGTTCTTCTTTTCTTGTCTTCAATGCAGTCATTAACCATACAATCCTACACTGACCTCTGACCCTCAGCACTGGCTGGAAGCTCTTCAACTTCTGCTCCCAAGTGTCTTCCAAATCCTGAGTCAACATGATCTCCTGGTTGCCCTGGCTTTCCTCTTCATCTGAGTCATAGTCATCCGCCTGCTTACGACTCATCCTCTCAGCATCCTCCAGCAGTCGCAACTCATGGTCTGACAGCAAGCTTTTCTCTAACTCCATCTGAAATTAAATCAGAGCGAGTCTCTCACGACATTTTCAAATCAGGAGAACGTCAACGAGTGTTATATGCTTATTATGGTAGAGTAGTGACAACACTTTATCTGACCCCAAAACCCAGCAGGACATCGTACTACTGCAGATGTTTTATTCATAGACAACAACAAAAACACATTTTAATTAATGAAAAACATGAGTGACAATGAACATTGAACAAGTTTTATTCTGCGGCATTAATATCTGCGCCAATTATCAATAAAAGCAACAAAACTAATAGAAATCATGACTATAACTCTTTCTAACTTGAAAGATTGGTAAAGATCTTCAAATACAGTGCTTATGGCTGTGAAAAATATATTAGAACACAACCCAGCGGTATTTCGGCAGTTGGTGTGCATTACGGTTAGGCACTAATCCCCCTCTCAGTATTACTTAACCAAATATCCTGGACACACTTTTTTTTTCCCTTTAAATTTCAGTTTGTAGCACATGATCACCTGCTGCATCATCTCTTTGAACTGCTGCTCAATGGGACTACAGTCCGCTGAAATGACCGGAAGCCTCTGCAGACACACTGCAGCCATCAAAGTCCAAGGAGAACTCGTTCTTTCCATTACAGTTTTAGACTGAGGAGTCGCCCGACAAACAGGAGCGATAGAAAATTGACGACATCCCGCTCTCCCAACGGGTGTCCAGCTAAAACTGGATAAAAATTGTACGAAGGACCTACTCGCCATCCTTCGACAGGGCGCAGCCATCTTCCTTCTGCTGCATTCAAAGTCTATGCCAAAAAAACACAAATTTCGCTACTACACGTTACACATTCCAAACAGCCTGGAAGTCAGACTCACAACTTCAATCCTTTGACTATAAAATAATACCCAAATGTTCTCCCATTGTTCAAAATAGAAAGCTCTACTTTGATTTATTTATATGAAACAAAAAAGCGCAGCTGTTACTTTAGGATTCAAGCAAATACTTATTGTGAACGTTTCATTTTCTCGAGCCTTTTTTAAATACTAGAAGGCCTCATTCACCAAATATTACCCACAATTCTGTGCGGAAAAATGAAGGATCTATTCTCTTAAAAGTGGGGGTATAACTTTTATCCGCTTAAAAAAAATTCTATTTGAACCGCAAAAAAAACGCTATTTATGTATTAATTTTGTCTTATTTAATCACTTCTAATATACGTAGTTTATTGTAAAAGTATTGTATGGATAGCTGATGTTACTAGTGAAGCGTTTATACCCGCTCCACCCCTCCACATATTAGTTGTCTGGTCTGAATTCACAGCACCTTCAATGTCACGTTTGTTGTTTATAAAATCGTTTCGTATAACTGGGGATTTGTGTATGAACTCATATAGTATGTTTAAATTCAGCTGTTTATTATTTAATTCCGTGAGCGCTGTATCTCGACAGTTGGCTACCTCGGTAAATGCAAATGGTGTCTCTCAGTAAGTGTTTTATGGAGTAAAGACGTTCTTGTTAGCTAACAGTTAGCTAAAATTAAGTTTGTCATATTTTCTATTTCATTGTAATGCTACAAAATGCCTTTTTGACACAATAACCATAGCGAATATGAGCTAATAGACTGGTTCAACTCTGAATTGAATATAGTGCTAACGTTGTACGTGTTTAGGTATGGAAGCAGAGGGCTGCAGCGAACATTATGTAGCAGTGCTGTCAGACATCAGGAGACAGAAGTATCCGAAGCAAACTCTGGGAAAGATTTCAGGTCAGACATCACCATACACATATGTCTGTCATATTCCCCTGTCCCCGAACAGTAACTCAATAATGCAAAATCTCTTTCCGTATCACAATGAAATGTTAATCTTGATGGTATCCATCAGCTATTTCCCTCCGCTGCCTGGTCAAGACAGCGCACTGAGATGGGCTGGAAAGAAGTTTGAGGAGTTACCCATCGTTCACATTAAAGCCACATACAACAAGTAAGTCTATACATATATAAACATAGAAAAATAAATATGTTCAGTTGATAGTTTAAATTCAGTTTGATTTTGTCTGTGCAAATATGGACAGAAGCTGTTTTGTGTTAAACAGGCAATCACAATGCAGAGGCCCTAGGTTTTCTTGAGCTTGGCTACTTAGTTACACATGACATTACTAACTTTGCCTGACTGATAAGTGTCAGCATAACAGTGGTGAAAATGCCCTGTCACTTGTGAGGAAGTCACTTACTAAACTTCTCTGTGCTGCTCCAGCACGCACATCCAGCTAACAGACAGCGCAGGACAGTCCATGGTGAGGACGTCCTGTGGCACAGAGGGATTCAAGAACATCAAGAAGTCGACGCCCATCGCTGCTCAGACTGCGGGCATCTCTGCGGCCGCCGTGAGTTCTCAACTCTGATGCTTGTAATTCTTGTCTTGCTCCAAAACTTCAGGACCGTTTACTTTAGAATTTCTCATAAATGCCAGTCTCTCCTACCACTAGGACCCCTCATTATTTTGGCAAAATGTTTTGCAATTAAATTAGCCAGTGCTGCTTCTCAACACTGTTGCAGCTCATAGTTTGTGAATATTAAATGTTGGTAAGTAAGTAAGTAATTTATTTATATAGCGCTTATAACAGATATAATCACAAAATGCTTTACAATAAATTAGAACAGATTAACAACACCACAAAACACAGCCCCATAAAAACAGTGGTTGTAGGGAGGCAAACTCAGTGCAAATAAAATTGGTCCAAAAATGGATCCTTGAGGAAATCCACATGCTACTGTGGCTGTTGAGGAGGAAAAATCCTCTCTCTTAACAGAGAAATGTCTAAATAAGAGATAAACCAAAGGAGGACAGTATCCTGAATGCTCCCCTGTTCTTTTTAAGTTATGTAGAAGGATATAGTTTCTTAAATATCCCAGAGGGAGCCTCCCTGAGGGATTAATATAGTGTTTATATATCGGTTTGTCAGCTGTATCAAAACTTCATTAAGATCCTAAAGAATTAGAATTGGCATATTTACATCTATCTGAAGACAAGAGCAGTTCATTGGGGACTTTAAGCAAGGCAGATTCAGTGTTATGATGAGCTCTGGAGCCGGACTGAAATTATTTCAAGTTATTACTGTCTAATTAAGAAGAGCTGTGCAGAGATAATTTTTTTCTAAAATTTGTTTGTAGTTACTCAGATCTGATTGTTCTAAGTCGGACTTTTTAATAAAAGGTTGTATTGTCACAGTGTTAAACGTCCAACAGTCTCCAAAGCCTCTTTTAAAAAGTCTGTGGGAACAGTGTCCAGAGCACAGTTTGTGGACTTTGTGCAAGAAACTGTGTGAATGATTTGGGACAAAATAGCTGATTTAGAATCCTTCACAATAGCAGAACAAGAAACAAACTAGACTAACCCTGAGTAAAGCAAAGCGTGTCTTCTGTGTGTACACTTGTGCATAAGAAGCATTAACTGCATTCTGGGTTGTTTTCTGTGTTTTTTATTTTTATTTTTATTTTTTATTTTAATAGTTTATGAGGTTTAGCTGTGACACAACAGACACCAAAACTTAATCTACATTTCAATATGTAGTGGAAACATGCAGTCACAGTGAGAATGGGGAGGAAATATCACACAAAGAGAGCAACATTTCTGTGGAGCTATTTTTGGCAAGAACCTGAACATATCTTTTAGAAAATGTCTGATGTTTTCTCGGGAGTAACTCATAAGTGCAGTCCTCTACAGTCATCTCTAGTGTCTTTAAACTTCTTCAGTCTCTGTAACACTTGAAAGGGGAAAATGTGTCTTAAGTGATTCTGACTGTTTGGGAGAGAAAGTTTCAGATGCAAGCTTTCAAAAGAGACCAAAATCAAGTGTTTTCTTCATACAGCTCTCAGTGTACTTTGAGTATCCTGCAGATGGGGTGGTAGCAGTAATTGTTTTGCCACCCATTAGAACAGAGAACTAAATAGTCTCTATAGAAACTGTAGGATTTGTATTGACATAAAAACTCTTACAGTGCATTGAATACTTCAACAGTCTTTCTGATCTAAGGACACATTTTAAAAGATCCTGTGGAACACCCAAAGTGAGTCTTTCAATGCAATCGGCTCCAGAATTGGAGCTCTGTTAATGGTGTGTAACTACTGAGACTCTGCACATTGCTGTTCTGTAGCTTTTAGGTGAGTTTTTAATAAGTTAACATATCATATTGGATGGATGCTGCCCACACACACACACACACACACACACACACACACACACTGTGTAATCATCTGTTTGTTTGTCTCCAAACAGAAAGCCACAGGGAAGGGAGTTACATTTGTCCGTGTTGTGGTCAAAGGTCTTGGTCCTGGACGTCTGGTGAGCACATTCATGACTTTGTCAATCTTTGATGTTGTTGCTGTTAATACCAGAGATGAATTTTGATATTTATGCTCCATATGTCTTCAGAGGCCTGATTTTGCTTGAAGTCCAGCGACTCCGTAAATAAAGATAAGAACTGCATTAAAGCAGCGCATCTGAATGAATACAGCCAGCAGTTCTTACTATTTTAATCTGAGAAACATCTGGAGGTATTGATTATTTAGTCAAATAAAATGAGCCCTTTGTTACTTCTCTCGTTAATATGGTCATGTATTGATAAGCCAGAAGTTACCTTTTCATTTCATTTGAAAAATTGGTCTTAGATGTCACTTGCAGGAAATTGGATAGTCATGTCAATGCGTCCCATGGAGACTCTGGGCTTTTTCAACATATTTGGATGAATACTTGATCCACTTTGAAGCCGACACATCGAGCTGATATATTTGAACCACTGTGGAGTGGTCTGCGAAGCCTCTTGGATCCATCTATTATGCTGGGTGAGAGGTGGCATATCTATTTAAGAATAAGCCTCCCAGCAAGCCAGGTGGTGAATTCAATCAGCTGTTTTGCAGCCTTTGGTATTTAAAGGTTGGTGAGAGGATTAGGATTCACTGTGCTGTGCAACACCAGATGGGGGTGTTAAATATTTCAGTTCTACACCCTGACTGATGCAGACATGTACAAAACGTGTGTACATAGACTGTTTTCATCTGTTACAGTCAGCTCTGACTGTAAATGCAGTTAAAAGCTTCACACTGTAATAAAGTGCGCCTTGCATGTTTGCATGAAGAACGTACAAGAATCATTATGTCCCCATTGTTTATTGCAGCAGAGACTTTTCTGCCTTTCAGGTGACAGAAAAGTAAGCTTTACTGGGCGAAACTAACAAACTCTACAAAAAAAAATGTTTTCTCGAGATTAAAACAAACATTTATTCATCATCGTGTCAAAGCATTCCTTGTTACCTTGTGATCATGACATAGTTGACCTGTAATCACAACAAAAAATTCTTCTCCATCTCATGATGATTAACTTGTGATCTTGAGATATAAAACTTTCAAGTGTAGCTTCTTTCAGGTTCCGTTTGTTTGTTTGAGTACATGAACTTTAGCTGCTTAACACTTCAGAAGCCGTTTTCATGGGATGTGCTTGTATTTTTAAATTTTTTCATTCTTGTGACCGTGACCCTGTCCTTTATTGATTTTATTGAGAGGGTGTTCAGCTCTAGCAAACCTGACATCGTTGGAAGAATCAGCCCTCTAATTAATTTCTGACTTTCTTTATGAGAAGCCACAGCCATCTCGATCTATTCACTTTAGCTTTTGTAACGACTAAATGTGTCTTTCTCTGTTGTGCAGTCTGCAATCAAAGGCTTGACGATGGGAGGCCTGGAGGTGGTATCAATCACTGACAACACCCCCGTGCCGCACAATGGATGTCGCCCACGTAAAGCCAGAAGGACATGATGTCTGAGAGCCAAAGTGCTTGGCAACAGGAGGAAGCTGTTGAGTTTTGCTATGCTAATAAAGTGTTTTGTTGTGTAACTTTTCCTGGCTCAGAGCTGACCTTACATAATGTCTTTTGGGGAAATAATCGCAGATGGAGTTAATGAGCTGAAAACAGGTGTCTCTGTCCTCCGCTGCTTTTGTTAACACGTGAATAAAGCTTCGCCATCACTGCAGGTACTCTCATTTTCATTAGTAGACTGATTTTTGAGCGCTACACAAAAAGCAGCTGCAAGTGTGAAGAATGAAGAGCACAAGACTGGCACTGTGTACAGCTGGTAGTCATGGCGATTTAACCCCCTGGGATTTTGGAGAATCCCTTGGTGTGCAGTCTACTTGAAATTCTCCACGTTGACAAAACAAAATCAGCATTTTAAGTGTTTTGACAAATAAAAGACTGGAATATCATATTTGCATAAGTATTCAGGCCTTTTCCAGCAACTACAGCAGAAGGTTCAGCGTCAAGCGTGGCACACCTTGCCTTTGGGGGTTTATCCCATTCTTCTCGGCAAAAACATTCAAGCTCAACTAGTTTTTGGGGGGATCAAAGCTTCAGCTCAAAATTCTGAAGACTCAATCCTAAAATCCTAAAAATATTTAGGATTGTTGTGTACAGTATATTTCTGCATCCATCTTTTATCCTGGCTTGTCCTCCTCCTCCCCATTGTTGCAGGAAAGCACCCCCACAGCATGATGCCACCTCCACCATATTTGACTGTATGCATGGTTTTAGTGAAGGAATGCTTAGTGACAGATTTCCTCCTCTAAAACAACTGTGGCTTTATATTTCAGTCTTCATCTAATCAGAGGATTTTCCTTCTCACAGTTTAGTTGCCTCACAGAGTTGCCTTTTGTTAAATTCCCAATGAGCTGCCGTGGTTTTTATTAAGGAACAGTGTCTTTATGGGCACTTCATCATAAAAGATCTGACTAGTAGAAAGCTGCACTTATGGTTGTCATATGACAATCTTCCATCTCCTCAAAGACAAATTGGATCTCATTCATGGTGACGGTTGAAGTAAAGTAATCCCTGATTGCTGAGTTTTGCATCAGATCTATAAAATCTGTTGTTGGTCCCAAACTGTTTCCATTTGATATTTGGCACTTGCAGTTTTCTGCAGATTTGAGCCTCGGTCCGACCCAGTCTTGAAGGTCTACAGACAGTTTTTTTCATTTTATGTGTTGGTTTTCTTTTGAGCGTACCCCGCTAACAGAGAGTACTTGCATAAATGGAAATGGTAAGCAAATGTGCTCATCCACTTTGCTTTTATCAGTCAAGTGCCCATGAGACCCTAACTCCAAAAACTCCCTGACGCAAATAAAAAACGGAATGCAATGAAACGCAAACCTCACCATCTAAACCAATGCCAAAATATTAAATTGACTGTTGAAAGTGACATTTTACAAATTTATGAAAAATATGACTTCAAAGACAGCAGTAAAAACATCTTAGGGTCAGCGTTCATTTAAAATGGACTGATGCAAAGTGGAAAACTTTTCTATGGTCAGACAAATTGAAATCTGAAATTCTTTTTGGAAATCGTGGATTTCTTTGATGGTATCTGGGTGCCTATGAAGCTGAAAACCTTGACGGGCATTATTGAAGCCGAAAAGTGAAACATATTTTTCAGGGAAGACTTTCCACATTTCACCCATTTACAAGCCAAGTACACGCAAAGAAAGTTAGCCGTGTACTGGTAAAGTTTGACTCCCTGCTGCAGCTCAAGATGCAGGGCTTTCGTTCTGCATCCGTTTCGGACAACATAGGAGCAGCCATGCTGAACAATGTCACTCTGTTAAGACAGGCTTTTCCCAGAGGTTATAAATCCAACATATGTAGTGAGCATTTTATGTATTAATACTTTCAGAATAGCTTGTACTGGCCTGAGATGCTAAATCAAACACAAACATGTCTCTAAACTCATTAAAGCCTCAAAGCAAATGAATTATTATTGCATTTAAATTAAGCTAATACTTAAAGAACCCATCTGTAACGTTTTAACTCCATGATTTAAAGTTAAAAAGTTGAGGATAACATTTATCACATCAAGTAATTTTGATGTTCTATGAAGATGCTCAATGTGACTATCACTGAAGAGTAGATGTGATGTGTTGACTGCCTCTTTCATTAGCTGGTTTTAGCTACGTCAAATGATCCAATAATAACTCTTCCAACTGTCAACATGTAACTGAGAGGGAAGTACAGAACTGAAAGTAAAGAGTTTATACACATTAACTCTACAAAAATACATAGTTTTATTTCAAATTGAAATCCTTCCTTTACACAAACCACTGAACTGAATTATGATATTGTAGTTTCCCTCGTCGATAGCTCATAAGCCACACGGTCAACAAAACATCAATAAAACAACCGTTGCCCCCAAAGTGCATCAATGCTTCAAGACAACCACAAAACATAAATAGGAGATCAGGTTACATCGTCAGAAATAACGTTAACACCAACTCTGCACACAGGGGAAAAAAACAACAAGAAACACCACAGCAGCTCACAGGTGGTGAGGATGATGGTGAAGACATTATCAAGGAGTAAGAAGCTGTTTTGCTTTACTTTAGAGCTTTTGGGAAAGGCTTGCGAGCCTTTGCAGCAGGACAGCAGGAGTAGTAATATGCAGCACACACTCAGCACACTGCAGGTTTACTTAGTGCTCACTAAGCCTGTTCCCTTATCTGGAAACAATGTTTTATGTCATTGTCAGGTGAGGCTGATAGTAGTGGACAGAATAAAGTAGCTCTATCAGGTTTTAACACTCATTATTTGCAGCAGCAAATTTCTAACTGGTAAAATGACTGGATTCACAGATATTGACACTTCTCTCAGATCGCAGCGTGGAAGCTTTACAGTGCCCTGAAAATTATAGAAGATTGTCAGTCTGAATCTCTTCTCGATGAGTTCAAGTGAAAAAAGGGAGAAATTTTGCAACGTTTAGTATACATCTTGCCTTGATAAAGGCACTTAATCGTGGACTGTCTCAGTAAAGCAGCCATGAGACTGTGTGGACTGAGTTTAAATGGGAATTAATTTGATAAGACAGGAACTTTGTATTCGATGAAGCTTAAGCATTTGGTGCTCTTAAATATTGCACTTTCAAAGCAGAGAAGTAAATGTAGAACTCAAATATTAGAGTAACAGGAAACGTTTCGACATCCAGCCCGTTCATTAGGAGCTGTTAATGAAGAAATGTTGGCACAGTGAGGATAGAGCAGGAGTGGATGTGGTGAACTGAAGGAGTGTTACAGGAGGAGCTTTTCCATGACTCTGCCTCACTTTCCCTGAAGGTTGCTGAGCTCCATGTCATCCTTGCGGCGCTTTTGTTGGGTGAAGAGGGAGCTGAAGGGGTACAGTTTGGCTTTGGCTGGATAGCGCTGACCGGCAATGTCAACTTCGTAGTCCCCGCGGTTGATGAAATCGGGGGTGATGGGTGTGGGGATCCCGTCAGCTCCTGGTGGCGGAGACACAAAGCCCAGGCAGACGTGGCGCTCCAGGGTGTAGCTGTAGGCGCTGCTGGTGGTCGTTCCAGCTAACCCGCCGTTACGGTAGATGGGCTCACCCCACCACGGCCACAGATCTAGCTCAGTGTCGTGATCCTCCAGAACCAGCATGACAAACCGCCGGAACACACCGTCCTGACGCTGCTGCAGCAACGCCTCACGACCGAGGAAATTAGTGTCCTGATGGAGCAAGGCACAGACAAAGGAGGCGAAAAGGGAAGAGATCAGTGAAGAAAGAAAAAAACAACCGGACATTTTTGAGGAGGCATCCAAAGATAAAACAAAGGAGACAGAAATGGAGCGTGAATGCTGCACAGCTCTGTTCAAGCTCATCTCAACAGTTTGTGTAAACAAGTGGAGTCTTCTCATGAATACTGCACTGACATTACAGCTGACAAAACCTGATGCTCCGTGGTTTTCAAAATGAGATCCATAGTTAAATCTGCAACAGCTGAGCACCACTTGTGCCTGCAGGTGCATCCTGATGACAAATCCCCACAAAACTACAATCCAGATGCTGGATGTTTATTCCAAATCACATGTCGTACTTTACTTTATCAGTCGGCTTTTATTTTCCAACAGTTTTCAGGACAAAATGTGTAATGTTGAAAAGAAGGTCTGATATCAGGCTGGTGAATGGAATAAAATGCAACAACTCTGTTCAATATATGCTTGGCTAAAGCCTTGGGAGGAGGAAGGCATTTCAATGTGGAATGAGTCGACGGAAACAAATGTTTCAGATACTGTGATGCTCTGCAGCTCAACCGACCTTGTCAAACTTGACCCTGAATTCTCGTCCACACTCCAGCGGGGTGGTGAAGGTGTCCAGGTCCTGACCCCAGAAGGCAAAGAATTTCTCAATGCGAAGGCTCCTCAGTGCATAATACCCTGAATTACGAATGCCGTACTTCTGACCCACTGACATCACCTCGTTGTACACATGCAGCGCATACTGTAAGGAGCAGAGTTGGATATGAAGAGCAGGGGCTGTATACCTGTGCCTCAGCATAATGAAAGTGTGCTGACAATGAGGCGTAGATACTCAGATCTGCATCACTAGGTTTAGTTATGACCAGAGGTACAGTCATGAGAGAAAAACAAAGTAAACCCACCGCCGGGTCTAAGGTGTTAAAAAAATTATTTAGTCCTTTAAAGTTTTTGAAATCAGACAAATATAACCTCACATGAATAACAGCACATGGCATGTTACACCGTGTCATAATTTACTGAAATGCAGAAGCAGTGTGTGAAAAACTAAGTACACCTTTAGCAGAAAAAACTTGGAAGTAACCGTTTTCTGTGCAACATTATCAGTCTTTTAATTTGTTATTGAGGAATTTTGGCTCACTTTTCTGAATGCTGCCACAGTTCTTAAGGTCTGTGGGCAAATGCTTATGCACAGCTCTCTTCAGGTTGTATCACAGCATTTCAATCAGGCTGAGGTCTGGACTTTGCCTGGGTCATCGCAACACCTCGAGCCTTTTCTGTTTCAGACATTCTGTTGTAGATTTGCTGCCGTGTTTGGAATCATTGTCCTGCTGCATGGACTAATTTAAGTCAGGCTTTAGCAGTCAGACAGATGGCCTCACATTTGACCCTTGTCTATTTTGGTATACAGAAGAGTTCATGGTGGACTCAGGGTGCTCAGGTGCTTTGGCTGCAAAACAAGCTCAAATCATCAATCTCCTTTGGTACAGTTGGTATGAGGCGTTTGTGCTGATATGCTGCATTTGGTTTTCTCCAAACGTGCTGCTGTCATCCCCACTATGATACCTCTTCTGGGTTTTTTTTCAGTTTCTCTGAGCATTGCTCAGTCTGACCTTGGGGTGAACTTGCCAGGTCGTCCACTCCGGCGCAGATTGACAACAGTCTTGAATGTTTTCTACTTGTGAAAAATGTTTCTTACATTTGATGGAATGATGGACTCATTCTTTTGGAAATGACCTTATGGCCCTTCTCAGATTGATGAGCAGCAACAATTGCTTCTCTAAGATCATTACTGACGTCTTTCCTCCTCGATTTTGTGCTGACGCACACCTGAATGCAGCAGACCAGCAAACAGACAAAACTTCTGCTTTTATAGAGGTGCTCACACCTGGTGCATGTTATTACTGACCCTCCTCATTCCTATAGAAGCAGTAACAGTGGACGTAGTTTTTGTAATTTGTAGTTTTAGTTTCATAAATAGTGACACAGTATAATATGGCCTGCATTGCTGTTCATCTGAGGTAGCATTTGCCTAATTTTAAAAAGTGGATTTTTTTATGTATTGACATGTAAAACCCTGGAGATATGAGTTGGTAAACTTTCTTTTTTTTGACATGACTGTATGTATTAGAGTAATTCTGGTTAAACATCCTGTGGCATGTTGATCAAATAGTGTTTGCTGGTGTGCACATTGCACCTCTATAGGGATGTAGAGCATGAAACCCGGTTCTCCAGTGTGCGTCATACTCATCACTCTTATCCCATTGGCGTAACCCACACTCATCTCCTGTAAACACACACGGTCAGACGTTGCTCTTAGAAACATGAAAAGAATGGACAAAATATCCTGCTAACCAAAACAAGGCATCAGATTGTTTAATCTAGTCTTTCTTACCTTACAGAACATAGAGGGGAAGTGGTCAGGCGTCATGGAAACATATGACAGTTCAGCCAGAACATCCATTGCACGCGGTCCAATCAGATTTAAAGCTATGGGTAAAGAATAAGTGTTGTAAACACTGGAGACTTTCTGATGAGCAAACCTCTCACTGCAGTTCTCCTACATCATAAGAAATCCCCAAGTCCAGCTCTTACTCTGTATGTTGATTCAAACTGCAGGCACAGCATTATCACACTAAGTTAAGCTAACTATATTACAATATCAAAATCACATTTTGGACATGTAATTATCCACCCTGCCTCTCTCTAATCCTTGATTTCCCTGCGGTCTCTCTCATAACTGCTAAAACTAGGTTACTCAAATTACTGTTGATGACTGATGTGTTGTTAATGCAACTTGATGGAGACCTTGCTACAGAGTGCTGATGATGGTTCTGGTGGGCACACCTGTATACTTCCAGCTGACATCCTCCAGGTGGAGTTGTGGCTCATTGGGCATGTGCTTCTTTATCCAGGACCAGCAGTGGACCTGCTGGTCTGTGGGAGAGATAATGAAGAAGCTGGGAAGCAAAAAACAAAGTCATGTTTTTTTTTTTTTTTTTTCTTCTTTTTAGTCATGATGAACAATCCGTCTTTAGCATCGTCACCCGGATGTTTCAAACCTGTTCTTGCTGAGGCGGACCACGCTGCAGTCGTTCTCATAGCCTCCTCTATCATTCAGCATGCCAGTGTGGACGATGTGTCCAACAGGAACATCCAGGTCATTGGCACACAGATGCTGCAGCAGCTCCAAAGCCTGGTCCCCTGTCGACTGAAACACACGACATATATTTTAACACTGTTGATGTATTACTCATCCACTGAAGCAGAGTATTCTAACAAAAAGGATTGCAAATTTGCAGGTAACAATAATCTGCATAATTTTTCACTCCATACTGTTATGTTTTAGCACATGTGTACACAATACTGAGAGATAGACGGACATCATGTTGCAAACCGTTGTGCCAAACATTCTTAGCTGCCTGAAGATTAGACGTTAGTGCATCAGACTCACAGTCAGTTCAAACTTGGTGAAGGAGGACATGTCGATGACACACACAGCCTCTTTACAGCATTTCACCTCTGACCCAACAATGTCAAACCAGTCTGGTTTGTAGAAGGTTTTACTCTGGTCCAGAGACAGCAGATCTTCAGAGAAAACAAACAAGTGAGCGATTTCTCTCATCAGACAGCCTCCCACATCCTACAGTGAACTTGTAAGCTAAGCTAAAAGTTAGAAAAAACGTTCGACCGTGCAAATTCTAAGAAATCTGCTGTAAACCAGCGATTTTTTTTTTTTTTTAAATATGTGACATCAGAGCCAAAACAGTATGTGAGTATGTTTTGTCATTAGTCGGTTGTCTCTACCTTTCCCAGGTGGAACAAAGTACTTGGGCCTCTCAAAGCCATGTTTCTCCATCCAGCGAGCCCCTTGTGTGTCCAGACGGTCATACAGAGGACTAGTCCTCAGCTGACGTCCAGTCTGAAAGTCCCACCGAGGCACCTTCAGCTCATACAGCAGGGCTGGACATGGACATAAACACACACATTGAGGCCCAGACGTCATATGTATCAGGCTACAGCTAAAAACTGAACAAACCAAAAAAATATTTAACAACTCATCTCTACTCACGCATGACTTCCATCACTCTGTGTCGCAGGAAGGTTCGGCTGCTCTGCAGGTTGCCAAAGCGTTTGATGTCCAGCGGCCAGACATTGGCAGTGGGGTAGCCATATGTCATCCATTCTGCCAGGTACCTGCAAACCAAACCACACAACGAGCTGGTTGTACTTCCATGCACATAAATGAAAGCATGTCTCCATCCCAGTGTTGATCACTGCCATTGTGCAAGCTGATATATTTTCATGGTAAAAATTAATTTAGCTCAATCCTCCACATAATGTTCTTGGAGTCCATCCATACACTGGAGGTTATCCTCTAGCAAACACTCTTATCATGGACTCATACTTACTTGCCAGCTCCTCCAGCAAAGGCCAGGCCCGAGGAGTTCATCCCTGCCAACACATAATACCCAGACATGCCCGGCGTCTCCCCCATCAGGCAACGCATGTCAGGCGTGAAGGACTCGGGACAGTTGACCAGCTGATGGATCTCAGCAGACTCAAGATTTGGCATTCTCCTCATGAGCGCACTGAGCATTGGCTCTGAAGGTAGGAGGACAAAACATGGTTACCTGAATGTTTTACACAGATGCTTTTATATACGTTATTCAACAAATCAGACCATGATCAGAAGCAATAAGTCTTCCTATTTCACAGCATTTCAAGTCACATTTCTGCCACAGAAACAAAGCTATTACTCATCATCTTGTCATTTACAATTAAAACAAAATACATTTTATGGTAGTATAACTTTATAGACATAATATAGACTTGTGAAAAATAAGTTTAAGTGTAAAACAAAGTTTGACAAATGAGCTCGGCCAGTTGTAAGTTGTGGCAGTTTAGGTTTGGCTAGTAATAAACTCCTGTTTTACGACAGCCTGTCACACTGCACAAGTACTCTCAGATTACTACCGTCAGGCCAAGGCCTACAGACGGGCGTATGTGTGAGTTTAAATGTGCACAGAGAGGTGCGCAGAATCAAAAAGATCTAAAATAGAATGAAGCAGGATAGGGTAAGATAAGATACAGAAGTGTGATCTGACTTGATGCATATATGCAAAGTTGACACAAATTCAACCAAGAATGCCAGTGTGAGATATAAGGCACAAGCAATGTAAATATAAAGCAACCTCCCCTCCCTTACCGAAGTGATCCCAGTCCTCCTGCATGTTCTGGATCTCCAGTTGGTTGCGGCCCTCCGTGAAGATGGGTTTGGGGTTCTTCTCGAAGCCTCCAGACAGAAGGCCTCCCTGCCACGGCCTTGCATATATCCTGCCGTCCATATCGATAACCACTGGAAAGAAGAGTCATGCCCCCATTAGACCTCCTCCTCAGAACTTTAATGATAAATAATGAGGTTTTCTTTGATTATAATGCAGTCACATGAAAAAGTAAAAGCATTCACTTTCAACTCTAAGAAGACCTGGCCTTTAACTAATTTTGACATTAGTCAAATGCAAACTCATATGAACAACAATGAATTACATTTTACACACTGCGTCATTATTTATATATAAAAAGAAAATAAGGAAAAACGCAGAAGCAGTGTGTAAAAGACTGTCCACTCTTACTGCTTCCAGTGGAATTAAGCAGCCAGGTGCTGATAATCAAATACATTTGATTGACTGATCAGCAGTGTAAGCACCTCTATACAAATAGAAGTGTTGGCAGTTTGTTGGTCTGCAGCATTCAGGTGTGCGTCAACACAAAATCAAGGAGGAAAGACATCGGCAATGATCTCAGAGAAGCAATTGTTGCTGCTCATCAATCTGTGGAAAATATTCAAAACTGTTGTCAGTCTGCCCAGGAGTGGACGTCCCAAGTTCACCCCAAGGTCTGATCATGCAGTGCTCAGAGATTTTGCAAAAAAAAAAAGAGCTACACAGACTCTACATGCCTCAGTTAGCATTATGCAATTTGAATTCATGACAGTCAGAAAACTGAAGTAATGCACATCATAATGCACACCAACATGTTTGGAGAAAGCCAAACACAACAAATCTACACAGTTGTGGAGGTGTGATGGTTTGGGCTTGTTTTGCAGCCACAGGATCTGGGCACCTTGCAGTCATTGAGTCCATCGTGAACTCCTCTGTATACAAAGGTGTTACAGGGTCAAATGTGAGGCCATCTGTCTGACCACTAAAACTTGGCTAAAACTGGGTCATGCAACGGGACAATGGTCCCAAACACAGCAGCAAACCTACAACAGAAAGAATAAAAAAAGAAACAAGGTGCTGCAATAGATCTCAAGAGAGGAATATGTACAGAATGTACAGAAATACTCAATCAACTAAAGAAACAATGTGAAGAAGAGGGGACCAAAATTCGTCCATGACAATGTGAGAGACTGATACAGAAGTTATGGCTGAAAAGAGCTCTTGGATCATGGGGTGTCTTCACACACTGCTTCAGTATTTGGGTTTTTGTCCTGTAAAAGATAGCGGAAGATGTCATATGTTGTTGTTCATTTAAGGATGCATCCGTCTCGTTTAAAGACTTGGTAAGGATCCTGATGTGTAAAACCTTAGACCTGACAGAGGATGCGCTTTCTTTTGCATAGGATGCAAATTTTCAGTATCAATAAAAAGGGACTAGCCTATCGTGTAGCCTTTTTGTTTGACATGTGGGTTGAAAGAAAATTCTCGATAGATGTTGCACTACTCAAATTGAATTATACTTTTTTTCCATTTCCAAAGGGAAAGTGTATTATTGCAGTATAAACTGCAGATGAATAACTTCCAGTAACAAAGTTTAATGACTAAATATAATTTAAAAACAGTTACCGTCTGCCTCTTTGCCAAGAAACAAAGGTGGCGTTTAAAATACAGTAGAAAATGCTGCAAAAAGAGGGTGTTTGAATTGTGAGACCTGGAGTGCTGGCGGGAAGTGGCTCCTGGAGAGGTTTGGTGAGAAGGTAGAAGTGTTCACAGCCATGGAGAGGAACCGACACCTTCACCTCACTAGCCTGACCCAGCTCATAAGCCCACTGGAGCACAAACACAAAGTAAATACATCCATTTGCTAAATAAAGACAGAATAAATCTACCAAATGAGATGAGGTTTTGTCAAAACTGGGGACTAAAACAAACCTAGTTCCTTGAATGTAACAGAAATGATTACACACCTAACTATTTCTAACCTGTTCGTACAGCATGTTTACTATTTCCAAGTTTTCACTGGAGAACACCAGAATTTAGGAAATATCAACATGGTTTTCTCTCTCAAAGAGAACAAAGACCCCAAACGGAGCTTGCACTGGGATGTGTCATCATTTGTATCACAAGATTTTTTTTAAATAAAATCAAGATTTCAATTTTATCACAATCTCAAATTGAAAAGTGAAAAACAGACAGTATTGCAGAAGTATTTTGGGCTGGGCAGTTCGTACCGCGGGTCAACAACTTAAAGCAGGCGTTCAAACCCCTCTTTTCTACCGTCTTGAACGGTACCTTATCTTTTGCAAGATAAAAAGGTAACTGCTTCTGTTACCTCTTATTATCACTTGCTTGACTTGTCATACGGAGTGCCTTTGTCAAATGCCTGTGTTAATGTTGTCTGTTTTGGTCTTAGCTAGCTGCTGCCTCTGCCTGCGGTGCCGGTGCCACCGGGCCCCTCGCTGTTTAGCTATCAGCATACTGTTTGGGATGCTTCCTCTTCAAGTGATTGAACAGATTCGTCGTGTTGCCACCCGACGTGCGAACCGTTTCTGTGCAAACTTTGCAAATTACATTTGCTTGCACCTGATCAGTTGCGGAAAATCCAAACAAATTCCATATAATTGAGGTGGAATTTTCTTTAGCGACCAACTCCTCTGTTTGGCTTTCAGCAACGACTCTCCCTGCGGCTACAGCTACACACACAAACAAGGAGGCGGGTAAGAAAGCGCGTCACTGCCCGTAATTCGCTGTGATTGGTCGGTCAGGTTAATGACGTTTGGTGCGTCTTTGCATCAGCATAGAACTGCAATTTATAGAATGTGCCCTAGACGATCCCACGATCTCTGCAGTTTGACAGATCGTTACAGAACATCTTCACGTTGCAATCCTTCACGATTTAATATCATCGTATCGCCCCACCCCAACTCTGAGCTGTACCTGGCCAGCACAGTTGACAAAGTAATCGCACTCAATGGAGCCACGGTCAGTCTCCACAGCCATCACGTGGCCCTTTTCCATGACAACGTGCTGAACAGTGGTTCGGTCCAGGATCTGAACTCCTGGATAGGGTAAAAAAGGAGAGGAGATTGATGAGGAAGGGGAGAAGAACAGGAGAAAAGGGATGACAGAAAGACTAGACAACAATGAAGACGATGAGAAGAAACTGTAACAGAATTATGTGGAAAAATGGGTCTGTGTTGAAGTTACCTTGTCCTGCAGCCGCCACAGCCAGGGCATGGTTAACGTCAGGTGAGGACACCACAGCATCAGCAGGGAGGTGGAGCGCTCCCACCAAGTCATGAATATTGATGAGCGGGTGGAGTTTGGC
Source organism: Leuresthes tenuis (assembly GCF_036924035.1). Taxonomy (NCBI): domain Eukaryota; kingdom Metazoa; phylum Chordata; class Actinopteri; order Atheriniformes; family Atherinopsidae; genus Leuresthes; species Leuresthes tenuis. The sequence goes on along the minus strand of NW_027325356.1, from coordinate 9,053,454 downwards.
CACCTCTTTAGGTTTGATTATGTTACAGCTGATTCCCATTACCCTGAAAATAAAGTGAAAGATTTATGATTAGGGTAAGGCTCAAAATTTACTACATGGAATGCTGACGCCATTCCTAATAAATATTGACTTGTGGTCTTACTTGAGTCTTGATGCCAGCCGCTTAAGAGAGATGAAGCGATCTTGATTTTGTGCCAGACACAATGAACCCGTCTTCACATAACCTGCAACACAAACAAACTTTATTTTATTATCTGTTCTGAACAAATCTTATAGGCTTTAACCTAACCCTAACAATGCAAAAAGTATGAGCAAATCAATAAATAATTGAAATAACAAACAGGCAATGCATACATTTAAGAAATGCAATTTATCAATAGATAATAATTCAAGTTAAATGGTGCACCTTCATTTCCATTAACAGCCCCACTTTTGAGTAAAAGCAAATCACGATAAAGGGTCCGACCTGTTTTAACTCCTGTCTCCTCTTCCAGTTGCTGATAAAGACTATTGGAGTAGTTTGCCATCTGACATTCAATGGAAATAGGTTTAGCCACGCTGACAATGCCAGCACATAGTCTTGTTGTTCCTGCGCCAAGTCTGGGTGGGATGAGAACAGCCAACGTAAGGTTAGAAGGGCAACATCAAATCAAATAGTTATCTTTACAGACCAACTGTCATCTCCAAATGGTCTAAATAACATATAATGGATGTCAAGGGTACAGGTAATAACAGCAGGAATGTCTAAACTAAAGTGTTTGTCTCTGGGCCAACTTAACTATAGTTCATTCAGTTGAAAGTTGGCTGTGTTAAACATGCCCAAGAAATAACAGTTTACAGACTTTTATCTTACCTGCCCTGCTCAAGCAGTACGATATCAGTCCACCCTAGTTTGGCCAGGTGGTAAGCCACGGATGTTCCAATAATTCCTCCTCCGCAAATCACAACCCGGGCCTGGCTGGGCAGAGGGAGCGGCTGGGAGTCTCCCGCGACGGCCAAACACTGTGGGGAAGTCCGGAGGCCTCTGCTGGCCAACCGATACCCCGTCTTGGGAAGCAGCAGCCTGGGGAGCAGGACAGGGGACAGAGCCCTGGAGCTCCGGACACAGCTGCACATAGCTGTGCTTTCTGCAACTACACAGAAAGCGCACAACTTAACAAGTAAGGGTTTGTCAACATAGCAAACGTCACAAACTAACTTCTATACGGTTAATAGAAAGATGCTCAACTCTTCCTTATTTAGTGGTTGACTTTTCTGCAGTCCAAAGTTACTCATTAAGCACTATAACAACAAACGAGGGTTAGCATTTAAGATACATTTCCACGCTTTTTATGCAGACAGGGCCCGAGGTCAGGCAAGGTAAACGCGAAACATCCCCTAAAATCAGGATAAGAATATTATAAACAGCCAATAGCTGCAAAGCACTGTTGTATACCCTTAGTAGCGCCGCTAGCTTTAGCCGGCGTTATGTAGCTGCCTTTAAAAATTGTCTTGAAACTTGAAACTTGAGCTTGTAGACAAAAAGCAATTGCTTAGCTGATTTCCAGAGTTATGTAAAATTGTCCTGACATTTTGAAGGTTCTGTGCCTGTAGGGCAAAGTTAGCATTAAGGGTATCAGTGTTGTTGCTACACTGCGTAGCTTGAGCTTTCGAGAGGCTAGCTAATGTTGATTTTGCTGTCTGTATAAACTCTGTAACTTTCTCCAGTGTTACATTCATTGTCCACAACTACGTTAAACTCACCGAATCAGGCAAGGCCAGACGTTGTGATAGTTTAAGGACAGAGGTGACTAACAGTTACAGTGATATGAGTGTAAGGCTGAGAAGACGTCCGACCAGCTTTAACAGTCGCCACTTCCGGTCTCAACCTTCAAAGTTAAAGCAGTCAAGGTTGTCTTGTCTTGCGTTAAAGGAGAACAAAAATCAGTAAACTTGACATTTATGGTTTAGTTTAAATACGTTTTTATTTTTTAAACTTTAAGTTTTGGTATTTGGACCTCCATTGCTCAGATAAATATTGTGTTAAGGTTAAGTTATTAACATCTTTGTTGGACAGCAGTTGAGCAATCATGCTAAACATAACCTTATGTATTAAAATGTATTTAAAAATGACTTTTTAACCTATTGGATAAAGTTAATAGATACACATTATCTTAATCAATTACTATCTGATATGTTCTGCATCTTTGCTTGTCTGAAACTAATTTAATTGAAGTAGATGACACAGGCAGGCTAAAAGTGCAGAAAGTTAGGTGCATCAGTGCAAATACTGGAGTAAGTATTTGGTTGTTTTTTAGTGTCCAGGTGTGTATTCCGGGATTGTGGTTTTAAAGATCTTTGCAATTTGTTGCAAACAGAGGATGTTTATCCCGTGTGTGAGATAGTTGCGAAGCCAGAGTGGCTGAATAAGTGGCAGAACGCAAATGGCTTCCAGAAACCCAGGCGTTTATTAACAGAGTGCATGTTGCAACAAAAAAAAAAAAATGTATTAACACAAACTACATAACTTAACTAAACTAATAAAAGTAAAGATATCTGACCTCAAACATACCAAAAATAAGCTACATGCACCCAGCCACATAGTCATGGCCCTCCCCTTGCTCAGACAAAAGGTCAGGTCTTAAATACCCTTCGGATCCTCATCATAAAATGGCTGCCTTGGACTCTTCCACCTAGACAGATAAGTAAGTTATTTTCAGGTTTACACAGTTCAATGAATGTACTAACTTGCAGTACACATCTCCGATATGCCTTATGTAAACTAATGTATACACTATACAACAGTAAACTAATGTAAGTCTTTCAACCATAAAATAAACAGAATAGAAAAACTATTTATTTAACTGAACAAAACCAAACATTGTAAGTGTGTTGCATTTAGTGACAAATGGTGTCACTCATCCACTTTGTCACACTGTGACATGCTGCAAAAACCACATGTTGTCAGAAGACAGTCTGCGGATCTTCTCAAACCAGTCCTGTGCAGCCTCAAATGAAAACAAACCAACTTCATTCTAAAGCAGCATTTTAATAATGAATTCAGAGAGATGTGTCTATGTTTTGGACTACAACAGGCCTCACATTTTCTTTGCCATGTAGGCAAGATCAGTGGTAGAGCTGGCAGGATCAGCCAAGGGATTAATACTTGAATGAAGGAAAAAAAAAAAAAAACAAAGAGAGAAAGAAAATAGGAGAGACACTGACTGATTGTTGCATTTTTCCGAATGACGTCTAAAGATTTAGTGACAAATGTTGGTAGACCCTGAAACTATCTCCTTCCATAGCTGCTAGACAAAATATATTTCAAAGAATTCACCCATCCACATGTCAGCAACAAAATTAGCTGCATACTGTCATACAAGCAAAACAGAGTGAATGTTTCTCTGACCGAAGAGGCAGATGGCATACTGTGCACATGTTTCAATTTATTCCAGTGTTTGGCCTTTCAGTTGCTTTGATTAAGACTGTATGGCTGTCTGAAGAAAAAAAAAAAAACTAAAATGTTTCCAACACCTGGTTGAAACTGACAAATATCAACATTGCCATTTATCAGGACTGTTGGTGAACTGGCTGTGCTTGAAGACTTTTGGCTTCTGTGGTCACATGTGCAGTCGACCCTGCTCAATAGTGACCACTTGGAGATGCTGAAAGGTACTGGAAATATTTTGTGAATACTGGCACACCATCCTGTTTTTATGAATATTTACAACATGTAGAAAATGATCTTGTCTGAAATGCTTCCCTGTGCTTGACAAATGAAGGAGGAACTCCCATGGGTCTTGATTAGGCTGCCAGTCTCTGCTACAGGGATTATAGAGCCTCATAGTGTCAAGCAACTGCACTTGAAGATGTATTTTGTTTTTCTTCTGTGAGCTGGTAGTTTGCAACTGACGGGGACATGTTTATTCTATAATTATTCTTAAAAAGGAGGAAAAATCTTTGTATGTTCATTTATCATGAATATGTCTGTTTCTAAATACTTTACACGAAGAAGTACCAGACAGGAAGAATAACTTTGGTATGATCTTTATGAAATTGTACCTGTAACCAAGGGATTACTTAGGATTTGTTACAAGGAGCGAGTCAGTTACATCACATTCACTCTAACAAAACCAGATCAGAGTAACCTTTAAATTTATTTGACTGGTATGGTTGTCACAAAGTACAATAATATATTCCCCCCTTGTTAATAATGTTTAATGTCTTTCGGAAACACTGGTGTTACTGATGTATGTAAAACAAACGTGTCTTTTTCTGTGTAAAGTTTTAACAGAAACTAATAGCTTATCCTCTTATGTCTTCTAATCATTTGGCTTACTATTGTCTTTTTTCATTCACTTAAGTAAGCTAAACTGAAAGTTTTGTAATAGATGTCTTGGGAAAAAGCTGCATCACCCACCCTTTAATGGATGTCTGTAAGAAGCCGCTACTACATATATATATATTAACATCTACACCTGGCGACTTGATGGTTTATTGTAGAAAATCCAATGAGCACCTATTAATAGATGACCGGTATTTAGAAGTACCTCATGACTTGCAAAAGCCAGCCAAAATAATTTTATAAAAAGATATAAAAAAGCATAGTTCTCCCATAAAATCTAATTTAATGAAGTAGCACAACCATTATAAATGGCTCTGTAAAGGACACCATGATGATTAAGAACAAAATACTAAAAGACACAGAATCAGTTGCTGCATGACAAGCCATGAAGGAAATAGTAAACTATATTTATTGACATGTTTAAATTCAGCTATTTACAAGTTCTCATGCTGTGCAACCAAAACACTTCACATCAGTACAGTTCAAAGACAGCTTGTTCACACAGGATTGTGACATCGAAACACCAGAGTCAGTCAAAGATTATTCTCACATGTACATGACATGACCAGTGTCATAAGTATGAATGACTGCTGCGTGCTGTCTAATCTTATGGTTAATCATTCATTTAAACTGCCTGAGTCACTCTGTCTCAGGTATATTTTGGAATACATATAAACCAATACATTTTAACTGTGTTTTAACACATCTTCCTTTATTCCACACAAATCACATACAGTATTACTGCTGATATTCTTCTAACCAAGATGCCAGGATATAAAAAAAAAAAAAACACTGGTATTATCCTTTAATAAAGACTGATGTTTGCACTTGGCCACTAGGTGGAGGTATAATAAAGATATATAAATAAAGACTTTCTTCAAAGCCCATGAGAGGTTTTGGTAGAATCAAACTGATATGTACCCAATAAGGGTCATGGAATAAGAAGTCTAAACAACTGCGGGATCCAGAGCTGGATAGGGGCCTCAGAGATACCATTAAATACAGTTTCAGCTGGAGCAAAGTTTCCAGTACTCTCCATGGAGCATCAAGGTGGATAGACATGTTTACAACAGTGTCTGATGAATTGACTTAAATAAAAGGGATGGAAAACAGAAAAGGCAACCTGACATTGTGGGACAACAATGACTCCAATAGGAGTCTTCATTTTTTAGCTAAATTTTTGGTAAGTTACTTACAGTAGATTCAGTAGGTCAACTTTGATTTTACCACTTACAAAACAAGATCTGTGAAAACCCATCCGGTGATTCTTTTACGACAGGCGCTCCGAGGTGTATTCTGCTAAACTTCATTCTGTTGGGAGAGGTCTGACATGCTGTTGAACTCTGTGGCCCGAGTGGTCATCCCCAGATACTGCTTCAGGAATTCACTGAAACGTTTTTGGTTGTTCCACTTGCGTGCTGACTTCCGAATACCGATGAAGCCACCATACCTCTTCTGGTATGACCTTCCTGGAGACATCAGTCTCCTGTAGCCGTGCCTTCCTTTGACAAAGCCACCAAACCTCTTGGAGATGCTCAGCCCCGCATCACCCAGTCCTCTTGTTGCCACACCAGCATCCTCCCCTTCCTGCCCTACTTCATCTTCTTCATACTCATTCTCAAGGGACAGGGCATTATGGGAATCATAGGCAGTGCTCAGCTGACTGCTCTTGCCACCCAGATCCCTCTCGTTCATGTTGAGTGCCCGGGCCACATGGTCGAACCTTTGTAGAGCAGGTAGTAACAGACCTTCAGCCATCTGTTCCTCTTCCTCTGGAAAAATTGCTTCTGCCTCCTCTTGAGATCTTTTCCTTGTGGTGCCTTCTAGGGAGGAAATGGGTGACGACAGAGCTTTACGACATAGATCCCAGGAGAAGGAAGGGGACACTTTGCCTTCACATTCAATGAGACACACCTGGCAGAAACAAAGGCAAGAAATCATCCACAATTTATTTTTGTAGACGGTTCAAAGAATCAAACCTATGTTCCAGAAAGAAATACTGGAATTTACCATTAATGAAAGAAAATTTAAATTCTTCACACAAATTCTTGAGCACACCCATTGATAAATGGAAGGACCCCTATGTAGGAATAGAATCCCCCACTAGATAGGCTGCCATTTTAATAATTCTCCATCATGTAGAGGATTACAATGTACAACATTGTAAAGCTACATAAATAGCTAACAATTTATGTGAGGAGGTACCTTATCAAAATTGCATTTTGAGCTTGAATATTTCAAATAAGGATTGTTTTCTTCTTTAAAAAAAACATTTTGTAATCTGAACAAGGAATCAATTAGACGAATCAAAGGGCTTCAGACTAACTTACTCTATTGGTGGTAGTTAGGAGCACCAGCACGCAAATTTAGAAGCACAGATTTTAGTAAATGCCAGACTTTTCATCAGTACATTGTATACCAACTCTTTCTATCTACGATATACTTATGCTTGATCAGGGAGTCCTTCTGCCACTGTGCAGGCTACTCTCATGGCATCATTTTTCAACCTGCAATGTATTTCCTTGCTGTTGGTGTAATTGTCAGGAAACATCTCTGAGTGTCATGAAAAAATGTTTCTGCAGTTAAAATGTTGTAGTTTATCTCCTAACCATGATGTTTTCCTTACCTAACCAAGTACTTACTAACCCTAACAAGTCACTTTTTATTTTCTAACCTCAATCAATTACTTTTAATTCATAACAAAGTCAGAATAAAGAAACAGCAAGTGAGAAACATCAACCTTACATTAATCTAGCCCTAATAGGACTTTAATCTTAAACCAAGTTGAAACATATATACGTCTCCGAAATATGAATCATGCAAGTACACATATGTGTGTTATTTCATTACAGAATATATGGATCAAGAAGGACGTTTGTACAAAATAATCAAATTGCCTCAAGCACTCTCTCCAAAAAGCAGCTTAATATGGAGTGTCTGGTACTTAAATTGTTCACAAGTAAAATGCTTTTCAGCCAGAAATGGTAAAAAGGAAAACATGGAAAAAAAAGGCTACAAGCACATGGATTACAAAAAAATTGGACAGTGAGTCAGTAGATGCCTGTTAATGAGACAATGAGACAACAGTCGTCATGCCGCGTACATCCAATTCACTAAGCTCAGCTGAGGTGCCGTTAAATACCACTGTGAACTGAGTGCCTAACACTAAGAGTTAAGAGCTTGATATTTTAACTCTTAAATGTCTTCTAGTGTGCTGCCTGTAAAATGTCTGAGACAGAGAGAAACAACCACTGGTCAAAGAGAGGAGAAACATACATCTATCCCCAGGAATCAATTAGCCACAGCAAATTAAAATTCCAAGAGGGTTATTTTTTTTAATCAGTCAGTGAATCTTTGAGAGGGCAGGGTGAGTACAAGAAGGTGGTGTTTCCAGTTATTTCATCATCAGATGAATCCCAGCAGAGAAATTGTTTTTGTATGACTATATTTGTGCGTGCGCTGTGTAGTTATGTCTACATGAAATTGAATGAATAGCCTCCAGATTATTTTTTGTTTTCATTGTTTGTCACTACTGAAGCCAACCTTTCAGACTTTGAATGGAGGCTTCGATCTGACAGTTTGCAATGACTATGAGTGTGTGTGTACGCGTGTGTGTGTGTGAGTGGCTCACCGCAGTGTTCAAACTGAGGGGTTTGGGCAGGACTTTGCTGCAGGACAGGCAATCTGCCTGGCAGTCACTGTGTCCAGGATCACACAGACAGAGGAGCAGCAGAACTACCAAGGTCTTCATGGTCCTGCCGTCTGTTGTACAAGAAAGCAAATACACACCTTCAGTCCTACAAAGTGGTACATGATGCCTTTTACACAAACTCTCCTAAACAATTATTTGGTATTACATTTTGGTGTTTAACTTGGCTGTCTAACAGCATGAGTGTTGCTACAAGAAGAGCTATTTGACATTTATATGAGTTCAGAAGGTTCTTCTGAAGTACTGGAATAAGCAACCCCTCTATTTTTCTGCATTGCAAGAAATGCAGATGAGCATTGTTCATATAACCTTTTTTTTTACCTTTCATTTTCTATAATGTAAGTGTGCTGTGACTGGTCGAACTCATGATCGCTTCACTGGAATCCATCACTGCAACATGAAAACATTAGCAAAAATGCTGACCGTTAAAACAGCAGTTCTTTATGTTTGGCTTTAAAAAGTGGAATCAAATACTGAGGATTGGATGGATAGTGAAGCCCTGACAGTGAAGCCCGGGTTTTACTGAGCTGATATGCAGTGACAGAATTACAATGTCAATTTACTCATCAACCATCCTCCTGCTGCTTATTACGGCACTTTCTGTTGACAGTGTTAATGCAACCAGATAAAAACTCTGTGGCGGTACAATGTGTTGTCTGCTGGAGAGATTCCCTGTCCACATGACCCTCAACAAGCCTCTAAAACAGTTTGGTCTGAAAGCACCAATAATATACAGATAAGATGAGTGATCTGGATTTATAAGTGAGAAGGTCATACTGGAAGAACACAGAGAAGATTTAAAGATATCGAAAAAAGACACAAATGAGGGAAAAGAACAAGAAGTGAGTAAAGGATACATAAACTGACAGTGAGCATAGCAACTGCTGATAGTGATAATTAGGAGGAAATTAAAATGTTTGACCTTATTCTTGTAGGAGACTTTCAGTCTGGTGAGTCTGACGTCAGAAACACAACCAGAGTTTTCATCTCATTTAACAAACTCGTTAACACGCTTAATTGATGCCTCAATTTATGCCTCTGGCAACAAACTGAGTCATTGTTTCTTGCTGACAAAAACACACACAAACTCTCATCCAATCATTATACACAGCACACACACACACAGTCAACATTCAAATGGCAAAAAAAAACAACTCACAAACATGGAGATAAATGCACGTATTTTCACACGTACCCATAGGACATTGAAACAGGTACTACAACCTCTCTTTTAGCCGAAATTTGTTATTATCTATTAAAATGACATGGAAGAAAGTAAAATTAATTTGTCTTCAGTCAAACACTAATATGTCTTCTGACATGGAATTCATTAAGACTAATTAAAAACTGATAAAAAATTTAATTGCACTACGGTTCATTCTTAATCCTTAACTAACCATAAAGCAGCAACTCTTCAAAATGAATCTGTGTTATTGTGCGAAAACAATAAAAGTGTTTCTTAATTTACTTTTGTCTGATAAGAAATTGGGCTTTGACAGTGAAGGACAAAAGAGCAACATAGCCAGACAGGAATATATGGGCGGGACAGAACTGGCAGATGGCACAGGATTCAGACAAACAGCTTGGATGCATTCAGCTGACTACAACACATAGCGTCCTCCATTGTCAACTCTGACTTCGCCTTCAAAAGTAAAGGGATAATGCATAAAACAAACCTTCACATCTCCATATCTCTTGTCTCTGCTAAGGTGTGGCCAGAGGATGCAAATACAGGTTTGCCATTTATTTGTCTACCTATGGGTGAAGAAAAGTGAATAACGACATGTTCTCCCTCCAGTCTCCAAACGTGATGCCTTTTTCACTCCTGTTGAAGCTGATAATCATTCCTTTGATAACAGCTTCATGTATTCATGCATTGTGTTTGAGTGCACGAAAATGTGGAGTGTGAGCTTCAACTACACTTGCCCCTGGCTCCATTTCTGTTCACAAAAACAACATATAAGACAAAGAAGATGAGGAACGGGAGAACAACATAATCAATTCCTTTTGAGGAAAGACTCTGCAGGATAATCCACACTGTGAGCCGATTACATATCCATACATTAAGTGTTAGCAAAGCCGATCCCAATTATTCCCCAATTTTCAGTCCCCATAATGTACAGTTATGACATCAGTATGTCAAAAACACTGTTGAGGTGTGAGTTAAATGAGAGAAAATATTTTTCTAAACTCGTATTTTGCTGTGGTGGAAATGTGATGAAGATATTACATATATGTACTCTAAATCTGTAATGGACTGGTGACTCCCAGCTCCCAGGGTGTATCCCAGCTCTCACCCAAAGACAGCTAGGATAGGCTCCAGCAACCCTCACCCCACAACCCTGCATTAGATTAAGCAAATATAGGAAATGGTTGGATGAATATACTCTAAATGCAAACGTTTAATCTTCAAATAGACCTAGTGATTCACTTTTGAACAAATTTAGGCTTAGACATCCATGGACCATTTAGATATATTTTCAATCAAAACATACCTAGTTTGACTGAATCTTTCATGCATGTGCTGATTTCCATTAATCCTGTGGCAACTGAGTGTATTGTCATCATATCTGAATAGCCCCCTGGTGCTTTTCCAAAACATTTTGCAGTGCCAGCCTAACTAGGTTGTACCCAGTTAACTATGCCCATCATTTTCAACACTGCTGTGTATGTCTTTGACACATAAAACAGCAGATGGGTTCATTTTGAAGTATTCAGATGTTCAGATGAGTCCAACAGATCCTGTAACAAAATGAATAATTAAAAGCATTGTTCAGATTTTCCTCCTTCTTGGTTTTACTTCTTATTTTACCACAGTTTATGTATAATGTCCACTCTCATGCAAATAGCAAATATTCACAAACCATGGTTCCTTTCATTACTTTTACAGGCATGGCTGAATGAAGGGTGAGAAACATATAGGCTAAACTGACCAGTGACTGAATGACATTACTTAAGCAATTACTATTATATATCTCACGTGTGACTAAGGTTTTAAAGAACACAAAAACAAAGTGTTTTAGAAAATGTTTTATTTTAATGATAACACTATAAAAAACAAGGATTTCAAATATTGTTGTAGTTCAATCTCAGGGGCTCACAAATGTGTAATTCCAACTTCACCAAGTTGCTTTTGCCTCATTGCTTAGAGAGTAAGAACAAAGAACTTATAGAGTCATTCAATCAGGATAACTTTCATGGCAATTCATTCAGTAGATTTTGAGACATTCAGATGAAAGTATCCACCTCATGGTGGCACTAACAAAAAGCTATTTGGATCACTATGGTCAATATAAATCAGGTAACCAATAATGTCTGTTGACATTTCTAGTACCAGTGCCAGATACAACAGGACACCCCCAGAGGTTCTATGTCTACACCTCCTGGATGAGAGTTGTGTTGGTAGCACAAAGGAGACTGATTAGTGCTGATTAGTACTGGCAATTCCCAACACGCCTGTTATTTGAATAAATAAATTAATGAAAAAAGGCAAAGTCTGGTTCAATCACATTCTGAGGTGGTTTAAGCCCAAAAAGAAACCATATGTACAGTCATCAATTCCTTAGAACACTTTATTTGTAGAAAATAAGAAACATTGAATATGTTCTTATTAGTATTCGGGTAGGTAACCATAAGTTTAGGTTCTTAAAGTGTAAAGTAGAAAACAACATGACAGTTAAAGTTGCAGAAGCTGTTAAAAAAAGCACAACTTGTCAACCATGGAATAAGTCCTGTAAAGCTTGAGAAAATGCTTCACCACTTTGCTAAGACTAACGGTCTCTTTATCCAACACGACAACAACAGCCCAGCACTCAGAAATTCTCAAACCAACTCACACTGTGATATTAACGTTTTCTTCCCTTTTACCCCCCATTATTGTCATTTTCTCATTAAAAAAGGGGAAATATGAAATAAAGTACTCCCAGCCCAAAGCAGGATTTAAAGCTGGATTATTTATGCATGGCTGAACAGAGGAGCTGTGTGCATCTGTTCTGGAGAGTGTTTTTATTTTGAATAGCTGGTCTGCAGGTTACTGCTGAACCACGATACTCTCAAATTCCCATCAGTGCACAAAAACGGCCGCTCTGCTGAATTTTTACCTGTGTTTTCTCTACAACCAACTGTATCAAACGCTCCATATACCTCCATAGTGTGATCACCTAATGTATACCTGTTTTACACACTTGGTTTTTGACAGTCATTATTTTATTTCTGTTACACAGTTCAATTCTTTTGAAATGTGTGAGGATGCATTGGATTTATGTGAGAACAAGCAGCTTAATTTGTCTAGATTTTGTAAAATGATGCAGCTCTCTGCAGCACTTGTGCTGCTTACAAATTTCTCTTCAGGGACAAAGATGTAAATCTTGAAAATTATGACTGATTTAATGATTAAGGTCATCTATGTTTTCGTGCTAGAATGTGCATGTTTGCTGTTATTGTTATTACACCAATCTAAGTCCATAGTTATTGAAAGATTACCTTAAATTCATCATTTTAAAACAGCCCTATTAAGTGATTTAAACTTGTTAAACAATGGCTCCAAGCTTTTTAAGCAGAGAAGACAGGCGTTTTAAAGCTAAATAATGAACTACTCAATAATTAGAGCATATTCTTGATGTTAGCATTGTTAGTAGATGAGTCACTTTGACAGGTAATTAAATGTTATTTAGTCTTCTTCCAGCAGCCATCTGTTTGAAAAGTCAGTTTGATTGACAACTCTTCCCAGGCCCACTCAAAATACATTGTGTTCTTTGCTGTGATATTGATGTCTACCTGGCATATTAGCAGAGTGGCCAGTGATTTGACACATTTCAGGACTGCAGGATCCATGCTACCAGTCAGAAGGATTAGAAGTACATAACCTAGATTTGAAACCTCCCTATATACATATGCTACATACTTACAGTATATATTTTATCTGTCATCACTCCTCTTTTTCCTCAAAGACAAAAAGACCTTATTATAGTTTCTCACTTTCACTCTTTTGAATTCACTTAAAAAGGACGAAAATCCGCCCTGAAATATCCTCAAAGTCGGAAATTTCCCAATATTTTTGGAAATTAAAAAAAGGAAATGGAAAAACAACCATCAAATCTTATTTATGCTGTTTTACAACTTTCTACATGCGCGAGAGATAAATGAAAAATCAGACCACACAGTAAGAATATACTTCTGATACAGTTTCTGGTCACACCAGCTGCAGAGAAGCTTACAGATGTTTCTGCTGAGTCATTTATGAGACCCCATGAGTGTTCTCACAGAATATTACCTCTAAATCAGACTTTGGAGAGGCAGTTGAAGCCATTAGAGACAGACATGCTAACGTAAGTTGATTTTCCTTCTCAATGCAACTAATCACCTCAGGTTGATTGATGGTTGAGAGGTTGCTAACACATATTTACAGCAGGGTCTCGGAATCATTTCTCATTGATTTTTATTCATGTTTTGAGATCATGGTTTACTGTAATTTCTTACCTTTCATTTCCACTTGAACCAGTTTGAACTTTATTTTCCATTTCCACTACCATTTCCTGTCTGACTCTCTGGTTATTGAAGTTTTATAAGTATATATCTAAACACATGGTGTTAAAACATTAATAGGTGTTTTCATAGTTTTTGGTGTCTATTGACTTTTCTACAAATTTTTGTGATTTTGATGAGACAAAAGACTAATGTATTATGTCAGAATGTTGTGAGGCATCCCAATAAGCTGCTGATAGTTGCTTACAACAATAGACAAAATAATCAGTTGTCATTATGTTCATTTTTGGTCCCAACAACCACCATCTTTTAGGTTGCAAACATCATGGCTTCCCCCTGTTATTGATTTAATTTCTATTACATAATAAGATTGTACTTGGCACAGAACAGAAAATCTGAAAATCTATTAGCTGTTGTTTTACATCCATTCACTTCTTTAAAAAAGTTGCTCATAGAACCATTATTTTCAGTGGTTAAATGGATTATTCCAAGGGTGTTACCATCAATGTTACCAAATTACTTTTATCATGTTTCTTACGTGGAGTGCTTAATTTTTCCTTAATCTTGATATACAATAGATTATCAAATTACCTGATTTGTAATGATTGAACATTTACTGATTGATGTTTTGAGATTCTTGTTTTTTTTCTTGTTGCTTGAACTGTAGAACGTAGACTAGAATGATCACGCTTTCAATCTAGCTTTTAAAAGTCTGGCTTTAATGGGACTAACAGTTGATGTTGATTCTTTTCTGACATGTTAATGTACTTTGTGTTACATTTTGAAACACAAACGATTTTATCTCACACAAGAATGGACTAGAATGTTCTATTATTTAGTGGCGTTAAAAATGAGCAGATATTCATTGTTAAGTAGGCAATCTCTGAAAAAGTCCATTTTAGCTGAAACCACAACATTTTTCTAACCTAACCAAGCAGTTTTAAAACTAGCCACACAACAGCTAAAAGTACAGTGTATGGGGTTTTGAATTTACCTCTGTAGTTTTTACACCCAGGTAACACAAAAAAAGGATAAATCATGTTCTTCTGTCATGGTCAGATAGATCTTTTACATAGATTTCACATATGGTCTAGACCTGTCAGATATGGACAGCTTGTGTCTTTTTTTTGCATCTTCTTGTGATCTTCTGGTGGCCTTTTTCTTTGACGACAGATTTTTGAAGTATTGTTCTGCACTGGTTTGGATTCTGTGCTGCTGAGATGATTTTTGCAGGTAACTCTCGCTCTTTTTCACATTACGGTAACAGAAAAGTTGTTTGCACGTGGGAGCAGCTTTCCAAACCCTTAGAATAAGACCCCAAATCCAGAGGAGTTGAAGACAAGACATCCAGGATGTAGAACAGGAACAAAACTGAGACTTTTAACCATTTCTTCCCTTGATAATATTGGAAAATATGATATCAATAGCAGATAAAATGAATGAGCTTGGAGCTCTCATGAGGATGCAGCAGGAATATCAGGAAGACAATATTACCTTATAAGACCTCCCTACTCAGCTTTAAGACTATATGGGCAGAGAGAGTGGTATGAGTGAAAGAGGAGGGATTATAGTGCTTGTTAACAATGGATGATGTAATCTTATATACAACACTGAGATGGAGGGTCTCTGCAATGAACCGTTGGCTGTGTGTTGACTGTCAAATTAAGTTGTTGTCAAGCTAAGAAAAGAAAAAAGATTAAATTAATTTGAGGTGACTCCACCTCCTCCAGCAGGAGTACCCTCCCCATGATAGTAGGCTTCTGTAAGATTATGTCTGCTCTTACATTTTAGCTATGAAAAACAACAGTGATCAGGTTTGCATTTTGCCTTTACCATTTGCAAGGTTGCCTCAACGCACCTTGTCCAGCTCTTCTTATAGCTACATCCTTGTGTGAAGACAAAGTGAAGACATGGGAATGAAAAATCTTTGCTAAAAGACACCAGTCCCTGCTATCAGTTTGGTCTCAAGAAATATTACCATGATGTTGCTTCTACATTCTACAAGTCAGCAAAAAAGGAGAATGAAGAAAAGTTTGGGACTTTTTGCTCAATCAACAACATTTGTCAGGATCCAGTTCTCTTATGGTGCAGATATATAAGGGAAAAGAGGAGCACTGGGGGCAGTAAACAGACATAAAGAAGGATCTGTGAAATCCTTGCAGCACAAATGGGTGGAAAGAGACCCCACTGTGTAAGGAACATTGTATCCTTGGATTAACTCCACATGTTCACAGCCAAATCAGTGAGGCTGTGAGGGCTGTTTGCAACAGCACAATATGGGGTGCGTCCCGTGATCCAGCACTCCGTGTCCTCATTCCATTTTCCCCATATAGCATTTGAGTCAAAATGGTTTGCAAGGGTCAAGGAAGTATGCTCATAAAGAAGATGAGGTGTACCATGTTCTACAGGGAATCAACAAATTCAGCAATACTGAAGAGAGGAGATAGATTAAAGAGGATTTTTGGGGCCATTAGATACCTTAAGCATGGACTG
The DNA here is from genome assembly GCF_036924035.1 of Leuresthes tenuis. Lineage (NCBI taxonomy): Eukaryota > Metazoa > Chordata > Actinopteri > Atheriniformes > Atherinopsidae > Leuresthes > Leuresthes tenuis. Next base: position 9,037,444 of record NW_027325356.1, on the reverse strand, counting down.
GGGAGTTGGAGTTGCTACTCAGGAAAGTGTAATACTTGGTGTATTTATCATTCTTTTTGTTGGTGTTTTGTTGAGCTATATGTTAAAGTTTGTGTCTTTTTTCTTGGATTTTCTTTGTTTCTACACAGACTGGGCCTTTATTTCTTACGTACTGTGTAGTACACACAGTTCTTCATCAGTTTACCCCAAACAGACCACCTGTATTGAGATGAGAATTATCTTAATTTCTATATTTTAAGTTCATAAAACAGAAGACAAGATATCCTTTTCTATACTCAGTATACCTTTTTTTCTTGATATTTTTCTCTCTCTCATTCCATTGTGTCAATGTGTACATTTTAATGCACAGCAATATTCCAATATCAAACCGATTAATACATCAGTCTAGCTAAGACACTGCCATGTAAATACCATTTTCTGACCACCTTGATAAGCTAGTTTTTCTGAGTAGGTAATAAACAAATTAAGCTTTGTGGAGCAAGCTGATCTTGGTAGCATTATGTAGCTATGTGTACATTTTTGGCACACTATTACATCCTACCATACGATCAGCTTTTTCTTTCTTTTCCTTTCTTGGTAAGAGTTTACTTTTGCAAATCAAAGTGTCTTTATTTCTCTCAAGGTGACGTGAAAAGTGTGCCCAAGGCTAAACACAAACATTAGGTTGATTATTCCCACCTTAAGGTTAGTTCCTGACCTCATGAAGGTTTCCTGGCAGAATTAAATAAGAGCACACACTTGTTAGTAATGAGTCTCAGACGTACATGCCTGAAGGCAAAAACGGAGTACTATTAATAGAGCTTCAGTTTCAGAAATACAGTTGTCTGATATTGTGACTGTTGCTACAGCCACTTGTAAAAGTTGTATTATCAGAACTGCTCATCAGTCTTAGAAAGTAAGCTTTTTACTTACAAAGTAATGTCTTAGAATACTTAGATTTACCTTTGACATAATTAATGCTGTTGTTGTAGTTTTGCATGCAATTGGTTACCTTTTCAAATGAGCAGTTCTTTCCAGTAAAACATGACTAAGTGTCCCTGGTCCTTTTATTAGCAATAAACAAAACAAATCTCAGGCGCATTCCCATCGTTGATGTTTTGCTCTTTGGCAGAAGCTGCTCACGAGCACAGGCCTTTTTACTGGCAGGGGGTCTCATAGATTCCAATGGTTGTGTCAGCACACGTTATTAGGATTACAAGACGTCACAGTGGACAGGTTTATTAAGCCTTGATTTTATCCTCCATAACAAAACTGCGCATAGAACTCTTTCTCTGGTGCAATCGTGTTCAATAAATTCTGGAGCCACTTCACATGGTATTAAGGAAGTGATGTTCTATCTGTGTGAGACCAGGCTGGTCGTAGTGCACATTCAAAGGTTGTTTGGAACAGCCACTGCTTTTCCACATTGGAAGATTAATTCATTTTAGTGTACGAATCAATGTATAGAAAATAACTTTATGTTTTAAAGAATATCAGGCTTAGAATGAAAAATGCTTTCTTCCCTTATTTTCAATCAAAACCAAAATACATAACACCAATATATATTATCTGTCTTTCTGCATCTGTTTAAAATGTATAACAATGAATTAATTAGCAACTGATTAAAGCAATCTGCCTCAGGAGGAATGGGATGGTTTCAAATACATAAATTTTGGGCTGATATATTAAATTCATTAAATACATTTTTTAATCTTATGTGCTTAAGGAAACAGTTAATTAAACTTTTGGGAGTTTGTCCTATGTTTATATTACTAAAATAAACAGAAAGTGTCCTAATGAGCCCTCGGAGCAGTTTATCATTCCTAATTGGGTGCATTTAATAAATTAATAAAATATTCACTATTTAAATAAATATGCACACAATAATGATGTAATTTTTATGCTAGTTAACTTATTCCGTTGATATTATGAAACTATATTGATGATGCACAGTATAATACTGTGGAAGTTCAAAAAAGTGGAAATCAATCGATAGTATTTGTTTCTGCACATTCAGTGAGGTGCAGTACACATTTCACCCCCAGAAAAAAATAGTAATTGGTGAGGCTTGAGAAGAATCTAAAAAATCTAGCTCAGGTGGCCAAACCTCGCGTTCATAGAAGGAGAATTTGGAGAAGAGCTTTAGGATTTTGCAAGGTTTCATGGACTTAATAAAGCAGAAAATTTATGTAAAAAACTTCAAAAGAAAATCCATGACTTGAGGGTTATGTGACTTGGCATGAAATTATCCCTCTTTTCAGTGCAGAAAAGCCTATAGAGTCTTTCTGGATTCCCCTCAGAATAAACAAGCACTCCTCGTTTTCATTAAAGCTGAAATGTATTGTATCTAACATTTAGGGTGATTCAAAGTTATGCGTTTTCATCACATTAGAGTGATTAATTAACTATTAATTAAATTAACTATATCCTTATATCCATTCATTTATATCCTAGAGGCGCCATCCCCTGTGATTTTTTGTAGGCACCATAGTTTTTATTACAAGCTACAAATATAACAATTAAGGCCTACCCTTATTTTTTTCATTATTTAAAAGGACAAATGCAGACACATTTGGAAGGCAGGTCTTGAGAAATGAAAAAAGAGAACTATATAGAGAACTTCAATAAAATCTAATGATGAACAAGGGCCATGTTAAAACAGAGTCAGGTTATCAAAAGATCAGAGACAAACAGAATTGCTGAAAAACAATAGAAGGTGAAAATGGTGAGGAAAACAAACTGACGGATACCAGGAGGATGGAGAGACAAGGCTGCATTCACACAGAGCACACAAGAACCTATGATGAAAGAATTAAAAGGTTGGGATATTAAAGCAGAAAAACTAGCCAGAACTAAAACCTGATCTGTCATGACATGAAAGGGGAGAGTGAGGCGGTGCTCAAGTGATTGCAATTTTCAGTTTATACTTCTAAATCTCGCTACATCTTACATCGTTAACCTTTAAATTTGGCTGTGGTTAAATGGCTAAGCCCCGTGACTTTACTTGTCAAAGTCATTGTTGGTCACTCAGCAAAACAACATTCATCTTCATCATATAACAAGTATATACACTGCAACAAGCAGTGCTCACTTTGATAGAGATTAGTATAACAGCTTTTTAAACGTTTTCTGCAAAGTTCTGTAACATAATGGCCCCCACGTTACTTTATTAACACGTTTTTTTCAAAACATGACAAATCCCAACATCACTTCTTAATCTAAGTTCTGCTACAGATGTATCTATACATAGCTTAACACCTGGCAAGGTAGTGAGAGCATAAAAGAAAACTACTTTTATCCAAAAAATAAGAATAATAATTAATACTAAACTTTCTTGGTTCCTTAACACCACACATGTCAAGTTGAGGCTAGCTTTGTTGCCAGGATCAGCGGTTCTCAAAAAACACCTGGAGACACATATAGCTACTTCATATATTAGTTGGATAAATTCTGATTCATCAAATTGTCATTTTTAACAATCTATTAAAAAACAAAACTAAACAAAAAATGTATCTCAGTCACGTAGCTTTGCCTCATTAGTCCAGTTATAAAATGGTTCGGACACATAAAGAGCACAGGGACCTGCAGCAAAAAATATGCCAGATGTGCCCCATCAGATGTAATCAAAAAAATTTGTAGGACTCCTTTTAATCTTTTTGCTCCCCCTTGAACCTGGCATTCTTTTTCCAGTGAATGGGCAAGTGCCGAAAGTCAACAATAAAGTCTACTAGAAATGTATTCAAATTTCCAATGAAATTCTAGATTCAGAATCACTACATGTAAAACATTTTAGATTCCAACATCAGTTATTTAAATGACAGCTGAAAGTAGTCTGCGGGTATCTACTGTATGAAAAGTAACACTGCTTATAAAAGTCACAAACTGTTTCATAGTATTTGTAATAATTAACCGAGAGAAATTTTAGTAATGAACAACTTGACAGGGAATTATCATAGAAAACACAGGAATCTTCAGGCAAAATGTGTCTGAAGGTCTAACATAATCCACTGATGAAATGAGTTGTGCAAAATCTTACCCTGATTAACCAACATACACTTACCCAAATAGCCTTTCATTACTCTGTCTTGAGCTGCAGTGTTAATGCAAAGAAGATGTTTCGGTGAAAACTCCCCGTTCATTCATAGAACCAGCAGTGAGTGCAGCAGTAAATCAGATGTTAACGACTATGACTAATCAGGACCAGCAATTTATGACCTTTTCCTTCCTCTTTCTGAAATACCACCGCACTTCAGATAGTGCCTCCTCACCTCTGTTGTGTACATTATTTCTGCCTTTTAACCCACTTAGGCTGATAGGACTTAAGTGTAGACATCACGGTGATGCACTGATTCAATCAAACTCAGAATCTGCAGCATGAGGGATTGTTTCAACTCAATCTGTGTCATTAAGCCACCTGTTTGCAGCCGCAGTTACCACCAGGGTAGGTTAAACCCTTTAAACTCTAAGCCTTTTCTTGAAATTTACACCAAAAGAACGTACCTAAATTCAGTTAGTGACAACGGCACAACTATAAAAACAACAGAACAGAACAGCAGCACCAGCCTCTATGGATAGCTGACAGCTCAGAGATTTCTGAAATTATGTATGTTCCTAATTCTTATTACCAAGCCAGATAAACATTTGGAAAACCCTCTCATCAAATTAAATAGTTGTTAGAGAGAAATTAGAGTTAACTGTCTTATAACAATGTTTTAAAGATACTGATGTTAAATTTCCAACTACAGGTCTATCAGAGAAAGAAGCCCAACAAATGCTATCTCAGTTTTAGTCATGGTAACACAAGGCAGCTTCAATCAATATGTCGTGCTTGTAATCTTAGTTAAGATGCTGTAAGTTTCTTAAATAAAAGCTTAAGTTCATATTTCTTTAATCAGTGTCCAAAATATCTCAAGTCTCAGAAGGTCACAGCATTGCAATGTACCAACAGGTGTGAACAAATAACAAATGAAGAAGACTGATTTGGAATAATCAAGTATGACACTCAACAAGGCAAAAAAGAAAAAAAAGAGCATCTTTGTTTCCTTTCTCCCTCCGTGTGCCATTGTTTCTGTTAAATTCAGAAATGCCACCTCTGTTAAAGCCAGCTAAAGGGATGCAAAATTATCTATTCTATACAATAAAAAGCATTGCTTCTCAAAATAATCTAAACCAGTGTAGCAACAAATCTGTGATTAGTGAAAATAATCTATAAAAATGCAAAAGTAAAAGGTTTTTTATCAGAGGTCAAAGGTCATGCTGTTTCTTTTCCTCTTCCACAGTCTCTCCCTTTCTCCCCAGAATCCTCTTACCTGTGTTGGGTGTGAGATTGTGTGTGCCGATGTGGAGTCCGCGCAGATTTGTCAGAGTATGTTTCCTTCCTTCTGTCTCAGCGTGGTTTCTCTGGCTACGTGGAGGTTGGAGGCAGCTGCTCTTATAGAGACCCACCCCTTCACTTCTACCTCCTCCTCTGATTCTCTCTCCCTCTCTTTCAAAAGTCCTTCTTTCATTACAGAGATGGGGAGAGGAATGAAAAACATAGAGAGAGGGAGGAAGTAAAAGATGGGGGGCAAGGGGTGAAGGAGATGGAAGGGACACAGCAAGAAGAGAAAGATAGGATGAAGAGAAAAATGAATGGAGAGAGGGGATAAGGAAGATGGAACAATTAAAGAAAGAACGAGGGAGGGCACTAAAAAAAAGAGAGGACTGAAGAGAAAGGTCAGATAAAAGATATCACATTAGATGTTATATTACCTAAAAATATTTTAGATTTTTTTAGCTTTTCTGGTTGAATCAGATGGTTAAAACAGCATTATTAATTCTCAAACTAGCTACTAAGTATGATGACCTGTTAACCACTATTGAGATGATGTCCCATTTCACAGAAATGTCCCTCCTGTTATTCTTTCCTCATAATATCTATGTACAATTTGCCATCTAGTAATCACAAATCAAAACAATTTTTTATGAATACTTAATTAACACAGACCTAAAGTTCGTATCATGGTTGTGATTAAACCACAAAAGTCATTGTCTGCTTATCAAAATTACATATTTTGAAAATGAAAACAATGAGTTTGCCTTAAAATGGTTTAGATTTATAACTCTAAATTGTTGCCTTATTGAGTGTGAGTATGTCTATGAATATGCAAAGTGACTGCCTTGATCTCCAGCACTTGCTGGCAGCACAGCAAAACTACTCAAGTAGCCAAGCACCCGATCTCACCTGTGTGCAGCCTATGTGTCTTTGCTGCTTCTGAGCTGAAAAGCCCATGAGCATTGCACTCAATGCATGTAAGTTAGCAGCCCTGCTCATAATCAGCTGTTATGTCCTCCTAATATAAGTTACCAAACACCAGCTGATAAAATTGTAAAGCAAAATGTTCATATTATCTCTAAGGCAGGATTCACACAATGCTTTAATACTCAACAGTGGGCGGATCCCATGCTTTAAATTCGAGCCACAATCTGTCGCAAGATCAGACGCATGACTTGTAAGGTGATTTGATTGGCTTGCAAAAAGTTGAACAATTCAATTTTCCACCGCAAGCTAGTGAATTCAAGTTGGCAATGATGTCAAATCGGCATCGGTCTCCATTCAAAGTGAATAAGAAATGGAGGCCAATGCCCAAAACACATACATGTGAATTTAGCCATACTGTTACATTTCTAGTACTAAAAGCCACAGAAATTGTAATACATGAGAATTCTGATACTTCCATCTGTCTGTAACCTTTTGTAATTCAGGCTCCTATTCTTGTGAAGAGCTCTCTAGTTCAAACTTATGGTTAAATTACCCAAATATTAGACCTGGCACTTGCACTGCATAGCAGAGTCCAATGAGACAGGGCAGGTAGTTTCATCAGCTTGTGTGCCGAGATGAGGGCAAGGTCAGATTAGCATATTTATAGAGTCATATCCAAGCCAATTCAAGGCCGTGAAAGGTTTTCTCATGGCTAAATATTGAAAATGTATAAGTTTGAGGAACACAGATGAGTTTTAATGGTGCCGGTGGACTTGAATCTGATGAAACCAACACCGTCCTAGAAATGGATTTGGCATCCCACACTGGCTGCAATTCCGAGTGTAGTTGAAGAATGGGTATTGTGTTAGTGATCGTTTACAGCTACAAGACCAAACTTATATGAACTTATATTTACATTGCTTTTAATCTACAGTCCAACTAACCTTTTTCAAGTATTTTTTCATTTTCGCTGATTGTAGAATACTTTGTACATGAAACACATCCCTCTGAGAATAAATATTGATTATCTTTTCTGTATCTTATTCAATATTATGCGCTAACTAATTGAAAACCAAAGTACGGCCTGGCCCATTGTTCCCTTCCATAATCATAACATGAAGTTATAAGTGATAAGATAATTATTTCATTGTCTACTAATGTGTATGAAGTGTCAAAGCCTTGTATGTTTGCCCAACACAAAAACATCGTCATTTCTTCATAAGTAGCCTGCACCAACACTCATAATTCCCCATATTACTATTCGCCGAGAATAGGTACTGTACTGTTTCCAACTTATAAATACATGCCACATTCAATGTGTTGAGAAGTCCTCCAGCTTCTCCTTCAACATGTGGGAGTGACAGTCAAATATTCTCCAACCTCTCATCAGGCAGTGGCAGGACTGTATTACTGTCACTCTACTTCAAAAACAAAAATCAGTGCTGGAAACAAAAGAATCACGACAAGCATTTATTTAAGAGTTGCTTATTATGTCTCTGTCTGGCTTTCATTAGTAGAAGGATGTGACCTGTCTACCTGTGATCACTGAGTTTACTCTGGACATGTGTCTGCCTGTTCATGCAGAATGAGATGTGATGAAACACGCAAGTGACTGTTACAATCACAAAACAAATTTGGAGTGTGAGTATGTGTTCTCTGTCTGGTTTGTGTCCATATATACACCCCCACTCTTAGCGTCAGAAATCATAGCGAGTACAACTGGTCCGCAACCAGCCTGTAAACCTTTGCTGCATTCTGCCATTCTCCACTCTTTTAAATAAAGGCTACTAGAGCTTAGAGCCCATGTATATATAGATAACCTATTTTTGTTATATTAGAATATATATATATATATATATATATAGCTATATATATATATATATATATATATATATATGTATATTTGACAGGGCTGCACGGCGGTGTGGTGGTTAGCCTCACAGCAAGAGGATTCCCCCCCTGCGACCTGACAGATGGATTAAGCGGGTATAGAAAATGGACGAATGGTTATATTTGACATTTCTATATATTTTTCCACCCAAAATATTTTGCCTAAGTTCTTCTTCACAAAAATGATTTTTGAGATATTGTTCATTGCCTGAGACACAACTTGGCAGCTGTCTTTTCATTTGACTTTTACTGATCAGTTTTGTATTTTCTGTTCAATAAAATTCTGTTTCTGCAAAGAACTTGTTTTTCTGTCAGGGAAGAAAGCTTGGTGCATTGATTGTTCAGTGATTCAGTTTCTGCAAAGAATTTTAAGGTGCCATGGACAAAACCTCCAGAAACCTTCAGTCAAGCCATAAATTGAGTAAAAGAAAAATGCGCCACTTTGCTTATTAGAATAAAAATTTGACTCCACATGCATTCTCTTTGTTCTGCTGCAATGATTCTACAATCCCAATACTGTTATAGTGAAATTAGGCTGTTACAAATAACAGCATTGGGATTGTAGGTGAACAGCTGCTAAATTTACCAGAACATGTATCTGACAAATCAATTAAATCCACCATTCAATGTCATCTGAAAATAGGCTTGAATAAAAAGCTACTGCTCAAGAAAATCTTATCTTTTGTACAAAGAAGTTATTAGAAAAAAACAGCCAAACCAGTAAAACCACCTTCAGATCATAGTAAAGACAACAATGTTTGGCCCACTGGATATACTGAAAGAAAGAACCGTTAAAGATCAAATTAAACAAATCATGATGGTATTTGTGGTCTATAAGCCCTTTCACACAGTGGTTATGCCTTAGTGTCCCAAAATCAAACAGAACAGACAACAGCAGCTTTTAAACACACAGATTAAGGGCTTGAACATGGTTCTGTAACTACTCAAACATATGCCATTCCATTTACATGTGGACTCATGTCCAAAAGCTATGTGCTGTTTTTGGATGTCTGCAAGCAAATGCATCATTGTTGGCTGAATACCCAAATACTTCACTCTGCATGGAGTTAAATAGTTTGTACTTGTAAACTTTTAAACTTAGCTAGGTTCTACAAAGCACTATAAACTGTGTTTCTCACTCACTCCTTTACAAACACATTCAGACAGTACTTATTCTGTACAAGCTGTCCATGACACACTCACACAAATGAGTGCATCAGGCATTGTGAGGTGCTCTTTTTTTTATATAGTATATTTTTGACATGTTAAGGATTGTATTCTGAATCATTATCATATATTTCCATTTCCTTTTCCTTTCATCATGTCATGGCTACTGTAGTTTTTTTTTAGTTTTTTTTTTACATTTGTTGTCCTTGATCTGGAGGTCAATAATAGCAAGAGCGTATATGTATTTAACATTCTCAAATAGCCAGGACATGCCAAGCAGTGTTTCTCAAATGTCATTTAATCACATGATGGCATACATATTCAGTTGATGCTTCCATTTGAAAAAGAGCTTGATTTCTAAACCACGAAGCAGATAATCCATCAATCCAGGTAGTGTGCAACTTCAGAGTCGAATGTGTGCACGTTGTCTTCGTTTTCATACAGCAAGATGTTTCTGAAATATTGTCTTGTTAAGTAGAAAAGATGATACATGATAAGGACTAAGGACTGTTAATTTGGGTAAACTTATGTTGGCATTGACATGTTCTGCACAATAATTCAGGCACATCAATCAGGGAGGGAACAATCATTTCAGAGGAACAGGAGCAATCTAAAACAGGTTTTTACTCAAGTCGTCACGCCTCATGAGAATTCATGTCAACGTGGTGAGTAAGTTTACTATTTCTGGAGCATTTCCTGCCTAAGGTTGCATCCATCATGTTTGGTTTTCTTAAGTCAACAGAGGCTCTTTGAGATGGGATCTAAAAACTGCAAACTTCAATCCCTGCACACATACACACTCACCAATACACAAGCTTTGCTTTTCTGATATATTGTTCTTAAAAAAGAACCGTTTACATTTTCTTACTAACAAAAGAGGGGAGAAAAAAATCAATGTAGCAAAAGAATGCCCACAGATAGAAGCAGCTAGCCTTTGTGAATGCAAATGCAAAAAAAATGAACATGATATATTTTATTTTTTCAATCAAAACCAAGTTTTGCAATATCATATTTAGTTTCTGTAAGCTTAGTTGAAAACTAGAAGAAAATCCAAGAGAAAACTGCTCCCTACTAAGACATACTCCTGCTCTTTGCAACATGCAACTTTGAACGGTGCCGTCACTTGGCTTATGATGAACAATCTGACGTATGGTCCTCTGTTCCCATCTAACTCTCGGGGAGAGAAAGCAATTAGGAGTGTTTAAGAAATAAGGCAAATCAATCTTCTGGGTTGTGGAGAATGGGTAATTGAAAAAAAGATAAGAAAGAAAATTAAATGAAAAACGGAAATTTAATTCTTGGGTTTTACATATCAAGAAATAACAATAAATCATCTGGTCTTTACCGGGTCATGATAAAGAAAAGCTCAGAAACAACACATGACATATTACAACATGTCATAATCTATTAAACCTAAAATCTATTAAATAAATCAAACGTATTTGTATTAGAAAGTCCATCCTTACTGCTTCCAGAAGAAATAAGAGGTTAAGAGGCAGCCAGTTTCTACTGAGCAAATTAACTTCATCATCAGTAGATGTGAGCATCTCTATATTAGCAGAAGTTTTGTCTGTTTGATGATCTGAAACATTCAGATGTGTGTTGACATAATGCCAAGAAGGGAAGACATTATCAATTATATTAGAAAAGCAACTGTTGCTGTCCATCAATCTGGGGCAGACCTTTTCCAAAAAATCTGGAGTCCATCACTCTGCTGTGAGAAATATTTTAATCAGTGTAAAATATTCAAGGAGTGGACGTCCCAGCAAGTTCATCAAAAGGTCAGACCTTGCAATGTTCAGATTCAACAGGCATCATTTAGCATGATTGTACTGGCATGACAGTGCAATTAGAAAAAGACTGAACAAGTATGGCTTGTTTAGAAGTGTTGTAGGAAAAAGCCTCTTTTCTCTAAAAATAATGTGACAGCGCAGTTTAAGTTTGTAAAGTTGCATTTGAAGACACTACAAGACATCTGGAACAATCTCCTTTGAACAGATGAGACCAAAGTGGAGCCCCATGTTTGGGAAATACCAAACACAGCACATCATCTTAAAAACCTCTTACTACATGTCAAGCACGTCGGTGCAGGGGTGATGATTTGGGCAGGTTTTGCAGCCATTGCAGTCATTGGGCACCTTATAGTCATTGAGTCAATCATGATCTCCTTTCTGTACCAATGTATTCTAAAGTTAAATGAGACAAGCTAAAGCTTGGCTGAAACAGGGTCATGCAACAGGACAATGATCCCAACAGAATGTCTGAGAATCAAGGTGTTGCAATGGACCAGTTAAAGTCCAGATCTCAACCTGTTGTGGAGGAACCTTAAAAGAGTTGCATAAACAAATGCCCACAAACCAAAATGAACTGAAGCCACCTGGTAAAGATGAGTGGACCCAAGTTCCTCCCCATGATGTGAGAGATTGATGATGTTGTACAGAAACCATTACTCCCAATTTGTTCCTGCCAGTCATGGTTCTACAAGCTGTTGAATCATGAACTTTGTTTTCACACACTGCTTCTGCATTTGGCTTAGTTTTAATTGAATAAACAAATGACATGGTGTAAAATGTCATATGCTGTTGGTTATCTGAGGTTGTATTTACCTATTTCTTTTCCCTGGTAAGGACCAGATCATTTTTCTTGTTACGTCCTGATGCATAAAACTTTATAGTTGAATGGGAATAATGATGATAGATTAATCATCAATTAAGGATCAGATTAATCTGAAATTCTTTTTTTCATTACAGCAGCTCCATTTAAAAAGGGGGCATTGTTTCTTTTTCACATGACTGTAAATGGTTAGATTGAGGGTCACTGCTCAAGTCTTTGCTCTGTGAAATGCAGTCTAAGTTGTTACTTCCACCAAACCAACAAGCATTTGTTCAGTAATTGGTTGAGGTCAACAGGCCATTATCATGTTTGTCTCCTGTACCCCATAATTTATTAGTAGATAGCCATCAAAAGAGAGACAGTAGCCAACAACAAGTCGTCACATGTTCGCTGCTCTCTCATCATTTCTGTCCACTATCACATATTCATACAATTCATAACAGACATTGGTAAAACATCAGAATAATTTCAATTTAATTTAAATTTTCTTTCCATTCTTTTCTAAAAAGAAATTTAATTGTTTGTGCAGAGCAGCCTTATGAATCGTGATTACCTAAAGTTCACTGTAGATCAGTGGCATGATTGTAATGTGAAGACTATAATTGAAATACTTTGTTAGTACCTTTTTTCACAACTAAAGTGAAATCAATGATAGATTTTTCCTAGATTCTCTCAAAAAGACAAGATAATTAACACTGACAGGCAGTGGATGGTAGCTCATTCACCAGAATAAAGCCAGAAATAATTAAATTATTTAATGTGATTCAACTCATCCAAGCTAAGCTCAAACTGACTCATATGGAATCAGCTCACACACAAATAAGATTAACAGGAGGGCAGCTAGTATGCAATATGGAGAGCAGATACAGAGTCATCAGATGCATATCTCCTTCAGTTCAAAGTTACATGCTCTTCCGTCTTCAGAGACTAAACTAAATAGGGGAAAATAAACCTCAGAAGCAGCCACACAGTAATGATGGTCTAAAATACTGACTTATTTGCCTTGCCTCATTGACTACCCGACCCTGATTACGCTTTCTGCTGTTTTGTCGGCAATCTGAAAAGAGACACAAAATGCAAAATGAGCAATTAGGCTACACTGTGAAGGCAACCGCATCTGATATCCACATCACTAATTGAACCAAACAGCACAACAAACCTTACAAGACATGGGTTCGTTTGAAAGTAGTTCTGCACATATTTGAAAGAATAAAGTGTGTGAAAACACCATGTGGCAAGGACTGAGAAACAATGAGGTTTTTGCTGTATCTGATCTCAGTGTCTGATCCGCAAAGCAGATTTTCCTTCATCAAGTAAATCAGTGTCATTTATTAAATACTCATTAAGGCTTTTCCTGTGGGAAATGGCCAATTGAATAATAGACAGAACCACATCAGATGTCAGTTTTAGTCTGCTTCAAACCAACGAGAAGAAAGAGAAAACATATTATATAGCACAAGACTGTAGCTTAGATTTGAGCCATCAAGTCTTACTTGTTATGGCCTAAATTTTTCAATTTATAGAATTATTAATATTCTGCATATTGACTCAGTCTAACTTATCAAACTTCCCAGTTCCCAACCTTTCAGTTCAGGCGACATTGGTCATTTGGTGAATGATGACTTTAATCTGTAGACCACCCCTGTCTTCCAAACTACATTCATGCTTGACTATTCAAACATCCTTTGTAAACGGTCATTATATTACCTTTAACCCAGTCAGCAGATTACTTATGGCTCCATGAAAGCCATGAAAGCAAAACCAAAGACACATTGAATAATTACCATTGATAATCTTGCTACAGTACAGTGTTCTGCAGTTAAACCTTGGTTTGTAGCATTCGAGTTCATAGTATTTGGACACATACCAGATACCTAACGTCCCAGCAGGGGCAGCCAATAAAAACAAGGGGATAGTTCAACAACAAAAAGACATAGATGAAATAATGACTGTGAGAATAATACTGAAACAACGGCCCCGTACTGTTATACACATTAAAGCATGTTTCCCTGGAAAGAAAGTTCTCGCTCTTTTAATTGTATAAAATATTTTTAAAAATTAAAAAAAAGTTTTTATGTCAGGACTTAATCAAAGTCATCCAGTCCTTAAATGAACACTAACATATGACATATTATTCTGTGTGTCATTATTTACTTACTCAACAAAAACCATGCCTAAGCACACCCTTACTGCTACTGAAAGAACTTTGCAGCCAGATGCTGCTAATTAAACACACTTAATTATTTGATCATTAGCATGCAAGGTGCGTGATAACACCATGCCAAGGAGGACAGACATCATCGATCTTAAAGAAGCTGTTGCAGCAGCTGCTGCCAATCAATCTAGAAGGATTATGAGGATTATGAGGTCCTTTCCATTTTGCACTATGGAAAGTAAATAGTAGAAAAACTATTCATAAATGGAATTTATTTAAGCCAGTTGCCAATTTCCAAAGTGTTGACATCCCAGCAAATTCTCCCCAATGCTGAACCATATAATGATGAATATTGTAAAAACAAAACAGAAGAACTACATCTCAGACCATAGGCTTCAGATAGCATGTCAAATGTTTAAGATCTAGACAGTATAATCAGAGAAAGACCTAAGTATGGCTTGTTTTGAAGAGTTGTAGGAAAAAAAAACCTCTCCTCTTGAACATGGCAGCACAGTTTGAGTTTGTAAAGTCACATCTCAACAAGCACAAGACTTCTGGAATAATGTGTCTTGGACAAATTAAACCAAAGTGGAGCTGTTTGGCTATAATGCATAACCCCATATTTGGAGAAACCCAAACACAGCACATTAACACAAACACATCATATGCACTGTCAAGCACGGTGGTGGAGGAGTAATGATTTGGGCTTGTTTTGCAATAACAGGACCTGGGCAACATACAGTCTTTGAGTCGATCAGGAACGATTCTGAACACCAAAATATTCTAAAGTCAAATGCGAGGCCATCTGCCTGACAGCTAAAGCTCGAACTAAAAGTTAATCAGGAACAGGAAAACATTTCCAAGCACATCAGCAAATATACAATAGAACATAAAAAAAAAAGAGGAATCAAAGTGTTTCAATGGCTCGGCCAAAGTTTAGACCTCAACCCAGCTAAGATGTCAGAAGGCCTTAATAAACTAAAGCGACATTGGAATAAAGAATGGGCCAAAATGAATTCGGCCATGTGAGAGATTGATAACGTCATACAGAAAACTAATTATTTTATTTAGTTTTTGTTACATTTCCTGGCTCTACAAGCCACTGAATTGAGCCACTGAGTTTTTCACACCCTGCTTTTGGTTTACAAAGTGTTATGTAGATATAGATATTTATTTAATATATAGATATATACTGACACAGTGTAATATGTTAGTATGTGCTGTTTTTCATCTGAGGTTGTATTTACAAATTCTATTTTTAACAAATTGAATTAAAACATTAATAAACCTTAGAACTGAAAGAGGCTGCACTTGAATTAATTGTATTTATAAGGATTTTTATGACTTTTTAAAATTACTATATTACTCTTTTATTTAACTATGATTGGGAAATTTTGGAGTATTTTACATAATCCATCATATTTGAACACCTCTGATATTTGATATATTTTTTAGATATATTTTTATTGTTGTTGTTTTTTTCTGTCTTTTTTTTCTCTGTCTCTTTTCCACGTCCTACCATCTAGTGACAGGGAGGTCGGTGAGAGGTTGCAGATTTGTTGGAGACAGATAACGGGCCTTATCTTCTCCCTGCCAGACGCTGAAAGACCTGATCCAATCAAGACCTGGTTAAAACAATTCATTGACTTTTAAACCTAAGCCCAAAAAGAAATAGGTAGGGGCAAGGACACAAGATGGTGGATTTGTTTGGGATTTTTGTTAAATTCCACATCTTGAAGAAGCAGTTCACATTTTAAAAATATCTCAACACTTGAGGACCCTATCTTTGTGTTGGCATGTTTTCTTGAAACGGAATTTCTCTCTTACTTCACTCTCATGCTAAGCTTGAGGCAGCTGCCTGGTAGTTATGTATAGAGAAATACTTATCCTTTGACACAGTCAGCTCAGGAATACCATAATTTGAGTGACAGAAATGTCAAGTGACGCGTGAACATTGCGTATACACACACAGAGCATTATGGGAAAAGCCTGAGTTAAAAAAGAAAGATCATTATCACTACCATGGTGGAAATTTTAAATTTGTCTAGCCAGAGTACACAAAGAAAGCCTGGCTATTTCAAATGTACTTCTTTTTTGTGCTTTTGGTTTTGTTGTTCTCTGCATGGTTATTGAGTTTTTCACCCTTGAGCTGCATGCACATAGATGCAACACTCATCTGAAGTTGAGATGAAACGTGTGTCTAATCAACCTCCTAAACTGTAAAGTACAGTATGCACTGTAGTTGTGCTTTTTTTCTTTCTAAATGCTGAGAGAGTTGAAAATTCTTCCATCTTCAACAATCTTGAACTTTTCTTTTCCATGTAATGGTGTTGTTTAGTTGCTTGTTCCTCTGAAAGTGTCTGTGGACAAAATGTCACAGATGTGATTCACGCATTAAAGCGCCAGACCTAATCATTTTCCCTCCGTCCAGCATGTTAAAAGGTTACTGTGCCAGCCCCTTTCCTCTCTGCTGCAGACTACTGCCATTCTTTCCCACCTAATTGAGAACAGTCTGCAAAGACTAAGACTGCAAAGACTTCTAGATTGTCATGTCAGATCAAGCGTTTGTTTATGGGAAAGAATAAAGCTTTGGTGTACATTGTTTTTAGCATACTTCTACATTTTAGCTTCGAAAAAATCCATATTTTAGAGTTTTAAATGCTATTCTCTATCTTGATAAATATGAATAGTCTGGTGTGCATATATATATCACAAAAAAATTATGTCATAACAGCCCCTCCAAGCAAACATTTGGCATTAATTACTCATGTGTTTCTTTATGTCAAGATGTCTACCAGATGCATAAAGTGAATACACTTCTGTAGCTCTCTGTTCACATACATTTAATGTATATTCAACAATGAAGATTTACTTTTCAAACTTCTCCAGCTGAGTTGTAGTCAGTCTATACATCATCAACTACTATGGGCTAATTTCAAGAAAAAAATAATTTAAGGGTAGCTTTGACAGCTGGGATTGGCTTTACTTTGTGATAACACCACTGCTTCTGTGAAGACTGGAGATCATTCAGAGAATTTAAAAACTTTGTCATTATGATTCTTATTATTCATTTCAATTGAATCTATTTAGTTATTTTTCACCGTCACCTCACAGCGAGAGGGTTGCAGGTTCAACTCTCGGCTGGGGCCTTTCTGTGTGGAGTTTGCATGTTCTCCCCATGTATGGTTCTCTCCGGGTACTCCGACTTCCTCCCACCTTCCAAAAACATGCATGTTAGGTTCATTTGTGTCTCTAAAATTGTCCTTAGGAGTGAGTGTGAGCGTGTGTGTGGTTGTTTGTCTCGTTTGTCTCTGTGTGGCCCTGTGATGGACTGGCGACCTGTCCATGGTGTACCCTGCCTCTCGGCCGATGATCACTGGGATAAGCTCCAGCCCCCCCGCAACCCGACCGACAGATTAAGCGGGTATAGAAAATGGATGGATGGATGGATGGATGGATGGATGGATGGATGGATGGATGGATGGATGGATGGATGGATGGATGGATGGATGGATGGATGGATGGGTAGTTTATTTTTCTGTTTTTTGCTCTCTACAGAGAACACAAAAATATAAAGCAAAATTATACTTTATGGAACTAATGGAACTACAAATCAAAAGATCCACAAAGGTCTTATATATGTTGTACACAAGTAGTCAAACTTGTATAATAGCTAGACAAAATATCGTTATAGTCTGCTTTTGGGTCAACTGATCACATAATTCTGTTTCATAGAGAAATGTGAAAAAGTCATGAAAACCTATGATCAAATCTATTGATTTGTGTCCACAGGCACAATTTTCACTGTTTCCCTCTTGCTAGCAGACACAAATATAGTTCCATAGAGAAAGGTATGTCACTGCAATTTGTGAAACAATCACAAAACTATTGTTGCAATGTATTTGATTACCAACACTGTCTGCATTTGTAAAACTGCACTTGAAAGTGTCTGTCAGGTAATGCTTTTGAAAAACTTTACTTTGAAATGATATTTTAGAATTCAGTCAGTGTTTCATTACCCCCTCATCAGCTCGGCAGTCTATCCGAGGGCCAACACAGACACAAGTGAGAAAAATAACCGTTAAAGCTCACAATAACTCCTGGGGTCGATTTAGAATCACCAGTTAACTAAATATGAATGTTTTTGGACTGTGGGAAGAAGGCCAGAGTACCTGTCGAGAACCCACACATGCACAAGGAGAACATGCAAAATCCATAGTTTTGATCCAGGAACCTTCCTGCTGTGAGGTGACTGTGCATACCACTTACTCAGATAAGTTTGACAGGTAGTGTGGTAGTATTAGAGAGCAGGAAATTGCTGCTAATTGTACAACCAACTCTAAAGGCATCTGTGTTTTCACAAACTATTGAGTGGATGAGCAAATTATGAGTCTCTAGCATAAACTGCAACCCCACAAAGGCTATCAACAATTCTATTGGTGCACTTGTTGGTTTTAAAAATAACATTAATTCTGTATGCAAGTAAGTTACGTAGCCTGACATATGACCATCATCTTTGCATGCATTCTCAGATCCTGATTAAATCACCTGTTCAGTTAGTGACAAGGCAGAATGTGTTGTGTACCTCATCTCAAGGCTATAGCACTTTTCACATTTTAGTTGCGCCTTATCTCGGCAAAAAAAGACATATCTGTGAACACATTTCACTGTTTTTCTTTGGTAATTCACACTTACCAGACAAAGGATGAGCCCTGCATCAATGTGTGCTTTTTCACCCATCAAACCAGCGTTGCTAAATCAATGACGTCAGCTGAGTTAGTTAGAGCGGCACGTTCTGCAATACCAGCTCTACCTTAAGCAAATAGCCTGTTTCGCCTCTATGATTTCCTCCCTTGCTGGTTCAGAGGAGCATCAGTGGTGGATCAGCTCGGACTTCTGACATGACTCTGTGTATTACCGTACATGACACAGATGGGCAACAAAGATGCATTAGTCCTGGCTTAAGAAGTCAAATGTTGAAACCCCTTTGATTGATGCTTATTGTGATGGCAGGAGCGACCACTGCTAGTTTTTATTGCAATATTCTCAATCACCAGCTTCATTTAGCTTAGGAAATTGAGGATAGAACCAATTAGACTTCAATTCTACCTTCTACCACACTGGCTGATTTATCAGCCTCTAAAAGCCACACTGTGATGGCCACATCAGCTTGAATTCATGACAAAATGATTGAATAAATATATTTTTCAATCACTGTCATTGCATCTAGTGGATTTAATGATGACAGAAAGCTGAAATTGCACCATAGGCAATGCCCATAATTCTTATCAAAAATGTGCTGGTCAATGGTCATAGTGTTTGTAATCTAGCTAATGGTTGTTTAGTAGAATGTGGATTAAGAAAACAAGCTGAACAAAAGAAGGAGAAGGCTTGTGCAAAAAGAGAGATGGAACTAAACACATCCATCAGTTCAAAGATAAACTGACAGGAGAATACAACTAAGATTTCTATCTAAAATTTTGAAATATGTTCTCTCCCCAAACCAGATAACCCAGAGAGCTCCTCTTCTGAATGGAGTTGTAGCAGAGCTGAACGTCTTCATTAACAGGCTGAGGTGGAGGCTAAAAATGACAGACTGATCAGCAGTAACAGTTTTTTCAATCAGGGTGACTCCAGGTGAATTTAGATGGAAGGAAACTGCAAGTCAAGGTATCTTCTGAAAGAGATGAACAAGTTGAATGTTTCAGACAGTGACGTTCAAAGTGGGAAGAACATGGAATTTAATGTGAATTTGATTTACACACAGAAAGGTCAGCTGTAAGAGCAACCACAATTCTTATATCAACAGTAGCACTGACAAAAAAAAAATGTGAATGACTGTTGATTTCCTGATTGACATTTCAAGGTGTTATAAATATGTCACAAAGCTATGCCACATATTTGTGTCAGGAGCCAGGTTCTAGTTAGGTAACAGAAGGGTGAAGACTGACATGCCATACTGAAAGATTGTCACGCTCATGATTATGATTAGTTTGAGTTGGAGATTGGGCTTAGCAGGCTGCAGAGCTTTCCTGGGAGGAGTTGGGTCGGCTCCTGCTTCCACACCTGTGTCCCATCTAATCTCATCATTTGCTACATTGTCTATGTCTTCTGTGTGGTAATCAGGTCACCTCCAAGATAATTCTGAGATATGTTTAAGAAGATACTTACCTCTGTCTCCTTGTGTTCCTCAGCTTCTTCCTTTCAGGTTTATAGGCATGCGAAGCCATAATGTTTCATGATGATCAAACCTGGCCCCTCCTCCCTGACTGTGCCAGCAGGATTCTTCAAATATTATGCAGGGGCACAAGTTGCAGAACAAAAGCGGTAAATTAAAAAAAAACAAGATATTATTTCCCCTGTGAGTCACAGCAGTCATGTTCTAAAGATCATGAGAACACAGCCACATATATGCACATTTAAATGACAAATTTAGTGTTACATAAAAGGCTTTAAATTGCCTGTACTTTCCATTTTAAAGATTAATGCAAGATTTGAGGCAGTTTTCCTCCATTATCAGTTCAAACAAGTCAGCTGAGCTCAAGTTAAAAATAAAGCTAGTTAACTGAAAATCTCTCGGCTTTATAAGAACATTGGTAGTTTGTTTCAAAACCTGTTCAGATTTACAGGCCCGAAATAACTGAACCTAACTACATGATTCACAGTGGTGGATTAAACTTTTTGCTGAGAGCTTCATTATTCTTCCTCTGTGAGCTGATAATCGTGCCCGTTATTTTGTTTAATCTGTCCAATGGTTCCCTCACCAAAAGCATTGACAAGTATTTCAGCAAACTCTTGCTTGGTTTTCTGTTTCTCTGTCAGAGATGGAGTGCTTTTGGTTCATCTCCGTGGAGCCAGCTGTAATTCAGAAAGCCTCTCATAATGCCACCAGCCACTGATGTAGCTGCCTTGATCTTGGGGTTCAGCTTGTACTTTGTTTTCGAAGTTTTGATTCCTTTTCCACCATTCAGTCCATGACTCGATCAACCTGAGGTAAGTTTTCCTCTTGAGGCCAGACCCTGGTAAATTGGCTCCAGTTCCATGAACCTTAGACTTCCGAAACATAAGACTACTCAGAAATGGTCTTGTAGCCTTCACCTTAGCTATGCTTTGCAATTATTTTCTCTTCTAAGTATTCAGAAGGGAAGAGTCTCTCTCAAGTCTCTCTCTTGTCCATGTTTTGTAAGCACACAATGACACAAATAGTACCTTTCTCCATTTCTTTATGCTGTATCACAGATCATCAGGTTAAGAGGGAATTGCTTCTAAAGAATGATAAGGCCGTTTTAAGAATGCGACTGACCTCTCCCATTTTGGTAGCAGGGAAAAGAAATGACCTGATTACAATATTCATGCTCTAACATGAATTATTACCCAGATTTTATAATTCTGTAACTTGGTTATTTCTAGTGGGGCTGTGTAAAGTACTTATGTGCACTTATGAGTGGTCAGTGTCTTACCAGCAACGGACAGCTGTCATCACGCTCTCTGTTTGGAGCATCAGTAAAGATGGTAGAGATACTCTAACAGCAACACACAAAGGGGCCACAAAAGAGCTCATTTGTGCCTTGTTAAACGGTTCAAAGTTTAAAAGTTCTTCACAAAGACAATTCTTCACGAACATCTGTGTGCTTTTGTGCCATTGCATGCATGGGGGCTACCCTACACATCACTACGGATCAGCTTAGTCTGCCGGGTGTTGTGTCAGACTTGTTGGATTCCTTACTGCTGGGCATAACTTTTTCAAATATTTTAAACGCTGTAAAAGTATTTGTGCTTCTCCAGGTTTGTTTTCCTTTTTTACTAATTTTAACCGTCTCATGTTTTGTACTTTCGGGATTAGAACAATAAACTTTTTAGTCACAGCTGAGCACAGATGTCTTCGATTGGGGAAATTAGTACCAAAAACAACAAACAGATGCAAAAGTAATACAGTGTAAAGTTAACTATACCTATAGCGTTTTGCTTCATTTGCTTACATTGTTTTAGGTTTGAATCTTTTTAGATTTTTTGGATTATTTGCTCTTTTGTTACCCCATTCTGAGTAGCTGTTTGCTCGGCTTCCCAGTCAGAATTCTTCCCTGGTTCTCTAAACTGAGAGTGCTCTGACTGCTGTCCACTGCAGGTGAGACTGCTCATACGTACTTAAAACAAATTCAATTAAAAAGATTTATATATTCTTTTCAAGCAATACCATTTTCCCACGTAACATTATATCAGATCAAAGGCGGATAGTCTATTTACACATATGACTTCATGCTCAGATTACAGGGCACAGTCGCAATACTGTGCATGGAGTCTCTGGTAGCATCATTCAGACATTAAAGCACTCTGCAGCCCCAGTTAAGCTCTACTTCTCTGTAAGATTTATTCTTTACCAACTGCACAATATTTTATAACATTCATATATTCTTTGTCTAAATCTTCTATTGAAAACTAACTATTAACTAAAGCAATGAGATGAATGAAGTAAGGTAGTGTACATTAGGAATAATGGTTGAAGTAACTATGGTAAAGTGCAGGTATTTCTATTTTTCATAGTGCTGTTACAATCCATAATTGCAGTCTATTAGTTTGTTTTCCCAAAACTTACCAGAAATCACCAGAACATTTTATTCTCAGGGATAATGACCCTGGCCAGCTCTATCTTATTCAGTTTAACTATTTTTTGCTCATTACTTCACTTCAACCAGCCGCTACCACTGCATCAGATGTGCATTTACAGCTATCCCATGCCACAAAGCACCAGAGTGCAGCAAACATCAAACAGATAATGACGGTAAATGTATAGGGATTTTCCTATTATGTGCATTTTTGGAGTTATTCTACTGGAACTTTTGACAAACAAGAAGATTAAGCTGAGCCCTCATTTAAAGCCACATCATCCTGAGTCTATACTTTCTAAACAGACCATGTGTTCTCTTTTTCAGATGTTGCAAAAATAAGGGTTAGTGATATCATTATTGAAAAAGAAAATAATAATTTTAGAAGCAGAGGCTGCAGGAGGAAAGTCATACGTGGAGGAGGATGGTAGAAGGGAGACAGACAGAAAGGGGCAGTAATAGAGGTCAGAACTATTAGCTAAGAAAACTGGATGCCGGCTGCAGGCCAAAGCATCGGGGACTCAGAGATGCTTAACCCAGTGGTTTGTAGGTTTTTTACCTTCAGAGGGTCAGCTAAACTCAAAATGAGAAATGTGACTCAAGGACAGCTGGATCAGCAATATTGTAGAAATTTTTCATACCAGGCTTTTAAAACAGTAAATGGTTCTTTGTCACGCATCCTTGCATAGACTTAAAAGCACACATATACACTCACTGGTCTGTTTTCATCCCTCTTTTCTTTATCTGAAGTTGAAGTGATTGGTATTCAGTAGAGCAGAGAGCAGAAACACTTCATTATCTACCAGAGTTCCCTGGATGCTTCACTTGTGCCGCCTTCCCTCTGTCCAACACACACACATGCAAGGCATTCAATTTCTTACAATCATGCTCAGATGCAAGCACATACACTGCTACAAACACAATTACAGCTGTCTGAATTTGTAGAGAGGCACAAAGCGCTTGATTTACGGATGAATTCTTTTTAAAGTGCACAAATAGTCTAAAATGTAGAACAGGGTCACATTGCTTGGCTGAAACAATATAGAGAGTAATTTGAATAAAAATCCTCAATTGACATGTTCTTCATCAGACTTTAAAGACAGAAATTATTGTTGCCTCAGCAGCTGATATTATGTGATATGTGCTGGTGGGATATAAAGGAGAGAAAATTTGAAAAGAAGAATTGTGAAATTGAAAGACACTTGGGGGAACATTTAAGTCTATGCATATATGGATCTACTTCTGGATAAAAACCAATGCATGTAAATGTAGATATCTACTTAGATTAATTTATATCAAGTACTGACATTTAATGGAAGAGATGGTAGGAGAATCAAATGTGGATTATTAGCTGATGTGGACTGTGGACTTAACCTCTAAAATGTACAAAATGCAAAGGAATATTTCTAATGTAACTAGTGATGAGGCAATGATGGAGTCTATGGCCTCTGGAGTATAGAATTCAGTGGAACACAAATTACGGATTTTTAGTGCAGTAAATTATTTGTTCTTCGACATATCCAATTGACTTTGAAAAGCAAATGCCATTTGTCATTGTTTCATTCTCTTGATTTATATTCCATTTTAAAAGGGAGTTTCCCACACATTTCCTGTCTTATTTCAAAAAGGTTTTTGTCCCTGTGCATTCAAGTCTGTTTGGTTCCACACCAGCTTTGAGCTATTTGATTACTCCGGCCCTGTGTTCACTTGCCATATCTCTCTGTGTTGGTTTAAGCTAATTTTGTTGTTTTACTTCTTGGCTGCCAGACTTTCTGAGTTATGTTGTGTCTGGCTTTCCAGACATTTTTTTTCTGTAATCTGACTCATGTTTTTGATCTCTTCCTGTTCCCAGTTTGGGTGATATTGAGTTTTACATTGCTTTATACCTATAAAGATTGCGCTGTTCCAGGGACGCTTTTGGCCTGTATGTGAATTCAGCTTATTTGCTTACTTCCTGGTGGATCTTTCCTCTGCCCACTGACTTCCTGTGATTGACTTCAGCTTGTTGAAAACTTTCTTTTTCATTTTACCAGTACTCTGCATCTGAGTCTGCCTTCCCATCACAGAATCCAGGTTCCAGGGGTGCAGATCTGATGTCAGGATTGGGGGGGACATTTGTTCAATTTTGAATAATTTAGGGTATTTTTATTGAGGGGGACAATTCATGTTTTTCAGGTTCACTTTAGAATTATTTCCTGTATCTGTGTCACACTTTAACTAACCTGCATATTTAGGTGATTAACAAGAGTCCCTGACAGCTCTGATAAATGATAAGTAAAGGACTAAGACAAAGGTCCAAAAGCGGAAAATACCACATAAAGTCAAGAAATAACAAGGACAGGTGAAACAGAAGTAGATCACAGGGCATGATAGGCTAGGTGAACAGATGCACTGACAAAGGGGTTTTAACCATCTTACTTTAATCCTTATGTGGAGTTTGAGATTTATAGCAAATACAAAGGCCAAGCTTGCAACACTCATGAGAACATTGTAGAAATATAGAGAATGCAGTATTGTGTTTGACATGGCTGCAGGCCATATACTGGACTCCAATCCGTCTCTTCATGACTTTCAAGTTGTTAACAGTTTAATTCTAGACATGTCTGGAGAGGAGAGGATCTGTTCTGAGTTTTGGATCTGTTAACTGAGAGTTTACATCCATATTATCTATGTTATTCTAGTGGTCGTGTATCTTATCCTGCACTGCTGCTGACACTGTCTGATGTCATCAACTCAGTCGTTGCCAGGTTACAAACGCATCACCCCAATGTTCCAGCTTTCCAATTGTTCGTCAACTGCTCCACCAGAGATTAAAAACAAAAGTTGGATTTATTCTAATTGCAAAGAAAATATATGCATACAGCTATTCTGCCATGACTGAGTCTATGGCTATATCAAATTCTCTGTGTAGGCTATGATCTCCACAAGTGACGTGCTTCCCCAGTAATAAGCCTTGGACCATCAGTGACCTGAAAACGAACATGAAAATGAAGAAGAAAGCCTTCAGGAGGGAAAGTGTAAGGTTTAGTGTAAATAAAAAGTTGGAAATAGATGCAAGAGCAAGGAGGTAATAGAGAAAGAATCTGGATGAAAACGAAGAGATTTAAAGATATGTCATCAAAAATTAAAAAGATCACGGGCTTCAAGGAAAAGGGAAAATCATACTGATGAAAGTCTGGACAGAGGCAATGAACGCAACATGTTTTTCAATATGTTCAATTCAGAACACAGCATGTTCCTCAGCTGCCTCCAGCTGCAAAGATCTCACACCCTCTCTGGCCCAACAGCTTCCCTGTCACATCTCTACAGTATCATCCTGCAACTAAGTTGTGGATTTTAACACAACCTCACCAACATCTCCAAGCTGGGACATTCATATCATTTCATACCACTCACACAGTTTGTATAGTCCTGACTTCTTTACAACCAAACAGTACAATATCCCAAATAAATTATGTTTGTGTAGAACAATGCTGTGCATGAAATTCTACATTATTGAATTGCAAAGCAGTAGTGTGTTGATTATGTAGCAATTTGTGAAAACAAAGAGATAGTAGTAAATCTAGGTTTATACAAGAAAGGCTGGTGTTAATTCTGTTTTACACCGTTTGCTATGTCCATGAGTTCGTCATTACTTAACTGCTCTGTTGTTAAGGAGCCAAATACAAAACTGAAACGCTGTGTAATATTCATATTGCTGAATGCAAAACAGTAAAGCACATTATCTTGGGTAAAGACTCAATATGCACAATTGAAAACAAAGATACTGAGGGGAAACTAACACTTGAGATGAAAGTGGAAGGATGGAAAGTAGCAGTAGAGTATGAACCATTCCATGATAGAAATGTGAACTTGCACCTTAGCCTCACCACCAAAAGCCTGTTCCCTAACCTCTAGACCACTGTGTACCATCAAACCCTGGGCTTAAAATAACCCTGTCAGTGGTTGACGTGTGAGACGAACCAAACAAGCTCCTGCAGCTCTCTATTGAACACTGCAGACCCAGGAAGCACCAGCCTGGTGAGTCGATGCAGGAAGAGTCGATGCTGCTGCTGCTGTTTTTCATCACTGTCTGCCCGACACTGTCTGTTGGTCGGTATCTACACTAAACACACATGCTTCTAAATATTCATACTGCACAGGCCAAGAGACAATCATGGCTGATAGCTATTGCGAATCAAATCTATATTAAATGCTAAAAGATAAGTCTTATCTAAATCTTCTTTTAATAATTACAGAAAACAATAAGAGTTGAACTTCAATTGCAATTACAGCATAAACACACGATAACAACAACAATAATAATTGTAATAATATAAAGTACCCTGCAACTCACTCCATGGAAAAGGCACTCAACAGGTCCCTTCAAATAGTTCAATTACTGGATCTGGTTAATCGCCTCATAACAGATATAGGAAACAGTTTTTAAAAAATAGATGACCAGTTTGGCAACTGATACAGAATGAATGATACAAATTGATCTCATCTAAAATTTCATCACTGAGGTCCTTTGCTCACTGCTCCTTAAGGCAGAGGATTCATTGCTTGAGTTAACTTATACAAGTTAGATATCAGACCTCAATGCAAGAGGTCCCCTTTTGAAAATCCCTCTATACTATACTGGTGGAGATGAATAAAAGTCCAAATATTCTGAACAAAATTACACACCTGAGG
Source organism: Leuresthes tenuis (assembly GCF_036924035.1). NCBI lineage: Eukaryota > Metazoa > Chordata > Actinopteri > Atheriniformes > Atherinopsidae > Leuresthes > Leuresthes tenuis. Next base: position 9,010,122 of record NW_027325356.1, on the reverse strand, counting down.
GAATCTGTAAAATAGAGAATTCCGAATGTTGTATTGCTTTAATTTTTGAAAAATAAAAATCATTCTATTTTTCTAAATGTACTATTTTGCACATCTTTTGATACTTTAACTGGAATGCGGAGTCCAGGAGAGATGTGTAATAGGCTTCAAAGTTACTGAATGTCAACCTAAACTGAGACCATATTTCAGAGTATTAATCACTTTGTAAGATTTTTAAAAAAAAGTTTAATGTAGGTAATGGTGCACCAAGCATAGACTCTGGTTTGCATGATACCTACTCCATCTATGACCATACTGGCACCTTACCATGGTCAAATATTGAAACACAACATGTTACCTCATTATGATAAGAGGCTCAATGATATATTTTTTATATCTGCAGTGTCACCTGTCCTCCTTTCATCTCTCTTTCTAAGTATGATTTAGATCCTGAGAATAGATCTATTCCAACTGACAGGGTGAAATTCAATAAGTTTGTCCAATTCTTTAAAAGAATGTTTTGAAACAAGAGTAAGTATGAATTGAAAAATACACCGAAGATATTCAGGTGGCTTTTGATGATTTTTTAGTGAGTTTTATAAGTTAAATGTTCCATACAAAACAGAAACCACCATAAAATCTGAGCTGCTTAGGGAAAACCCTTGGGTCCATTTTCAACAACAAACCAGTTTGCCATGTCCATGATCGCTGGTGCAGCTGTTGATTAGATTGGCCTGTCTAAGTAATAAGCTCATGCCCATAAAACTGCTAAAGCCATTAACCTAATAGAGCTCGCTGTAATGGAGGGCCATATTCTGGCAAAGACCTCCGCTCCCAAGGCTATAAAGAGCAATCTCTACCGTCTCCTGACCAGGGCTCGGCTTTTAGCCTCATACCTCCACCCACCGCTCATGCACACACCGCACTAACTGCAGCCCTAACCCCCACCATGCCCTCCACAGGCAATAAGCAATAAAGACAATCATATTATGCAACCATTTGAGATCCCATTAGGATTTGGTTGGCTGGAGTTTTTTGGTTTGAGTTTGGGAGATATGGGAGATTTGATGCATCGCTTCACTTCTTGTAAATGACAGGAAGACATCACGTGTCCCAGGTCGTGACTATGTCCTGAGCTTGATTTATTTCAGGCCATGACCAGTCCAGATGTTAAACATCAATGAATGATCTCACCCAGGTTAGTTAAGACAGGCAACACTGGTGTATGTCCAACAAATTGAGAGTTACACTTTCTATGACGTGATGTCCTAAAGCTGTGTTTGAAATCACCCAATGGTTCACGTCTACATCATTTTCTATACAGTGGAGACTTAATAGTTTAATAGTTAAAAGCATTGAACTGTAGATTGTTGGCTGAAAGCGGTGTGATTTGTCACCATGCTTACTTGTTTATAATTTTAAAATGCTCTAAATAAAAGAGACTTCCAATATATTGTATACTTAATTGTTAGGAATAAGCCGAGATATCCTACAGACACTAATCATTGTCATGACCTTTGCTTCCTTATGTACAGCTGTTGAAATGCTTAATGGTTAAGGTGGAGATAACACAAGCAGATCTTTTGATTCATTATGAAGTATTTGAAGTATTTGAAGTATTACATTGTGAGTGAATTTAGATATGCAGAATTTGGAAATTGAAACAAATAGGTGGTAAACATGGAGTGATATCAGACTCGGCTTGAATCTCACACCGTCTTGTTTTCTTCTCCAGACTGGGTGAAGGCGGGTAAAGAGGAGAGACAACGTTGTGGTTAAAAGTACAAGTTGTTTCCAGAAGAAGACATAATTATCAAAAAAGTGTGTGGAAAGTGTGTGTTTGTATGTGTAGCACACAGCCAGAGGGAGCATCACTCAATGATGTCTCCATCCCACCTGGATATCCTCAGGTCTTTTGGGAGTTCAACCAAGCAGCACTCCCCAGCTCGCTCCTGTAACCTGTTGCAACTGTTGGCTGTGTGCTGCAGGCAGAGCGGGAAACAAGAAAAGCTGGTTAATGTCCATCTGTATGTGGACCATTTGATATATCACATTATCGCTCTTGGCACAGGAGGAAAAAGAAAAATCTGTTTCCGCCTGACTCTTTGCAGCATTTGTCAACACAAATAATACAATATTTTCTGTATTCTGTCAAGTTTACTGAGACTTTAATGTGTTTGGCTACAAATGGAAAAAAGTGATAAAATTTTAACAAATTTTAACAAATAAAAAAATAGAAACCTTTTGATTTATTTTTTTAACCAATAAACAAGTGTGGTATTACTCAATAAATCACAGGAAGCCCCAATATATTTATGCACACAACAAGAAATCATGGCGCTTTGACCAGAATCCCCAACACCAATCTTTCAGCTAATCATCACAAAAAGCAGGTATACACACACACACACACACACTTACACCATCTCCTGCACTGGTCTGATTAGTAGCCGGAACAATTACTGTAATCGTGTCATCTTAACAAAGGAACAGATAAGAAGTCAGACCTTCCCCTCCACCCTTATCACTCGATCACCACACCCACACAACAAAAACACACACTTACACACAAAGCCAAAGAAATACACGATAGAACGAAACTTCTTTCCTTAATCGTGTTCATTATCATTTTCACTCTAATTCAGGACACACACATGCAGCATGTCTACACATTTCATCAAAGAGAAAGAGAGAAATTGAAAGAATAACAGAGTTTGGTAACTAAATGTGAGAAGACTTAATAATGCAGCTCATGACTCACAGTGTAAATTCAGGGAATCGATGCATACTTTATTTCATTTAAAAGCTAGCAAGATGAATTATCCCATTCAGGTCACTACTTCCTGGAGGCTGAAATATCTCAACATCCTCTGGATTTCTTCGAAGGTTTGCAACCACAATAATGGGGTGTGGTCAGTAGTTTTTTTCCACTAACATTATTGTTACAGTCTTTTTCCATGAACTTACTCATTCCCCCATTAATCTTACACTGTTTTCCTAATGTCTGGGACAATTTGACGAGGCCTATAATTGACAAATTATTTTTTTATGTTAACAACTGTTTGTTAGACTGATGTGAAATCTGACTCGGATATTCATATCTGTCAGGCAGGGAACTCACGGAGAGGACTCAGAGTACAGGAGTTAGCTGACAACACTTTATTCTTAAACAAAATAGGGAAATTCCAGTGAACAAAAGGCCCCTCAAAAAGAGGGATGATCAGGAAAAGCTCTAACTTAACTTAAGGAGCTATGAAATACAAAAAAAGCCAACCAAAAATCACTCTTTACAAACAGACATGACACACATGACAAAGGGAGACGCAGACTATAAGCACACATGGAGGGAAGTGGGGAACAGGTGGACACAATCAGGAATCAGGGAAGACAATCAGACTGGTGACAAATGAGGAAGGGCAAGGAATCTGAAACTAGAGGAGAGTTAATTTCCAGAATAAAACAGGAAGTCACAAAACAAACATAGAGACAGGACTAAAACTCAACTTGACATTACCGGTGTGACACATGTCCCTTTCAGCAAGAAATATGTTGAATTTATCTTTCTAATCAGTGCAATCGTCATGACTTAAGTCAAGTGGTACTTTGTGTTTAACATCTGTTATAAAACTGTGTTCAGATGCTAACTCGGGGAAGACAGAGAAAGTACAGATGAGCATGATCATTTGGTGGTATCAGCATTCAGCTCAGAGCAAAGTGAGATAATATGACAAGCTTGGATCTTCAAAAGAAACTCCTGGGCAATGTCATTGAAATGCTGCTCCCTATAATGACCTATTATTGGCTTTCCTATTTCGTTCCACAAACAGTTTTTCTTTTGAACTTCAGGTAAAAACATTATGGGGTCCTCTTCAAGTTTGTGCTTGTTTTTATATGTTCATGACTGTGCTATTGCTATCCTTATTAGCCTAGTTGAAAAGCTAGCTCGTTCACTTGTACATATGGGTTTTGCTTATGTTTGGGCTGGTTGCCTGCAGATTCCCGCCGTCACATGAATTTTCTTTTTGCTCTCACTGAAGATTACCACAGACAAACCAGCTGCTAGCCACACAGGAGCAGGCAAAGAGTTACAGATTTTCCACACCTGACCTTTTTTATTTTTTCTATTTTATCACAAAAAAGAAAACTAACCAGGAGGGTTTAGCTGAACTCCCACATTAGCCTGAAACTCCTTTGTTTTATCTTTTGACTTTCACTTATGAGCTAATAGTTGAGGTTTATGATGTTGATAAAGGTCTCCTGCCCAAATCAAATAATGGACATTATGGATAATAGATTGCTGCTGACTTTTCAGATGAACTCTCTTTCAGGCTTTAGCTGTTGTTTAAATAATCTGCTTAAACTTAAACTTATCTCATTGTTTTTGATGAGGAATTTTTATCTTGAGCAGTAATTGTAAGAAAACAATTGTAATAAACTAAAATATATTTTTTTGCTCCGTGTGCTTCAGTCCTCATTGCTTCATACTTCTGACCTCTCATTTAAACAGGTGTATACTCTATGCATCTGTGTGAAGGAGATAAGAAGAGGTTAATTCCTCATTAGCCTAACTGGACCAAATTCAGTGAAACTAAATAACATAAATAGAAGGAAAGTTCTTCATATTCTTTCAAGTCTGTGTTCTTTGCAAAGGAAAACCCCTTAAGAGTCCTAATCTTTCTTGGACCATCAGGCTTCCTTCTGTGGTGGAAAACAAATGTTTGCTTTGATTTAACCAGCATCAAATTTGCACACACAACTTAAAAGTTGGGTGTTAACTTGACTTTGTTTTAAATATGGACATTTTTCATTACTTTCTTCTCCCCCTGTACCCTGTCACCCTTGCCCACTTCTGTTTAAATCTGCTATTTCAAGCTCTACTACGTATAAGAGGAGTGGTGTGTTTCAGTAATCATTTGAAATCCCCTTATTCACTTCTGCTCAGCACTTACGTATTTAAATACGTCATGTGAGTGGTCACTGCAGAGCGAAGGGATGGGGTGAGGGAGCAGAAGACTGAAAAGGAAACGCATGAGACCTTAAACAGACATTTTAATTGAGAAAAGTAGTGACGATGATGTAAAGTAAAGTAGCAGATAGGATTCTGTAAATAAGTGCTTACATCACATTTTTTCCTCACAGTCATTTATGCACTAGTTTTGTTTGGACATTGTTCATGCTGTCTACCAAGAGAGCTCATCTGTGTTACCAAATTTTGTTTTATTTTCCTTTTATTTTTCTTGTTATCTGCAACAACAACACACAATAACAATAGTTTACACAGCAGCAATATCATTTCCCTTCAGTAATTGATAAAGTAATATTGAATTGTAGTACTTGACACAGATGGCCCTGCACTCCATCACAGCCACTCCGTAATAGTGTACATAGTACAGTGTAACAGTAAAGCATCTCACACCTTACTACATGCCATGTGCAGCTTGAGCGGCATCTTTGCACAGTCTGTACCTTTGGTCTCATCGGCTGGGGTCAGATCCTGTTCTTTTGCTGCCACAATCAGAGCCTCTGTGCAAGGAGTACCTTTTACAAAACCAGCTGTTCTCAAGGTAGAATCTATCTTGCACTTCAGTTTTGCTTGAGCTGGGATGCTGTGTTTTGCTACAGCACAGCATCCTCTAGTGGTCTGAGCTGCCTAACTAAACGTATACCATCACTGTCTGTACCTCTTATTAAGGAGTTCTCAAACAAAAATAAAAAAGACCCCTTTTGATGGGTCAATATCCCGAAGAACTTTCTGGGACAGACTGACACCCAGATTTTAAAAAGTCTTTTTTAAGGAACAGTGAAGACAGTTCCCTCTTAAACTTCTGCACTTTTCCAATAAGGCAGACATATAAATTAGGTGAAACAATTAGAGAGACAGTCTTGTGAATTAAAGGGCCTCTTGGGAGGGTTTAAATCCTATTTATTTATTATTTAACTGTTCATTTAGCCCTCACTCTTGCTGATTTACTCTAGCACTCTACTTGTTCTCATCTTGGACCCCTAACATATTGAGAAACTTCCTTACATTGTTGGTGAGAGGAGATTAACTTGTGACGGTTTCAACCTTTGACCCCCTAGTTCCACAAGTGTTTGCCCAGTTGTGCTTTCAGTTTCCCAGTGTACATAGAATCACAATTGTATCACAGTATTTTATAAGTTGACAAAATGATATTATAACAACCAAGCAATTTTGTAGGATATGGTGTTAACTTTACTCTGAGGCCACACACATCATTGTTCACTTTTTAAAAAACCAACCCAATCTGACATTTTGCTTGTAGTTCAGATTGTTTTCCAGCAGGTGTCAGAAACAGTTAATTGTTGAGGCCCACAACTACAACATGGTCAAAATCGAACATGACAACCTTTTGTTTCACTAAATGATACGTTTGTACTTTTCATTTGTGGCATATTTTGCATGTATTTACAAAACTAACACAAAACAGAAAATAATCATTTAAACATGTTTTTAATCAAACATAGCGCAAATGAAGTATCTCAAATGTTGTAAACAGAAGATGTTTGTTGGATATATATGCACAGTTTTAAGTATTCTCTTTACTTTTTATCACCTTGTGGTATGCTTACATTTTCATAATGTTCCAGATGTTTTGGGTGGGTGACAGGTGTGGACGGCGGAGCCTTGTATTACAGTCAGAATGTAGAATGTTGTCTTTCTGAGCAAAGCCATCCCTAAAAAGGATGTCGTCTGGTTAGTAGGTTTATATAATTTAGTCTTTACAGATGTTGACTCATCAGTCTTTATTTTGAAAAACATGGGAAGTGTTAAGGATGTCTTTTTTTTAATCGATTTTTTTTTTTATAGGGTGGTAGTCACCGGAAGTGTCGCGTGACTTCCTGGGGTCTCGAGCATGTTTGGTAACAAACTTATCATTCTCCAAAAAAGTGTGGTATTACTTGTTATTCGTTTTACTTTTCCTGGACAGAATTAAAAATTACATACTAATATTTTAGTGGAATTTGTCTTATTTTTTCCTACTAACCAACTCTGACCCGAAACTATTTCCATTCTCTAATCTGCCGTTAACTGTTCCCGGCTGTGCTCGTGCTCTGACGTTCCCGGCGGAAACAGGTTGTTGCTAAAATAGAGCCGAACTAAACTTTTTAACTTTTTAAATGTTAAAAGGAAATGCGAAGGTATTAAACAGCGTATCAAACACAGTTAGATGAGTAGTTTGACATAAACAGATTTGTATGTAAGTGTTGATGAAATCGCTTTGGCTGCAGAGGTTAGACAACACGAGTGTCAGTGGTTGATTTCGGTTCCGAAATTACGAACATATATCTCAGTGTATGGAAGACAAATGTTCCCGTGTGCTCTTGTTGACTTCTTGAAGACTGAATATTTTTTTGACAGACGCGCTTAAGTAGGACTATTAATTTGAAGGGGAAATATTCTGGGCGGAAGCTGCTAACAGCTTTTAACTCGACAGAGAGGGAGGACGTTGAATTCCGTTGGGAAGCTGTAGATCATCGTCAGGTTGTTCCCCGTGGCTCTCTCGCTGTTGTTTTTGTAGGTTAACGGTGTCACCTCTAGGATGAATCCACTTGGGTATGTTGCTCGATGATTGGGGGCTGTCTGGGGATGTTATGCTGTGAAATGTTCAGAAATGGGCAAAAACCTGCTCCCTTCCTGCCGCTGCTCCACCTCAGTTTGTCTGGCAAATTAGCTGGCTAGCCCGCTTTTGGGTTTTTTTTTTTTTGCCTTGCAGATAGCATATGTTTGCTCATTCACAAACCCCGGCTGCTGCGATGTCTGATCTAATTTTCATTTCTAATTTCCCTTCCAGCTCCCTCGCCCCTTTGGATTTAAATAAGCCTGAGATATGAACGGGGGCAAAAAATAAGCATCGGCGACTGGCTTCCTGCGGGATTCTGCCCAGGCTTTTTGTTTTTCCGTGGACATGCCTGGTCTATGGAGCAAAGCTATGAGGGGCTAGCTGGCCGACAGTCCGGCTAGCGCAACATTTCCAGGCTTTTAGATGATTGTTCAGCTGAGGAGCTGATTTATTTTGGACCAGCGCTGCTTTCCCTTCCTGGAGTAAGGAGTCAGCATGGGAGAGCGCAGCCTCGACGACGCCAATGTCAAGGTGGCTGTGCGTGTTCGGCCCATGAACAGGAGAGGTGAGGGGGTTCCAGTCTGCTGAGATACTGCATGTGATGCTGTTTTACTTTCACTCCTGTGCACCCCGAGTTAAGGTCTTAAACCCACCTTAATATTGATACGTGGTGGATTGTGATTGAATTTGGTGATGGCCTCTTGTAGGATACACAGACTGTCTCAGTTTACAACCAAACTGCAACTCATAAAGACATTGTCTACAGGAAACTGGCCTGATTTAAGCACTCCTTGTTTAATTTCCTTGGAAAGGGGTGGCAGTCAGACATCACTACTCATTAGTGAAATGAGATGCTGCCGATTTAAAAGACGAAGAGGAAAAAAAAAAGCTGTAGCCTGGCTGGTCTGGTTGGCACATGTTTATACAGTGCTGCCACAGAGCTTCCCTTATGGCTCCCTGCCATCTAGCTAGATTTAAAGCCAAGCTGCTGTGTGAGCTTATTTGTCTTCCTTGCTGGCTGATAGAGATGATGGCAGGTTCTTGATTTCATATGTCACTTCACTTGCTGAAGGCATCGGCTGACTTTGGCTCATGTTACTTTAAAAATTACATTGTAGTGTCTGAAAAGAACTTTACCCTAAAAGTAGGTTGGAGCATCAGTGGTCATTTGCTACAAATTAAGTTGCTCCGTTATGTCCTTTCACGACAGAGGCTTTCTTTTGCTCCTGTTGTCATTTTCAACACTGTTACTTATTGTTATATTCAGCTACGCTTTTATATCTTTTTTGTTTCTGGAAAACAAATGCTCATGTCTAATTTCAGAAAAGCTCAAATAACAAAGGCAGTGTCACACAAATCTTCATTCACGCTTCAGTGCCCCACTTCATTATATAGCAGATTTTCAGAGCAGCATAGCAAGGCAGAGATGACATTTCCTGGTCGACTGCCAAGTCGTGTTTGTGCCGTGGGATACCATGTGTCCCATGAAAGGAGGAGGAGGCAGAGTGGTTGACCGACAACTGGTAGAATTAATCGCATGTGCGCGCCCACCCCACACTCCCCTTCTCTTCTTTCCCTGAGCTGGAGATCTCAGTCACAAGATCAAGGCAGTGGTTCACCACACTGTTCCCATAGGCAGGGATTTACCATTACTACTAATGTAGATAAACTCTGTTCTCAGAGAGACTGTTTAAGTCATGACGCTGCAAGATTTTGACATTCATTTTATTAAAGTAAAAGAACAGGTGTATTTGTGTTTCTTTACATTGATGTTTTTGATGGACGGTGATTGAGTAGATGTGTAAAGGGAACATATACAGCAGAACTCTTCAGATTAGGTCTATTTTGATTGATATTTACTGTCTATACAAAACCCTGCTACATCCTGTTTATGTATTTGGATTGTGTCTATTCGTCCATGTCACACACATGCCCTCAGTCAGGCCTTTCAGCCTTGACCTGATGGGCACAATTGATGGCACAGCAGCTGGGTCTCCATTGTGATTTATTTTTTTTTGGTTTGTTTTATTAGCATTTAAAAGATTAGAACAAGAAAAGATAAATGGAAAAGGTACATATCAGAAACTATGTTCGGTTGAGGTGGTGTTTCAAAGAAGACTTGATATCCATTAGTAGGAATGGAAAGAGAACCACATCTTACCTGGAAAAGGTTCAAATGATGTGACTTGCCAGCTGTTTCCGGTCTGAGGTGGCAGACCATAAACGCACATCACTGACCAGCATCTTCCCAGATACAATGTAATCATCAAGATATTTCATAAGATGAAAGAAATATCTCTCCTCATCTTTCTCTTGTGGATGTCCACCGCAGTTGTTGTTTTTTCTTCTTCCTCGATATTTGGTTCTGGTTTGGAAAACTACTTCTACTGAATTACATAGACAGCCTATTCCTCCACCCTTTCACAATGCTACACAGCTCAGTTTATACCAGCTAAACTCCCCAAAAACGGCTGCTGACAGGGAAATTGATGTTTCACTTAAAACAGACAGAACCAGCTGTGCCATGTTTTCCACTACTTCCTCCCTGGTCATTTCTATGTGAATACTCCTTCTGTCCACTCACTGCTTGAGTGGGATAGAAGTTTTCTATCATGTCATATCAAGACATTCGCACAAAAATATCTCTCTGTGCTCTTTGCTAGTCGCAGTCAATCCGGGCTCCTCACATCTTTTTGCTGTTCTCTTCAACCACAGCTCTTCTTCTGTTTTCCACTGGCAGACAGATGCTTCAGGACACAGTGGCTGCTGTTGAGGGAGTGCTCTTTATTCATTCATTTTTCTCCAGCAGTACAGTGATTTAGGTCTCTACTGTGCAGGCATCTATAACCTCGAGGCCACTGTCCCTGAGTATCCCAGGTTGAGGAGGAGAGGTGGTGCTGCTGCCTGGCTGAACAAAGGCAGGAAGGGAGGGAGTCTGAATGAGTATTTGCTAACATTGCATAATGCTCCAAGTTCCCATGGCTGTGGCCTTCGAAGAACAGAGCAACCTCAGGCGTAGCAACGGCAGCACCACAGCCAGTGAGCTTCCTGGCTGATGTCAGGGCTGTTGTGTCAAACCTAAACGCGGTCGGAAGCTCGGGGAAGGTCCGGAGAAAAGGCCAGTGGAAAGTGGGAACTGGTTATGGAGCAATGAGAGGCCGATAACAATGGGTACATTTATCCTCCAAACTATACAGCATCACACTTTCCCTTCTGCTGAGAAGGAAGTACAGTAAGGCCACATTGGTGTTGTAGACCGGAACAGAAGAAGAAAAGAGAAAAACATCTTCTTCAAAAGCCATCTATGTCAGCCTCTGTCTTTTTGTCTTTCTCTGTTGGCTCACCTCAACTTTTTTTTGCCTTCTAGTACCCTTGACAGCAGAAGAATTGGAGGGGGACTCCGATCCTCTAACCTCTGACATCAAGTTTCCATGGCTTTACCCGTGTGTTCTTACCAGGAACAGAAGGGTTCCTCCTTATTAAACAGTTTCGTCTGAAAAACCCAATGTTTCTGGTTTTACAGCAACAGCTAGCCTCCATCACAGTTTGGAATCCCCTCTGTATCTCAGTAAGGGAAGTGATAGTGGATTCTGACTGTGGCTTGTAAGCTACACTTGTCAGCTGCAGCCACCTTTTAGAAATAATTGGTTATTAAAAGTCAAACAAAAGCCGCTGATGCCCTGCACAGCAGTTTGAAACACTTTTGGCTGGATTTGGTATCGTGGAGCAAGAATGCTTTCACCAAAGCAACAAGTAGTCTTCTGATGAAATGGTTGCACTATGAGAAGAGGCTTTATTGAAATGGCTGACTCCTATACACTGCAATACACCCTGGATTGTGCACGGTTTGTTCACAAGCTTGTACCATTAGCACATGGTAAGCAGCTGTGAGCGTCGCCCTGACTAGTGGATAATGCTGTACGTGTGTACTCCCGCTCTACAGTAGTAGCGCCTCAGTCATAAAAAGCAGCATATTCTAAAACAGCACTTGTGTAATACAGTTAAAGACTTCTTGTAGTAGCAAGGAATTGAAACTACTGACACTTTCCTGTCCTAACACATTTGGTAATGATCAACATCCTTGCATGCACTTGCAAGCTTACTGCAAATGTGTTCATTCACGCATCTTTCTTTTTTTAAGTCGTATCATAGTATCAGTCTGTGTCTAAACAGTTGGCTAAATGATGATTAATATGCCTGGGAGCAAACCTCTAGCACTCTGTATGTGTAATGAAAATGGTAATAGAAATACATGGTTTGCTTGTACAGGAAAAGGTGATTCAAAATACAGGTTTCTAGGTTTCTGTTGGTCAGGTTGGATGCATGAATTAGGTTGAAGAGCAGCATTTATTGTCTTTACGTGTCTTTGAGCAAAGGCTGATTACTGAAGGAGTGCAGCTCGAGCACTGACCTCTGGCAAAATAGATGAGGGTATCCTCCTCACCAAGGGGAGCACATGGATGCAAAGAATCCTGTTCCCATCTTTATCTTATCATTCAGGTTAAATATCAAGAATTTGGCATTGAGTTTTGTTACCTGGGCTTACATACAAGCTTCCTGATGGTCTTTCACCGTGTTACTGATTTATCTAATGTTCACACGTGTGTGGTGAACAAAAAGTCTGCCTTTTACAGTGATTAACCCCATAAACCACAATCATGAACCAAAAAAAAACTGCGGCTCTTCTGGCTTTCATGACGGCTTTAAGTCTTTGAGATGTGAACTCCATTAATGAAAACGATATTCTTCATCAGTCAAGTTCTGGCGTTCTCTTACTGCAGTTGACAGATCAGTTCTGTAGGATGAAGCCTTTTTGTTGACATTTTATTTTGGTTTTTCTTTATTTCCACTTTAAGTTTTAACTCCAACATTCAAGTTAGAATTCAGAAGAACTGGAAGTTTGGTGAAGGTATATAATTAGCCAGCATTACATCACCTGTTGATAAGAGTGGACTTATCTGATCTTATACAGAAAGAGAGAAGAGTAGAAAACTCCCCGTACAGTCTGGTTGGGATGAGGTCCAACAAACATGTCTGTTTATGGTTGTGTAATCAATGAAATATGATGTGCAAACTGTAACTGAGAGGTGGCCACTGCAAAGACTTTATTGGTATTCAGCACTAAAGTGGTGAGTATTTTATCCCAGCTTCTGCTGCCTGTTGAGACAAATACCTGAGTGGACAATGCATTAGGACCACTCCTTTTGCTGAGCTGGAATTGATGAGTTGGTGTTCTGAAGGCCAAGTGTTGCATCATGACACAAACAGGCCAGGGTCAGAGGCGTGCGTGTGTTTGAGAAAGAGGCTGGACTGCTCCTGTTTTATTGATTTGCCCAATGCTTACTCCAAGGTGAAAGGTCATTTTCAGATCGTGTGTCTCCCAGTTTGCGCTCTTAGATATTTGAACTTGATGCTCAACATTCCTGTGAAGCTGTTTAACTCCTGCTCAAACCCTAATGCAGATGTGTCCGCAAATCAAAGCCACCATAATGAAAGTTAAATATTTTGGACAGTTTACGAAACATCCGGTTTGGCTGTAAATTCCTGTGATGATTGGTATATGTTTCATCTGAGGTTTTTAGTATCGATAACAAGACTGTGTTGTTTGATCAACAGAAAAGGAATTAAACACAAAATGTGTTGTGGAAATGTTGAAGAACCAGACGATCCTCCACCCTGCAGGAGGAAACCTCGGAAAAGGAGACTCCAGGTAAGAATATTAGTTGCATGTCTAGTTGCATGTTGGGGGGGTCACAAGCAGCGTTGCACTGAGACAAACCTTGAATTTCATTCCCGTAGCCACAGACCTACAGCTGCTTATGAGCGTCCAGAGGCCCACTTTGTTTTCGTCAGATATTTTCAAGGCAGATTTACAGCTGTGCTCATTCCCTCATACTGAGGGAGTTGCAGAGCCCTGAAATGACTCGCATCTTAAAGTCTTGTCTCAGATTTGTTTGGAATGTTCCTTTTTGCTCTTGATGGAGTTTTTGGCTGGAAGTGATCTTAACCACCTGTTGGGCCTCCTCACGACAGGTGGATTTCAGCTCGCGTCACTTGTCACTCGCTCCCCCGTCTCTTTGCTCTCACCCTGTCTCATTATCATCATCGTCGCCACCACCTGTTGTTTTTGAGTCGAGCTAATTATTATTTAATTTTTTTTGTCTAGTGCCGAGTCTTTCAATCCCCTCATTGAAAGAGGCATTAAGATGTATTAGACTTGGCTGCGAGGCAGAGTGGGGAATGTGTGTGTGTGCATGTTGTTGACTGTGTGTCTGTGTAGAAATTAGACCTAACGCACTGTTGGAGAAGTAACACTGATATGATGGTTCAGAATCAGCTGTGAGGCCATCCATGACTACAGAATGGTCATCTTGGAGGAAGCCAACTGTGTCGGAATAAAGATCCCCTTGTGACTGTTAGAGTAGACTGCAGTTTGCCTGATCAGAATCAGTTTAAAAAAAAAGAAGAAAAAAAAAAAAGAAATGTTGAATTCAAGATGGAGCGAGGAACAGACAACAGCCACAGTGTGTGTGTTGGAGGTGTCTGGAAAGAAATTATAGCATTGAGACCGACTGTCAGACCAAGACAATTGTACATAAAAAGACAGACTCCTCTCCACTCTGCTTTTCTCTTTCCTCATTCCGTTTGGTCGTAACTTCCCACTCCTTGGCTTCCTCCTTTTTTCTCAACTCTTCCATTTCCATGGCAACTCAGTGGGAGGTTAACTCCGGGTCGCTGCTGGTGACCGTGAAGCCCCTTCCTCGTGAGGAGGAGATGGAAGAGGGGGAAGAAGACTCATTTTACTCGAGCATCTGTCGACCATAAACTTTCCTCAGTGACGTTTATGGAGGACTGAACAAGAGCGGAGCTGGAGTTTCCCTCTCAGTCTCTCTGTGACAAAAGAGCGAGGAAGCGACAGGAGGGTTGACCGACTGCTGCTCACAGTGTGCAGATGCCGTTTTAATTCTGTTTGTTTGGGTCCAGCTTATGTTGACACAGTGCGTTACATGGTTGTTGGAAGAGAGAGACACGAGTGGGTGCATAGAGGAAGTAAGAGGTAACGTTGGGGTCTAGCAGGTGCAAGTTGTTTGTTTAAGCTAAGCTAAGTTACCAGGCTTGCCTTTGTTTGAATATGGGAAGACGTATTAAGAAAATAATCCAAACTGCAAAACCTGAACTTCAATAATTCTAACACATTTTTTAAGGTTTCCAAATTACAATTTTAATTTATTTTGGTTTGTTAAAACTGTATCATACAAACTTGTCTCATACCAACTTGAATTATTCTTTCAGAGCACTAAGTTGTGAGGTTGGGATATATTTAAAGTTTTGAATCCATTGTGCTGTGAATATGTTGCCATACATATTTTTTGCTGTTCGACTACAATGTCTTCAGCTGATACTCATTTCTTAGATTGCCAACATCCGATAATTACATCTTCCCTCAGCTCTATAATTCTTCTCTTGAGATTTCATTACACATCATCACTTTTTTCTTCCTTATTTATTTTATTACGTCATTTTCTAAAACATGGAAATGAATTTGATTGAGCATTAAACCACCACAGTGAAACACTTAAACTGAGTTTTTGAAGCATAGTGTAGAACAAAAGGCTGGCCTGATTATTTGGCTGCACATTTCCCTGCTACACAAATGAGCTCCAGCAAGGATATCCTGTTTCAGAGGTCAAATGTGACATGTGGCCTTACCAATTACACAGCAAAAGCTGTACATATGTTCTCTTTGGAGCTTTACACTTCACTGAAAGCTATGCCTTCATTGCATGATTCATCAAAATATGTACGCATATGTTGCAGCTCAAAGGTGGTTGCTGTTCCTGTAGAGATACTGATTTTGAAAATGGGAACACAGTGGACACCGTGAGCTTCTATCTTTATCTGTATGAGTCAAACTAGCCCACAGTTGATTAGCAAAACCATTTGAGTGCTGTAATGTTTGCCTGCGTCCACTTCAGAGCTGAGCAAAGTAATGAGAACACAATAAAAGGTTGTACTGTACCGGAGCATGGAATGGAAAAAGGCCGTTATTTGGAAAGGTTTACTCCAGCTGTGTGGAAGGGCTCCCTATGCAGGGTTGTCCAGCAAAGTCAAGGAACCTTTGCATCAAGGATCTCAAATCAGCTAGTTTAATAAGTAAAGGCAGACAAATACACCTTCCTCGTACACGGTCATAGATGATAACAAATAACTGCCACTGGGATAACTTCCTGTCTTTGAGCGTAACAGCCTCTGAAAGGGCAGCTCCCAGCCTGACTGCTGTGTTTCAGCTCAGTTCATCGTCGGCCATGGAATGTGTGTGCTCTTGGAATGTCTATATTAATTCTCTGCTACACTATACTCCTGTTCTCTGCAGTCGGACACTGTTTTCACAAACAGCGCTGGTGTTTTTGTGTCGACTTGTTGCTGAAGCTCGGGATTAGTTCTGCTTGGACACAAAGGACTGTCCCCTACTTAAGGTCCTTTGGAAACCATTTTCTGTGCAGTTAAATTTGGAAAGCCACTGCCAAATATCAGGGATTGTCTGATTTCTAAATGTAGTTTAGAGGAGGAACTTCCATTTCAAAGCGTCAAACTTATTCTTGATTAAGTGCAACAGAGATTTTCACTAAATCTGGCTGAATGCCCTACTACACCTAATACCTTCGCACCCATCTGTTGTTTTCGTTTTGGACATAGTAGCGCAGTGTTCATCTGGGAAAATGTAACATTGAGTATTTGTATAGTCACAGTTTACAGTGTAAACTAAAACTTGACACACAGGACGGCTGTAGCAGCCATTTTCTCGCTTCCACAATTATTAAATTGTAGTTGACAAAACGTAACACAAATGATTTTTCTTTTTGCTTATTTTTCTGTCACTACTAAAGTGTGAGCCTACCCTTGTGCAGAAGAGGCATTTATTAGAAACTAATACTGGTAATTAAATGCCAGTAGGCTTTCCTGACAAGAACTGCACATGGTGGATATGCTCTGTTTGCAGCAGGAGATGGGGATAACAGCAAGAAGATGTCATTAAAATGACATCAACTCTGTCTGTCAGTCAATAAAATGATGGAAACGATGTGGAAATATGACATTTTTGTTAGCTTCACTCAGCTGTTTGCATGGACAAGTTTGAGTGGACAAATGTTGGTTAAATACCTGCAGACAAGTTATCATTTATACACAATGATCTTAGCAACAAATGATTGTTTCCAATTGGCTGCCCCTAATTTTAAAGCATGCCCATGTTGTCATCAAGATTGTATTTGGTATGATACTTGGACGTGGGGGGTTTATACCTCTTCTTTGGGAAACATGTGAAAAGTTCCTGAAAATACAGGAAATGTAGAAAATGATTGAATATTAATGTTGTGTGGGTAACATTGCTGTGTGTGTGTGTTTTTCTTTCTCTCACATTCTATGCTGTAGTGACCATTCATGGACATTGATGTGAGTCTATTTCCTGTGGTCTGTATCAAACAGCTGGGCAGAATCTCCCAAATAAAAAAAATAAAAAAACATAATTTGAAATGACCTTTAAAGGTCAGCATCTGGCCTTCCTGAGATAGGGAGACATACAAGCTGCTGATGAGCTCTAACTTGGTTCTGTTTTTCCTTTTGGTGCCATTTGTTTTTCTTCTGAGATGTTGGTGGTTTCTACTGTAATCTGAGAAAGGGGTCAGCATATAGAAAATGGAATGAAAAGGCCTCGTAAAAACATTTGCTTTCAAACTATAGCACAACATCCTAATGTTTTGCTTATGAAATGTATTTGATTTCTGTTGTGACTCTGTAGCTATTTCTCTTACAAAGACCGAAGTAAAATCCCCTTTATTTAGATGATCAGTTATACTTATAACACCACATTGAAAACGTTGGGAAAGACGTGACTCTGTGGCCTCTTTTTAATTCTTCTCCTTTTTCTAATAGTTAGCTGTCAAATGTGGGTTCTGCTTCTGGTTCAGTTTTTCCACCAGCAGGACCCACCAGGCAGGCCAGACTTTAGTTGTTCACCACGCCACACTCGGTGACTCATGGCAGTGGTGAGTGTTTCTTTATATATTTATGATGTATTTTAGTTTTGCTCTGGCACTTGTTCTTTGTTGCTGAGTGTTGGTGAAACTACCACGAATGTTCTTACCTCCAGAATGTGACCCACAGGGTCGGGGCATTCTGTACTGGTCTGTCTGATAAGCAGACGGCTAACCACCCCACAGCTGTATGCCCAGATGCTGCGGTTTGCATGACCTGAGGCCATTTGCCCTGGCCCAGTGAAGCTGGATGCTGACACACTCTGACAAAGATCCAACTCCTGTCACATGTCAACGATGCAAACACAAGCAGCTTGGTCTCCAAGATGATAGACAAAAGAGGCTTTGTGGCCTTGTATCTTGAATTGATGTGGTATGTTTTGTGTGTGTGCATCAGCATATGTCCTTAAACAGTCAGCTAATATAAAGAGTGATTCATTCACATGCCACACTCGTTTATTTCCTCCACAGTCATCTTCTCTTATGTTTGACCCAAGCTTAGTGTAGTCTGAGATAATTCCAGTTCTTCTACACCAAGTCAGACTCAGACAGTTGATCCTACTGAGTTAACGTCCACGTCGGAAATTTGATGGGTTGTTGCTGAGCTTTTTTTAGCTGCACTGAGGAAATATGCAGGGAATTACTGAATAACTGTTTCAGATATTTGCACTGCACTGGTAATCCCAGTCTTGTCATGTAATTTGTGGCATTTCACTGATTCTAACACTCGTTGGCTGCTAGAAAACATTTACTCTAAATGTGAAATATGGGCTTTCCATGAGGGAGAGCCTCTGACCACCTGCAAACTGTAGCCTGGGATGCACAGTTTGCATTCGCAGGCTGATATGCGCAGGCAGTCTAATCATTTACACAGTATAAGGCCCCGCTGTCCTGTAGCCTTACAGTCTTTGTGGACTGTACTTGAGCATCAAGCTCATACATGTCCTGTTGTCATGTGTCATCAGTCTGTGCTGTGTTGCTCTAATGACCTTTGTACTTGAGCTTAAAATTCCAGTCTCAGGCCAGCCTCTCTTCTCCCTAAACCCCTTGACTACCTTCAGCCTTCTTTCCATCTTCGGCTCCCTCTTTCTCCCATGGATGGTACGGTGCAAGAGAGGGGGAAAAAAAGAATGCAAGAACAGTAGGAAAAGAGGAAGGGGGGGAGGAATCAACCATGCATTAAGTTATTTTTTAAATGACGGCGACAAGCTAAAGAGAGGAGGGACAAATTGGATTGTTTTGGGACCGAGAGAGGCGGGTTCACCACTCTCCTGACTGCCTTGGTCTCCCCTCTCATTGGTCAGGGAGGGCCCTACTTCGATTATGGGTGTTTGAGCGCAATACATGGGTGACCCTTCTCTCCTATAGCCTTTGAAGCAACCATGACAGCTGTCATCATTATGTATGTCAAAACCTGCCATCCTAATCTTATCCCTTAAGCAGAGATACGACTGCAGGAGATATGAGGCATGCAGGATGCCCAGAGGCCCCTGAGAGGAGCTTTCAGAGAAGCAAGAATATCTTGAAATCGGGGTGTCACAAACAATTTAGTGTCCCAAAGCTTTGAATATGCGGGTGATGGAATTTAGTTTGACAAATCTGCAACACATCTGGTAATTTTGTGCAGTCAGAGAATCGGTCTGTTTCATTCTTTATGAATGCCCCTGATTAATGTTGAACTTTTTAAGTGAACTTTTTGGCACGAAACACCCTCTCAAATAGGGATTTCTGTGAGAAAAGAGGACAGTGGAAAGAAGGTGTTAATTGTATCATCATTTGAAAAAGCTACTGGAATCAATTAAACTGCAGATGGAAGTACCTGTGTGTGTGTGTATCTGCTCTTAGTGCAGCACATCAGCAGCGGAACGCCAGTGAAATATGAAGTGTTAAAGATTGTTGGCTGGTTTGTGTAAGAACTGCAGATTTGGTGGCTTACAAAGAATGTGCATGGGTAAAAGGAAACAGGTGTGTGAGAGCTTTTGTTGTTGGAGTGTTCTCTCGTGCTATTATCTTAACAAGACCCACTATGAGTTGTTAATGATTACACTGAAGGTATTTTGTGGAAAAATAATGGTAAGGTATGGGCCTGTCACAATAATCGCCTACATATTTTATAAAAGCTTAATTATTGTGAAGGTTGATTGATATATTGAATGTTGTTTCTGTAAGTCAAAATCCTCTGAAGAAGAAACATTTTGAATAAAAGCTGAATGAGAAAGGAGAACGTATTAGTGTGGATTAAATACTCTGTGGCTGCTGTTTAATATTTAAGTGCATCTCTTGTTTGCTGAGCCTGTTCTGTTTTTAATTTATTGTAAAATTTTTAGGGCTGGGCGCATTAACGCGTTAATTTTGCGTTAACTAATAAATTCAATGTCTACAATTATTTGTCTCCCGTTAACAGTTTTTATTATTTATTATTTTTATTGTAAACGTCTGTTGCTCACAAGCTTTTATTTTGAAAAATTCCATCTTGAGCAGCCTAGTATGTTGCTTACTGCTGCGGCACTCACAGGAAACAGTCAGAAAAGAAAAGAATGGCGGATGAAGCGGGCTAAACAAACATGGAGAAGGTTATGGGACTTTTACATGACCATTTTCACTTCAAAGCTCTTCCAGATGGCACAGTCGACAGAGCCAAAGTTATTTGTAAGCACTGCAACGCTGAATTGTCTAATGATATGACTGTACAGTTCCAATAAAAGTGCGTTATATGCTACTTTTGAATTCATTATTGGATTTTGTGTATAACAATGCGATTAATCAGGAAATCATGTGATTAACGCGATTAAACAGTTTAATATTTTCCCAGCTGTAGAAATTTTCCAGAAACTTTATATCATATTCATATTTCATTGCATGAATTATTATGTAGGGGCATAAAATGAAAGTAATCGCAATGATTTTGGCAACAAGGTTTTGCAGTTATCTTGACAGTTGTACTAAACCTGTGGGCGAGGTCAGCACTCTACCAATGGAGAAAGAAGATGTCAAAGGGAAAGGTTTGGATGAATAGAACAGAAGAAAGAGAAATGAATTACCTCTTAGCCTGTGGATTTATTTTATTTTTTTTTTTTTTTTTATAGAAGTAGGCCCAAATCATCACCCCGCCACCACTGTGCTTGACTGTCAGTATGAGGTGTTGGTGCTGCCCTGCTGTTAACATATTCTACAACTAACTGGCTTGCATAATGGAATGCAGCCCTCATGATTACACCTGAGATCAGCACCACATATTGAAGTATTTATATATCAAAAGTCATTGTCATCCAAATAATCAACAATACTGCAGAAATATGTCAATATTTACTGTTCTCATATCAACCAATGTGTCTTCAGGGTATACCAGCTGTCAAAGTTGTGTGTTTCTGAGTAACATGCATTATACCTTCTAGCTGTAGGTTTATTATCTATAAATTAAGGTTAGTGGTTTCTCATCAAGTGCTTGGACCTAATTTTCTTACCCCTTTACAATAAAATTAGCCTGGTCTTTGAAATTAGCCGCTTTAATGTTTCCCCATATGCAGAAAACCAGATGAAGTCAACCATCTGTGTGTACTTCTTAAAGGTTATGGCTATTGGCTGTATTCTATATACTATGATGTTTACATGTGTATAAGCCTGCCAGCATATATGTTGTCTTAGTTTTTCTGTAAAAGATCACACAGATATTGGGGGCAGCCATCCCACCTCTTTGTAAATGTCATTGTATGTTTTATTTATTTATTTTCGTCTTTTTAACTTTCATCCGAGGCATTGTCCCCCACATGCCTGCCAATTTCTGAATTTGACCTCAGCCCAGTAACCTTTCCATGCCGTCATCCGATTCCATTATCTCAACCCCGTGCCAGCCTTAGCAACTCTCCACACACACACACTCTCTTAGAACAATTCAACAAGCTCTCAGAGATGAACACCGTGTGCTCTGATACCCACAGACACATCCTTATGAAATCCCCTGAGCTTGTTTTTGACATGTGACAAATGTGATTAAAACATGTCCACAAGGATTACAGGTTTGTCGGTTGTGCCTTCAGGTGATTCATCAGAACAGGGAAGGGCTTAAGGCAGTAGCGTTTATGCAGTTTTCTGCTCTGTCCATACATGTTTACATTTTCCTCTCTGACTAATTTAGGCTCAGAACACGTTATTATAAAAGCAAAATGTTATACTTATAACTTATTAATGTGCTCTAAATGTCATCCATCTTTTCCACATGCTTCTGTGGTCCTTGACCCTCCCCACATCAGGAATCAGTCCAAGGTAACGGCACACACACACACACACACAGACAGACCTTTTCAGCACCGGACTAATTCCATGGTTGTGAATCATCTCTGTGTAATACAAAGACGCCGCTGTATTTCTGCAAGTCTGTTTCAGAACTGTGTACAACCATACAGGCAACGACACAAAGTAATGATTTATAAAGCTGTGAAAATCAAGAGTCTTCTTTAAGTTGCTAACTTTAAACCTTTGAGTAGAACGTGTACCTTTGAAACGTTTTCAGTGTGTGTTTGGCCAGCTCACTGTTCTGTACATCAATATTTTCAATAGTCTCGTACTCTACTCATGCTCCTGCTGTTCTCTGGCTATTTCCTTCAGGTTTTTGCCTACGATTATTGCTTCTGGTCCATGGATGAGACTGATAAGGAAAAATTTGCAGGTCAGTTAATGACAAGAGATCTTATGAGAGAAAGTACAACATCACTATACGATCTGGTTAATTAAAGAATATAACTGCATGGGCAGTGCACAGTTGTATAAAATGATTGTCTGTGTATGGCTTCCCTGCAGGTCAGGAGGTGGTGTTCCAGTGCCTTGGGGAAAGTCTTCTCCACAACGCCTTTCAGGGCTACAATGCCTGTATCTTTGCCTATGGACAAACTGGTAATTGACAGTTGAAGACCTCACTGTTTTGTGGTCAATATAAACTGCAGCTTTTGGATAGAGCATGTTAAGAAGTTTCATCTACTTTTTCTCTTGTGGTAGGAGTTGTGTCACTATTTTCCTCGGCACAAACAAAATATCAAATTAGGAGTATTGGCTGCTGTTCCATCAGACAGACTGAATTCTAAAGGAAAGGACTTAAGTGTTCAGTGTTTACAGCGTATAACAGGATTATCTTATATATGATTTGCTTACAATATTGACTCTGACAGCAACCCAAGTTACAGCTGAAGTCAGTTCAGTTTATTTAAGTTACGGCACAAGGAAGAAGTCATCTAAAGGCACTTTATAGAGAAAGTACAATTATTACTTTAATGAATCCAGGGTCTGCAACAATGACTTGGACAGAATGAGTTTATTCTCTTATGATCATTTCAAACCTTTAAAAAAATTTACAAATGCTAGTAATAAATATTATCTTCCGATTGTTATTTTGTATCATCTGTAAGAAATGGCATTCTTATTTTTGAGTTAAGTTGAACTGTCCACTTAATGCTTGTGTGTATGTGTGTGTGTGTGTGTGTGCTGGTGTTTCTAGGTTCTGGAAAGTCGTACACCATGATGGGTTCCGGGGACCAGCCTGGGCTGATTCCTCGCCTGTGCAGTGCTTTGTTTGATCGAACCCAGAAGGAACAGCGGGAGCAGGAGAGCTTCACTGTTGAGGTGTCCTACATGGAGATCTACAACGAGAAGGTCCGAGATCTGCTGGACCCCAAAGGGTATGTCCTCAACCTAACCTCTGTTGGAAAAGAAGGATTCTGTTAAATCCCAAAGTTGGGGGAAAAAAAACAAAACAACAACACTTTCACTCATGCATTTGTTCATTTTCTGCTCCTCGAGCCAAAAGGAAATCGATAGAATATTGACTTTACAGAATGTGCTGGTTCCTTAGTGCTGTTGATATCCTTTCCATCCAGCTTTTGTCTTCACAATGATTGTATCCTGTTAATGCTGATCCAGCCTCTTGCTGCTGATTTACAGTATAATCCTTCAACCAAATGGATAGCATTGAAGCAGCAAGAGGAAATGTTGAGTTATGCTCACTTAATTTCCTAATGCAAATCTAGTTGGTGAGCAATGAAAGCCCCAAACAAAACAAACAAGAAAAAAAAAATGGGACATTAACTTAATTATGTTTTGTATCTTTGACAATGTTCTACTCATCTTGTTTTATAATGTTGTGAATACATATTATACAGAAAGCTCTTAATGTGTACTTATTAAAGTTAGCCGCTAACTTAGCTTAGCTCTAACGTAGACTCAAGTCGGCAGTAAATCAAGGAGGGTCGTGGTGGGTTGTGCTAGCCGTTGTGGCAGTGTATCTTTGCAGTGTAGCCTACTGCAGTGGTCAGTAGATAAAAAGATTAGCGGCCTGCCTGGCAGCCACCGATTGAGGCCAGCTAATGTCCAGCAGGTCAGCAGTAAATCAGAACTGCAGGCCTCCGTCTGCTGCCCCAGACACCACAACCTTTGACTCTCACTCAGTGCAAGACCTTTAACCTCTGTAAAAGCAGCCGAAGAGAAGAGCACCATCTGACAGCCATATGCGCTCCTACTGTGGATCCGCTAATGATGGAGTTCTGTTCTGGAGTCCGTTAGAATCAGGGTCAGAGAGCCAAGTGATAATAAAATCTGTGTGAGATGTCTTCATTGGTCACCAGAATGAGCCAGGCCTGTATTTTCACTCCTGCTAAAACAGGGGATACAAAGCGATTTGCCACAGATGGTGGCCATTTTGTTTGTGTTCTAAAGATCTTTTTTTTTATTATTTTGATTTGTGTCCAGGGGTAGGCAAACTCTGAGGGTGAGGGAGCATAAAGTTTTGGGTCCCTATGTGGATGGATTGTCTCGACTAGCAGTGGCCAGCTACAAGGTAAGATATTCATCTTTTTGACTTTACGAAATGTGCTGTTCGTTTAGTTTACAACTAAAACAACAAAGCAGTACGAGACAATGAAATGTAAAAACACAATAAATGGGAATACAGTACAACTAGAGTTGTCACTATACCAAAATAAGTAACCAGGATATCTTACCAGACAAAGTATCACGGTTCTGGGTATTATTATTTTCATGAACTGTAATGTATTTGTACAAGTTATAAATACTTATTAATTATGTATGTTGTTATGTGCATGATAAACATAATACTAATATAAAAGAATCGACTTAGGATAACAAATCAACTGTCTTTTAAAAAAATCTATTTGACAATAATGCTTCTTCTCCAGCATGATAAAACAGAGGACAAAATACAATAAACAGGAAGTGATTCCCTGTGAAAACTTTAACTTATTTTTATGTATTTTCTAGGTGCTTTAACATCTTTTAACTCTTCATTCTTCAGCCTGTACACGGAGCATATAGCCTAACATTAGCCAATTAGAAAATAAACTGGAAATACTAACCTGGTATTCCACATATAAATCTGGGTGAGGACACTGCAGGTGTTTTATGGGGTTGGATGTGTTGCCTCCTTTGGCTCCTATAGCTTGGTGGCAGCGCCTGCACAGTGGATGGCCATCGTCCATAGCTTTACTGTCTGTGCCTTGTTTAAACCCCAAATAGTTCCAAATGTGGCTTTTGGAGTTTATTTTTTTTGATTAGTGGTGCCACTAGCATGCTGCGGCAGACTCGCCGCTCTGGCCCGATGCTTCTGCCATGATGTGTGTGTGTGTGTGTGTTGTCTCGTGTTTGTGACCGCTGTACGTGCGTCTGGGCGAGACAAAATTGAAGCGGAGCTGTCTACATGAAGTTTGTTCTAGCCGTCAGAAACACACAAACAGCCAATCAGCTAACAGACGGGCAGACCCAGCGTGCGGAAACAGCCTATCATATCCCGGAGGCCACCAGTAACAGGCAAACAGCCAATCATTAGCAGCTGTGTAGTTCGGTTGCAGTGGTTGCCGTGTGGGTTTGTTTTAAAGGGAATAGCAAGCTGTGAGAAGCCGGGAGGAGAGTCGAGGCGGCCGCTGTGTAGCGGAAACTGGCACCATTAGTATAGTGATCCACGGTAGTACCGTCGTGTAGAATTTCTAGTATAGTTAGAACCGTAACGATTTGGTACCGTGGGTATCGTGCAACTCTAAGTACAACAGCAGGTGTCTTACTCTTCTAAAGTGAATAGCCAAGGAGTATTCAGCAGTGATTTGAATATGTTAAAGTCTGAGAGGATGTTCCATAAATCCAGAGCAGCCACTGCAAAAGCAAGTAGATGATGGGGCTGACAGTCAGTTCAGTTCTGTAGGAATCACCAGAACTGAACTGATTCCTGATAATCTGTAGTATTAATATTATTCATTTCTTCAGTTTTTATTTATTTTTTATTTCTTAGGACATCGAGTCTCTGATGTCGGAGGGGAATAAGTCTCGCACTGTCGCTGCTACCAACATGAATGAGGAGAGCAGTCGGTCACATGCTGTCTTCAACATCATCCTAACTCACACACTCAAAGATTTGAAGTCTGGGGTAAGATATAACCACACACGCACAACTGAACAAAGGAAGACTTCAACTCAGCACACGTGAATCCTTTTTGAAAGAAAAGCTTGAAAAGTAAGATTTGAAATTTCTGTGAGATTGTCTGAAAGTAAACAAAGAGTGGAAGAAAATGGAGAGAACATTCAATGAAAAAGTAGGGCTGAAGGCAGCAGGTGTTTCAGGTAGTGTTCATGGTTGTAGAAGAGAGCTGATGTGTGATTGCTTACACCAGGTTTTTGTCATTCAGGAGGCTGTTAACCCAGTCATTATCTTAGTCCCCACTCAGCGTTGGGGATTTGCTCAAAAATCATATGACGATCTTTTGGGGTAGAAACATAGTGTGTGTGATCTGAATTCTTCCCACAGATTTAGTTGAGCTCATGTAATCTCATGATTTGTTGTGCACATGGCTGCTTTGATACTTTTCTTCCACAAAGCTTCTATCACACAGCACAGAAAAGACGCCAGTCATGCTTTTTCTTACTTCATGTGGAGTTGTACAGGGCATTTATTTGTATCATGACTCAATCCGTACAGTTCCTCCGGAAAGCAGATCATGCGGCACCTCCAACGCTACACCATAAATCTGCTGCAGAATCCCTCTGTTTCTGTGCGCATCAAGCTGTTCAGTCACTGTAAGCAGCAATTTCTCTCAAAAAGCCATCCGATATCCTCTGACTGTGGAGAAATTATGATAAGATGGTAAAATGATACCTAATGGTCACATTTTTTTACTCCTTGGGAGTTCATTCTGTATATTCTAGGTGTCTTTTTGCTTTCTATCCAGGCGAAAAAACATGCCAGTTACTTGCTGGCAAGTATTTTTTTTTCTTGTATGTTTTTTTTTAATCTTTTTTTTTTAAACCGGTCGGCCTCTCCCTTCAGGGAGTGAGAGGACAGTTGCCGAATAGGATGATGTCAGCTCAGCTGTGTGACAACACACTCTAAGAAAAGATCTTGGTAACTAATTCTTCATCCTTACTGCCCCACTTTATTCCCCGCTCCTCGCTCTTATTTCTTGCTACCAATAGATCCTGTTAATAATTCACAGGCGTGACTGTGAGGTTGTCAGTTGATACAGCCCGCTCTGTTTTCAGCACACACCCAGTCAGTCACTAAGTTGGTCAGCTCATCTGGCTAAACAATCAAACGAATAATGTGTCATCAGTAAGTCAATTATGTTTATTTCCTGTTTGTTATGCTTGATAAGAAGAAGAAGAATTCAAAGGTCAAACTGAAAGCCTCTGTTGGTTTGTATTGTCTGATAAAACTCTTTTTGGACCTCTGGAATTTTTTCTAGGCACAATGTCTGTCCATTTCAGTTCAATTCAAGCAACTTTCTTTGCACTCTGTGTGCAGTAATGGTAAGGCACAGATCAGGGATGGCGGTCTTTATGCCAGAAGACAAACAACTGCTGTGTTAAAACCACAGGCTGCATGGTAATTTTTTCAGGTCAATAGAAACAGAGTTTACCACAGTTAATTGTCACATGATTATACTGTAAATCAACTGCATTTGATCTTTCTAAAGTCTTATTGTGAGATCGGCTCCAGCATCAGTGATGTTGTTGCTGTTGCTAAATGCATCAGAGCTCATCTGTGCCCCCTAATGGTGCAGCCAGTGTTGATAGCAGAAGACAAGTGATGGGGGGGACACGTGAAACAAAGTAATCTTTGACAGGTAGTAAAATCACCAACAGCTGGATGAGTCACAGTGACACTCAGAAGCTCTTCACAGGAGTCTTTCAGAAACCTGCCCTGCTGAGACTTTTTAACTCAACGCTCCACTCAGAGCTCACTCAGTACGCACTTTGACCTTATTTGCAGTAAGTTGTGCTGTTTGCTGCTAAATACTTTTAACACCATTCATTGTAAAGCAGAGTATAAAAAGAAAATTTCCACATATTTTTTTTATTCCCTCTCCAATGGTGGCATTCACTTGATTACGTACTGACCATATGTAGCTGTGTGTTGATGCCTCTGCAATTCTTCTGTACCCTTTGAAGCTGCTGCCAAGTAGGTTGCCACGCTGCATATCCTGCCGGCTGATCTGCTTACTGACTCAGATGTTAACAAGGCTGATCAGAGTCCCTTATTTAGTAAGAAAAATGCTTCATTGGCTGGTGGAACTACAACTCAGCTGTTTGTTTAGAACTGAATAAGACTAACACACGAGCCTGAACCTCTGTGGTAACTCTGCTATTACCACAGAACAGATGCTGCTAATGTATGTTACAGTCCTGGCATTAAAGTAGGGAGCAGCTATTATTGAATAACAATAAATTATTTTTAGTTGTTATTATTATTGTTAGTTAAGCCTCTTCAGAAGAGAAAAGCTACCCAAAATCTTCTTCTGGATTAGTAAAGTAACTATCTATCTATCCATATTCACATGTGCTCTTTGTTAAACTCCGATTGGATGGAAGTTGTTTGAAGATGATCTGTGTCACTCCTATCTGCGGTTGGTCTTTCTTACATCTCTTCCCTGTGTGTTTTCAGGGTCAGATTTTTGATCTTGCTCCACGTGTGATTTATTACTTTCTTTTTGGACAACGTGTGAGATGTAATGTTTGAGAAGTTCATGCACATTTGTAAGATCAACGCGATCCCTTTTACAATACAAGGTTGCCTTTGTCTGCAAAACACAATGGATCGGACCCCCCCCCCCAGGCAAACATTCACAAATTCTCTGGTTACAGTGACACAGGCAGAAACTCTCCTTTTTGTCACTCCACTACAGAATTATGTGTGTCTGTTTTACAATTTATTAGTAAACGTACATAAAACACGATTTAAAATTTTTTTTCTTTACTTTTTAATTTTTGCAGCACCATATTTTAAAGGCTACTTGTTTCCTGTAACAATGACGCTACCAAGAAAGAATGCAATCTGGTGAAAAATGCCAAATGTTTTTCTTTTTTGTTTTTTTTTTTATTGATAAGATAACACTGCAGGAAAATTAGGGATTCCACGCTTAATTCGTGAAGTTATGAGGGCTTGAACCTATTCAACTACAAGGGCCGTGTTATAACTGCTGGATGCGTGTGGAGACCCCTCATTGAAAAACAGTTTCAATTTAACATCTCAGTGGTAGATGGTCAATAAAGCCGACATCTTACCCCTTACTTTCAGCTCTTGGTGTGTGCATGATATTCTGCTGTGCTGGGTCGATCTGCTACAGAGAGAAAGAGAACTACACCTGCTGATGTTAAATACTTCGCAGCAGGCGTTGATCAGGTGTTAGATTCACTCTTGTCAGCAGCATACTGATAGGGATGTGATATCCTCCTCTTCAACAGCCCTTAGAAAACCATAGATAGAAGCTATCAGCAAGCGTGAGCCAAGGCATCTAGCTCAAACATACTGGAGCTTTGAGTAAGACCTACAAATTAACAGTCAGGAGAGTAAAATCTGTTTGCATTGTCCACTCGATGGAAAAGACCATCCCTAACTTAGGTGTGGCTGCAAGGCCCCAGCTGGAGGGAAGCAGTTCTGTGGTTCTTTTCTTTTTATTCCTAAGAAAACGAATGAAACAAAAACACCTGTCTCAACTCAGTGCTTTCTTATCGATTAATCTTAATGTCATCATTGGTGTTCCCCAAGTTTGTCTTTGAGGACCCACGTGCTTCAATATGTACATTCACTTTGTGGGCCAGAATATTACTGATGCATTTTTCCATCTTTATACTGATGACACAGTTGTTTATGGTGCAAACACTTTTGGGCTTGCTTTTGACCGTCTGCAGCCTGCGTTTGATACTGTTCAGTCACATTTATTTAATCTTAAATTTATACTAAATGCTAACAAAACAAAAGGTATACTGTTTTTAAACTAAAGGAAAGTTCCAGAAGTACTCCCTTCTTTTAAATCCACACAAAGCACTCCTATCAACTTTGCGAAAATGAAAAAAGAATCTAAAGATACTATATTAATCCCATGTAGAATCTGTTGTAGTGCTTTTTTTTTTTTGTCCTGCCTATAAATACCTATGCAGCTTAATTGATGAAAATCTCCCCTTTAAGCCTAATATTTAACATCTTTTAAAGAAACTGAAACTAAATCAGGGATTTTTCTTAAAGAATAAATCCTGAGTTTGATTTAATGCCAGGAACCTGTCTGATCCTGCCACCCTCTCACCTCTTATTGATTATGGTGTCACTGCTGCAGGTGTTGGATGCTGTTTATCATGGAGCACCAAGGTCATAACAGGCTGTAAACCCCTGACTCACCGTCTCATTTTTTACTCTCTGGTCAACTAGTCATCATAATTTATACGCTGACTTTTGCATTGGTATAACTTTATTTACAAATGCATCCATGTCAACAAATGTTCATGTTCGCTTCCAGTCCTTGTTACCTTAGGTGGTCCTTCTGCCCCTTTGACTTGGAAAATGCTACAACAGGTTCTGAGACTGTGCAGTTTGATCCCACCAAGTGAATGTCAACTTATTTTTAAGGATGATGGAAAAGGATCCTTGGAAATTTTCTCCCATTTCGCTGCTTTCCCTTGATTCTTGTACTTAAACATTTTATAATTATGTCTGTCTGTAGTTATCTCTACAGATGGACTCTATCTCTACAATCTCTACAGATTGAGACCCCTGTGTCTCAATAAGATTATCTCTAAAAACAAAGGTTAAAAAGTTAGGAAAATATGTAGCCTTTTTTTTTTTACCATTTTCCTTCGTTTTTCTCTTTAGACGAGCGGTGAGAAAGTCAGTCGGCTGAGTTTGGTGGACTTGGCTGGAAGTGAGCGAGCAGCAAAAACTGGAGCAGCAGGAGAGCGACTGAAGGAGGGGAGTAACATCAACAAGTAAGCAGATGAGTATCATCATCTCAATCATGGGACCGGTTGTTTTTATGTTGTTTTAGCTTGAAACTAAATGTCAAGAAAAGCATTTAAACTCTGCGCTTGTTTGATTTGAATGAATTTTGTGTTGTGGTTCATTTGATATCACCCTCAGTGTTGTTGACCTACATGACAAACACAAAAAGACTGTGATGCTGAGTGTTTGGGTATTTGTGTGTGTTTGTTTACTAGGTCCCTAACAACACTAGGTCTGGTGATCTCTGCACTGGCTGAACAGGGAACTGCCAAGAACAAGAACAAGTTTGTTCCCTACAGAGACTCGGTTCTAACATGGCTGCTAAAGGTAAGCGGCAACATCTCCCACTTTCATTACTGTTGAGTGCATCTTCTCTGTTTTCTGATGCTGTAAACATTTATCTCGTAGTCAGAGGCCCTACATCTGCTTTTATTTCCCCGTCTCCAGGACTGCCTTGGGGGCAACAGCCGCACAGCCATGGTCGCGACTGTGAGTCCAGCAGCTGACAACTACGAGGAGACCCTGTCCACACTGCGCTATGCCGACCGAGCAAAGAACATAGTTAACCATGCTGTCGTCAATGAAGACCCCAACGCTCGCATCATCAGGGAGCTCCGGGAGGAAGTAGAGAAACTACGTGTTCAGCTGACCCAGGCAGAGGTGAAACTTCATCACAGCTTTGGACGTCGCAGTGTTTAAATGTCTGTTTTCCCCTGCGCTTACCTGCTGCCTGTTTTACAGTCTTTGAAAGCTCCTGAACTGAAAGACCGTCTGGAAGAGTCTGAAAAGTTAATCCAAGAGATGACCTACACCTGGGAGGAGAAGCTTCGCAAAACTGAGGAAATTGCACAAGTAAATATGTTGAGCTGCTTTTTCAAATCATTCGCTTTGATGCTTACTTTTCATGATGGATTAAAACTCTAAAACTGCTCTGTGGTTTTTTTGGTTTGTTTTCTGTGTGCTTATAGGAGCGTCAGAAGCAGTTGGAGAGTTTGGGTATTTCTCTGCAGTCTTCAGGGATCAAAGTTGGAGATGATAAGAGTTTTCTTGTCAACCTTAATGCTGATCCTGCCCTTAATGAGCTGCTTGTGTACTACCTAAAGGTACAAACACATACATACATACACTTTCCTCATGCTTTAAGAGTCCCAGCCTCTTTTGTACAGCTAATTTCATTAACCATCTTTATTTAATTTTACATCTCTACAGAGCACTCTCAGAAAATCTTTACACATTTTGGTTCATGTTTCTAGCTTTCAGGGTTCCTACGCAATCTTAAACAGTTAGACAAGTATGAAATTTGTTTTTAGTATTTTTCCAGGTCTGGATAGATGTACATATTCTGAATAGTAAAATAAAAAAAATGAGGGTTTTTGAAAAATGAATTGATCAAACAATCAGGGAGCCTCTCCATAAAGAGACCCAAACGTGTGTTTGCGCACCTGTACGACTCTGACTGCCGTTGGTGGCTTTGACTTAGTGGTTCAGTCCACGGCTTCTCCATGTTTTTAAATGTCGGACAAGATACTGACAAGCACCCATGTGTCAGAGGATGACTGAGAGATGCAAAGTGAGGTGCTTTGTGAACACAGCTGTTGTTAAAACGCGCTACATAGATGCAGACCATTAATAGTATATACTGATGTCTTTTATATAGTGGAGTGTACTTGAGCAACTTTTCAGTCACAACTCAGCCCAGTCATGAATCATACTGTGCTTTGTTGTGTTGTCCTTTGGATTAGACCATAGTTTTACAAAATTAACATTAGGGCTGTAACGATACACTAATCTCACGATACGATAAACAGCATTCAGCCAATGATTCGGTTCGATTTTATACGATTTTCTGAAAGATTTTAAAGGGACAGTGTGATTTGATATGAATCGTTGCTGATTGGACTGGTGGTCCGTCCTTTGAACCGGAAGGACAACACCACCAGACAAACGGAAACAACCAAACGTCACAAACGTGTCTTCAGTGTACGCAGACTCATGTTTATGTTGTGAATATTGCATCGTCAACCTGCTTGTTTTACTTGCTAAATACCATAACCACAAATCTAAATTCTCTAATCACAAACCATCTTCTTTAAAATTTTGAGAAGGAGCTCAAACAATACATTACAACAATCCTACATTCTATAAACAGAGAATTCATCAAACCCACTGAGCTATGCACTTTATATAACATTTATATGAACTAATTTATCACGGTTTTGTATAATGTGTATAATGGGTTATCTAAGACAAAGGGTGATGTTCA
This sequence comes from Leuresthes tenuis, assembly GCF_036924035.1. NCBI lineage: Eukaryota > Metazoa > Chordata > Actinopteri > Atheriniformes > Atherinopsidae > Leuresthes > Leuresthes tenuis. Next base: position 8,977,005 of record NW_027325356.1, on the reverse strand, counting down.
TTTAGCTGTTTTGGTTTGTTTAAAAAACTGCAGATGCGTCACAAAACTCTTTGATTTAACAGCTGAACACTCTGGCTTAGGAGAACATACCAAACAAAAATGAATCAAAATTGTTGTCATTTTTGGTGTTTTGTTTTGGCAACAATGTTCTTCATTAATCGGGTCCCAGCTTGCTCGTATAGCAGTAGACGGATCAGCTTTGCAGGATGAGACCTTGTCATGGAACTCCTTTTTTTTCCAACTTCCCCCAGAAAGAGCTTGATGTCTTTGACAGCTTTACAGTTGCCTTCATTGTAGAGTCCATGAATAATCGAAGCCGAACAGAGTCCTTGAAAATTTGAATGTTTAAGATATTTTGTGATCAAACAGCAAAGTGTGTTCAGTCAGAGTTTTCTTCAGCTCCAATACAACAAAGAACAGTAAAAGAGAACAGTCCTACCCACAGCAATAAGTGAATGGCATTTGCAATGATTAGTATTTTGATTCTTTATGCGACTCAATTATTTCCCATTTTGTAGTTAGTAGACAATCATTCAATTTAAATTTTTAATTTTTTTTATTTATACATTTATTTAAAATAAATATATGGTGGAAACAATATGTTTGCCTATTATGGTAAGGGGAGGTAACAGAAGAATATGTTGCACAGGTTAGCTTATCCCCTCTTTGGACAGTGATTCTTTATTGGTAATTGATTTGTTTGAGCTACAGCATCTGCTATCCTCTGAGCAGAATAGTGGCATATGTAGTATGACATTCATGTTTACATTTCAAAACCATGTATTAAACCTCTGGATTGTTGTCCTTGTATCACAAATGGAAAAAATATATATAAAAATGAAAGAAATTCTGTCATTTTAAGACTTGAAGAGTATGGATTATTTTAATGGACAACACGTAGGAACCCTGAACTTGCTGAGTAGCGGTTTGCTACTTAAGTTTGAAGTACAAAACAGCTTTGATGGAAAAATTGACAACATTTAGAGCCAGTCGAGTTAAAGCTGAGGTCAGCTGTGGTGCTTTTAGAAAGACTGCATGCATCTAACAAACTACGTGGCTCCGCACCATGTTCATCGACTGTATCATCCCAAATTTCATCTCTCAGGAACACACCAAAGTGGGCTCCGTGGACTCCCAGGACATCCAGCTGTGTGGGATGGGTATCCAGGCGGAGCACTGTGTCATTGACATCACGGCAGAGGCGGCTGTCATCCTCACCCCCTACCCCAATGCTCGGTAAGGAACATCAACGTTACAAATCCACAGACTGATGATGAATAAGCCAATTAGAGTGAACTCTGTGGCCGACATGTGGGATCAACCACCACCACAATTTAAAGTTGGTTTCTTACAGCAGATATTGTTGTAATTATTGTACAAATCTTCCTTCTGCTCCAGACATTAAAGGATTAAAGCCACCCTTTGCTAACGTCACTACTTTGTTTTCTGGTGTTACAGGACATGTGTGAATGGGTCTCCAGTTACCAGCGGTTTGCAACTTCACCATGGTGACAGAATCCTGTGGGGAAACAACCACTTCTTCAGGTAAACCTCTTTTCAGCCTGTGTTTGCAGTGCTCACTGTTTGGAGATTTTGAAGCTACATCAGATATTACTGAGTGACTGACTCGTGTTTATCCCACTTCAAGGATCAATCTGCCAAAGCGACGGTCTCGGACAGCGGAGGATGAGGAGGGTGAGGGTGGTGTGATGAAGAACAGTGGCAGCAGTGAGCAGCTGGATGCAGACGGTGACACAGCCAGTGAAGTGTCCAGTGAAGTCAGCTTCTCCTATGAGTTTGCACAGACAGAGGTCATGATGAAGGCCCTTGGCAACAATGGTGAGAGGAGTGAAAAGTGATGCGATGTTGATTAAATGTGAGGCAGAGCATCAGTCTTTGTGACTTACCTGCATCGTGTCCGGTCAGACCCAATGCAGGCGGTCCTCCAGTCTCTGGAGAGGCAGCATGAAGAGGAAAAGCGCTCTGCTCTGGAGCGACAAAGGCAGATGTACGAGCAAGAGCTCCAGCAGCTTCGCAAGAAGCTCAACCCGGACCGTCTGTCCACAGGCCAATCAGGAGGACAGACGTCTGTCCAGCAAGGACCAGCACAACAGTCTCACTACCGCAGCCTGGAGAGACTCAGCATGGGAGGGATGAGCCATTCATCCAGTGCTCAGAGCAGACTGAGGCAGTGGAGTGAGGACAGGTACTCAGACTTTCCTGACTAAGGCCAGGGGTGAACCACTCTTGTGTCCTCACAGAACTAACAGCTTTGCAAATTACCATTTTTAAATTTTTGGCACTTTTATACTAGCAGCATCAAGCCAGTCACAAAGACATACCGTGTGTGTGGCCATTTCTTTCATTGCATCTTGGAAACAATGTCAAAAATGGAGTTTGACAAGCCAAAGTAGTATTTTTCTGCTTTATCAAGTTGATTCCCAAAGAGCTATTAGAAGACGACTTGCTGTATCTCAGCATGGTGTGCAGCATATCTTTACAGAAGGTGGACAAAAGGAGAGTCAGGCATAGAAACAAAGACTATCTATAGCAGATGTAAGAAGAGTTTTGGAAAGTCCTTCAAGAAGCCTGGAAAATAATTCCTGAAGACAACTTAAAGGAAAAAGGCAATCTTGTCTTAAAGGATCCAGGCTGTCTTAAACACTATAGATAAATAAATTGCAGCACCTTTTTCGTGGAATTGTTTAAAGAAACAAGGGACAGTTTAAGACTTGTACTGGTCTGCATTTGTACGCATGTTGTGCAAGTTGACATTTTCATCCTCCCTCCTTTTCTCCATCTCCCTCTTGATGTCTTCCACCTCCTGTCCCGCAGGGAGGCGGTGTTGGTGAGGAGTCTTCGGAGGCTGAGGGAGCAGATAGTGAGAGCAAACCTCCTGGTGCAAGAAGCCTGTTTCATCTCTGATGAGCTGGAACGTCACACAGAGTACAGAGTCACCCTGCAGATCCCGGCAGACAACCTCAATGCAAACCGCAAGGTCTCGCACGCGAAAATGAGGGCCTCATATGTCAGTGTTGTCATCCGTCGTTCCTGCAGCCCTGAATCTAAGTGTGTGTCTGTGTGTGTGTAGAGGGATGCGGTGCTCAGTGAACCTGCGATTCAGGTCCGACGACGGTGTCGAGGGAAACAGATCTGGAGTTTGGAGAAGATGGAAAACCGTCTGGTGGATATGAGAGAACTTTACCAGGAGTGGCAGGACTATAACATCCATCATCAGGACAACCCTGTAAGAACTGCTCAGCTCACAGAGTCCACAAGGACTACTTTGGACACATATTTTTTATTAAAACTCTCCTCCTTCTCCAGGTAATGCGCTCGTATTTTCGTCGAGCAGACCCATTCTTTGATGAGCAAGAAAACCATAGTCTGATCGGCGTTGCCAACGTCTTCCTCTCCTGTCTGTTCTATGACGTTAAGCTGCAGTACGCCGTTCCCATCATCAACCAAAAGGGAGAGGTAGAGTCATAGTTGTTAACAGTTCTGTTTTTAATTTTTTATCCCTGACTGAAGGTACCCAAATTAAAAATAAGAATGAAGAAGATATCAGAGTCTGTAGACTTCAGTATAATATTTAGATGAGAATTGTGTTTCTGGAATACCTGAATTATGATGTAAAAGTGGAAAGAAAAAGTACAAATTGCATTAAACTGGATGACGACAATAGAACTCCAAAAGATGAATAGACAGCTGTCGAGCAGACTAACACCCAGATTAATTTTTTATCTTCCCTGTGGTCAGGTTGCCGGACGCCTGCATGTGGAGGTGGTGAGGGTCGCAGGGGGCCTGGAGGACAACATGGCCGGAGGGGATGAACTAGACAACAACCAGGACTCTGAAGTTGAGGATCGCAAACTGGTCTGCATGGTGAGTCGTGGTTTGAGATCATTCTGCTCTGTGTTTTACATTCTAGAGTACTTACTATGTAATTTTAACGCTCCTGAATTTGGATCAAAATGAACTTTGACCTCGGTTTCCTCTGCAGATAAAGATCTTGCAAGCCACTGGTCTACCTCAGTACCTTTCCAACTTCGTCTTCTGCCAGTATTCTTTCTGGGACCAGCCTGAGCCCTTCATCGTGGCTCCTGAAGTTGACACTTCATCTTCATCGTCCAGCTCCAAAGACCCTCATTGCATGGTGGTGTTTGACAGCTGCAAGGTGAACACAGGGGAGGCGATCTGTTAGCTTTCATAACTGTGTGTGAATATTTGATTGTAAATATTTACCCAACTATGCACAGGGTATTCATCCCTCTTAAAAGTAGCTGATGTGACACCGTCTCTTTGGGTACTGTAGGAGCTCGCAGTGTCCGTAGGCGAGGATTTCATCGAGTACCTCACAGAAGGAGCAGTCGCCATAGAGGTGTACGGACACAGACAGGCTGATGCAGGGAGAAACCCGGCCCTGTGGGACCTCAGCATTATCCAGGCAAAGACACGCACACTACGAGACAGGTAGACACGCACTCAGTCACCTTTTACCCTGATTCTGCAAGATGTATCGTGAACAATGTGTGATGTTGGTTTTTGCAGGTGGAGTGAGGTCACACGTCGCTTGGAGCTTTGGATCCAAATCTTGGAGATAAATGAGAACGGAGACTTTGTCCCAGTGGAAGTGGTTCCGGCTAGAGATGTGCGGACTGGTGGGATCTTCCAGCTTCGGCAGGTAGGGACAAGCTTCTACATAACCACAAGGGACCTGTGTACGGCTGGGAAACGGCTCATTTAATATTCTGCACTGAGTCATTCTTTCTCAACTTCTCTCCCTCTACATGTCCAGGGTCAGTCGAGGCGAATCCAGATCGACGTGCGCTCAGTTCAGGACTCGGGCACAATGCCTCTCATAGCAGAGATCGTGCTGGCAGTATCAGTGGGTTGTGTAGAGATCAGGAACACGACTGCAAACCAGGAAGGGGATGAGATGGACAGTTATCAGGTACAGAAGCTTAATGCATCTGACCCTTTCCTTATGTCATGAAGTTTTATCTTTATTAATCTTGAAGCAGTAGAAACAGGTATTGACTGAGAGGTTTCTTGAGTAGGAGAGAGATCTGGAACGTTTGCGGCGGCAGTGGTTAGCTGCTCTCACCAAGAGACAGGAATACCTGGACCAACACCTTCAGAGCCTCGTTAGCAAAGCAGGTAACACAAATGCTTTATACCAGAACTCTCTGTCACTGTTAGGGAGAGGAGTGCTGTAGGGTGTGCAGAATGAGGCCAGCTAATTTTAGTTTGTTTCAAGTGTAGGATGTGTTTACTGTGAGAGTGTTGTGTACAGAAAAGACAGAGGATGACATGGAGAGGGAGGCCCAGCTGCTGGAGTGGCGCTTAACTCTGACAGAGGAGAGAAACGCTGTCATGGTGCCCTCTGCTGGCAGCGGCATCCCTGGAGCTCCCGCTGAATGGTACAACTCACTTCCTCAGATTTCATTGAACAGAATGTTTCATTTAAATTTTTTTGTCCAAACTTTAAAGCTTGGAGGTACACAGATGCAAACATATACCGGCTTTTTAAACGATGTGTGTCTATTCACAGGGTTCCCCTGCCAGGCATGGAGACGCACACTCCCGTCCTCTTCCTGGACCTCAAACGTAAGGATCTTTTCTTTTGTTTAGTGATGTATGCTCACATGTTCTTTTCCTCTAATATATTTTGTTGCTTCCTCAGCTGATGACCTTAGCTCTCAAGATCAGTTTGAGGTGCCTGAGGCTGGAGGTTGGGATGCCATCTTAAGCGAAGAAGATGAGGACGATTTCTTTGACCTGCAGATTGTCAAACACTATGATGGAGAGGTGAGAACTGACCTACTGGAAAAACCAAGGTGCGTGCCTCCAACTCTACGAACCTCTGACTACTAATTGTGATTGTTGACTTGCAGGTGAAAGCAGAGGCTTCATGGGACTCCACAGTCCATGAGTGTCCCCAGCTCAGTCGCGGGGGAACGTGGCCAGAGCAGCGCGTCTACCTGACGATTCGGGTGGTGGTTCAGCTCAGCCACCCCGCTGACATGCAGCTGGTGCTGAGGAAGAGGATCTGTGTAAATGTTAACCCGGGCCGCCAGGGCTTTGCCCACAACTTTCTCAAAAGGATGTCAACCCGCAGCACAATACCCGGCTGTGGCGTCACCTTTGAGGTGGTCTCCAACATCCCTGAGGTACGCTGGACATTACCTGACATTTAGTCTTGCTTAGCATGACGAACTGTTAAAGACATATTTTTGTAATGCTATGTCACAACAGGACGCTCCAGGTTCAGAGGATAGAGAGATGCTGGCCCGGCTTGCTGCTAGCGCACACAACAGCCAGTCGGGTGACGATGAGGCCGCCATTGAGAAATACCTTCGCAGCGTAATGAGTCTGGAGAACATCCTGACTCTGGATAGACTCAGACAGGTAAGAAAGTTATTGAACTGTGAAGTATATAAGATAGAACTCGGCTGCACTGATCAGCAATAACACGACAGTTTTACGCTTGTTATCTGATTTAAAAAGTGCTGTGTGTGGGTTCAGGAAGTGGCAGTGAAGGAGCAGCTAGCAGGCAGAGGGAGGAGTAACAGACGGAGTTTAAGCTCTCCTTCTGTCCACAGGGTAAAACATTAACGCTTCTAAGTCTTATCATGAGATGACATTGCAATACGCTGAGATATTTATACTCACTGCTTGTTCCATCTCTCAGCTGTCAGGAAGTAGACAGGACCTGTCTACAACTTGCCTGCTGGATGATAAGGTAACTCATCACTTTGAAAAGACTCTTGTTCATCTCTGGATCTTCTTACAGAGTCACAAATGAACCTGTCTGGCTTGAAATGAGTCAAACATGTGAGGTGTTACATCAACATGTAAAACCTGACAAGTCACTCTCTGTTTGTCTGCCTCAGGGTCGATGGGAGAGCCAGCAGGACATCTTCATGCCCTCTCAGTTCCAACGCACCCTCCCGCGCCCGGCCTCCTCCCCATCCACCTACTCCACCTCGCCCTCTTCTTCCCCTACTCCTTTTGCCACAACCCCCCCACAGCAGGAGCCAGAACAAGGTAAATCTTCCTCTACACCCTCTTTGCTCCACCATCCCACTCTCCTAGCTATCCTTCTTTACTCCCCTTCTTTTTTCTTCCTGGGTTCATCCATTACAACAACTCTTCTTTCTTCCTACCTCCTCTGCCCTTGAATAGCCTATTTTATAAGATGTTCCTAAACACAACTTTCATTCATTACTACCATTTAATTTTTCATATTCTTAAACTGTGCCGAGACTCTTCTGCCATCTTTCACAGCAGATGTGTAAAACCTCTCCACCCATTCTTTCTTTAAGCCACATCCATCCATTCTGCTTTGTTTTACTCTGGAAATGTGTGTCTGTTCATCTTGATGACCAAAGTTTTACAATGTCTTGTGTGATCATTGGGAAAATTCTCTGTCAGGTAGCTGATTCATAGTGACTTCTTGTTCTCGTCACTGTGACGTCCTTTAGATTCATTTTGTTTCAGAAGCAAACAAAATGAATAATCTTGATTAGTTTGTGTTGATTTAGAGTGTTTTCTTAATCCAGATCATAATTGCTAATTCAGGCATCTCTGTGTTGGTGTGTTTGATGGGCAGCTTCTTCTGTCACTGTGTTGGGATTTTTGCCATTTTCTGAACTCGCTTTCAACTTCCTGTCTTGATCTTTTACACCTCTTCTACCTCCCGGACCTCCTCTTGTTTCCTCGCTTCCTTCTTCTCCTTTTCCATCCTCTCTCGTCTCGCCTCGCCTTCCTCCCTCCCTCCCCCTCCCTTCCTCCCCCCAGGTCGTTCAGGACTTGCTGCCTCTTATCTTTCAGTTAAGGCGCTGGTCCCTCAGATGCCCAAACTGCTCAAGTCTCTGTTTCCAGCACGAGACGACAAGAAGGAGCTCAGACCTTCGCCGCACAACCAGCAGGTCAGCAGACATGAGCCCATCACTGCAGTGTGTTGTTTGATTCAGGGGAATTTCAGGTGAATTCAGCAAATGCGCATACATACATGTGCTCTTATTACTCGTCATGTTTTGTCACCTGGCAGCATGTACCACGCATCGTGACATCATCGGGAGGGGACGACAACAAAGTCAAGCCTGAGACGGTGAGATTACGCGTCACCTTCCTTCCCCGCTGACCTCTTTATTGTTTATGAGACACAAGTATTCACACCCTGTCCTGAACAGCTCTGAAAATGGCTTTAACCTCATGAATTGCTTCAGTTGTGTAAAAATGGGTCTAATGAAGTATGCTCAAAACAACCAGAGTTGAACTAAGTGCTTTACTCATTAAAGGGATAGTTCAGGAGTGGACAAGCAGAGAGGAATTATGCAGGTAGGGTAAGTGCGTCACAAACAACTCCAGATCAAAAAACCTGGAACTGTCCCTTTAAGGCACAACTATGTTTATGCATTTGGCAGACGCTTTTATCCAAAGCGACTGACAGGTAGGCAGTCAGGGTAAGGGAGTCTTGCCTAAGGACCCCTACTGGAGGTAGTACCTTGCATGCAGGGGATTTGAGCCCAGGTCTCCCTCATGAAAGGCGGCAATCGTACCACTACACTATCCCAGTCACCCTATAGCTAAACACAGCAGAAGGAGCTGAAACAATGGCAATAAAAATAAATTCAAAGTTAAAACCTGAGTTGCAAATACAAATAAGACGATTATATAGTGAGGGTCCAAAAAGAAATGAATAGAAAACTTAAAATGCTGAAGAATTAAGGCCATGGAGAACAGTTACGTCTTTAGATGTGTCTCAGGTGGGTGGGGGCACGTGTTGGAGCGGCCACTGCCATCTTCCTCACTGACTAATCTGAAGTCCAAGAACTGTTAAAATGAAAGTTATCTGAGAATCTAAGAGGTGGAAGCGTAAGACCAATGAAGTTCAGAACTTTAAATGGAGGAAACCCCAGAGTTACATGTCCCATGGAACTTCTAGTTCAGCACAGAAAATGAATCTATGAGGGAGAACAAATGACCCACCCAGGAAGCTTTTACTGTAAATATGTACAAATCAGCATGGTTTACATTCTTCAACATGATCGGTTGAATTCTGGGCTCATTTTGTTACAGTGGTTCCGCTTTACTTCCTGATCCGATTGTTTGTGTAGTTTCATTATTTTTTGAATAATTTCATTAACTCAAAAGATGACTGCGGTATTTCTACAGTCGGTCGTTATGGAGCAGCTGGTGACAAAACAGACGTTTATTGGTCTTAAACGTAAAACTAAACGAGCAAGTGTATGAATGAATAAAAGAAACACATAAGGAACCACAAACTTCACCCTGTTGGCTCAGAATGTGCTTGTAAACGTTTTGAGATGTTGATTTTTATTGTTTGTTGTTTTGTTTTTTTTTGTTTTTTTTGCCTTGTTGTCTCTGCATGCTCTGTTCCCGTGGCAACCATCGGTCCCCTTCTAGGCTGCTCTCCTACGGCACCCGGCCAAAGACAGACGAACAGAGTTGCCAGAAGTCCCTCCTCTTCCTGTGCATGACCCGCATGACACCACCCCCCTCAGCCCCCTCAGCCAGTCGTCAAGTGGTTATTTCTCCGCTAGCGTTTCTACGGTTACCCTGTCTGACGTCCTCCAACCCTCCTCCTCGTCCTCCTCCCTCGTGGGTGCTGAGACTACGCTCCCCACAAACCCTCAGCAGCAGAGCGCTGATAGGAACGATGTTGTGACCTCTCCTCCTCAGTGTGGCGCCCAGATGGCGGTCGGGGCTCCACCTGCATCCCATGGCTCGACCAATCACAACAACGTCATTGCAGAGTGTTCCTTCTCTGACCAGAAGCTGATTAACTCAGGAGAAGGAAGAGGTGAAGGCTTCGAGAGGCTGGAGATCTTGATGGATGATGAAGAGTGTAGTCATGACGACGTACTGCCCGATTGGCTGACAGAAGGGGCGTATGTCACAATAGGAAGCAATAAGGCGGGGACAGTGCGCTATGTTGGAGCGACACAGTTTGCTGGAGGAGTGTGGGTGGGAGTGGAGCTGGATACTCCTGTAGGTACGTATCCAGTTAGAAGGTAGGAGACACTTCACCAAGCAGCCGCAGTAATGATGGACTGATCACTGATGAAACCTGCCCAATTCTGGTGCTGAGCTGTTGTTACCCATTTCTTTTCCCCCCTGCAGGTAAGAACGACGGTTCAGTGGGAGGACATCGATATTTCCAATGTAAACCAGGTTACGGGGTGCTCGTCCGCCCGGATCGGCTGTCCAGTCGCGATCGCACCAGTCGGCAGACGGGAGAGTTTCCTCCTCCAGCCCATGTCCCCGTCCTGCGAGGAGAAGCCATCGTGGCGCGTCGGGGGGAGAACCGCAAGTCCTGGAGCAGCTGAGACAGGAAACCAGGAGCTGGATGGGAGAGATGAACTCCCCATGGTCCTCCTCCTCCTCTTCCCAGCTATGCAACAGGCTCACACATCAGAACTGACCTACTGCCTGACAGCTAACAGTTAGAAACTACACATCCTGCATTCATTCACAGAAAGTGGATGAAAGCAGAGAACAGACAGTGAAGCAACTTCTCAGAGAGGTTGTGAGATTACGCAGAATTTGTAGAAGTCCAAGGAAGGACCGTTTATCATTTGGGAAGATGATGCTAAGCAACAAGCAGTCTGGTAGAAAGATGGTAAGAGTGAATGGAAGAAGATTTGGGACCTGTGGGTGTGGATTAGTCGCTCCTTCACAGATGCTCTCTGAATTGATACGCAGGGATGCAAATTTAAGCCTTTTTGAGGTCCCTGATGAGCATTTGGTTTGCCTTCTGACAAATGGGGAAAACTTTTAAAAATGTTTGTCTTCCTGTTCTTTGTAAGTGAGAAAATAGAAATGGATCCAAATTACGATTTTAAAAACCCGGTGTCCGAGTGGGAAGAAAACTTGCCAACTTGAGAGCAGGGTTTTCACACGAGGTGTGTTTGCATCCCTGCATGTCATCTGTTTGTCCTGAGACTCCATGTCCCAGAATTCACTGCGACTGCCACTCTCCTGAACTCACTTTGACTCATCGTTTGAGACTCATGTCTCCCTCCCGGACTCCTTTTCTTTTGAAGATAGATCCTCCCAGAATGTGCCTTCACCACGGCCTGGTTGGTGTTTTTTTTTTTTTTTCTCCGTATATTTGATTTCTGTTCGCTGTGTTTGTGTCGAAGAGAATGCCTTGTGCTAAGTGTGAGGTGATCTCAGGGACTGCAGACGGGAAAGGATAAGGTGGGGTGTGTGTGTCTGTCTGTGTGTGTGTTTGTACATGTACAGTTTTGCCCTGTGTGCACAAGTAACTTCATATTGTTGTGGTCGTGCAGTGTAGTGCAGGAAGAGTTGTGTTGTGAAAAGTCGGGAAAAGCCACTACGGGAGCGACTGCTCAAACTGAGAGGCTTTAAAAGTAGATTTTGCACTGGAGATGTTGGATAAGAGGCGTCTGGATGTGAGCAGAAGGGGACTGTGGGTTGAAGGTGGTGAGAAGGAGGGCTGCTCCCTCGAACCAGCTGACACCACGTTGATGGTTTCTTCTCCATCTGTGTGGTATCGTTTTTACGTCCTTGTAAGTAAACTCTGTGTAAACGACTAATGACAGTCGGCCACCAGGAGGCGCTCTCTCAGCAGCATGTAGACGGAAAGGCAGGAGTATGTGTTGAGGAAGAGTAAGTTGAGTTTCTGCTGGATATTGAAGCTTGAGGAAATGATTAATTTAATTCTATGCATTTGATCTTTTTAAAGAGAACCTAGTTTTTATTCTCTGTTTCTAAATACTGACACGACTGGGAGAACAAGCTGAGTGCATTTTGGGAGAACGTTAAACTTAAAGGCAGTTCTGACTGACTAAACATTCCTGACACACCCAGGATGGCGTGGAAGATTTTGGGAGATTTTTAATTATTTCTTTATTTTAATTGAACATTCCAGAGGGTCTGCAACACTTTTACTGACCTTAATCTTGAACATTTGTTCATGGAGACATTTTCAGTTCAGCACCTTTTGTTACGACATGTTTTCAAGAAAAGTTCTATGGATGGCAATATGTGTGTATGCATTATCTTTCCACAAGATAAAGGGCAGCTCCACCTACTTTTCACATGGAATTCAGTTTACTGCAGAAGGTTCCCCCCACAATCAGCCTGTGAAACCCTGATGATGTCATCAGTGATGGTGTCATCATGGTACTGCTGTACAAATTTAGGAGAAAAAGCCCATCACGGGGGGAGAGAATCCAACAAAAGCTGCCACCGAGTGGCATTGTGGGAAATGCAGGATCCAACAGGAAGTACAGTGCTGTGTGAAAATCTTTAGCAACCCCTCATTTCTTTATATGATGTCAGGAGAAAGGGAAATGGATGGAGTGGGTTATTGAAACATGTTCAAACATAAATGGGAAATGGAGTTTGTGTAGTTCTAACGAGCTTGAAAGTCAAGATTTGGTGTGAGCGCCTTTATTCTCCAACACAGTCTGAACCAAGCTTTCTGTCATTTCTTTAAGTAGTCTTCAGGAATAGTTCTCCAGGCTTCTTGAAGGACATCCCAAAGCTCTTCTTTGGATGTGGGCTGCCTTTTGTTCCATTCTGCGTTAAGAGGATCCCACACTGCTTCAGTGATGTTGAGGTCCGGGCTCTGGGGAGGATTCATCCCTCCATAAGACCTGTTGCCACTGATTTTCAGTCTTGTCTTTTGGCATACCTCAGCCTTTCCTCCGTGTTTTCTTCCCCTATGAATGGCAGCCATAAGGACAGCCATTTCTGATGAGGCTTCAGTGAACAGTAGATGGATCAACTGAAGGTTCAGATGCATCTCTCAGGTCCTGTGCTGGATTTTTTCCACTTCTCCAGTTTCCTTTTTAAGGACATCCTGCAAACTACTCTGAGATATGCCAAGATTTCAGCTGACAGTTTTTAGGGAATCTCTTTGCTGATGCACTATTTTATATCTGTCTAACAGTGTTATCTTTGGTATTTTTCATAGATGTAACTAAAGAAATGGGAACAAACAATTTGTCTTTGTGACAGGCTGCTTGTAACAAAGTGCCTCAAGATTCTATTTATAATTGGTTCTTTGCTTTGTTGTCTTATGTGTGGACGCGACACTGGTTCATCCCTTTAATTAGGTTCCTTTTTTGTGATTGAACCATTCATAGGTCAGTGTTGGCTGGCTTAACAACTACAACAACATGAACACATTTCTCTGGTGGTCGGTTACAAAGACCAGACTTGCAATGAGCCAATGTGAAGCCTGGACAGTTATTGCTCAAGACTACTTTAAAAGATTCCAAGACAGTCTAGCTGCTTGGAAGCAACCTGTAAGATGGGGGGGTGGTGCTCAACACCTTTGCACAGTACTGTAAAAGTTTTGATATCTCTGCTTCTGCTGCTTTAAACTGGAATCGTTGTACTAAAATACTAAATATCTGAGGAGTCGCCCGTTGCTGAGCGAGACTGGGGCGAGTGGAAAAGCAAAGAGTCTAAGCCATGCTGTCTCACCTAGTGAGCAAAAAGCATGGATCGATCAGTTGATTTAAAGGTGGAAAGTATATATTTCATCTTTTAGCAGCCAGCTCAGCTCACATCCTGATGACGGCAGTTTTTGGTGTGGCTGAGACTGGGTTTGCTGCCTGTAACCGTTTCTATGGTGACATCCAGTTTATCCATGTATACTGAGGAATCTATACAGATTGATCATGTTAATATTATATGATGCTTTTAGTTCAAATAATCTGGGATACTGCATCCATGTCGGCGCTCTGTGTGTCTTGGATACCACCTGCCTTTCATTTATTTTATCATGCATCTTCTTAATTTGAGGGGTGTGAAGTTAGTATTTATAATGCTCGTACACATGCCTTTACTGCATGGAACTTAAAGCCTTTTTATTTGAATGAATATTGCACAAATGATTTCATGAAAATTGCTGCTTTTATCATTGTAAATTTACTTGTAAATGGATGGATTGATTTCTCTGTTTTCTCGCAGTCTCTTCCTGTACGCTACATCGAGTTTTAATGGTTTGTATTTGAATCCCAGACGAGTTGGACAAGCTAATGGTGGCGCATTTAGTTCAGTGGCCAATATTTTTAAAACTAATATTGAGGCACTTTGATGCAGGAGCGATGAAAAGGACTCGGTTTCTGGATGAGGAATCACTTCAGTGTTGCTTTCTTAAGAAAAATTAGTTGTTTTTCTTTTAAATATTGAAGTTGCAATTGCAGGATGAGACGACTGTATATCACCATAGTCTAGTTTAATATCTGTGTATTTATTATCTGGCCTTAAAGCCCCAACACCTTGGAGTCATCTGATTGGTCGCTGGCTGTCTGGTGTGTTTTTGATTGGCAGGTTGTAGTTTGAGCTATTGTGGGAGTAGTTTGGTTGTTTTTGTAACAATGTGGTTCGTAACAGTTAGATGTTCATGAAGAAAGACTGTAAAGTTTTCTAGTGTGTGATTTTGTGTGTGTGTGTGTGAGTTTGTTGCTTGGACCTGACTGAGTCAGATGGAAAGTAATCAGAAACTGTTTTGGGGGGGGTCTGAGATCACTTCAGGCTTCTGGTTGTTCCTTTTTGTTGTTGTACCTCAGAAAACCACGTGACCGTGTCTCTTCCAACCACTGCTTTCATATCAACACTTCAGCTCATTTGCACAGAGGCGATGATATGTTCTCTTCTTCTCAGAAGAAAACACTGTTGGGATTTTTCACTCTCTGCTTTACCTACTTTAAGTGAAAGGAACAGCCTGGATTCATTGTAACAGAGTATTTAACTTTATTTTGCCGCAGTTATGCTCGACACTTTGATTATTGCGTGAGCACATTGTGACGACAACTCGGCGACGTAATGCTCCGTTTAAGCTCCAGAATTGATGTCACAATAGCTAGCGAGCCGGGCGCTCAATCAGGCTCCTCAAATTATTATCTATTTTTATTTAAATTTTTTAATCTTTTTTCTGTGCGACCCATCAAAACCTAAGCTGGTCCAATTATTGCAGATGCCACAGAAACATCCAAAAGCAATTAAAAGTAAAGCTGCTCAGTTAAAACTATGTAGTTCCGTTTGTGTTTGATTCAGCTGTTTCCTTTACAAACCTCTGCTTGTGCCAGTCCTGTGCTGTAGTGGTCATTTTCCCAATAGTGACACCCATTGTTTGGGATCAGAACTGCAACGAGTGGGGTACGCCTCCAGCACTGGTTACGGCGCTGTATTGACGTTATCAACCACCTGAGGCTCACTGCGATCTTCTTGCTAACCTTGAACCATTGCTACTGAGAAAATGACACCAGTACGCCGCATTAAAAGCACTAGAAGAAGTTGTACAGGAAGTCTAACGTGTACGCACAGGCATAACTGAACAGTTTGTTGCACAGGTATTGTGGCGTCGGTTTTGGTCCAGTATGGTGACCAGAAAGTGACTTCAGTTCCAGCACACACCCTCCTCATCAGTCTGTCCACATTCATTAAAGCTGGATTAACTGTTACTCTGACATAATTTACAGAGAAGCACATCGTGTCATCCAGTCGTCTTCATCTCTGCCGCTGGAGCAAAGCCAGCATTATTATTTCTGGCTGGTTAAACCATCAGAGACACATTTAATTCCTCTGATCTGGATCCAAGCATATGCGGCTCCATCGTGTTTTTTAGCTTTTCTTTTTGCTCTGAATGCTTTCCATATCTTTGTGCCGTCGGCTGCTTCTCCTGCAGCTCTGTGCTGAGTGTGGCTTCACTGGTCTGGAGCAACCTCCCACCTTAACGTGGCCTTCAACCTGGAGCCAGACCGGTTTTTGCTCTTCACTTTAAGCATGTCGTTACTACAGTAAACCCTCAGCACGATGTTTTACACTGAAGGGTTAGTTTAAAAAACAAAATAAAAGAGAAAAAAAAAAAACAGACTCCCACTTTGGTTCAATTTCTAAAAGAGTTTTTTTGAGGAATTTGTTCTCAGGAGCTGTCAGGCTCATTACTGCCTGTTCCACCAGAAGGAATGCTAAAATGTCGCCCCCTGGTGGGCATTGGCAAACCTCAGCACACAGGGAATTTTATATACAACCAGAAAATGATCAAACTTACAACCCACCACTGCCCTGCTGCAGGGTGCTTCCTAACAGCTACCCGGGAACAAATAAGATGGCCGAATACTAATCTGTGGATCAGTGTTTGGCCAGTTTTCCTGCCCTGGTAGAAAGTTTTCACCTTCTAACTACCTCGTCCTCTGCTTTGGCCATCTAGATTGTTCTGCCAGACTTTTTTTTTTTCCTTCCTTTTTTTTTTTTTTTTAATCCTTCCCCTCCCAGTTCCTGTTTCTGTGGGTCGTCAAAAGCTGAAATGAACCACATAAAAAGAGCAATACGGGGCGGTGCAACAGAATCTGTTTGTAGGTGCATGTTTTTCCAGAGTCTGCTCTCCAGGGAAATTGGGGCACAGATTGTCCGCCTGGTGCATTTTTAAAGGCAGTCGGTATGAATTTTTCTTCTCCAAGGTACCAGCAGCCATATTTGGTGACGGGAAGGGTAGTGAGAGCTGAGGGAGGAAAGGGTTTGGTGCTTGTTAAGTCAGGGAGATTATTCCTGCTGTTCCTCCTGAGAAAAAGAAAAAAAAAAGAAAAAAAAAGCTCCTCCAGTCCTGTAACTTTTCACATGTAGCTGAGGAAAAAGATGCTCAAACATTTGTTTAATGTGGCCTTGGCCTGGTCAGCAGTATTACTTATCTATGATCATTGTAACTAATCACCATCAGTCACTGCTGCTGTTGATTCTGTGGAGCAGGTTTGTTTAGATGTGTCATCTGTATGTGTGAGAACGCCACCGGAGTGGGTGCTCTCTGTATGTATGTGTATATATGCGCATATTAAGACTTATAAAAAGAAAAATCTGAGCACAAGTTTGGGTTTTGATTAATTTAATTGTTTTATGTAATTCTATGCTGCAATCCAAAGAATAAACATGTATTATAATACATTCACTATTATCAGTTTTTTAATCCTCTGAACCGCAGTTATATCGAGGGATGTTCATCTCTGGGATTAAAAGACTTTTGGGCACAAGAGGCTTCAAGTGCACAATGTAGAAATATATATAAAATAGTTCATGATCGAGGTTAGTAATTCAGAAATGCTCATGTCAAAGTTCTTCCCTGATGGAAGAAGGAATGATGGGACAGAATCATCTCCCCTCTTTCCTAAAGGATGGTCCAGTGTCACCTGTATTAGAGGGGATCGTAAAGGTTGTTTTTTTTCCAGTTGTCAACCAGATTTTTCCACTTGACCATGAAAGCATTTTCATCAGTGAAAAAGGATCTGTCTGCAGTTTTTGTAGTTTCACCTCTTGCCATCCCAGAACCGTGGGTCTTTAATCGTAAATGCTTATTTCAGTCAGTGATAAAACTCACTGGATTGTTTTTAATGTCACAGGAGGAGTGAATACACAGTGAAACACAAAGGATGCAAACTTTAGCTTTGATTTCAGACAGAACGACCAAAGACACAAAGAATGCTCATTTAAACTTCCTCAGGTTCACACCGGTGCCTCCGACAGATGAGATGGAAGATCGGCTGCAGAGAACAGCGAAGAACAGAAACGCACAAGACAAATGCAGATTCTGTCATGGATGCACAGGGCTGGGAACCAAAACACTCAACTCCAGGTGAAACAAAATGTCAGTTCTTATCATTTCCAAAGCGCATCAGTGGATGAGTCCTGACGGAGAGCTGTGTAGGTTTAGAATCTCTCGTCCCACAGACTGCAAAAACATTTAGAATGTTCAGAATAAACTGAGCTATACTTTTATTTCATGGACTAGGATTGGAATCAAGACTCTAAATCAGAATTTAAATGTTTGTGAGGGGAAGAAGCCCCATATCCAGATATTCAGTCAACCATTGGTAATTCCATTTATTTAAATGATGGGACGATTAAAGTTGAATCGCTCTGTAAAATCAGAGTGGATCATGTGTTTATGTGATCCAGGAACTCAACAGAGTGAGTTTTAAAGTAAAACCATTAGCTGATCAGTAATAATAAGAACAATAATGTACATTTAAAAAAAAAAAATTTTTACGTTGACACATGTAGAGATTCTACTTTAAGGATTTCAATCAGGATATTTGGTGTCTGCTGCAACATATTTGTCACTTTTTCAAGGTGGAAATTGTGCTGGAACATCTACTCTGAGCCAGATCCACATGTTGGACCTCAGACTTTAACATGTGACGGGCTGAAACCAGAAGCCTGGAGGCTGTTAAAGCTCCACGTTGATGCACATGGTTTCACAATCACACATGAAAACAACGGATTACTGTGTCCTCTACGTCATGTTGTGTGCACTCGCACAGGTGCACAGCCAGTGTCTCATAAGATTTATTTCTGGTGTTTGATAAAAAAAACAAACTGTTCTGTCAAGTTACACTCTGAGCTTTGCTCTTACTTTTTGCTTTAGATGTTACTATTATTACATTTGTGTAGCTTAAGTTGTGAGAATATTTCTTAAAGCAGTTGGGGATTACGTACCTCTAATTTAGCTTCTTGTAAGCCAGTAAGAAGCAGCTGTACCACATTTTCTTATTAAAACATCTGTACCTGAGCATTTAGTAATTGATTGAACAGATTCTTTGAAGTTTTTTGAGTTAATATACTTTTCATATATAAATGGAGACATTTCAAATATCTGTATTTATATAAATTACTCCTTATTCAAATTATCTCTAACTTCACATGCAACAGTGGGTTGGTACAAATGGTTTATTACTGAGTTAAACTGTTTGGTGAAACATGTTTAATGGACCAAAGCTCGAAAAGAACAAGTCGCAGAAGTGCTCAGCAACATTTAAGAAGCTACTCGTCAAATGTGCCTTTTCTCTCAAAGACAAGTAACTACAAATTACATGGCCTCTCAAATCTCATTCCCAAGATAAAAGCGGCTTTTCAAATCTGACCGCACGTTTTAAATAAGACAAATAAAGCAACACTCGACAAGCCACAGTCCAGAAATGTAGAGAAGTAAAATTCCCCTCTGAAGCCAGCAGATCTTTGTTTCCAGCGAAGTTGCTGCTCAGGTTTCAGCCATTCCCTCCGTCCCAGGTGTATGCATCAGTTAGCTCCTGAAAACATCAGTAACTTATGGCTTTAAAAACACAGACGACACATGGTTCACTGGCTCTTCTTGATATGTAAGGTGTAGTAGGACCAGGGCTCTGGAACGTAGAAGAGCCCGGGGTACTTGTTGCGTAGTGCCGGGTCGTTCCACAGATAGGCCACCCACAGAGCCACCAGCAGCACAGTGACACTGAAACTATAGAAAAGAAACAGCCCGTTGCTGTCTGGACGGAGGCCTTTACTGCGCTGAAATGTCACCACGGCAACCATGGCAACGTAAGCAAGCAGGAAGAGTTCAGTGATTTGTCCTTCAGTGACCAAGTACCTTGAAGACAAGAAAATACAGAATATGCTGTGAACGTCAAACAAATGGCTGATAAATGGCATCAAAGTGTTGGGACATCAAGACGGCTGTGGTCAAAGATGCGTGCGATCCAAGACGTGTCTGTTGGTCTCTTTTTCACAGAACTTGTTGGCGTGAACATGCCATGTATGTTTTGTGTTGTATGTAGTGCCAAGGAAAACGTGCATGAGAATTTAAAAAATGTCAGATGACTGACCAATAGTAGAGAGCGCTGGGTCCCAGCAACAGCCAACCACTGACAGGAATCTTCCTCTGTTCCTCGGTGCTGGAGAAGCAGCCATAGAAGTAGATGAACAGGATGATGAAGAAGGGAATATACCTGGACAAAGAAAACCAGTCCGACTCTTACTAACTGTACCAGATCACGTTACACTCCTATGTTTGGCAACAGCTGACTTGACATCAAAGAAACAAACCCACAAAGAATGAGAAACGTCACTTTTATCTCGGTGTGATGAAATGTTGTGACCAGGAAAGAAAGAACTAAGATGCGTTTGTGAATTTTCCAACTTTTCAGTTTAGTTTTCTTGTATTCTGTTTTCTTATTATTTTGGAGTTCTTGCTTTGAATTAGGATTTATTCTCTTTTTGTTTGTAGTTCCTCTCATGGTTCGTCTGTCGTTATTCTTGCTTTTGTGTGTAATATTTTCATCTTGCCTCAGTTCTGTGCTTGTGTGCTGGTCTCAGTTTAGTTTCTACGTTCCTCGGTTTCACATCCTCACCAGTAGTTGTCCTCAGCTCCACACTCAGACGCCCACTCATCAGGTCCGCACAGTATTTATGCTCCTGGGTTTGTCTCGGTCACTGTCAGATCCTCACTGTTATTACCTTCTTGGTTATTCCCTGTAGTTTGTTTCGTCTCTGTAATTCAGTCAGTGGTTTTTCTGGCTCTGCTGCGTCTTTGGTTTAATTTTTGTTAATAAACCAGGTAAGTTTCCATGAGCATCCGGTTTGCTGTCTGCATTTGGGTCTTACGTGTTTCTAATACAGAACATCTGCGAGAATTGCCTCTTAATTCACTGAAATTTCATCAGGATTGCATCAAACTGCAGGTGGAATTAACACTCACTACTTTAGCTGATAAACCCTGGTCATCATGATGCTTTATCACTAATGACACATTTCATACTCACCATTTCCATCTGTACAACAGGAAATAATAATTATCTGATGTGGTTTATCTCTAAACTTTCTCAGCTATAGTTTCTGAATCACATCCCATCTCCTTAAACATTTAAATTGTATCATTACCAAACACAATCTGGCAGTTACTAAAACGTAAATACCCTTATATCTTAGTGAACTATTTGTATTCCTATGAACTTTATGAATGTAATGACCCTCAGAGTTAGGTCTCTCACACTCCTTTTAACTCCCTTATTTGATTGTTTTTTATTCCATGTTTCTTATCTTACGGTTTCCTGGAAAAAGATCAATATATCTCCCATTCATAAAGATTCAAATTAAAGAGCTGCTACAACAGATGAATTTCTCAGGAAATTCTTGACATTTTCTAAAAAAAAAATCCCCTTAAAGTGAAGCCTAAGAAGTTGAAAGGTCTGCATGAAGCATCTCAGCCCTTGTTATGAGTAAGAAAAGCCATTAGGAGTCTTAACAGAGGAAAAATTGTTGGAAAGACCAGCAGGCAGGAGGAATAGTCTTGAAGTACTGAGTGACATTGAGTTAATGAACCGCATCAGATCACATCGTGCAGGGATGATCTTTGTGGTCAGTGTTATTTAGAGCTGAGGTTTCATCTCCCACCCAAACAAGAACTAACTATGGATTCACATGCAAACCACTGTCGCTACTTATTTAGAGTCCATGTCTGGAAAGAGGAGCCAACATAAACTTCAGCATGGAAGAAGGCTGCTAATGGTTTCAAACGTATCAAACAGAAATGTTTATTCTAACATTCAGAACACTTAAATGGACAACATTAACTTGAATGCCTATTTTGAGTCCAATTCAATTGCTGTTATTTCTTTCCTCTTCCTTTTAAAAGAGACGAGTCCTTCATTATTACACGTCACTCATTTCTTGCCTCTCTGTGTGTACATACCACATCAAATGTCCCAGCTGTTCATCATAAAAATACAGCAGCTCAAAGGAGTCGATCTGTGAAGAGAGGACCAAAAGACTGAATTACTGCCAAGAACTCAACATTTGCAGGTATGTTCTGTTGGTGCCGTGTTTTAGTCTGCCTGGAGTATTCTCCCACAGTGCACTTACTGTTCCTGTACCATTTACACTTACAAATCACATTTACAGGGGGAAGGGGAAAACCTTAAATGCCTGAAGAAACAATAACAAATGCACATATGTACATACTGGATAGGATTCATTAGTATAAAATGATGTAAGGAATCACAGGATATGGCCCTCGGTTATCAGATTTGAAGGTGAAAACCTATAAGAGCGACATGTTAAACAGGTTGTCGTATGTAAAATAAAAAGGTTGGATGACAATTACATGTAGGTATCACTAAATGCACTCTGATAAATGTACGACACCAACAACACGGGCCACGATGACTCCTCCAGATGACAAAATCGCCAAGTGTTTGCATGATATTTCAGACCATCCATGTTGCTCCAATGACTGAGTCACGGGATTTTTTGTCTGCTCTTTTGATGCTACATAATTTCTGAAACCTCACACAGCAGAGTGTAAGACCACCTGCTTCTGTGGAATGCCCCCCCCCTCCCCCCAACACAACACATTTTTGTTGGTTCATTTATGCCAGACTACTGAGCTGAACAGACATTTACTGTCATAAACTGTTACTAAAACTCTCTAAAGAGACCCACAGGCTTGTTGTGGCTTTTCTGCTCTGTCTGTCCAGGAGTGTGAGACTGATTAAGATGCCCTGCAGCTGTCTTCATCAGACTCACCTGCCTCTGGTCCCTGAGACTCTACCCCTCCTCTCTGCCCTGAAACGGATCTTAAACAGACCCCGCCACTGCACAGATGTCTGCCGTCCTGTCGTAGGCAGGATGATTAGCGTAAACCCATCTGAAGGAGACCTTGGTGTGGAACTGAACTTCCCAGTTTCTAACAAGGTTTTTCTATGTTCAGTTGTGTAACAAAGACAGAGTGCAGGGAGGGTGTCTGCAGAGTGAGGCGATGAAAAGATTATTTCAAAATCAATTTCAAGCAAGTGTCGGAGACTGAGCCGAAATACAAATAGTTATAAATAATTCTGTTATGATACTGACATCAAACGATAACAGAATAAAAAAAGTCATAAATAACAATGCTGTTATGAAAACCAAAAACAGTCAAATGATTTCTTACTACACATAACTTTTGGTTTTACTGTAATTTTTCTTTGATAATGGCCCATTTAAAGCCACGCGTTTTAGCCACGATCATGCTGGATGATGCCGTGGTCCTCCTACATTCAGAAGGTCGTGTTCTCCTGTCCGTTATGTCAAAGCATCCTTGGGCAAGATACTAAACCCCACGCTGCCCCCTGATCTGTTTCTCACTTATTAGTCCGTTTGGATAAGCGTGTCTGCTAAATTAATTCAATGTCTAAAAAAAGGCCTTATAAGCCTACTTTGATCATATATTTGATACAAACACACCAGGGTTATGTTAATGCCAAAATAGGCTGGGTGAATAAAGTCTGTGAATCTGCTTATGAAGTTCCAAGCTGTGCATTAAGAAGCAGGTAATTACTGGTATGATTTTTTTTCTTTGTAACACCTTCATTTTACACAGTAAACCTTCATCACTCTGACGGATCATCAGCAGCTTGGTCTGAGCCTCTCTTGTCACTTATCATCACTTCTAGTGGGCTCATGCACTGGAGACAAGAAAAGGAGCAGACCAAGCTGTTTCTCTGAATAGGAAATACTGCAGGGATCAAAACAAACCAAGTGGATTAACATCATTTTAACATGAGGTTCGTCAGTTACTAGAATAATCCTGCTTTTGTGCTGCTCTTTAGATGTCATGTAGAGTAAAATATATCGCTGACAAACATACGTGACTGTCAAGTCAGTTCATTTATGACAAAAAAGAATAATTAAACACAGAAAAAAGGCAGAATCAAAGTGCTACAATCACACCAAATTAACAGAGAGGCAGGTTATAATAAAACAAGCCCATTCAAATCCCACAGAAAAACAAACCATTCAAACAGATTAGCCATTTAAATAACTATGCAAGGATGTAATTCAACAACCACAGGGGTAACAATGTTGTGGGGGGAAAACATCTCCTACAAGTGAGAAAGGAGCCACTTTCCGCTGGCAGTAAGCCAGATAATCTGATCTGCACAGGTTTTGGAGCCGTAAATTTACAAGTAAATATGAATGCCGGTCTGGATCCAGGAATACCTAAAAACTCTGCTCTGTAAAAGCTCAACAAGTCTGACAGAAAACGTGGAGCTGGTCCACTTCAACACTTGTAAGTGAATATAATTTCACAGTTCATCCAAAACTTAAGAGGCTGCCTTTATAACAATGTCAGGATTAAGTGGAACATATTCATGTGGCAGTAGTCTCTGGTGCATGCCAAGCAGCGAGAGAGATTCATTACTTTAATCTGTATTTAAAATGATTTCACAGTTTTAACCTGAGCCGGTTTGCATATCAGGGAGTTTAAGTGGTAAACGCAATTCAAATAAAAGTGAGAAACAAAGCATATGGAAAGAAAACTGAATTTGACTCAATGTAAACCCTTGAATTAACCAGCAGGGTTAGTTAAATTAATCATGGGGGTGGATGGAGACGAGTAACCCTCACACTTACAGAGAAGTATTAGTCAGCGTCATACGTGTGATACTCTGCTTTGAGATGACAAAAAGATGTGACCCAAAAAAGACCAGAGATAAATAATCTGTACTCCTACACAGCAGGATGAATTCTGCTGCATCAAACGAGTCTGCCTTTTTTTCTTTTGCCCTTTGTCCTGATATGTGATAAAATACCAACGCTGAAAACAAACATTCCCAATCTCCCCGGTACATTCATGGAGGAGGTTTGGACTCTTACCAGCGACGCCGGTTTGAGGTCTTTGATGATGGGGTTCTCTCTGACAGACAGGTGGAGCTGGTAGCCACTCAGGATGAGCCGGTGGTTGATGGAGTCTCCAACAAGGTGGATGCTGGCGCCCATGACAAAAGTGATGATGCAGAGGTAGACAGCTGTGCGAGACAGAGCCCTGGGACTGCGCTCGATCAGCTGAGGGGAGCAACAACACGTGTATTCTTCATATGATCACATCTGTATGCTAAAAGAACAACAAAGTAGCTTGCTTCATTTGAGGTATTTTGCACTGTTTTCTTCTCATATCTCTTTGTTCTGCCGACACCGATGGTGACAATCTGATTTTTGAGCTGGCGTGCATTAATCTAACCAATCCACACTGAAATACAAGTCAGTCACTAACTTATTACTATTCTTATAGTGTCATTTTACCATGAGGAAAATCACCAAAACAAAACAAATTTAATTAAAGCAATTCTGGTTTCTGCAACGGAGGAACAAATAAAACCAAATCAACCATAACTCTCTAAAAGCTGATAATGAATTAAACTATTAATCCTGTGTTCTGTATGAAAAGATTAAACAAAATCAGTAATTACTATCCAGTTAGATGCAGCGCTGAAATAATAAGAGACAGCTGCTTAGCATCAAAGTGAAATTAGCTGAATTAATCAAATATAACAGATGCTACAGGCCAGTCAGCTAATTGATTGGTCTACTGACGACGCCAGTTCTGACCTACAGTACAAATATTAGTATCAGTAGGTTTCCTGATATCAAAACACATTTCAAATGCCGGACAAATGCTTTGTGGTGGTTTAGAATAGGCTCATAACGCAGTTTGATCATTAGAGGGTGCTTCAACTTCATCGTTTACACGCAAATAGAGCGTCTGACTGCTGATGTCGGCTGAGAAACTCAGGAGGAAGCGTCTTAACATGCAACACCACTGAAAGCCACAAGGGCGAACATGCATGATTTGTTTGGCTAAACATGGTCAAATCTTGTGGAGAAGAGAAGTTAGAGAAAGAGAGGCCTGGAAATCAAGCCGGGACTGATGTGCCTGCATTCTGCATTATGTCATGTACGAAAGCACAGAGGCGGAATGAGAACAGAGGTCGAAGTGAAGCCGCCGCTGATGAGCCTCTGAGCTGGCAAGGGAGGCAGTGAAAGAGGCGAAAAGGCCCTCCTTCGACCGTGCTTCCACACATTAAGCAGAGAGCGCCACTCTAACCAAAGATGCTGATGTCACTCAGCTGATTCCATGACGCCAACTTGATGTGTATAAAGACACACAAATACCTCTGCTTCTTAAGTGTGAATTACGAGGAAGAAAAGCGACTGCTTAACAAAGTTTTTGGGGATTTTTTTGCCTAAAAAGGTGAAATGTGAAAGAGGCAGACATGTGAAGATTTACCTTGAGCATTAGGAAAGGTGTGATGACATTGTAGGCCATGTGGAAATAGTCTCCAGCACTGGGCTTATTAAGGGGGAACCACTCCAGAGGAAGGATGATCTAATGCACATGATAAAGAAAACATTTTGTATTCACTGATGCATAAATTGGGAGAGCAACAGCTGAACCACATCAGGTACAGATTGAGTGAATCGCGCCTCTTTACCATGACAATAGGCCTTCCAAAGTCAAGAATCCAGTTCTGTGCGGTCAGACAGAACCACAGGTCAAAGTGGAAGGGCTTCACTTTCCCCCGCGACCCATTCTCCTCAGAAACCCCAGGAGTGCTGTCAGTACACATTTTGCAGTGACAGTAAGTCGTTGTAATAAACTGAGGCTGAGCATTCAACAGACATGTTGGGAATACGGCATTAAAATGAGGTTCACTGCAGCATTTACTAGTGCTGCAAATTCAGGTTAAAACATATTGTTACTCTAAGGGATCTCCACTAATAAATTGGAGTCAACAATTTGAAAACTGACTAATATGATGTTAGACCAATATACGTACATCCCAAACTGAATACATTTACAATTTTACTCATTACTGCCCTAATGTACATGCTGGGAAATTGTTTGACAATCTGACAGCTGCCTCACTTTCAATAGAGTTAAAGTGATTAAAGAGGAAGAAACTCTCAGAACCTTAAGAGCTGCTGGGTCCACTGTTTCCTGTGCATTGAATCTCCTTTTCTTGAAATTTTATGAATTTTGACAGCTTTTATGGTTATCTGAGTAATTTCACAGCCCTCTTAAATTTAGAAATTACTATTTGACTGAACCCTGGTCCTTGGAACCACTACCATGTTTGCTTTGGATAGTTCTCTGCTTCAAAGACATGATTTTTTTTTTTAAACTACGTGATAACCTCTTTCATCTTGACAGGTTCTGGAGAAGGTTGTTATTGACCCATTAACTGAAGCCAGGTGTGCTGGAGTTGGGGGGAAATGTCTAAAATGAGCAGGGAAGTGGGTCCTGAGATGTTAACCCAGCCATTCTAGCAATTAAATATGTCTAACGAACCAATTTCTTACATGTCTTCCTTGTTTCTGAAGTCAAACCTCTGTAAATGATGCACTCAAATAATCTGCTTTAATTACTGAGAGTGTGTTAATGAGTAAGGCTACGCTGCGGCTGGAATAACTTCTGATGGCAATTCTGGCACTGTTTAACATCTGTTATAAGCAGCCATGCCAACGGTAAAGTTGTTAGCATGTAGTCGCAGCTGATTGAGCTCTTCAAAGTAATGCCTGGAGTGAGAATCCGAACGAGTTCAAATGAAAATTCAGGACTCCTGTGATTGTGTGCAAGTAGCTTAAAACACAGAGCAGCACCTTCAAAACTTTCTGATGACTGACTGCTTTTTATTTTCATTATTTAGGTGTTTTGTTGTTTTCCCCCCTCTAGTTCATACTGCAGCCGTGTAATTTCCCTTCAGGAATTAATAAAGTATAACTGAACGTTAACTGAATGTAAGCATGTTGGAGTCTGTAACCATGGAAACAGACCTAGTAACCAACTCCATCCCTGATAACGAACCAAAGTTCAATTATGAATGAGGAACGCAGCTACAAAATACGCGGGCTTTTCCAAATAATGACAGAAAATCCTGGTAGGAAGCCGGAAGGGAAGCTTGAGGTAACTATGAACAGTAGCGGGGTTTCTATCTGAAGAACCCTTGACGGTTAGTCATGTTTTTCAGATACCACCACAACAAACGGGTTATAATTTGTCTTGAAACAGATACGCAGGCGATACTCATAAGCATGTATTGCCGCCTCTGGTTTCGGGAAGATGTGGGTGGCGCAGCAGATTGGAAACTTAGTTCATTAGTCCATTTCTCTACATCTGAAGTTCCTGAATCGACTGCATGTCTCTGAACATAAAACAGCGACTTAAAGGATACATTTTGATAAACACGATACAAACCTGTGTACATTTTTGCCTCGACGTTTTCGTACATTTTCCATTGTCAGTTCTGAGTAAACTCTCCTTGTTTAGTTAACATGTATCTCCCAAAACTGTGAGGAGTTAACGGGACTCAACTACACGAATACTCTGTCACGAGCGCTTTCACTTCCTTGTTTTCCTTCTGAACCCCGCCCATCAGAGTAATCCACCAATCAAACGGTAGTATGTCATGAACAATGGAAATGAGCCAAATCAACCCCAGGGGAAAGACTTGAAGGCAAACTCTTCCAAACTAAATTAGATAAAGACAAAGTTAGCCGATGGATCAAATGTGGTATATTGTGCTTGTAAAGCTGGGAAGATTACCTACATTTCAGTTTAAATTCTAACTGCATAAAAAGTGTACTCCTTAGTACAAAATATTCTTGACACAGATTTTAGGAAACTTGCGTTTGTGAGTTTTAGTTTATACATTTAGCAGACACTTTTATCCAAAGCAACTTACAAATGAGGATATAACATTCCAGCTAACAATAAGCTACGTAGAAGGAAACCACTAGTCAGTCTGTCAGATTTGACAGTGCAGGAATAGAGGGAAGTACAGAAAGAAAGTGCAGTAACTTAGTAATTCAATTATTTCCATCCAGTTGTACGAACTGTGGTTCATGTGGACAATTCTGAGAACAGGTTCATGCATATGAGTAGCCTGTGACAACACAATATATTTTTTTTAGTTTTGTTTGCCTAAACCCTCCAGAACTTTTCTTAATTATATTTTTCGTAAGAGCTTGGAAAAAAAAAATTTTTCTATTCAACTGGATCTTTGAACTTAAGTGGTTTTAGTTACTGCGGCAGATCAGACTTCCCCTATTGTCTACGGAGTTGTGCTATGTGGTAAATACTTATCACCTTTATAAAGGTCTAAGTTGCTTCATTGTAACAGATCCAACAGTAAAAGGAAGATGCCAGTGAAATTGTCTGCTTGCACACAGTGTCCTTAGAAGACCTCATCTGCCAGGCTTTTAACATTTATAGTTTGATGGTTAAATTATGTGTGATTGTAAGCAATTCCATTCAAAATTTAAAAAACAAGTTATTCTTGTGCACACAGCTTTGTATAGTAGGTGGCAGTATCCATCTTATATTGTGTTAAGGTGTTATTCTGAGATCTGCTGCTGACTGCATCCACTCTGAATAAACTGATGTTCCAGCATGTGTATGCTACAACAAAAAGAGTAGCAACTCTTTTGTGTTGAAGTCTCTGTAAACTGCAAAACTTTGACTGTGACACCTGTATTCAAAGGAAAAAACATTTTAACAAAGAATTTGGCTATTAAAGTGTTCACTCTACCTGATAAGATTTCCTAAGAATACATGTTGGTTCCTAACAACGAACCAAAGTATATGCCACTGAAATCATACCATTTATTAAATTTGTTTTCTTCATTAAATTCAATCCTCTAATTAGAGGTTGGAAATAGCCCTTTGCGACCGTACCTCATGTTGGGGAATGTTTTCAGTAATGTTCGCTGTGTGCATTTCAGTTAAAAGCAAACGTATGAAAGGATTTCTGGTCTCCAAGGTGTTCAAACGGGACCAAAAGCCTTTTGTTTTAATTTTATGTTTCGGTTCACATGTGCAAAAGCAGCTTTTAATTAGGGCAGCAAAATGTATTAGAATTGTATAATTACCGCAATTTCAACGTGCACAATATGAATGGTCTTTTTGACTTGGAATAGGACAAGCACATATGTGTTAATGAGGGCTGCATCCAGTTTAGAAAATGTTCCTCTTCTGTGCATGTTTACTTTTAATACAGTTGCTTTGCTTTCATTAGTTAACATAATTATTATCCAAAACCTCGACTCTAAATTAGCGCATGTTCATGTCAGCCAGAACAACTTCTCATACCTAATCATCTTTGTTTGGTTGGTGTGGCTCACACTTGAGCACATGTTTGGTCTTTAATGAGGGGAGGAAGCAATATAGTAATGTACTGATCATACAGCGGCTGTATGTCAGCAAGAAGAGCAAAATTAATGTCTTTAACACTCGGCTTTCTTGATAGTTTCCATATATTTCCCAAGTCTCACTTTCAGTGACTTGTAGGAAACAAGACTTTGCTGCTCCCAACTAATGAAACACATGCATCCCATGCTGTTTCTGAAGTATTGAAGACATAATTAACACAATAAGCAGGATGTTCTTGTATTTGTTGTGAAGTACAGAAAAAGAACAGAACTTTTTAGAACAGAAAGAATAAGAAACTCCTTTCAGTAGATCAGTCTTTCTCAGTGTGGAAGTTACAATCTACGAAATCCTTGAAATGCCAGAGAAAACTCGATATACTAAATTTTCCATAAATTCAGAGACCAGCTGTTGAACCAAAAAACAGCTCCTTGTAAGGACTCTCAAGATATGGCCTCTCTTTGACCTCCATATGGTATTGCTTAGCACACACACATGCACACACATACACATGCACTCACGCACATTTCCTTTTCAACACATGTTGTGATTCATTTCAGTTGTGAAATACTACAGTCTCATACCTGCACTGAATGTATGCAAAGTCATTTATCATCATGTATGTTGCTCACAGTGGCGGGATGAACAGTGTTTACATTAAATCTGGGAGCATTTTAGCTTGTGCTTATTCAGACTGCGCTTTCTGCAAGTCCGATAAAATCATTGTGACGTGTAATTATCCCGTGGCAACAATCCATCAAGGTCACAAGATGATGAAATATGTATTGTTTTACATACAGATTGCATTCAGCTCAGCTATTGTCCCATTAAGTCATCTATTTTTTATACAACTATGGTAGAATATAAAGTACTGATAAAAAGAAGTAGGTATTCTCGGCAGCAGCAACTTGTAAAATAAAACTAAGTGAAGAATCAACATCTATGTTGGTACTTACCTTGAGGTTGGTGCTTATCAGAAGCTAAAACGATCATTTATTCAAAATAGGACCGGCTCAGTATGTCTGCTGTGCAGTGTCTTCATGAAAAAACTCAAATTTATTTGTGTTGTGAAGATTGACAGAGAGATGTGTGTGATATGAAACACGCAACATCGATCATTCCTTTATAGTCGCATGCATTTGCTTTTAACAGAAAACGGAAAACACAAGAAAACGGAAAACAAAGTAAATTTTGAGACACAAAACGGGCAATACTGTCCAACAGTAAACAGAACATTATCAAACAGAAAGACATTTCACTAAAACAAAAAAAAACAGAAATACATTCACAAGAGACTTCCTTACACCACAACATCAAACCAGAACCATCCAACTACAAAACAACCAAATCGTGATGCTGATCTGAATGACATTTATCCAGGTGT
Organism: Leuresthes tenuis; assembly: GCF_036924035.1. Classification (NCBI taxonomy): domain Eukaryota; kingdom Metazoa; phylum Chordata; class Actinopteri; order Atheriniformes; family Atherinopsidae; genus Leuresthes; species Leuresthes tenuis. Next base: position 8,945,839 of record NW_027325356.1, on the reverse strand, counting down.
TGGAGTTCTTTTGTTGTTTTTGCATTTTCTGTTTTGTCTGAATTGTGTTTTTTTTTCTTTTGGGAGATGTAAAAATGTATTAATCTATTTGTTTTTAGTTTTGTTGCTATGTTGTTAAATATATATGATTTTTTATTGTTTGGGGTTTTCTTCCACCACTGTGATGGGAAAGGTTCAGTCTTGCAACTTAAGATAATTCCCAGCTTTGTCTGATGCGGTGTTTACATCTAGGATATAGGATGTAGCCATTAATGTATTTACACATGTAAAAGAAAATACGAAAAAACAAATACATGTGCAGAATTAGGCCCAGAAAGTGCAGAAAAACAATACTTTGCTCTTACGTTTAATTGCACAATTGAACTGTAATGACGCTCAGTAACCAGCAGATGTCCCCGTATTTAACAAACATGGGTTTGTTCTTGGTCAGATGGACTCTGCACAACTTTTTCATCATCCATGTTAACCATTGTAATTTTTTATTTTTATTTTTCAATAGACAAGCTGTTTTATAAGGTAGTTCTTAAGTACTTTAAGTGCTTTTTTTAAGTATACTGTATTGCAGCATTTGGTGTTTATGTCCTGTGTTAGATGATATTTAGTGATGTAATTAATATTTTTCACGGTGATCAAAGACGAAAATAAAAAAATGGCGCATGCTTTTTGTAGTTACGAAGCTGAAATAATCCTTTAAATGTAACGCAATTGTTATCAATAAAACGCGTTCATAAATAACAGTTCATTAAAGGTTTGTAGTCAAAGTCCTGTGATCGGATAGTTTGGATATAGCAACCCATTCATGTCCTGCTAAGCATCTGCTGTTCATTAGGAGGAGGGGTTATTTAACTCTGCCCCCGCCGGCACCTCCCCACCATCCTGATCGTCTCTCCCGCATCGCGCCAGGTCCAGTGATTATCAGTGGGACAGCTCCTCTCGCACTTCTCACCCGGTTGAAAATGGACTTGCTGAATTTTCTACTGTTTGTTGCAGTCGCTGCCTGCACAGTGGAAGGTAGGCAGTCAGCGCTTCAGACGCTAATTAACTCTCAGAGGAAGAGAGGCAGATGGGGGATCATCTTTATTAGGAGTCAGGGGATCGCCCTCTGCTTAGGTTTATGCGTTTCATGTGTATAAAATCCTGCTGGATTGATTTGCAAGCTCTCCTAATTGGAAACATACCTGTTGTGCCGAGCACGAATTATTGGTAGTGTCAGTCTTAAAGGCTATTTTAATCAGTAAAAGATGAGTTATTTGAACGTCTTAGTAGGTTTTTCACGCCTTTTTGATCCAATAGACTCTCCCCTGTTAATGCATAAAGTATGTAAAATCTATGCCAAAGCCTAGCTGTGAATGACTATATGAATGATTATATTTGCTGTTGACGTAACCATGCAAACATTGTATATATATGTGGAAATGCAGTACTGTGCAAAAGTCTTGAGACACCCTTTATTTCTTGACATATTGCTTGAAAAATGGGAAATAAATCGATAGGCTTTTTTAAAGGCTACAATTATTCATAGATCAAAGTTAAGTTGCTTAAAGAACAACAAGAAAACACGCTCTGGACTGGACTGAAAAATAAGTCAAAGGAAAATCTTTGAAACAACTTCAAAAAGCCTGGAAAAACTATTGTTGAATGTAACTTTAAAAGATCTCAATAAGGTTTATGTGCTTGAGAGCAAAATGTGAAGACATGAGGGGTGGATTTAGACTTTTGCACGAGCATAAGATCCAACTTGCAGCTTACAATAATTCCACAATCACAATTTCATGTTGTGTCATGTAAAGGCATCAGATTGTATCGTGTGTGAGCGATTTGTCTGTCAGCATTGAACTTCTTGCAACTTCTACTGATACTCTGTGAGGTTGATTTAAGATTTAAGTGGAGATTTGCAGACAAGTATACTAATGAGAAATCCAGACTGTAGGCACAGCATTTCCTTGGCAGGGCAGTATATTCTGGCTGACATAAAGACTGATGCAAACTGACTGAATCTCAGCTTGAAAGCTTAATTCTTCTTGCAGAGATCTCTGTTGTGTGACTGAATGACAGTTTGTGTATAAGATCCAGAGTAACACTCTTTCCCTTGTGCCTTTCACACTATGTCGCAACATCTGTGGATACCATATCCTGTCTAAAAGTCAAGTCAACCTATTTAAATTCCCAGAAATCTTCAGCTCCAATCTTTAAATGATAATTGCCTCTTGAGATGTTTGAGACATTCTCATTGGTTTTACTAAAATCAGCTCGGAATTTGGAACAGTTTGATTGAGGCAATTAATTTATTGGTAATCACTCACTGAGACTCTTCAGTCTGCACTTTACTGGCACTAGTTAATGCAGACTTCCCTTAGAGTGAAGCATAGAGAGGTAGGTGGAGAGAAATCTTGTGAGTGTGTGCACATACCTGCACATTTAAATGTCTGAGCACATGTCGACGAGTAATTAAAGCCCTTGTTCATCTCGCTGACTACTAACGCTGTTGAATTTGATTAAGGAGTTGAAAGATTTTGCTGCTTTCTTTTATGGCTCTGAGCTGATTTCCAGCAACATACTGCAAACAACTGACAGTATCTCAGCAATGCCCCTTGTGTGGTCTGTTGGACAGAACTGCTCTGTGTTGTATTACAGAGACATTTTCGGACAATAACGCACATTAATGTCATCTTGCTGATCCTGATCATGGTGAAATCTGATTATGGCGGGATCAGGATGGAGGACATCCACAGAGGATTCAGTTATGGACAAAGACGGGCTTTCAGCTAATCTTTTCTACTGAAAGAACTGAATGCTGTAGAGAACAGAGAGGCGAGGAGATGCCGACATACAGCATGGTCTCTGCCAAATCATCAGGATAATGTGCTTCTCATAGGTGGATTTGGATAATTGGGCTTTGGGCATCAGTGAAGTGAATGGATGCTGCCAAAAACACTCCATAACTCAAGAGAGGAAGTGAGAGTGTTAAAATGAGGATCAGGTCTGATTTGAGATTGATCTGATGGCTGCAATTTGGATATATGACAAAAAAAGAGACTCCCCCAGAGAGCAACAGGGGTACTGGTGGGTTCTACCTGCAAGTCTAGTCTCTTACATGAGTTTTAGCCTTCAGTAAAGGTTTTCTCAGACTGTCTCACAAATAACTACTACTGCCTTTAGTGATCCCCAGTGTTTTCTCAAGTGTCACAGTTAGATTGTCATTGTCTCATCTACTGTCGAGCTTAACATTCCCAAATGATATATGCTCATGACTTAGACCACCTACAAAACTTTCAACATGACACCATCACAAATCAGTACCCAAGCTTGCCAAATGGTAACTATTGTTTTATGGCACATACGGTACAGGCCCCGCTGTATTTTATATTTAGTGTGAAATGATCACAATCTGGTAACGACTGACATCATAAGATGAAACCACATAGAAGAGTGACCAAAGAAAAAGACCAGTTTCTAAACATTTTGTAATTATAGCAGTATTTACCTCAACAGGAAAGAAGTAGTTCATGAACAGGCTAGATTAAAAAAAAAAACCAGACCTTCTCCTCCGGTTCTATTTGGTGGAGTGTGGGAGTAAAACCGATCCCTGCAGCAGATCTCGATGACCCAGTCGTTGACCTGTTTGGATGCATTAGTGGGCTCATACTACACTACAACAAGAAGATGTATTAGTGTTTTGTTTAACTGAAATATTTGATAAAATGTTGTGACATTTAAAAAAGGCAACATTTTATGATTGCCAATGTTGAAAAAAAATGCCTTGAAACACTACAGTGTTTTACAAAATGGGCTCAGATTTCACACAAAACTAAAATGAAGGCCTTTATGCACCCCCATACCATCAGATATGCAGACTTTTCAACTGAGTGCTGTTAACGAGCTGGATCTTCTTCTCTTTGGTGTAAAGGACACAGTGTCCATGATTTCCAAAAAGAAGTTTTGATTCGTCTCACCCAAAAAAGTTTTCTATTTTGCCTCTGTTAGTTTCAAATTAGCTTAATAGAATTTTTTAAAAAAGCAGCCTGTATGAATGTATCGATTAATAATAAATTATCCGATCAATATCACTACCACATCATTAAAGCACAGGTAGATCTGGAGATTCTGTCTTTAATAAAATCGATATGCTGCAGATATATTATTGCAGCATAATAATGATTTAGAATAAGGTGAAACGGTTTTGTGAGTTTAATACAATGTATGTTCATACATGAGAAAGATCGTAGCGATCTTAATTGATAAAGATGAGTAAAATTGCTCCAAATCTTTCTATGTCACCAGAGACAAGCATTCAGAATATAAGCATTCCCCTCTGATGAGATATCTCCCATGAAGTGTAGTTGGTCTTTGACACTGAGAGAGTCGGAAAGACATTTATTATGTATATGTGCTGATGTCTTTTTCTTTTTCTGCTTCAGGGCAGGTTTTGGAGAAATTAATACATGGTTAAAAGAAAAATAGATCAAATAATCAGTAATATACGATTAAGTCAATAAATTAAATTAAAAATTCAATCAAGACAGGTATTAGTACAAAATTTGATCATACATTTAGAAATGAAAGCAGAAATATGACTATATTTCACAGTCTATACATTTGTCATTGCAAGAATGATTTTTAAATTTTTTATTGAAATTATATTTATTGGGATATCAATACATTCTCCAAACATCCATTTTCTATACTCGCTCAATCCAATTCAGAGTCATAGGGGTGTGCAGGGCACACCCCAAACACAGAAGGAGTCTTTTGTATGTTGGATTATGGCAGTTTCTGTCCTTCCTTGTAAACACCAAAAACAGCAAAGAACATCAACCTCCTGCAAAGGACTTGAGTTTGATCAAGTTTTAATTCAGAATACAACCTGCCAGAAATCAATTGAACTGATCAAGAAACCTCATTCCTGCTGTGTAGATACCGCACAGTTAAATAATGAGAAGTTTAATTTCCAGTATTAAAGGGTTCCATCCTGCGACTGCCTCCTCTTTTCTCTTAGCTGTTGATGAAATTTGAGTTATACTTTTGTTAATGTCTGTTAATGTTTAGTTCATGGTCATGTAATCTCATGCATTTACTCTGTACTTTCCCTGTTTATTCCTCAGAAAAAGCTCTTCACAGAAAGAAACTTTGTGACACAAAGAAAAGAAAGGCAGTATTAATCATGTCATTTATTTCATGCTGCTGGATAGCTGAAGTCTGACCCTGACTGTTTGTATACATGTTAGTATCCTGGTTTTGATCAAATTTTTACTATGTTGTTCACATGATCCATTAGAAATCCTGTCTGTCATATTCCTGTGTACATGTTGATTAAGTATCCAGATTTCTGATCATGTGTGTCCACTTGTGCCAGTTTCCTTAGAGTTGCAGACACTGATATCTTTACCTGCATGACTGTTCAGAAAAGGTCTTTTCATGCCCCAAAACCCTGGTTTCTATTTGAGGTAACATTTTTCTAAAACCAGAATGAACCAGTCATGAGACCTTATCCAAGCTCTTTAAAGCAGAATAAAATGACTTGAGTGACACAGAACCAGGATACTTCAATGATTCAGTCACAGACAGGATGTTTGTGCACATCTAAGCGCACTCAGAGATACTGAAAATGAAATGATATGATTAAATGTCTGTCTTCTCTAGTCTCGCATCAAGGGCCAAACCAGCGAAGACTTTACAGGGACCTGATGTCATCCTACAACACACTGGAGAGACCAGTTTACAACGACTCTCAGAGTCTCACTGTTCACTTTGGGCTCAGCCTCATGCAGATCATGGACGTGGTGCGTAAATGATCAGCTACCTTAAACTCTTAGAAACTCCATCACTGGCTTCTCACGCAACAGCTGAATTTAGTTCCAGTGGAAAAGAATATTGGCTTATTCCATTATGGCTAAATTATTATTCCATTATGGCTGAATACCAGCATATTTTATCAAGTGTTCCAATCGGCCTTTGTGAACATAGATGCAGTTTGATCATTCACATGTTTTTTTCTTTATCTAACAGCCCGAGCTTTTAAAACCAGTCAGTAGGAGAATATACTGAAAGTATCTACATGTAATTGCTTCTGCTTTTTCTACTACCACACCCTTGACAGAAGAGACTACTGTAACAAAATTAAACCTGAATAATAGTCTTCATTTTTTTCCCTTATAGGATGAGAAGAACCAGGTTTTAACAACCAACATCTGGCTACAGCTGGTAAGCCAGTTTCTTCGATAATTTATGTAAAGTCTCAAAAAAGATAAGTTGCATAACTTAATGGTTTCACTCACACACATATATTTTAAGAGTAAATCCACGTTTTTTCTTCATATTTTTGTTCTGTTTATGGTCACAAATTGCTGAGTCTATCTGAGTGAAAACAGGGTGAGTGAAAGGCTGCACTCCACTTAGTCTTTTGGGATTATTTGCTGGATGTTTTATATAAAGCTAACGAGTTATTTCATTCTTCTTCTTTGAGGGTTTTACAGCTGCTGACATCTGTTAAAATGCATTACTACCATCAACAAATTATTGTTTTCACAGTTTCATTTAAATTGATTATAACAGAGAAAACAGTGTACCTTCTTGCACATCAGAATGAATTTAACTACGGAGTGCCCATGCCTAATTGTGTAATTCACATCTCGTAGTGACACCAGCCTTTTGCCTTTTCATCTCCCTCAGAGCAACATACCATTTTCTCCTCCATGCAGTGAGATGAAGTGTATGAACATGGATGCTTTATTACAGCTTGTTCATTTTGTGACACTTGCTCCCTGCTGCTGCGTCGTCAGCAAGCTCTACCAAGGCTGTTAGGCCTGTTTTAAATCACCCTGTGGAACCACAGCAGCAGTCTTACACACACACACATAAAAGCACAGGCACCCACAAGGTCCACCATCTGTTTGCACTGATCCAACACTCATTGGCTCGGTGTGGAATCCGAGAAAAGAAGTTTTAACGTCCCAAAGAAGCACTCTTTGTTGAAAGCCACAGTGAAAGACTGATGATCGTTCTGCAAGCTCACAAGATGAGTCATTTTCCTGAGGGAAAATGTTTGCATGAACAGAAAATGAATGCTTGTTTGACAGCAATGAGAAACTATTGTGTTGTGGTTCAGATGCGGTAAGGCCTAAATGCGGATGGAAATATTAGAATTTGAGATCGAGTTTCTGTGAGCTGTTTATTCTGAAATTACCATAAGTGCTGCACAGGTGATTCTACCCCTCTCCACGCTGTTGAGAGCCATTGTTTGAGCATGATGCTTTGAGTTAATTAAAAGTGAATTACAGGTCTGACTTGAAAAATCCTCATGAAAAGCCTTTTAATCAAGATATCATGTGTCACCCAGCTGTGCCATTTTTCTATATTGAGCTAGAAATCAGCCAGAGTCTTTGTATCCACACATCTGTTTTTAATCTATGTAGTTTTTCCAGAGAATATATATATGTTAAATTTAAATATTCAAATATTTTAGTTTGACTTTCATGTCTATGAGCAAAAACATGATTTTAACTATCTGAGAAATTGGCTGATTCCTCAACCAGATAAGGGTTAAAACTCCAAAACAAGCAAAAGGTCAAGCTCAAATTGTTATTCAGCAGATGTAAATGGTGCAGACAAAGAGCAGACAGACAGGCAAAACGCAGACTTATAGAGATCCAAAATATGCTGGAGAGCTGACTAACACTTAACAGAAAAAAAAGGTCACGAGCTCCTTGAAAGAAGATCGAGACAATCTGGCAACTTAAAACAGAACTTGATCTCTTGTGAAGTAACCAAGGCAATTGTGAAAGTGGCAATGACTGACTTTGTTAGAACAACTTTCGTACTGGATATTTTCATTCACGCTCAGTGAATTATTGGAAATCCCGTTCGAAGTGCTAGGAGTAACTACAGAAACCAGATTAAAAAAAAAGATTATCTTCTTCCCTAAAATGTGCCCATGTGGCGCTTGTTCATTGTTACGACCCTGCTCAGCCAAGGAGAGGGGAAGTAGCATTAAACCAGATGATGTAGATGCACAGTAAAGTAATTTATTGTTTTGTGAGAAAAAATATTAAGTGTACAATAAAGAAAGAAAAACTGCAACTGAGATCAGAGCTTGCGGGTGTTAAACCAAGGAAATCAGAATGGATATTAACCATTTTCTACTAAAACCAAATAGCAAATCAAAAACTGAGCAACCCACTTTAACATAAGTAAAATAATTAACACCCCTGGTCCTGTGATCATTATGGACTATTTCATGCAATATAATCATGGCCATTAAAATAATACAGAGACAAACAGCGCCTACTGGCAAGCTGCTCACACCAAATCCCAGCTGCACCAAAAGTAAATGGCACAGAACAGAGCTGAGGTGCCACCGGGATTGATGGACCAGCCCAAAGAACCCTCTGTTCAGTGGTACGAGATACAAAGGAGGAAAGAGTCAACACTATTCAGCCATTCATGAAAAGGGAATGGCACAGTTAAGCCAGCAAATCAGCACTCAGCAAACACACACAATCTGGATATCAGAACAGGCCTGGGACTGTAATATCCATGCAGGCAGATTTGAACAGTTGATGCAAAAAAAAAAGGAAAGAAGCAGCCTCTCGTGGTCGTGAAAGCAACTGCATTTAAACGGTAAAAGTGACATTTGACATGGTGATGGTTGTGTTGTAAAAAGAAAATTTTTTCAGCCCCAACCAGGATTGCTTTTTATTCCTGCGCTAACCCTACTAACCCTAACCAATTTATATTACCGCCTAAAGATGACCAGGGCATGACAATATCTGTAATCAAGGAAACCACCAAAATTGCATTCCATGAAAGCGATGGTCACAATGTAAATATAACATATTTTATCAATAATCATGATTGTTTTCTAACCCGAGTGAATTAATTCTGTTTTTTAAACCCAACCAGGAAGGTTAAGTCTTTTCTTGTTACTCATCTCCCACAAAGAATGACAGTGCTGCGCTCTCCACCTTCTTCCTTAACAGGGCTTTATGTGTTGTCAAATGAAAGACTGAAAATTGCATCTTATTTGCTTTAAAAAACACTAAAATTAGTCATATTTCCCTTTTTCCAGTAGGCAGGGGCAGTACTTTACAGCCATGTTGTTTTCCGCAGACAGTCTGTCTCATGTTTTACTGTTAGAGCATAAAGACTGGTTCAGCAGCTGTGAAAAAGTCATCTTATTCTTTTATTAGCTTTGATTTAAATCACTAAATCCTGGTGTGAAGGGTAAGATAGTCAAACAGGGTTTTTGACAAAATGCTGCTCTTGTTGTCATGCTCTGTGCTTTCACATTTTGTTTCCTTCTTTCCTTTTCAACTAAGACATGGCTCCTTTTGATTTGCAATCAGTTGCAGAGTTTTAGGCAACATGACTGTTTGTTGTGGCTGTCACCAGCTGCATTGTGGCCTTATGGATGGAAATAGCAAAGGATTCATCCTTCACTTCAGTCCAAACTGAAAATCTCATCATTGGCCAAATGGATCGCTGTCACATCGGTCATTGGGAAAAGAAAAAAGAAAAATACAGCCCAATCTCTCAAGAAAACATTTGAGAAAATGTTTTTCCACATTCAGCAGCCACAATAAAGGAACAGAAATCGTGACATGGTAAAGTTTTCATTGCCTGTTGTTCTGAAAAGGCAACATAATGTGAACTTTAAAGGCCTAATTGAGTGGGGTTTGTATCGCCCCTAACCCTAATGACATTTTATGAATATCTAAAACCTAACCATTCATTTTTCAAGCCAAACTCAATCTAACTATGACTGACTTCACTAAGTTGAAAAAGGAAAATTCTGTGGACAATCAAATGCGACTCAAACTCAGTCCCTTATATGTCATCGTCTGAGATGTAAAGCTTTATAGCTGTATAGCTTTGAATATATAGTAATTTTACAATTTTTGAGCATGTATGACAGTTCAATGTGATACAAAAAGTATATATGCTTTGTCTTTTATAGGTGGATTCGGACATATAACAATTTTGTATCCCAGAAAGTGCAGTATTTTAACTATTTTTGATGATTCTGCACTGAAGACCAACATAGTTACAATGCATTCTGGTGTGGGACTGCATTGAAAAAGAACTGTACACCAAAAATAATCAAAAATATCAAAATCAATGTCTTCGCAGTTTATTTCCTGTCATATTTTGCATAAACCTAAACACTTCATGCCAACTTGAGAACATACTTGTTGGAAAATTAAGCCACAACGAATACTGAACAAGTACACATGCATGACCTGTTCAGAGTGAATTATAATGGCACAAGAGGGAAAGTGCCCTAAACTTTTTTCTCTTAAGCCATTATTCCAAATTTTAAAAAGGTCAGTATCCTACATGATGACAAATATCATTTCATCCTCAAATGCTGCTGACACTCAGTTCAGTGATTAAACTCAATTCTTGTAGTTTGTGACTGCATGGATTTAACTACAGCTGCTGTCACAGACATGCATTTTTTCCTGTAATAGTAACTGTCACTGCAACTTCACAAGGTGTCCTAAGTCCCTCGCTTATAAAAGTGGAACCCAAAACAGGGAATGTTAAAGATGTCTGTATATGAAACATAAGTACAATATGATTTTATTTCTCACAGTACTGGAATGATCATTATCTCCAATGGAACCCACTGGACTATCCGGGTGTGACCAACGTGAGATTTCCTGACCATCTCATTTGGAAGCCAGACATTCTGCTCTATAACAGGTAGGCATTGAAAGGACAGATCTGCTGGTTGTTTCTCTGTAACTGGAATTAGACTCTGCATGATAATTTGGAGGGATGTCAGAGGGAAGATTTCTTTTTGGATTTTTGTGCTGCAGAGATGAATTGAAGCTGCTCCGTTGTTACTCACGGTGACACTTTAAACAGCACAGACTAGACTTTAGTGAAACAAAAAGAAAGCCATTGTTTTTCCACCACGTGTTTGCAGCTTGTGCAAGACTCATACCACTGTGATATTCAGTCTCAAGTGGCAAGTATAAGATATTCAAGAGAATTTCTAACATTCTCTCTGGTATGAACAAAATGTTAATGAAGAGATAAAAACTTGATTGACTTCAGTACTCAGTGACTTGTGAATGAACTCAGATTTGAATGACTACTAAATTGAACTTTAATATATATGAGGATGATAAAAGTTTAAACTTGAGAACCCTCCATTTTTAAGGGCCTCTTTGCTTGATATTTTGTTTCTGGCAAATTCCTGTCTTCTTAAGCACCATTCAACTCCTCCTTTCTGACTTAAACCTTTGAATTTTTTTATTGAATGCACTCTTCAACAATCGAATAGACAGTGTGGCAAGAGCAGGTGGCATCCATTGAGGATGAACAAAGATTTGTCATTTTTGTGTTATTTTGAATCTGACTTATGACACGTGCACAACTCAAGAAGCAAGAATACAAGAAGCTCAGGACAAACAAAGAAAAGCTGATTGTAACAAACTTTTTGTAAAAGATGTTGTTGTACATCATTACTCCAACACTGCAAAATGTTCTTAATCTGTCAAGTTTCCAAAAAATATCATCTATACACCTTTTAGTTTTTGCAAAATGATGGCACACACTGCAACAATACTTTCCCTTAAAGTTGCAATGTGTGGTAGTATTATGCTAAAATTCACCGAAATTCACAATCTCACACGGTGTGATTGTTGCTTTTATAAAGATGATGGAAAGGTTCGTCACGTGTTGCTGTATGGGAAATGAGCACCATCCAGGGAGGAAAAGTCTCCCATTATCTGTGCCTAATGTTGGTGTTCGGAGGGTTTCTCCAGGTAGCTGTTCTGATGTCTGCAGTACCATGAGGCAAAGTAACAAGGAGGCTGGAATCAACGCAGCTGGAGACTATCGTCTTCAGTGGGGAATATTCTTTAATACTGTGCACAGCGTCATGCAGCTTCCATGCCAAATATGTAGGACAAAGAACAAAAGAAGTTTCAAAGGCTTTCTTGAGCCAAGCTGACATATATACTTCTAAGATCAATACCTCAGTGTAAGACCCCCATATGTCTTTATGATACGGTACAAAGGTTAAATGTGTTCATTTTCTCCAAGCATGCTATCATTTAGTAACTGGTCACATTTTGCCTTATCTGGCTAAAAGCTTTCCAAAACAATTCAATCTGATGGTTGAGGCAGTCCCCTTTCATTAGTCCTTCTATTTAATTTTTTTTATCTAACCGAATTTGATTAAATTATTGTTGATAAAGAACATCTTCAAACACAATGAATTTGAGTCTGAGTAGAATAACTGTCAATGCACACTTATATATAAGTATTGTAGAGCTGAGAGTTTGCATGAAGTGTGAAAATAAACATCAGCTGTGGGGAGAGTAAAGTCTCACATATGCACATATAGAGAGTATATATATTTGGCTACAGTATAGACGTGTTTACTTGTTTGTCTGTTGTCTTTCCAGCCTCCAGAATCACAGCGCGAGCTGTTAATTTCCTCAAAACAAGACCTTTATAATATCATAGATGTTTTTCTGCATTCTGTGAAACTACTTTTGAATGAGCATTATTCCAAACAACATCCAATAAAATAAATCCAATAGAACTAAAAAAAAAAAGCCTGAATAAGACAAATATAATGAGGTAGCTTCATGTCAGGCTCTGTTCAAGCTCCTGCTCTTGCTTCTTGAGGTCAGAACAGCATCAACCTGCGTGTTTGTGCAGGATTTATTTAGAATATGTTGCTGAGACTCAAACAGAAAATGATAGATAACCCCCTCCAAACAAATGTAGTTTTCTTCCACCAGGCACGTACCTGTTCTGTGACTACATTGTTTCTGTGAAAGAAATGCAGCCAGCACTACTTTTCCTTCACTCCAGAGGCCGCCTACATGACAAAATGGTTGTAGCATTGCTTTGCTTTATTTTTTTTTGGCATTGAATTTTATATAACTACAGTTGAGAATGTTCTGCAAAGTTTCAGCTTTCAGTGTTTTTATTTTTTATCCACAAGGAAGCTTACTGTGTTTAAACATGATCCTGTGTCCTTTTGATATGTCTGACCTCTGACAGCACTGTTCTGTCTGGAAAATCAGTTTTCTTCAAATGAATTACTTTGTTAACAGTGAAAGGTTAACAAGAGTTGTCGTAAATTGAGTCATTTTCCACCTTAATGACTTATCTTGTTAGGTAAGCTGTTATTTAGACAAGGACATTACACTTCAAGGTTAGCTGGGCTCGGCTCTTTAAATTTATGCTGCACAGTCTAGATCCTTGCTTTAGAGTAATAAATCATTTAGACAAATGAATAAACTTCTATAGAAAAGATAGGAGAAAGTGCTTTTATTATATGTCCCTAATGGAAAGTGCCACAGAGATCACTATTAATCAATCTTTAAAGGTTCTGAACAAACCACATTAAAGGCACTCCACTCTCCAATCCACTAATGAGAGAAAGGGTTATGTACTTCATTTGTCACTGTCCTACTGAGTAAATCCCTGATTTCAGATTCTGAAAGAAATAATTATTATTCTCAGCATGAGCTCCACCCTGCCCCAATCTCAGGGGAATTCATTTAGAAAGAGTGAAATGTAGGTAGCATGGGAGAATGAGGGTAACTGTTAAATAACCATCATCAGTGCTGCATCTGATGTGAGTTTTTGTGTCTTTTGCTGCAGTATTACTGCTTGGAGAAATATATATTTTCCCTCCACATCTGTTCTATTCGCTGTTTGTTGCCATACACATTTCTAACAGTGGTTAGATATAACTCTGCAGTTAATACAAAGTTAACTGTTGTGTTCAGTGCAGATGAAAGGTTCGATGCAACGTTCCACACCAACATTTTGGTCAACTCCTCGGGCTCCTGTTCCTACTTACCTCCAGGTAAGAATTTTAATCCCGTTTTTCTGTTACATTGAAAAACTGTGATCACTACCTTAATCTCTTCACTCTCAAACTGACATAATTTCCTGAAGTTTTATTGAAATGTCTGACATAAAAAACAACGCAGAGAGGCACTACAGCAGAGTATTTTTCGTCCATCAATTTGGAACTGATTTTTTGAATATCAGATTAAGGAGGCACAGAAGGGTTTTTAACTCAGGTAACAGTGGACCAGATCTTCACCCTTGCAGAGTTACTGAGGGATTCATGGGAATTTGATGATCTAGTCTATGTATGTTTTGTGGATTTAGAGAAGGTTCATGACCACCAGGTTCATGTCCCCCAAGAGATTCTGCAGGGGTTGCTACAGGAGTACAGGGTACCAGATCACTTTTGTGGGCTATTCTGCCCCAGTATAGCCAAAGCAATAACTCTTCGTACAAAGTCTAGCTGTGTCAGGGCTGCCTCTTGTCACTGATCCTGTGAGTGGTTTTCATGGACATGATCTTGAGGCATAGTCGGGGAGAGGTTTTGTCTGGTTCATGAAGATGATGTACTTCTCAGCGCTCAAATCTACGAGTCCTCTCTCGTGTTGCATGGCCATGTCCTGGATATATATCTGATGTAGGACTGCATGCTGAAGTGACTTAAAACTGAAAATTATTTCAGGATTTCTGTGTTTACACAGCCTTGGAACATTCAGATATGAGTCAAATCTAAGAAAAAAAAAACATTAGCTTGGTAATATGAATGTAAATCTTGAGATGTAAACCAACAAATGTATTTCCTTGAAAAGTCAAATTTTTTTTGTCTGTAAATCCTGTTTGTTTTACTATGGGCTCATACCAGTTACAGCAAGTTAATATCAAATCTTCCCAACACCTATATCCATCACTCGTATTAAAAACTAATCCAGACTCTGCGGTTGTATGAAATACATGACAACTTCTGTAAAACCATCAACACACACACAGATGCATGCATGCACCAGGAATAAGAAAGCCTTTCTGTCACAGCTAGCGATTCCTGCTCCCTCTGGCAGCCTCCTCCCCTTTTATCCCTTACCATGCAAAAGCTCTGGCCTCCTTTCCCATAGCATCTTAATCAATACCAACATAAATAGCACTATCACTGAAGTTCTACTGGATTGATTGCCTCTGCTTCAAGCAAATTGCCTCTCTACTTGTTCCAAATTAACTCTCATAAAATACCATATTGCCACAAAATAGCGACGCATGAGCTCAACGCCACTGCATTAAATGTATGCAGATGTGACCTCAATGGACCAGTCATTTGAATTTCTTGACATTTGTTTTTGTCACAGAGTTTCATTACTGTAAATAGGAGTCATTGTGTTTGTTTGCTCTCCATCTCCATTTATTTCCTCTTCATCTTTATCATTTCCACAGCAGTGGGTGAGAGGAGAGACCCTGTTTACTGCCTACATCTCATATCTTTCTTAAATATGGATGGAAATTAGTTTGGCGCTGCCTCTCCTGGAGAATTACCCTCCACTTTCATCCCATTGTCATATTGGATTTTTTGCTCCCAATGGGATGGATGGAACACTGACTCTATATTTCTTCAGAATAAAACCTCTCATACTGCCGCTTCAGTTGTTGGGCACAGGCGTGTAATTTATCAATTTTCCTGTGCATCTGGATTAGCCAAGTAGCTTCTCTTTCGAAGCATAAAATAGGAGATGATCAATGTTATTCACTTGACCTGTCAGTGGTTTTAAAGTTGTGGGAGATATTGCTGTCATTCCTCTTTTATTGTTTCTCACTCCAACAGGGATCTTTAAGAGCACCTGTCATATTGATGTGCGCTGGTTCCCTTTTGATGTCCAGAGATGTGACCTGAAGTTTGGCTCCTGGACATATGGAGGCTGGTCTCTGGACTTAAAGATGTTGGAGGCAGATATCACCGGCTACATCGCAAATGGAGAGTGGGATCTCGTCGGTAAAAGAGGACTGCTGTCCTGTGGATTGGACTGATATCTAAATATACATATATTTCACCAGAACAGATTGTGTTTTGTCTTGCAGAGGTTCCAGGAAGAAAGAACGAGCGCTTTTACGAATGCTGTGAGGAGCCCTACCCTGATATTACTTTCACTGTGGTGATGCGCAGAAGGACCCTCTACTACGGTCTCAATCTGCTCATCCCATGTGTCCTGATCTCCACTCTGGCTCTGCTGGTCTTCCTCCTGCCTGCTGACTCTGGGGAAAAGATCTCACTGGGTTTGGAAAACTGAAACACACAAATTGACATACTGTAGAGTGCTTTATTAAAGAAGGTTTAAGATAATTTCATCTAAATGCTTTATGTTTTGGAGAATAAGGCTGACTCATTGAACATGTCATTCATTACATCATTCCCTGATGCTTTTTTCCAGTTTGAATTTAATTGGCTCTCATTGATAATTGCTAACTGGCCTGAAAAATGCAAACCCGACTCTGCAATGCAATGTTGTACTGTTGTAATTTCTCACATATTAATGTTGTTATCATTGTTAAGTAAATATTTAAGGTAGTTTTCAATATTTGAAACTTCTCAGAGAACATGTTGCTCATGACACATACTTCCAACCGAGGCCATGAACATTACATAATATAAGTACGATGTATAATCCCATGATATTGTATAAGTATGATATTGTATGATTAGATTTTAAGAATTTTTCTGAAAAACAAAAAAGAAAAGCACACATGAACAAAGTCAAGGGCCATTTGAACAATAATGACGTCCTTTTTTTTCATTTGAGAGTTATATGGAAATATGTTACAACAGACTAGATGTGAAGTAACGTACTTTGTAGTTGCTAGAAAAGTTTGTGAGAATATAAACATTCGGGGGGAATTTAGGAGTAATATTTCTGAGCGCTGGGTTTGTGCACAGTTTGCAGACCAAATTTATTTTTCAACTTTATTTATCCTACATGTTTGTCAGGTGTGTTAGCATTGCCATTAAGCTGATGTTAGCCATGAGCTCAATGAACAGGGTGAAACTGTTATGGTATCAATACGGTACCTGGATGTAAAACTGCAGTTGCAGTCAAACACTGGGATGTAAATGTAAAAGTCACTTCAAAGTTAACTGGATTATGTTTTGTTCAGTAAAAGGATCAATGTGTCCACTCATCCATATACCACAGAACTTTTGAGCTGTCTAAACATTTTAAGTCAGTTTGTTTCTACAGCACTATGTCTCAGAACTTTCCTCTAAATATATTTTAACAGCCCCACAGAATGATCAGAGTTATAAAATGAGTCATTGTGAACCTTTTGGACCTGCAGTGCTTCCATTTCTTTGGCAGGAAACATCTTGTTCAGTTTATCTAATCTCTTGGTATTATGCTCCAGTCCTGGCTAATTTCTGGGTACTCACTTTGCTGATCGATAAAGTTGCAGATTCTCTTGAAACAAGAACATAAGTTACAGTTATCATAAAAATAACACAAGCCTTCATGTCCTGCATGCTGCAAAATTTTATGGTTCTGTATCAAAAGGTTTACACCTTTCTAGAGGCCTCCTGCTGGGGTTGATATGACTGTGACATCTGTGTTGTGAGCTGTTAAAAATGACTGTTTAATCAAAGGAAGTCCTTTACCGCCCAAGTGATTTTGACACACAGCCAACCCTTTTTTATTATCCTCCAGTTTTTATCCATCTAGGTTTAATATCCAATTCCACTTGTCTCCTGAGTAATCAGCCATTCTATGAAAAACACTGGTTTGTTATCAAACCCTTCCTCTGTGGCCTTGTGATCTGAGCAGATAATCAACACTCACTGACTCTCTAATTGTCAAAGGATCAGGAAAACTCTTTAATCTCATCTCAGTTGTCACAGTCGACTTCAACGTGTGATGCATGAATTATTAAGGCTTTATGCAAACACTATCTGCGGGTGGGTTTTGATTGTGGGATGTGTGTGTGAACTGTTTGTGGGGACAGGAAGGTGTTGATTTATGCAGTTAGGGCTTTCCTCAAATGTGCTGCAGCTGGACTCTTTCATCAACTGTGCTGCAGAGCCAGATGTGTGGGCTTGTGTGTGTGTGTTTACACACATGCACTCTCTCAGATGCGTTGATAGCACATTGATGGATAGAGGAAATTTAAATGAGAACTGCCCATGTGAAGTTAATGATATTCTGTTATGCAGATTTTGCTTGAAAGTTTTTATATAATATAGGCCACAGTACAAATCAGGCGTATGTAATGAGTTATGGTTTGTGCTTCACTTGTGTGCGCATGTGTATATGAAGTCAATGCATCAACCTGCCCATTCTCTGTCATTTTTATGATAGAATGGTAAACACTCATTGAGAAATGAGTTTTTATGGCAGCATTTATTCTCAAAGTTGGGTTAAAATTCAAAAACACAGGAACAACCTTTGCATTTTGCATAAATGTACTGAAAATGTTAGAACTGCTCATTTACTCGACTGCGTGCTCAATCTGGTCATGTAAAACTTAAAGACCTAGACGTGCGGTAGACAGCAGTCAGACCACTCTCAGTTTGGAGAATCAGGGTTCTTGTGGGGGAGATAAGCAAACAATTACTCTGAGCAGGGATACCAGAAGAGTGAGTTCTAAAACATCTCAAACCAATTGCACAGCAATTCCCATGTGAGAAATATGTCTCTAATTTGTCTCTTGCATCAAACAGTTATTTACTTAAGTCCCTATTTCTCAACCCTAAAGGGTCCATGGCAGCTATACAAAGCATTCTGCCTCAGATCAGCTATGACTCACAGTTCGGTTGGTCTGATCTTAATATACCAACTATAAGACAGCAACAAAAAAATCCCACAATCTTTTAAATCTTTGCACAGCCATGCTAAATGTGATGAGCAACAACACAATCATTCTTCAATACAGAAAAATAGTGATCACGACTTAAAAAGAAGCTGATTGATTTCATGAGTATGCATCAACTATGTTTGTGTAATTATTCTGTTCTCTGTATATTTTACAGCAATTTAAAGCATCACTAAAGAATTTGGCTATTTTTTGCTCTTTGGTCTCTTCTACACTCGTGGGATATAAAGCAATCTTCTGTCAGAGACCTGCACTTGCTCAGCTATACATATGAATTTGTTGTCATGTTTTAGAGGCTGATAAAAGATTCCTCCAGAAGCCACCAAATATGACAAGAGACCAGGTAGAATAATGTTACAGAAACTAACAAGAATAAGACTCCATATTTTTTATATGTGATATATGAGAAGAAACTCACAGAAACACTAAACAAAAAATTAAATGTTCTAATTAATCTGTAATATGATTAGCTTTTTTCATCTGTGTGAAAAATATAGTGTTGTGTATTGCAACAGAGAACATTTTGAATGGCAGCAAATTCCAAGACTTAAGTGTGAAGTTTGCTAAAACTGACCAAATAATTTTACATGATTACTTATTTTCCTGTTAGTCTGAAACTATCTGAGATGATAACGATAAGTTAACAACTTGCATTTCAGTCTGATGAATAACATAACACTTACAAACACACTGCTGCTGTAATGTTGTGTATTTCCCAAGAGTCATGATACAGAAAACTTAAGTAAATGTTTGGATTGTATAAACATATTTTTGTAGTTTTATCACAGGAAACAGCCACAGCTTCAATCTCTTCTGATTTACAGCCTACACAGAGCAAAGGGAGAAATGATTATAATCGTATTCTTTTCATCATTCTAGTTGACACATAATCTTAATAATTTTCAATCGCAACATCTGATGCATTCAATTGTCTGACAAAAGAAACAGAAAAATATATGAACGAGAGCAGCCACTTAATATACACTTGTTGCTTTTACAAAGAAATGCATGTCCGGGATGTCCAGGTCAGTTTATGTCTAGTTGAGCGTATACATTCAGGGATAAATCCAGCTTTTCTGGCTGTGTTAGTCAGCTTTTCAGAAGTTAAATTTCACAATTCAGTGAAAAGAGTAAGTCTCATACTGAATCAAAAGCTGCTGCCTAAATTAACATTGACATGATATGTCCAATGCAAAATCCTTTTTCACTTTGGGGACTGGTTTTTGAAGACCAGTGCAAATGATTGTTCGAAATACAGGTAATCAGCTTAGCTGTGACATAGTCCACTTTGCTGAATAGTTGCTGTTTGGGGGACTTTAAAAAAAAAAAAAAGAATTAAAGAAGAATAGAAAATGAAAAATAGTTACCTTAGCAATTCAGGCTAATATTTAGCTAAATGATTTGCTTGTTCTGGCTGCATGGTGGTCGTGTGATGGTTAGCACTGTCGCCTCACAGCAAGAGGGTTCAATTCCCAGCCTTTTTGTGTGGAGTTTGCATGTTCTCCCTGTGTATGCATGGGTTCTCTCAGGGTACTCTGGCTTCCTCCCACCGTCCAAAGACATGCGCATTAGGTTAGTTGGTGACTCTAAATTGACCCTAGGAGTGAGTGTGAGCGTGCATGGTTTTGTTTCTCTGCGTGGTCCTGTGATGGACTGTTGATCTGTCCAGGGTACCCCGCCTCTCTGAAGCGGGTATAGAAGGTGGATGGATTTGCTTATTTGCTTGTTTTTACATTGTAAATCACCAACATGGATCAGCCTGATATGCTAAGATTTTATTCTCATGAGCCAAACAGAGCTTTTGAAGAAAATTAGTGCTTATCACTTCAAATGTCATGGTCACATGACAATGAAAGTGTATGGTTGCCAAGTTACAGGAGATGGGTCGACTTACCCTGCTGTTCAGAACTTTCCTTGTCCTCTAAGAGGAATTTAAATGCTCTTCCACAGTCTAAAGATGTAAGAAACTTTAGCAGCTGTCATCATAATGTTCTTTTTGTGTGTGTGTGCTTTTCACATATGTTTGCTAAAATGTAAATCCTCCAGAGAACATTAGTGCAAGTAAAAATTAAATCTGGCCTCCTCACAAGTGTCATATGTGGGAATTGCTTGTACTTTATTTGGTGATGTGGTTTGCAGATGTGATAAAAGAAGCTTTAACCTCAACACAATTTGGTTTTTGAGTATTCCTCTAAATATCAGAGCATGTAAAGAAGGAAAAGAGTAGCACCAACTATAAAACAAGGCAAAATTAGGGCAACACAACTGTTTGGAATAAATTAGTAGGCTTTAGACACCCTATGAGACGTGATAACCTCTCACAAGTGGGCCTTTTTAATACTTTTTCACTAACTGAGATTTTGTTTCTTGCCAGGCATTACCGTCCTGCTCTCTCTTACCGTCTTCATGCTGCTAGTAGCAGAGATTATGCCCGCCACATCAGACTCAGTGCCTTTAATAGGTAAGCCTGGATGAAGTTAAAAGCAGTTGCTGTGGTTGTCAAACACTATCAGAGGAAAAGCACTGGTGAAAATTCCGGCTGTCATTTCACTTTACTTGTTCTCTAATATTACAGTGCAGCTAAGTTTAAGCAGCCATTTAATATTTATCCCTTTTTTCATTCAGAGATCTGAGTCATCCTGTTAAAATTACAGTAGTAGAATGACAACAACAACAAAAACGTCACATATACAGTCCTGGAATGTAGAATATCTTCAGAAATCAGTGCAATGAACCAGTTATTATAATCTGAATGTTTAATGCAAATGTCCAAAAATGTGGCAAACTTGACAGCCACCGAATATTTCTGTATTTGAGCAAAAATAAGTATGTCTTATTACCTTAAAAGAAGTAATTCATATCGGCAAAGGTGTTTAGAAGGGGTAGGGGATGATGTCAGAGAGGGTGGGGAGACCTGCTCCAATGTCTTAATGTCTTCTTACCACAAAGTCGTGCAGGAATCTCAGCAGACTTATTACTGATGATTGCTTTGAAATTTCATAGTAGCATTTCTGATACTCTCAGACAGCTATTTTGTCTTCAATTCAATGAAAAAGAACATTGAAACTACGCAGTAAAACCATTGATTTGTTTATTCAGGTCATGTGAACACTGAAAACTGAAGAGTGCCAGTATTTTTGTCAAGTGGACATTTTACTCTATGAAAGCCTTTTGTTGTTGCTTAAAAACTGTGGACATTTGATCAAAAATATTTAGAATAAACTAAATTGGTTAATTTGCATTTGTCTCTGAAGATTTTATAGATTCTGTTCAGACACTAGAGAAGTACTATCATTACTGGGATTTTTCTCTGTTCCACTTGCCCTTTTTTCTTTTAAAAGAAAATCTTTGTGATGTAATTTTACTTCTGTATTCTTCACTGTCTGACGCAACTTTGTGCGTTGATTCTGAGTTGCTTCTCATCATCTTTACCCAGCTGAGTACTTTGCCACTACCATGGTCATTGTTGGCCTCTCTGTAATTGCTACTGTGCTGGTGCTGCAGTATCACCACCATGACCCTGATGGAGGCAAGATGCCAAAGTGGGTAAGTGTTGTTTCATATTTCACTATTACTTTTGACTAGTTATATGGTATTATTACTCTGGTAATCTGTCTTTTAGCCTCAAGCCAGAGCAGTGGAGGACATTGTGTTTGAATGTGGAAATTTTCTTTGCTTCTGCATTTTGCTTCTAAACCTAGCTAGTATTTGCTGCACAATGAGGTCTACTGATATGATAACACAATGAGAAAATCCAAGGTCATGTTTATCATTGTTTGTTCCTCAGAGGCAATTTGGTCTGCAGCATAGTCAATGCTTTCAGGTGTGAAATATGACATCAGACATCATGAACAGAATTAATAAAAAGCACTAAAAACAGAGAGAGTAAATAAAATGCCATGAATTGCAAAAACATAGAGTTGAGTAGTCATCTGAGGTCTAATACAGCACCCCAAGTGAATTTATTTTAAACTATACTAAAGGTTTTGAAGAGTCACTGCACACAATCCAATAAACACCTGAGGACCAATTAGACACAGTATATCAAGCTTTTTATTCCAGTTGGCTGACAAGTTGAGCAACTCTCTGAAGCAGAAAATCATGTAAGCCAAACAGTATAGACTTTCTTTTCGTACTAATTTTTCAGAAGTTAAATGTTGGGGTAGATTCTCTGTAATCCAGGTCACGGTAGTCCTCAGACAAAAGCAACTGGACTTCACTTACTGATTCTTGAAGATGCTTCACCTCTCATCCGAAAGCTTTTGTCAGTTCTAGCCACCTGAATCCAAGTTGTGAATGGTTGTAAAACCGCCTGGGGAGGTGAGTCAAGGCTGTGTTCTAAGTTCTGGGTGGGAGATACCTGAGGCTTTAGGTACCAAGAAGAGGATTCCAGTTGTTCGTAGGGTTAAATCTAAAATTGATGCCTAACTTCTTCATTATTCTTTCACCCTAAAGACCCGTGTGATCCTGCTGAACTGGTGCGCCTGGTTCCTGCGCATGAAGCGCCCAGGTGAGGAGCGAGTGCGTTCAGCCTGTCACAACAAGACTCGACGGAGCAGCCTGACCAGCATGGAGCTTGCTAGCACCTCAGCCTCCCAGTCCACCAATGGGAACATGCTCTATGTTGGTGTCCGTGGCCTGGAGAGCATTCACAGCTCCACTGCCGCCACATCTCCTGACTCCGGGGTCCTCTGTGGACGGCTGCTTGGACGAGTAGGTGAGGATGAGTTGCTGCTCCCTCCAAGTCAGAGCTCCTCAGCGGTACACATGGAACTGGAACTCGCCAAGATCCTCGATGAGGTGCGTTACATTGCCAAACGCTTTCGTGACCAAGATGAGGATGAGACCGTGTGCAACGAGTGGAAATTTGCTGCGTCCGTTATCGACAGGCTTTGTCTCATGGCTTTCTCAGTCTTCACTATCCTCTGCACTATCGGGATCCTCATGTCAGCACCCAATTTTGTAGAAGCCATTTCCAAAGACTTTTTCACTTGAAGTTACGATCAAGAAGTAAACAGCAATGTGTCAGTGAAAATTAAAGATTAAACCAACCAGTCTTCTCATAAAGAAACCATGTGTAAAGTCATGGGTCAGTAATTTGGATACAGTATGTCTGCTATACTGGAATTTGTATATCATCAAATATTTCAACTTGATTTCACAAAGTCAATTTGGGGGCTTGTAATTCAGGTCATTTGTTTGTGACGCAGAAATAATTGAACATGCACATTGCAACATGTTGGTGAATATGATCTTTTATCTTTAAATGACACAGCCCCGCATTTCATCCTTTTGTACAGTTTGATTATTAAACTAAATCTAATGAAACATTGTTTCAGCAGTGTAACTTTCTAACCTGCAAAGAATACAACTGCGGTTTGTTGTGTGGTGTATTAATGTTTTTGTCCTCTCAGAAAACTCACAAAATGTATCTAAACAATGCAGTATCCTGTATTGAAATGTAGCATATGAATACTTGTATATGTTAAACAAATAAGGGATGTTAACTTTCTATAAACACAAATTGTTAAGTATTATGATAAGTATAACCAAACTTCTCAATTTAAAAACATTCTGACTTACTTTTATTCTAACATTCTGTGATAATCAAAATGGTCAATTTTTTATGTCAGTAAATTCAACCTGTTATGTTTTGCTGTTGTCTGGTGTGATGTTTAACAAATAAACGTATTGTCTCTTTTCAAAAATGGGGCGCTACATTGAAATATGCTTTGCGTTTTATTACAGCTGCTCAGACACTGCACCCAGATTTTTCCATTTCAGCTGTAAATTATAACATCCAACCTTTTGTCCATTTCCATGGGCGATAAAATTGAAACGGACAACTTGTAGATACAGAACAGACTCTTTCACTTTACGTGCCCTGCAACTCCTACAGATAAATGTGAAGGAAATGATCTACAAGAGTGAAAAATGAGAAAAACTAATTTTATTTCTGGTTTATTCCTGTTATCCATTTGAAGCAACAATATGTAAAAATGACAAAATGTGACATTTAAAGTTTTAAATTATTTAGAGTAAACCTTATTTCACACTTACAAGGATATCTCTGATTGAACAAGAACAGCTTTGATGGCATCAAAAACTTTAAAAATGTCAAGATATATCATGGCATTAACTGATAAAACAGATGTGTAACACATTTCAGAACGACGTCCAAGATCACAGTACATAAATGAGCACGTAAAAACAGATATCAAGTCAGTACAAGAAGGAAACTTTGCTGAAAAAAGAAAGCAGAGAGTTGCAGGCCAAGGTCTGATTGAGATTTCACATTTAGACGAAAAGATCACAAAACACAATTTACTGCAATATTAAACAGTTCAACCAAAGAGACATTTTTCCTTTTAACTTCTGAGAAAATACCACTGACACAACTATTAGAAGCAAAAAGAGAAGAAACTAATAAATATTTCACAAAAAAGATTAAAGAAAAGTTTTAAAATTGAAAACGTTGTGAAACTGCATTCTGACAACCTGCGGGGAAAAAAACATGAACTCACTATGAAGGCAGCCCCGTGGAACTATTAAATGAAAAAAACTAAAACTTGTAAAGCAGTGGCAACAAAACTGAGACCCTTGGAATTACCCCGGACCTCCATAAAAAAAAATACCAAACTCCAGAAGCTTAAGTTTTCATTTTAATGTCTTGGGTCAAAACCTTTAAATAAAGCCTCCTTGACATAGTGTCTCATCTACTGTGGGTTTCAATCTACTGACACTTATGTGCAAACCCAGTTTCAAAAAGTTGTGACGTGTAAAATGTAAAGAAATACAAATCTCAAAAAAACAATCTTATTCGTAATAGAACATATAAAACAACAAGTGTTGAAAATGAGTGATTTTACTATTTAATGAAAGTGGCAGCAACACATCTTAAAGAAATTGGAGCAGGGGCATTTTTACCATTGTGCAGCATCTCTGAAACAGTTCATTTTTGGGAACAGAGGAGACCAATTGCTGGAGTGTTGGGAGGCGAATGTTGTCCCATTGTTGTCTGATATAGAATTCTAGCTGCTCAGTTGGTGAAAGATCTTGAATGCATAGAGGTCAGTCCAGCACCCAGACTCTTCGACTACAATGCAACATGTGTTTTAGCACTATACCTGTTCAGCATAAAACCTGTATATATCTTTCGGCTTTGATGGAGCCTTTCCTAATGTACAAGTTGCCATTTCCATAGGCACCAAAGCACATCCCAACAAACATGACCCTTTAGCATCCAGTTATAGACATCAAATGCACATTAAACACAAATTGGTAGAAGTGTAAAAGAGATGTTACAACTTCGTGTCAAAAAGGAAGCTGTTTTTTCCTATACAAAGAAAATAGCATCAATACCCCAACAAAAAAGGATTTTTAAAGGATAAACAATTTAAAAGTACAGGACATCTGTAGCACAATAGCATCAACATATAGCATCCAAAAATAGGCTGGCTTGTCATATATTATTGCTGGAATAATCTGGGCGGAGTTGGAGTGAAATATCTGTTTTTTAAAAATGTGAACATCAGCTGAAGCCGTGTTTTATTAAAATGTATTACAAAAGTGACCTCTAGTGACCGAACACATCAAGCACAGCTAATGATACCAAGAGTGATGACAGAATCTGATTCTTCATAAACAGCTGTCCCGTTAAAGAGATCATTACTAGTTTCCCTCCTGACTAAACAACGTCTGTCTGTTTGTTTGTTTGTGTGTTTGTTTGTTGTTCTCATGCCTGAGCTCGCAGCAACTGGGGGGAACCTTTAAACCAGCATCGTTTTTTTTCAGGAAGCGATTCTGTGCTGCAGTGTGCGCCTTTGTTATCTTGCCGACTAGGAACACGTTCACGCTAAGTTTGGGCTTGATACGACTTACCGGTATTTTTCAGCTGGCAGCGTAAAAGTGGTTGAGTTGGTAAAAATGTCGGAGGCCTTGTTGCAGTGGTGTGCGGACCAGTTACACTACAAGTTTGGCTTGGAAGCGTGTGAAGAAATCGTCCAGTAAGTAATGCTCGATGCTCCTGTTTGGACTGTCTGTCACCGGTTTTCGAGATAAAACAGTAAGCTAGTTAGCATGGTACAGCTTTCATGTCATGTACTGTAATTGTAATAAGTTGTGTGTGTGTATGAAAATAGCGTTATGTAACGCTATAGATGTGTTAAATGTAGTCTCTTTTTTTGGCTAGCTGTCAGCTAACGATTGGAGTGTCCCCATCCTGTAACATCAGTAAAAATAAATCCAATAACCGATTAGTCGTGTCGGCCTTTAAAGTCATAAAATACATGTAATTTTTGCAACTGCCAGGTATCATTCATTAGATGTGGCACAGAAAAATGAAAGGCAGACTGCTTCTTCCTGACTTGCTCCTATGACATTTCTGACATTTTCAAATATGAGTGAAAGTGTGAGCATACCCAAAATAGATCATATAATTCGTAAAAATGTAAGTAAAAGCAGACCGTAACGATCTGGAAGTAATTTACTATTACAAAGAAGACTTATAAAACCTTGTAAAGTCAAGTTGAATATCCAGCAACAGAATCCAGAAAAGTTGGGACACGTGTCGATCGAAAAAAAAGAAGAAGAAATCTTCACCAGAAGAGTGGTTCATTGCATCTTTCATTTACATATTTCATCCCTGAAATGTTCTAACGATGGGATCCCATAAGGCATATTATTCTCCAAGGAGCCTGATGGATTTTTCAGCCATGATACATCGAGGAAGGGATTTCACATGATTGCATGATTATGGAGGATTTATGCAAGAAGTTTCCATTCTTTAGAAATGTGATCTTTGTAAATGAGGTTGTAAATGAACAGGATTGGGATTTGTGATGTGTTTTTATCTTAGACTTTTGATGATCTATTTTAAGTGGAATGAGTTCTGTGCACATCTGAAGGTGTGATTGCAAACTGTTGAAAGACACTCCCCGGCGCGCAAAAGTAATGGGTTAGCATTAAACATGTCTTTTTACAACACTCTGATGAAGGCAAGAGGAGAGCAATAAGATAGTATGATTTATTAACTCATTAGATTTCTTAAGTAGTGATGCTGAGCAAGAGCAGTGCGCAGGATTTTCTCCTTGGTTTAAAACTTCAAAAGCTTCAGGACAGAAATTTGTACGACTGTGTTATCATCTCCTCTTTTAACAACACTCCTTTGACATTTCAGGATATCAAAGTGCTTTAGTTTTTAAAGTTAAATGTGATTCTTGTATTGCTTGAAGTTCAGAACCTTCATTGTGTCATTTTTGTATTCTTAATGTGCAAATAGTTTTCAAAGCATGATTGATCTGGACTGCAGGCTGGCCCCCTTAGCACCTGGACTCATTTACTACACAGCCATGTCATTTGTTTCGAAGGCAGCATTTGTTGGGCCAAAGTTCGTACAGGATTATTGGCTCTTTAACAGATGTACAAGTTACCCTTGAACAATAGTGCATCATCACAAAAATGATCTTTTTAACTGTGTGCTGATAACAAGCTGGATGGTCCCACTCCTCTTTAGCCTGCTGGACATTCATTATTTCCAAAACAGGTTTAAATTTTTTATTTGTAAGGCAGCAATTCAGTCCATGTTAAATGAGCTTGGGCACAGAGGGATCTTTTCTGAGTTTCAGAATTGTTTTTTTGTGCTATCTTTGATTAAATATATAGTTGCACATATATATATATATATATGTATAGTCACAGTATATAGTTGAATAGCATTCAACATGCCAGTGTTCTTTGGACAAAAACAGACTTTCAGGCAAAGTATCCATCATGCTTTTAAGGCTCTTTATGGAAAAAATAATGATGACAAAGAACTGTTTAGTTAGCAGATATATTCTCAATGAATAAATTAGTAACCCATGAGCAGACCATGTTGCATTGCTCAAACTCTCAGGAATACAAAAGCAGAATGTTGGAATTGCTGTTCTTTGTTTATTTTGATTAATTCAGTGTGTCATCCTGTTGTGTAGGTACATTCTATCCATTGAAACAGCTGAAGAGATGGAGGAGTACGTGGGTGACCTCTTGCAGGGCACCGATGGAAGAAAAGGACTGTTTATAGACGAGCTCGTTAGTAGATGGAGGAAGACTCAAAGACAGAGCACAGACAGAGCAGGCCTTTTCCTTGTCAAAGAATCTGTGTCATCAACAGGTAGCGGGCTCCTCAACTTATAAGCTCTCATCAAACAACTCGCTGTGAAACAATTTTACTGAAAGTTATTTACTTTGCTATCCCAGATATACAAGATGCGAACAAAGATACCCAAAAGAAGTCTAAACGCAAAGGTCGAAACAAACTGGAGGCGATGACTGTGAACGTAAAAGAGCCTGAGCCTGAGTCAGTGAAAACCCCCATCGATCTGATGAGGGTAAGCACACACTGACACATATGTGTTCTCATGCACTGTAGTTGGGTAACTGGGTAATTCAGTGGTAATTGTGTGAAGAACACATACAGAACTGGTCAAAGTTAGGACACAACAACTCATTCATCATTTTGACTTTTGTCTAGTCAAAACTAAGCGATAAAACATTTAAATTTGTACAATAATAATTCAAAGTAAACCCCTTTCTCTTCGACAATAACTATTTACGCAGTATTAACTCAAGCTCCTCTCAGTACGGCTTGGGTAGGATGAATTTGGAGGTCAGACCGTCTGATGTGACCATTTTGGCTCTTTTTGCTGATGAAAAAAACACATCCTCATCACACCTAACAAAGAGATTCACACACATAAACCCCATCTCTATTTTATTGCTTTTATTGTTTTTTACTTATTCTTTTCTTTATTTATTATCTGCTGTAAAGCACTTTGGTACACCGAAATGGATTATTGTAAAGGGCTGTATAAATAAAGTACATTTACATTTGCATCTCCAGGACCTTCTTTGAATCTCACAAAGACACTTCAGTTAAGGCCAAAGTGCATATTTCCACGGAGCTAATGCCCATACTTTGTGTTTCTTGGACCATGCAGTTCTCCTCTTTGTGTCTCTCTCCCTCTGTGGTGTTTTTTTTGTTTTCAGAAGCTCAGCCATGAAGGCTGATTTACTCTCTGTCCTCCCAACAGTTAAAGTTGAGATGTTTCAACTAGAACTTTGTAATGCGCTGATGTGCTAATCTTAGATGGTGTTAAGCGTTGATTTCTGAGGCTCTTAATGAGCTTCTTCTCTGCAGCAGAGCCAGCTTTTGATCCTCATGAGATTAATTTTAGCTTGAGTTATTGTAGCTTCTCTCCAAGAAACTTTTCTGAACCTTCCTGACCTTTATGATGTAATTGATTTTTCTTTTTCCTTTTAATAAGTTTTGCAGTTCTTGTCATCACATGGATTATTAGAATGATATAGTAGCTTTGATCTCAAATGCTGGATGTTCACCTCTTTAATTTGTCTTATCGCTTAGTTTTACTGTTTGAAACTGTAGAAATTCAAACATTTGGGTGTAATGGTAATATTTCATTTTGTTGTTGTGTTGATTTATCTGTTAATTTTCCTCTCTTCTTTCAGGCCCAAGAAAACAGTAATACCTCTTCAGCAAAGAAGAAAACTAAGTTTGTCAATCTCTATGCTCAAGAGGGCCAGGACAAACTGGCTGTTTTGCTCCCAGGGCGACACGCTTGTGAGTGCCTTGCCCAAAAGCACAAACTTATTAACAACTGCATCAGCTGTGGGCGTATTGTGTGTGAGCAAGAGGGCTCAGGTCCCTGCCTTTTCTGTGGAAACCTGGTACGTAACTCTATTTCAGTCTATGTAAGGTAGTAACATTTCTCATTTTCTATTTAAGTGTTTAATCACCTTCTTTTCTGATTTAGGTTTGCACAAGAGAGGAGCAGGAGATTCTTCAACGAGACTCCAACAAAAGCCAGAAACTAAGAAAGAAGTTGATGGGAGGTGAGTTAAAGATACCCAGAACTATGCAACATAAATACAGAGCAATGATGGTGTGTTATACAATGCAATTGTTTGGATTTTTTTGGTAACAGATTGTGGGGAAAGAGAGCTCCTCCCACACCAAGAGGCCAAAATGAAGGCCGGGTTGGAGAAAGCAGTTCAGCACAAAGAGAAACTGCTGGAATATGACAGAAACAGGTATAAAAAATGAAATAAAAAAAACAAAACACAGAAGGATTAGGTTTACTGCTTGCCATGCAGTGTCAACACTTAAACTGGACATTTCAAGGTTGTAACGATGCTCTATCGACTAATAACTTGTCAAATTTACTGCTCCCTTCAACTCCAGTGTCAGGAGAACACAGGTTCTGGACGATGAATCGGATTACTTTGCCACTGATTCCAATCAGTGGCTGTCCCCTGGTGAGAGGGAAAAGCTGAGGAAAAAGGAAGAAGAGCTGAGAGAACTTCGCCACGCCTCTCGCAAGGACCGGAAGATCACACTCGACTTTGCTGGCAGACAAGTGGTTGACGAGGGAAACAACCTGAACGAGTACCACAAAAAGTGAGATCATCTGATGATGCTCGAATTAAAGCAGGCTGAGACTGTGTAGGCGTGCCAAACATCTTTACATTCATAAATTATTGCTATGATTTGCAGGTTGGATGAGACCCTCAAAGTTATGAACAATGAGTCAAAGTCACAGTCACCAGGATACTCTGACAGAAAAGGTGGAAAGCAGAACCTCAGAGAGCTGGTCAACCCAAGCATTATGCAGCCAGCACCAGAGGTAAGTTCAAGTGTGGTGTTAACTTGGTGAAGCAGTGCTGTGTGCTACATTTCCAAGACTGCATTAATGTCTCTTCTTCAGGGCGGCCGTTTGCACCTTAAGGATATTAACTGGAACATCAGTCGTTTGGCTAAGGGCCTTTTCTGTCACATATACATGATAGTTTGCATGATAGAACTTTTAATCTGTGAAATTGATATTCACACAGCTTCTACTTTTGTTAATCACACTGAATATGCTTTTGTAGTGGGTAAGTGTTGGAGGCAGTGAGAGGCACAAGAAACCTGTAGAGCAGGTCAAAAGTGTGGGGGAGCACAAGGGAGACGAAGAGCGTCACAGGCTGAGACTCCAAGACAAAGAGCTCCAGGAAATGTCTGACGGAGGCTGGTGCCTCAGCATGCATCAACCGTGGGCCTCACTGCTGGTCAAAGGCATCAAGAGGTAAGGATTACACAAAATCAGTGCTAAAGTTTTCAGATGGACAAAGCTGCTCAGGTAGTTGCTCTCTGCTGACGTTTGGTTTTGTGTGTAGGGTAGAAGGACGGACCTGGTACACGCCACACCGGGGACGACTTTGGATAGCTGCCGCAGCTAAGAAACCCACACCTCAGGAGAACGCTGAGGTGGAAGCCATGTACCGCCACATCTACAAGAAAGGTATGCAAACTGTGCTCAGGAAATCACTGACTTACTATGATTAACAGATTTACATGCAATGCTTCTGAAGTGGCAGAATCTTGTAAACTGCTGTCACAAAATTGGATAAGATCGCTTACTAAGGATTTATTATCTGTATGCAAGCATTGAAACAACTGTTGTGCACTCTGGTGCTGTAGTAAGTCAATGCAAGTGTTTTTAGTATGATTCTAAGTCTAAGAATCGTACTTAAGAACATATTTAAAGTGTTTGTACTTTACTTTAGCATTTTACATTTTATGTTGTTTTGTATTTTGTTCGGTTACATTTCAAAGGGAAACTTTGAACCTTCTGTTCCACCACATTGGTTTTAGAGCTTCAGTTACCATTTGTTTGGCATCACATTTCAGATAAATTCACTTTAAATGCACATTACATTGTTGTTGATGACTGTTTATTGTCACAACTTGGCTTGTGACAAAAGGGGGAAAGGACACCAAAAAGCCAATTAAAAGTAATTTATTAAAGCAAAAAAATCACATGAAAGCAAACCTAAATTGCAGGGTGTGTCAGGTCAATAAAATCTGTGATACAGAGATGGATGTGTGAGTATGGTGGGTACCAGTGTTGAGCTCAACAATACCTAAGCAAACAAAAACCAAAAGTCCAAAGGAATCAAGCCCTGGTGGAAGAGGGTAAAGAAAGAGAACGCTGCATGGGATGCTGGAATATCTGCTCTGAGACTCCAGGTGCTCCAAATCTGGATGGAGGGTGCAGTTAACCCATCTCATCAAGTCCTGCAGTAGCTCACAAAGATGGATACTATTACCATACAGCACACAGGATATGCCTGTCACATTATATTGATACTGAACGAGGTGTGTGTGGTTGCAGCATTGCTGGTGATGTCTGGAGTTTTACATGTCAGTAAATCAGCCATCGCTCTCTTTATCTTTCCAGAGCCCAGGTTTCCTAAAGACTATCCCACTGGCTGCCTTTTGGGTTGCGTCAACATGACTGACTGCCTCTCCCAGGAGCAGTTCAGAGAACAGGTTAGTGATTTATATTTTTATCATCAGTTTCATTTAAACAGTTTAATTTGTCGGTGTTTCACAAAGAAAATTTAAAAAAAAGCTTCCATCCTCCTCTTCTGAGCTTTCTAGTCCATCAGACTAGTATTACACAACATAAGCACATCTAACTTGTATTCATACACATAACTTTCTTATGTTTTATCATGTCTTGTGCAGCTTTAAAATATCCAGGAAAGCCTTTAAACTCGCAGACTTCTTGCTCTTCTTCATGAAGGTCAATGTGTAAGAAAGACTACATGATTTAGTCCAATGTATTTCCTGAAAATGGCAATTCTATATTTCACTGAGTTGATCATGTTGAGTGTGAAAATGCATTAGATTGATGCAGTGTCATTACTTACCAGCAGAGGTCGGGCTGCACCTTGAAACCAGCCAATCCTTGCCAGATGACAGTATGCCCCACTGGAGGCAGTGTGCACCACAGGAATAAACGCAGAAACACACATACAGCTTTTTAATGTACTGTTAAACTACTGCTACCTGTCACTTATGTTTCACTCTGAATATCTTCATATGAAATGAAAATAATTGGACCTGAAGCGAAACCCGCCGTTAACCAGAGTTTTAGACGGACTCTGAGCATGTGCTGTGGCAGAATATGGCTCTGCTCCATTGGCAGTGAGGCCACTGCTGCCCTCTAAGACTTATAAACTGTTTACTTGAGCTTTTAAACCCATTTAGTCTAATTAACTGCACTTTAACCAAGTATAAACTGGAAAATACACCCCACTCTCCATAAAAACATTAGGTGGATACAGAGTTTCTCTCTGTGAACTGTGAACTGACAATGAATGGGAGAGAAACTTTTAACTTGATTACATAGCATTTGTCATCTGGCTTTGGATGACACTGCTCATCTTAAGTTGACCTTTCTCTTTCTTTTACAGTATGTTCTTTGCATGGATTGTATGCCATCACTTGTTCTTCAATTAGTGGGTCACAAAGAAAATTAACATTTATAATATTCTATTATAAGCTATAACTTTGAGATAAAAACTTAGATTATGTCATTTTTGCCTTTTTTACTAGTATTTATTGTCATTATTTGCAGTGATGATTAAGTAATGCTAGGTGTTAAAGGTTCAATATGTGATGTTTTAAACCAATGATCGAATCTATCAAAATAAAACAGGAAATGACTAAAACTAAGAAACCAAAAGTCTGAGTGTAGCCAAATCACAAAAACCCGTAGATCATGGCAGATCTTAATGACATATTTTTCTATTTGTCTTTCTGACCGAACAGTCAGAAATTGAAATTGAAATCTCATCTTCACAGTTGTTGTTTTTTTTTTTAAATAGCAGCAGTAACTATTTGTTCAAGCTCAAGCTGTGTAATTATAATCTCAT
This sequence comes from Leuresthes tenuis, assembly GCF_036924035.1. Classification (NCBI taxonomy): domain Eukaryota; kingdom Metazoa; phylum Chordata; class Actinopteri; order Atheriniformes; family Atherinopsidae; genus Leuresthes; species Leuresthes tenuis. The sequence continues at coordinate 8,911,417 of NW_027325356.1, read as the reverse complement.
GAGACTGCGCAGTCACTCTTCCTCTGTGTGTGTTTTAATCCAAGCTGTTTTGTTTAAGGTTGTGGTAGCTGGTCTGTGGTAGCAACACTGAGCAATTACACTTCCAAGTTTCCCCCACAATAAACCGTGCTTGTTTGCCTTAATGCTTCCCAGAGAGAGAACATTAGGAGCAGACTCCGCATTGCTCTGCTTTTCTGAGATGGTAGAGTCTACAATTTGCTTGAAGAGCTCCAAATGGGGTTTCACCTTTTGTCTTGGACTGAGGTTGTTTTGGTGTAATGTGACACCCAGTAGTTTTCTAAGGTCATTCAACTATTAACAGGTTTTGTTTTTGTTAATTTGTTGGTTCTTCGATTTTTGACGACAACGATACAATCAATCAGCAGTGTGATTTTTAAAAAATAAATAAATTAAATTAAATAAAAAAAATAGATAAATATAAAAAAAATAAATCAAACTAAATGTGTATCCTATTCAGTAATATTACTGTTTCTGGTACTGATCAGTAGTCTTTTGTCCTATGTACACATTAGGGCTGTGGTGATATACACTGATAAATGTGACATTAGCAGAAGAAGTATCAATATTGTGTTGTGCGTACACATATGTTGATGTTATGAATGGGCCTCAGTTGATAAAATCAAATGATTATTAAATGCAGGTTAGGTTTTGTTCCATTACTCTGATTTTGAGTATAAGTCAACTGACCGAAAAAGAGACAAAATAGAAAGAAAGCACCAAAAAAAAGATTAAATTAGTCTTGTAGCATTTAAAACACTTTTTAGTGATATCAGGACTAACCGTAGCCCCAAACCCTGCAAAGCTACAAGCCCTGGTGCAGATGTTTGCACACACGTGTTTACCGTCTTTGAGATACTGAAAGAGATCACATGTGGAAATTTTAGTCTTCTGTTGCAATTAAATAAACAGACCCACGGAAAAATAAGTGCTTCTCTTTTGGGACGTTGTGCTTGTGTTTCCATGCTTCTCTACACCCATTCTTCCACACACCTATCTTTCCTCTTACAGCCAGTTGTCTTCCTTCTGAAAAGCTTTGAAAACGTGTTCTGCTACATGGTTGCATTCTGACTGCTGGGACCTGTAAATTTAAGGGCTTTCCCCTTTTGTGCTCTGTCCTCATTCTCTCCTCCACCACTCATTCCACCCAAGGCTGTAAAATCATGTTTGCAGGCTGTGTGACTGCCCTTTCATCCTCTGAAAGAGAGTGTGTGTGCGTGCATGTGTGTTTGTCTGTGTGTCCACTTGCACAGAGCAGCCATAAATAACACCCCCACCCCACACGAGGCCCCTTAGAAAAAAGAAAGCAAGGCAGATGTAGAAAATAGTGGAGCAACCAGAGAGGAATAACCGTACTAAATACCTCATGATTGTGCTGAACAGTTGCTTAGAACCTATTTCTGTTGTGGAAAAAAAAGGGTGTCTATTAGCCGTTTAGCCTTTTAATCTAGCTTCCTTTCGTGTTAGAAAATGGCATGTTGTGTTAGTGCATAGTAGCAAATAGCTGTGCTGCTGGACAGGGCGAATGAGTAGGATTTACTGTCCTGTGCTGGCAGCTGTGGGTGGTTAAAAGTGAAGTAGTGAAGGACAGACAGCCATTATTCTTCAGGCTCTTTTAAATCCATCCCAACTGATGTATGAAATATTCAGAGAAAGTGGGTAGATCAAAAACCCATAAGAGAAGCACTAAAAATTCACGAAAAACGCAGTAAATGTTGTTACCACTTAAATAGAATCGACGTGGTGTCATAGCAGCCTTTCCCCTGTCGGGGCGCTGTTGTACAAGTCAGCCGCCCAGGCCTGATACAATGCTGACAGACGGTGCAGAACGACCACCTAAGGCAGAGCAGGATTTTCACCTGCTTGGCTTGGACCAATTCTTTCCCTCATTAGAAACTGACTGCTTTATTGATTAAATCTCCCCATAATCTCTCATTCCTTCCAACTCCCTAGCTCCCCTTACCACTGATAATTGGCCAACCATTATGATCTGTGCTCAGTCTCTCCACTCCTACCCCCAAGTGCTCACTCAGCAGTGGGTGGAGATGCACGCCTGACCTGCCTGCTCTAAAGCTAGGGAGAGGGGATAAAAGATGCTTACATTACGCCACGCTGGAATGGAAATGTTTTGTTGGAAGAGAATGGTGGAAATAATAAGAGAGGATGAGCAGAAAGCCAAACTAAAGCAGGTTGCAGTCATTCATTTACAAAATAACGTCAAACAGCTTTCATATGTATCGTGTGCACAACATCCATCTGCACATGCACAGTATCACAGCAACAGTAAAGGCCCATCACACCACATACAGAGCTTGAATTGCACCATCAACTGTACTCCTGTGGTGAAAAAATTGATTGGGTCAATCCACAGTCTCACTGGGCCTGATTTCTTACCCTGTTCCAAAGACCACATCACCAGCTGCAGAGCTGAATGTCTTAGCGAATACGGGTCAAGGGAGTTAAATCTTTTGGACAGCTGTGCCACGAGCACAGCAGTCACGTGTCCTCAAACTATGATGACAAGGAGGCAAAGTGGGCTTTTTTTTGTTTGTGTGACGTGTGCTCGTATTATCTAATCAAAAGGCCCAAAGAATTTTATTATGATGAATGTTGACATAGTGAGGTAATGTGTAAGTTGCACCATTCACAGCAGTTTTTAATAGTAAAATGGTGTGTGGTATGTAATGTTTCACAGATAAGCTTATGTTATTAACCTCAGCTCTGTTGAAGCCTGACATTACGGGTCCACTCGCGCTCGAGTGTATCAGATGGAAACATCTTTGAGACATTACTTGTACTAGAAGGTTTATAGCAGTGGGTCCCAACTGGTGTGGACTCAGATTTCACATCTCTCCTTCATCACTTAGAAAACACAGGCTAAACCAAGTCAATTTTATTTCACAGAATGGAGAAATTTGCAAAGGGAAAGATTTTAATGTGTCCACAAGGCACACACATGTTTAAATAATCATGAATCATGGCTGCATTCCATTTAGCTGTTTCAGTTACAGAGTCTTGTTATCTCAAATGCTGACTAATACTGTTTTTCCAGTGCGTGGTATGGTATGGCTCATGTTTTTGGTTTTTTTGGGGGGGGGGTTTCCATTGTAGGTACAGTGTATCTTAAACTATCTGATAGTTTTCTTTGTTGGTACTACCCAAGACGATGTTCCACGTGGAAACACTGCAGAGCACTGATTGGTCCTAAAATAACGATACTCACACGGCACACTTCCTTGTTTCATGAAGTCGTTTGAAAGTCCGGTAGACGAATGACAACGTAAATCAAGGATAGTTAACTCTGAGTGTGCATTAAAATACTCTGTACTCCTCTCTTGTAAGTCGCTTGGGATAAAAGTATAATGTGATAAACAAACACACACACACAGCATAGGTTTGTGGCTCGTCTGCTTCACACACACTGCGATGATAAACAGCTGATTCTGCCCACAGAGAGGGGACACTGTCTGTAATGGAAAATGAAGCACAGATAGGAGAGTTGAGCTGTACTCTACTACTTTACCGTAGCATGTAATGAAAAAACTACGTAATTGTCAGCCTGTGGAAACCCTTGAATTAGTCCCATTGAACAGTCCCCCTCAGACATTCGCTGAGAATGTCTGCTGGTATCTGAGCGTGTCTGCCTCATGTCTGAACGAGCATTCTGGTGCTTGTGATGAGAATCTTCATTCCTTTACACTTGAAATGTGTTTGTTAAAGCAACAACATTCATTCATCTTTCACTAAGTTAATAATCCTCGTGCTTTCATTCAGACCTCACTCTAACAGAGTGCATGATGTTAGCTGTTTGCATGAGGTTGGACAGTGAATCAATGTAGAGTCACAGTTTTCTCACAGCTTATCATAGCACCATAATTGTTCATATCAGTGTGCCAGGCAGTGGTTGTGTAAAACATAGTGACTGTGCACAGAGGCAGTTGAAAGGCACTTTTGTATTAGTAAAAAAGTAGTTGAGTAGTTTAGTACCTTACCAGCAGGAGACGGCGGTCAGAACACGCCATGTTTGGAGAAGCAGGGAGGAATTCTCGTGTATCCAGACGCTCATCACCTTAGTCTGCCAGAAGTTGTATCAGACTTGCTGGATGTCTTCCTCCTGGACAGTACTTCTGTAAAGATTTACGGGATGGTACGTGTTTGTGGTTTTTTCCAGGTTGTTCCTATAAAGTGTAATTCTGGTCCCCATATAGGTTGCAAAATCACTCAGTCACGGCTGTCCAGGGACAGGATATGTTAGGCAGCTGCAGTGCAAGCTGTGATGGGAAGCAACATGGACGTTGTTTGGTTAAAAGGACAGTGACCAAGTAAACAGCAGTCAGATGCAATGTAGCGTTCGCTGAGCCGCTATGAAATTTATGAGGTTTGAGTTGTTTTAGATTAAGAAAATTTGCTCATCTTTTGTCCCTGCTCTCAGTAGCTGTTAGCTTGGTTCATCCACGGGAATTCCTTCCTGCTTCTCCAAACTGAGAAGGCTCTGACTGCTGCCAATTTGCAGGTATGGTTTTTAATTACTCATAAGGACATCACAAAACCCCACTTTAAAAAATCCCTTTAAAGAGCAGTCGCGGTTATATTCCTGAGAGTTAAATTTCACCACAGTCAGTGGGTCTACATGATGAGATTAACTCTAGTTATATAGTATAGCTATAGTTGGGTTATGCTCCTTTCTGAGCAAGGGTAATTATCCTTGGATATATGGCGGTGAATGAATTGAATCACTGGCACAAAGCATGTCATACTCCGGTACGATAGGTGGCGCTGTACCCATTTCAACTGTCGCTAATAGAGCCACTTCTGGTTCACGTCTTCACCACCAACAACAACAAACTCAGGTATTCAAGAAAGATGGCGAACGAAGAGCAAGATAAAGATTTTTGTCAAAAAATCTCGAGCATGCGCAGAACGCTCAATCCAATCCACAACGTGCTTCTGCCGTCTACATGCATGTTTGGTGTACGTTTGCATCGAGTTATCTCTGGGTGTCAATCCGATCGCGAGTAACCCGATCCGATCCATTTTTTTTGTCAGATTAAGGTGTCTACATGAACTGAATAACTTCCTAAGTAATTTAGCCATTAATCTGATCCGATGGCATTCATGTAACCCACTGACTGACGAGCATAGTTGTTACGAACTTGTGAAAAATATTGTTTTTTCACCATTTGATGAATTGCCCGCCAAGGTGTGGATGAAAAATGTGGATGAAACACTCCTGCATCCTGAAAAATTCTTATCAGTATCCAGGGTAAAGCACCAGTCAAATGTTTGGACACACGTTCATTTCAATGATTATGTGCACTATGTTTGAATGAAGCAGTGGGAAACATTAGCATAAATGAGGCTGATGTCTGAATAAATTATTGCTGTCCCTTTTTAAGAGACTGATAAAGTGTCTTGTCTATTTTTCCATTATTATACAGTGATATTTACTCTAAAACATTTTAAAACAAAATTCTAGAGCCTCAAAACCCGACCAAAGAATATAAATAAATGATGTAAATAAATAAATATATATATATGTGCTTTGTAGATTGCTTGAATCTACCGAGCGGTTGCTTTTAGCTGTCCCCAGATCTGGGCTTGTGCACAGAGGAGACTTGGTCATTGCTGTTATATCCCAAAAATTAAGAAAGCAGCTTCTGCTGCAGTGCTCAGCACTTTGATTAAAGGGCTGTTGTCCTTTATGAATATATTTAAATTGACTTCTTATTAGGGGTGTGACGATACACTCAGCTCACGAGACGAGACGATATTGGGTTCACGAGAACGAGGCGAGACGAGATTTTAAGAAAACTACCATGACAAAATATATGATTGGACCAACAGACTTTTATTTAACCGAGTTGCACATGCATTTTGAAATGTTTTATTATAACTGTATGCATGATGTAAGCATGAGCTTTTAATAAACTTCTTCCACAAATTTGAACTAAATTTCTACGGTGTACGGCATTAATTTCATACAATGTTTGCATATTGTCCGTGTTTTATCAGTCACTCTACTGCCATTTATCACTTCTGCCGCGTACCCAAAATGCTGCCAAACAAGCGATTTGAAGGTGGCGGGGGCATCTTCAATGGTAATACCGGTATTTTCCGACGTCATTCTGGCTGCTGCTTGCTGCCATAGACGTATAAACAATAGACGGCTACTGCCTATTGGTGCTGAGGAGCCGTGGGGCCACCATCTTGGACCGGTCACCCGCTCCACTCAGTGTAATCTGTCTGGCATCCGCAATGAAGTGTCAGCGCATATAATCAATCTTAACTCACTGACTTTTCACTGGTTTTTTTTCTGCAAACGTCATACATGTAGGCATGATACTGGATTCACATGATTCGGCGTATTTTAATTTTCATAGTAGGCTTAACAGTAATAGAATATTATGGTATGTAATATGTTATATATGATAGGTAGGCTATTTTGCAAAAGAAATACGAAAATACTAATAGGGAGGCAGAAGCAGATTGTGTGCTACTCAGCTATTTTAATAAGTTGAAAAATGAGGAAATAATACATTATACATCCATATATAAGATAAAACACAATACAGAGAAGTTATAAATCAGAAAAAAATTAATATCTATATTTACATATATTGGAAAAATGTAAAATCTATTTCTATATCAAGATTGATTCAAATTGGCTTTGTTGGCATGAATGGTATCAACCATTGTTGCCGAAATCAAAACATAGCAAAATACAATTCAATCATAATACAATTACATTGAATAATTTACAGTAATTATTATTTAATTACTCTCTCTCTCTAAAATAAATGAAAATCTATATATATCAGAAAAAATTAATACAGACAGATAGATGATGGAGAAATCCTATGAAATGTAAATTTTCAAGTTAAACACAAAAACATGACACCAAACCATATTTACACAAAGTTGCTCATGAAAGTTTAAATGAGCTAAAAGCCCTGAAAGAGGACTGTTTGCAGAGCTTCTTTCTCGTGCTTCCTTTGTGCAGGTCAACAGAGGTGAGTTTGGCAATGTGGTGGAGCCTTCTGACTCGCTTACTGTGAATCCTTCCCTCAACAAAGCAACTTCCCACTTCTTCCTCATATCTTTGTCTTTGTGAAACTAAGAAAAATAAAAACGGGAGTTTCGAGAAAGTCAACACAAAAACATTTTAAAAAGGAGGTCAAGCTTATTTTCTTCCTTCTTTTTCCTATTTTCTTCCTTAAAATTTCTTAAGAGGGTTCGGGTCAACAAAACTCCCATTTTGACGTTTATCTGTTGATAATAAACCAAAGCTGCTGAGATTGTAAGTAAGCTTGTTTGCAAACTATTCTGCTGTCAGATGTTCTGTTGTCTGTATTGTTAAGTAAGTGGGTTGGGTATGAGGCATGAGAGGTATCTTACTTTTGTTGGGATGAAAGAATTACATGTGAATAATATATTAATACAGTACAATAATATTCTACTCCCAAAATACAACCAATAATAATGTTGAATCCTACTTGTGATTCAACATCGACCCTTGTTCGCAATCGTCCGCCGATTTGCACAGGAATACAGTGCTCTGGCATCTTAAATACTGTGCTATTCATGGGTAAGATGACCGGTCCAAGATGGCGGCCGTATTTCTCGCCCCCCGCGGTCGATGCAGCATCTACTCTTTATGTCTATGCTTGCTGCTTCTCCTCCTCTTTTTCTTTTCCTTCTCCTTCTTTAGGTGCTGACAGGCTAGACGTAGCAAAGGTGCATTACTGCCCCCACAGGTCACAACTAGAAGTTTGGATACCTCACAAATCTTGTGAAACAGATTTTTAACGCAACTAGAAATATTGTCGAGTTTAATATCGCACGAGATCTCGTCACACCCCTACTTTTTATATTTAGCTTGTTTGGATGTTGTATTAATTATGAGTTTCTGGTCTTGTCTTTTAGCTTTCACAAAGCGCATGCATATATTTGAGTGTGTCATCTGCATTTATTCATAGCCTTTAACTGTACGAGTGTCGTCCGCAGAATATACATCGACATCCTGATCGCTGAATGTAAAAGTAGTGGAACTGCAGGTGACCCCAGTGAAAAAAGTGAGGAGATAATTCTCAGTCATTCATGTTTTACTTAACTGCATTAAGAAGCAGTAATTACATAAGAACATACTTGAGCTGGTTTTGAAATAATCCTCTCAAACCTTCAGATATAGTGTGACAAACCCAGAAAAACAGCTGAATCTAATCGATATTTGGTGTTATCGCTCTTTTTCCAGACAGCATGTTCAAACCAGCTCAGTACTTCTGTGGATTGTAGCTGTCTCATTGTCTTCTGTCTTTTCAGTTAGTCCCAGTTCGTCTCAGTGTTGATGAGGTCAGGGGTTTGTTTGGGTCCAGACCATCTGTTGCAAGACTCCTTGCTCTTCTTTTCACTGAAGAAGGTTCAGTGCGACAGTGCAATGGGTCAGAGTCTCTTCTTCCAAACTTCCAGTTTTGCCCAGCACAATTGATCAGACACAATTTAGTGTGGACATAATGTTTTAATTTCTAACAGGTTACTAATCAGATAGTCATTTTGCCATTAAGATGATTAGTGACTCTATCTGCCTCTTCAGCTGCATCAGCACTCGATGGCGTATATTGTTATTTTTATCTTTTTGACATTCGATTGATAAAACAAGGCTTTAAATCAATCCTCGTCATAGCTGTGTATTAATCCCATTCTAGCACAACGAGTTTATAGACTGCAGCTTAGTAGGTGTATGCATACTGGCACATGACGGATAACTGAAACCAGGCTTATACCACATCCAACCCCATAACCACTTATCTGTTAAAAGAAGTACTGGTTCCTGTGGAATTCCATTTGTGTAAGCTCTCCCTCTGACCTCCAGAGTGGAGCTCCCGTACTTGTTAGGCAGGCTGGAAGCTCCAACTGATGCCTGAGTTTCCTTGTGTGGTAATGTGATATTTATATGCTGAAAGCCTTCCTGCCAGCATGCCGCACACACAAACACACTCTCACACAGGATATATTGGATGCATTCCAGAGGAAGGGAAGTCAGGCAGCGCTATTTTTTTCTTCCTTCTTTCTCTCTGTAACATTGTGTGAATCCTCAGCAGTGGCTGTTCGACTCTCTTCCTGCTCCCCTCCCCCTCTATCACTCTATCCTCACTTTTTCCCCACTTTCTCTCTTGCATTATGTTTTACAGGTCAGTGCTGTAAAATGTACACTGTTGCAGAGAATTTGGTATATGCTTTCTGAGCAGACGTGGGCATTTATCAAGCATCTTTCAGTCTCTCTGTCTCTTTCTGCACAACCTCAGTCACACACCAACACACTGACATTCCTCCCCTTCCTACCTCTTCCTTGCTGGGCAGTTTGCCATGGCAGAGAGGTCAGACATCATGTGATTCTGCAGTGGTGTGTAGAATGCATTCAGCTCAGGGCCCCCAGGCGCTGGACGACAACCAACCTAACCTCAGTCACAGGTTTTCCACTGCATGAAAAATACATAGAACCATCTGCCAGACTTGAAATGGCCTGCTACTGCTGTCCACAGACCACTTCATTAAATGTCACACAGTCTCTGCTGTTGGGGAAGCTCACAGTCAAGCACCCTTTATTTTCTCTACTTCTCCTTTATTTTGTTCTGCCCATTTAATGGTGCTTGTTCCTCTCTCTGTATGCTGATCACACAAGCTTGGAACAATGAAAGAGGCAACAAGAGACACATTTCAGACAGTTTTCTTTGATGGTGTGAAAGATGGCTCACTTGATGAAAATAAGTCAGAATCAAAGCAAGGTAACTGAATACCAATCTGCACAAGCTGGTACACTGAATGCTAAACAGGCTCAAATTCCTCTTTTCTTTTTGTCGCCTTATTGTCGTTTCAAGCATTTTCGGAGCTCTAACACTGTCTTGTGTCTCGTTTCTGAACTGGAAAAATAGTCCTGAGGTCATAGTCATTATGTAGTCATTACTCCAGTGCAGTCCTTGAGAATATAAACAGGAAAGCCTCCAGGGTGTATTCGTGCTATTGCAGTGTGTAATATTATTGACTGTGACAGGAGTCGAGGGATAAGAAATGAAACCGTGAGTTGGTCACTTCTTGTTTCGTGCTACAAGCAAATGTTACAACTAATCAAAAAGAAATGAATACATATTTTCCTGTGTCATGGTGGGAAAACTTATCGTTGACAATTATTCTTTGAGGCTCATTTTATTTTATATTGTTGCAGGTAGTTGTCACCCAGTATTTGTATGTAATGTGGCTGAAATGATGTTACTGGTATGATGGGTGTTGCAGTACTGTAGATGGATGAACTTTCTACGCCTGTAAGGATATTTTCCTTCGTTACCTTAGTAATCTATATGCCACATGTAAACGCATTGTAAAAAAAAAAGAATAATTCTAACATATCAACAGTAACTGTAGCTGATGGTCATTTTTCATTTCATCATAGAATAAGGGTCCCACTCAAATTCTTCTAACATGGCTTTCCAGTCCGTTTCCCTGCTACACAAGCCATAATAGTTTGTTTTTTTCCATGTTTGGCTGCTAATTTGAAAAGTGGGTCAGCATATGTCTGATGAATTATGACCCCTCTTAAATATTACCAGCTGGACTGAGTGAGTGGTTGTAAGGACATTTCGAGCATGAACGCTTTTCAAGATTAATTGAAATGTTTTGAACATTTCTTTTGTTTGCTTTGTGACGGCCAACGAACAATTGCATTGGTTATTGACACCTTCTGGTGGTAGTAACTGGTTGTTAACAGGCGCTGGTAACAGTCACAATATTCTCTAAGGCAAGAGACAGTTGAATACAGTTTTTAATCTCTTTTAATTAATGACTACTCTAAATTTAACCCATACCACTGACAAGTAAAGAAAAAAGGGCTCAGGCTAAAAAACGTTTTTAAATGGTCTTCAATAGATGGTAGATAATGAGCACAGAAAATAACTGTATAATGTTGAAAATGGTGCTTTATGTGCTACTACATAGACGACATATAAAAATACACACAGGTGCAATGTAGTCAGGCAACCAATGAGCATCCACTGTTAAAAGCACCATTACATATTAGTCACCCACTCAGAAGTAAAATGAACATGGAAAGCAGCTTTTTAACCTAGCAGAATGTCCCATGCTCATTCAGGCAGATTTCCACCAAACATTTGTTTACACAACCAAAATGGCTCCTGCTGATGTGTCGTGGTTTTATATTTTCAAATGCACCTATGACCTCCTTTTAGCCTAGTAACAGAACTTCGACACCTACACCACTCTGCTGATGAGGAATGGTTGGGACACACCGTGGTATTAATCATAAACAAGTTTTATTTTCTCTGCAGCAGCAACACAAAGCACTAGCAGTATTATGTTGCAACCTGAGCTCATCTGGACCCTTTCACACTGACTATTATACCTCACGGCCTACAGCATGTACTTTGCTTTGTGATAACTCTTCTCTGACATACTCGAAGCAGATCAGCTTCCCACAGCACTCAGTAACCTACATCACATCCACACGGGTTACCTACAGTGGATTTACTATGATTTTTAGTATTTATATTGAATTAATTCTATGTTTTTTACTTAACATTTTTAACTAATTGTGATGTAAAAGAGTAGTGAAAACAAAACGGATCACAGCCAGTAGAGGTTTGGACACGAACACCACTTTAATGGACTGGTATCTTTGTCAGTGTTAAAATCCAGCGACCTCGTTTTTATTTTTAGTCATTGCAGTATTTGAATAGTTGTGTTTGCATTTCAGACAGATGATATTTAGGTCCCAGCTGGAACCGAAGCAGCCGTTTTGTTTTTGGTTCATGAAACAGTCTTCTGCTTCTCTGTTTGTGCTTTCTGTGAAATAAAAACTCCAACTGTGTTAAACAATGTTTGCGTGAAACAAGACCTCCATAGATGTCGTTGCTGTGAACTATTTAATGCTTTGCCACTGGCACACTCTGCCCTGCAGCCCCTCCCTACGATGAGCTTTAATGAAGCAGAGAATCAATATGTTTGACATTTATCTCCCATCTTCACATCTGGTGTTTGTTGATGATGCCCCAAAATGGCTCCTCATGAGGCCAGTGTTTGTGCCAGTTTTTTGTTTTGGAATGAGGAAATGAATGAAGGTTGTGTGGCGTAGTCGGTAAGTACTTTGCACAAAGTCAGCAGGCAGACGTGTTTTCCTGCTATGATATTATCACAAACTGGAAAAGCTCTCTGTTTAATCATCCTTTATGCCTGTCCCCATCCAAATCTGAGAACAGACATTAGCTCCCGTGACTTCTAGCTGATTTTGAGTGTTTTTGGCAACATTCCCCAGGCATGTCTATGCAGTTGCTTAATGTCACATATGCCCGTGTGTGTTCACTGGAGAAGTATGCTTACCCAGCCAAGCCCCGGCCCAGCAGCAGTATTACGAAAACAATCTCTTCTCGAGAGGGAGAACCAGAGAGACAGAGAGCAAGAGACTCTCTGCCACTGCGGGTCAGAGATTACAAACTCAATTGTACTCTGCTGGGTGACATGTCTGCTCAGCAACTTCCTGCCAGTGACAGCAAAAGAGAGGAGAGTATGAAGAAAGGGGGAGCCAAGGGAGGACATCCATGCCTCCAGTGCCGTTAATCTTTTTCTTATTGTGTGCTGCAAGCTTGTAGTAAAACACAGCTTCCTCTTGTCTGTCAAGCCAGTGAATCTCACTGGAAAAAGTGTTGCAAGTTATAAATTACTTCTTATTTTTATTACATCTAGTCTGTGCAATCTCAGTGCATCCACTGATATTTATTACATTTAGAAGGATGGTCCAGTCAAGCTTACAAGCGTTAAAATTGATCATTTTTGCGCTGATCTGGTTGACCCATCGTCTATCATTCATCATTTGGTTCTGTAATTGAACACTTTTGCACAGAATGCGTCCGTATTAAAAGCCGGCAGTGATGCTCCCTACTTGCGCATCGTGCCATGTGTGAAAGTACAGAGGTGAAACGGGGGGGTCGAGCTGATCTGCCGCTGATAAGCCTCTGAGCCAGCTAGGGAGATAGATACAGGCGAAACAATGCACGCATCAAGTCGGCATTGTGAAACTCACCACTCTGTCACTCAGCTGATTCTGCGACAGCAGCATGATGTGTGCACAGACACAACGACACAGAGCCGACACGTCTCTGTTTGGCTTGTGTGAATAACAATGAGGAGCAGCTGCCGGTAATACAGAAACCCTTGTGTGAAAGAGGCGAAAATATTTTACACATTTCTGTAACCCAGTTTGTTTCAATTGTTGGATCAATTCTCACGTCCATGTAAATGGACTGGTGTCCACTGTTAGCTTGAGCAAATACATCTGTATAATTTCCAGAAGTTTTGGAGAGGGTTTGAAGTTGATCATCATAGAACAGCTTGAGTTTTCAGATAATTAAAGAAAAAGTAGTTCAAATGTCCACTGATCCTCTGTCTGTTGGGGTTTATTAAGTGGAACCCTGGCTAATATAATGTGTACAGTTCATTACTTTAATGTTCGATAAGACTACATACACTGAATGTCGAAAGAAACTCCCAAACTAATATTATGTTCAACCGCCTTTAGCTTTCATGTTTCAATAAGTTAACCTTTATCAACCATCCAGAGTAGCAATAATTCTTCACTGCTCAAAGTCTTCTCCATCGCATCACAAAGATTCTCAGTGGAATTCAAGTCTGAGTCTTTGGAGGCCAATTCATGTGAAACAAAGACTGTGAGAAAAAAGAAACTAAAGTTATTGAGAACAATAATGTTATTTATACATGAAGAGTAAAGAGAACAGAGTGTAGAGAGGTGCATCTGTTGTACTTTTTAGTTAGTTAAATCCAAGTGTTGACCTCTGTTTTATGGTCAGACAGTGTAGAGATCATATTTGGGGGAAAAAAGAAAAGAAAAACTATATCCAGGTAGCTTTGTTTTAATTATCTTCCTCCATCTGGAGGTGGCTTCTGTTATTTACATTGGAATGTGACATAAATCGTGGTTTCCTTGTGTTTGAACATTGATTGTTTGGTTTCCAGGTTTCAGTTGCTGACAATAATCTGGGCTGTGTCTAACAGTAAATATACTAATGCTATCTGGGCTCTGTATACATTGCAGTGTAATTACAATGCATGGAATATCATAGGTTCTGACATTTAAAAAAAAAACCAACTAAATCAATGGTTTTTCTGTTTGTTTCTGTTGTTATTGGAGAAAATATAATGCAAAGTATTTAGTCTTCTTATAACACACAGAACCTGTGAACTGTTTTGATTCATAAGATGTATCCTGTTCATCAGGGGAGAAATGGCAAGGACACAACAGCAACCTTCAGGAAGCTGTTGGCTTTCTCAGGAAAAAAAAGGCTTAGATGTATTTGGAAAACCAAAGATTTAACTTTCCTTGTTGCCTCTTACCTGGATACTACAACTCAAAGCAGCACAGAGTTGCATGTACTGTTCTGAAGGCGGATGGCACATGTTGTAATCATGTGAAATGGCAACAGTTGAGCAGATCCACATCATAGCAACTCGCATCATAATGGTGGTCCCTGTGGTTTGTAACAACGTGATCGACTGTTGGGGTAATTAAACCTTATGAAGGCCTATATATTTGTTATTAGCAGGAGTTCCTTTTTCTGCAGTGTCTCAGATGGAGGCTTCATGGAATAAGTGTTTGTCAGTGAGTCATACAAAAATTGTATCTTTCTTATTCATATGTGTGCATGATGGTTTGTTTTTGGTGTGTAACCTCTATCAGCTTCACTTAGTTTGAATCCTCTTTCTACAAGACGGGGATTTGTGTGTTGATTCAAGCTGCCATGTCTTTAAATGTCAGGAGGAGTGTTTTCAGTGAGGCTGATTATTTTCAGTGAGGCTCCAGTGGATGCAGTATATTCTGTGGGAGGCAGGGAGTTAGCAGTCTGGCCCACATACCACCAGGTACCACTGTGTGTATGTGTGTAATCAAGTAGAATTTATGTCAAATATCGTATGCCTTCACGCTCGATTCACCCAGAGCTGGCGGGTGGGAAAGTGAAACTACAAAAAGTGTCATGAGCATCCACAGAGATCCTAGCATGACATAGTTTTCTCTAATGTCACAATGAAACTTTTAAACTTTTGCACTTAAAAATCACATCATCACTCACATTACACTACAAGGGGGGCTAACTTGCATACGCTGATCAGACGCAACATTAAAACCACCTGCATATTATTGTTTACTTCCCTGCCATGCTGGGAAAATAGACTGGGTCTTGGATAGAGGACCACCAGGGCTTGTCCTTTGGTGTCTGGGACTAGGATGTTGGGAGTAGATCTTTTGACTTCTGTGGGTTGGAGGCTCTGTAAATCGGGCTTGTCCCTGAGCGTTCTCCCTGATGCTCAAGTGCATTGGAATCTCAGAAGTCTGGAGGATTTTCGTTGTGTTCTTTGAGCTTTTCCTAAGAAAATTTTTGAAAGAATGGTGGGAATCGGTAAGCAGAATATTATGCTGTTGATATATTTTCCATTCAACCTATAAAGACTCTAAACATGGAAACTGGTGTAACCATAGTTTGCATCACATCCTAATGAGTAAATGCACTCTACATGAAGGGGAATTTGTTGATCCTGATGACATTGCCGTCTTATCTGGGATCAATCGGGGGGAAAGCTTTTAACCTTGTTGCCGACTACATTTCCTTCGCTTGAGTCAGCTTCAAATAAAGCAACGTTTCTCTGTGGTTCAATCAGACATGTGAGAAATAATTCATTGTGTGATCCTTTTATAGCCCAGAACCACACATTTTTCAACTGACTTCCAGGAGTAAGCAGCTCAGCTTGGAAGAAAATTCTGATTGTTTTCTGTTGCAAATCGGTGGAGCTAAATGGAAGAAATGACACTGAAGCCCTTTCCACTCAAAGCCATCATTTTTGTATACGTTTTTTAATCTAACAAATGTCGTCCAACAAAAAGCTTGAACACTTTAGTCGGACGCATTTTATCCATCTATTTATTGCGTATTGCTTCCTATTCGCTTAATTCCCGCTCCTCTGGCCTGTTTGATTGCGTCACATTTTCTTCAAGGTTTAACGTGACCTCATACATAATGAGAGAAAAAAATAGCCATTGATAAGTTTCCTAAAACTAAATCACTTCTGTGTAAACTTGGCTGAATCGTCTTGTGATCAGTGGCCTGTCTAACGCTTCCAATTCCAAGCTGTTCTGTGATAATCCGCCACAATCTGTCTTTAAATTCCATGTCCCTGTGTTCCTTACATTGTTTGTCATAAAGTGCTTTGACACAGAGTGAATCAGGCTATTTGGTCTAAGTGGGTCTAAGTTGTCCGTAAAGGAGACTTGGAGTACCAATCAAAAGTTTGATTTGTATCGTATGTTTCTGTATTTTTGTATAAATCACAAACATGATTTCATAAAGCTGGGAGTGTATAAAGATAACAAAAAAACTGGTTACCAGGCTTTAGTCTGGATCGGCTGTGTTACAATATATTACACACTGAGAGCGCACAAACTGAGTTGTTGTTATTATTTTTGTTGTTAAAATTGGTCTTACCCCCTTCACTGCCACCTTCAGCTGTTTTACTCTTGTCTCTTTGCCATATTTAGTGAATGTTCTTGGACCTCTAGAGGACAGCCCCTCTCTGCCATGCTTCACTGGGCAAATATGACAAGAATTGCAGGCTCTGTGTGTGAAGAAGAGTATTGATTTACAAGCAACACCATTTTCTTACCTTTCAAGCTTCTGATGGTCAGTGCAGCACGAATAAGACTCCATATGCTTTTGCTTTGTGTTTGAAAACATGTGCATGTTATCATCACGAGGAACAGATGTTTTTTTTCCATTAAAATGAAGAGCTTTTGTCTCAGAACAATTTCGTCAGTTATTTTGAGTCCAGATGTCTCTGTAATGACGTTGGAATTTCCAGAACAGCAATTGAGTCCTTCTCTTCTCTGACTTTGAATCCAACCTGTTCATGTATGTGTCTGTTTATATGGACCATCTGAGAAGTTATTGAGCGTTCGACACTGAGTTCGGTAAAACAAAATGAAGTACTTCATCCCACTAGCGTCTTTGATATATTCTCATTGAATGTTTATCTAGTAAAACAGCACATTTTAGGGGAAATATGCAGAGGAGTTTAAGAAGGTTTGAGCTAGTGTATAGAGAGATCACCTTGGTGCAGATTTACTATCCTGGTCAAATTAGCTTGTGGTTGCAGATAGTAAGCGGCTCCTATGGGAGGGTCCAGTTCTGCGGACGACCTGATCTGCAAACACAGATGCAGCCAGTTAATTTCAGTAATCACGACCATCACGAGCAGAGTAAAATCACAAAAAACAACTCCTGTTGATGATTAGGAGCCTGTTAAAATGATTAATTGACATTTTAGTCGGATAAAACAAAAAGTGGGTGCACTTTCAAAATAAATACTCTGTGAGTGACTTCCGTCTTCAGATTAACTGCCCTCAGTTTAGGTTTGTGTGGTTCAGGATCAGACAGCACTCATAAATGAGGAAGAGTCATTAAATTCTAACATGTAACCTTATGGTGTTAAGAGCTATCACCTCAGCCCACTGTTCAACCCCGGGATATTTTTAAACCGTTATTATTCCAGATGATGACAGCATGTGAACATAAATCCGCCTCCTCACCATTTGGTAACGTTATTCCTACAGACGTTATGGTGCAGCATGTATTTCATGACTCCTTATTCCAGGCTGTCTTATGTTTCCTCTATTGAGGTAAGAATAACAGTGATTATTTGTTGTTACGGTAACCTCTTCTTGCATTACAAATAAATTCACATGGATGGAGAGTGTCCGCCGTCACTCATACTCTCCTCTTGCTGATGATGTGTAACACCTGCAGCGCAGCCACATACACATTGAGCCCGTACATGTAAGACATGCTTTTCTTGTAAATGACGGCACAATCAGCAGTGAAACGCAAGCGTAAAGCTTAATTAATCGCTTCATCTTTCATTTTGGGCTCTGACAGGGAATCAGGGGCCAGGTGCAACAATAACTCCTCCTCTTTTAGGCGCCAGCAGCACCTCATCGGTAAATACTGATGGCAGCATGCTAATGTTAGAGGAGTCTTTGCAAAAGGCACATGGAGATGGTATGTCTACCCCCTTGTATTGTAACTCTAGAAAACCACAGGCTAATTATGAGCAGAAAGTATTTATACAGTGATTTACACAAAAAATGTTTAATATATGTACAGTCTTGGTATTGTTGTCTAAATTAACATTAGATTTAAGCTGTTATCCAGTGCAATCATGCCTTTAGGCAGGAGGGTTGCTGTGCTTTAGATATTGTCAATGATGCTCCAATTCAAGAGGTCCTTGACGCTGTTAAATTTTAAAGGTTTAATTTAATCATTTAATCTCCAAGTTGTGTCTAATCTGCAAAGTATTAGCTAATTAGTATAGGAGCTCATTTGAAAATAGAAAAAGTTTAAGTTGCAAAAGGGAGTACAGGCTCTTATACAACACCTAATTCAACAGTTCACTCGGTTTGTCCTTGGAGCATTTATCACAGATCACCTTGTCTATTCTAAGCTGTTGTATGAACCCATGGACTCAGGGAAACCTAAAACTTTCCTATGATAAGAGTCGGTCCCTGTGTGCCTCTCGCTTAAACCCTGCTTGTTGCTTGCTTCCATAAGGAGGGACAGTTGTTTCCCACAGAGACTGAGTGAACACAGATGGGGAGGGCTGCACCCCGAAGCCAGAATTTCAAAGCAAACATTCACCTTAAGAGACAGACATCTCCATAAATTGTCCCGTCCTCCTCAATTTCCACATTATGAAATCAAATGCCCACTGTGAAAGGGTTTGTTACTTTGCTTAAAATACAATCCTCTTTGCTGACAGCACCTGTGTTAAAGAGAGCTGGATTTGTGGCACCGATAAAAGAGATTGTGGTGGAAAATAAGAAGTTTTAATGCCTTAGATTCCCTTAAATTTTTCTTTGAAGTCCATGTTTGAAGGCAGACGTAGTAATTGTCTCCAGGGGTTCTTGCGGTATGAGCGTGTGTGTCTGTGTGTGTGTTTTATAGAAAAAAACGACATGGTGGGGTTTGCAGAGCTGTTAAAAAGACGTCCACTTATTTCTTTGTGTTTTGAATGACTTATGAACACAGAGCCCTGCATCATTACCCACTTTCCGTGTTATAAAAATTGTCAGTTTCTCAAAACACCATTTTCTGCCACATTAAAAAACTGTTTATTTTTCAGCCCTGCACTCGTCAAACAGAAGCTTAACTGTGAGTACTAGAGAGGAGCCTTTTCCTCGGAAAGTTCCAGCAGCTAGCTTGTTGAGTCTAAAAGGCTCTGACTGTTGTGAGGCAGTCTTGTTTTCTTCTTGCCAGAGGGCCACCGCAGGAGGTGAAGTCATAAACATGGTTGGGAAAGTGGAACTGGCCTAAGTGAGGAAGTCTGTGTGAATTCCCCAGCAAAAACACATGACTTCACTACACCTGTCAGCGGGAATACAGGCCAATGTGTGGCTTGCTCTTTGCTAACATTACTTTTGCAGAGCTGAATTGTTATGCTTATGTAGCATAAGTGTAGAAAAATAAATTTGGTTACCTCCTGCTCCTGTCATACAGGGAATTTTTTGAAGATTGATGGTTGACTGTTGACAGCTTGAGGTCATTTTGCATGAGGACGATAATGAATCCACTGTTGCTGACTTGCAGATTGGTTCTTGAACCAAAGAACATAAAAAAAGTTAATGTTCTGTATCCTGCCCACATTCCTCACTTGTAAGTTTGGTGCATTTACCACAAAACAGACCTATTAGGAAGGAGCTTTACTTAAGTTCATTTTCACGCACAGACGTGCATTTGTTGTAACTTTCTATCAGTTGCAACTGAGAGCATTTTAGAGGCGAAGGAAATGTGTTTTTGCTTTTGAGCAGACTCACACGGTGTCGGTAATTGGAAAATTGTGGCCTTGGTGCTGAGCTTCTTATCATGAGACATGTCTCTTGTTGTGTTGAGGATATTAATAATGTAAAAAATTCAGGAGCCGGTGTTGGACACTCCTGGATAATTAATGTTCACTCTCCAACTTGACACCAGTTGATTCTGTAGGTGAAGGAGAGTGTTACATTTTTAATCATCGCCGTGCAGCTCGTTGTCTGAGCTCCACCGAAACAGACAAAGTGAGTTGCATAAGCTGCTTGTCTTGGATGGAAAGATTATTACTGGATTTGGTTACTGTATGACCACATGGCTCATCCCTGCTAGCTGAGGCTAAATGCATTTGCACTTTTTTGCTTCCAAAAGCTTTTTTTGCTTTTTTGATTGAAAAGATCTGTACAAAGCATTTAAGAGCTAATCAGGAATGAGATGGTGCTGCGGAGATCAAAACTTAATGCAGCAAATAACGGTACGGTAGCAGTTCATAAACGGGCTCTTGTAACATCCAAAGCATCAAAGCTAAGGATGTGTGTTACTCCTATATGTTCATAGATTAGTAAACTAGTCAAATAAGTTATGATTTAATCATTCAAGCTTTAAAAAGTCAGATTAATAAAGCTCAAATTGCCTTGTAAACATAGAATATCATCCAATCAGCAATGTAAAATCTGCAGATATTTAGTTAGCTGTCACATTAGAGAAAAGTGGTGAATCCTTAAAATTTAGAGGCTAAAAGCAGAGCAAACAGCAAAATCTCAGCTTTCAAAACCATGAGAAAATCAAAATGATCTGCCAAACCAGAGCAGACCAGTACATGTACATCAGTGTAATTTATTCAATGTAAATATTCAAAACTTTTATAACTTTTGTATTTGTTGCGTCAAGCATGTTGCCTTAATTAAAAACTTTTCACATTACTTATATTTCCATTGTTGCCATGTGTTTAGCAGCAGTAAGCGATGCTGTTTCCTGATAAATTTACAAAAATGTTCTCTTTTCTCTGTACAGACACGGTATTTAGAGACATAGAAAAGGTTTTATTATTATTAGTTATTAATCACCTGGTTTTGATTTAGATTAAACATGACTTTCCTGAATTTTCCTCACCACGCAAATAAAAAGGACATCCTATAAATGCCAGAAGATTCGTGTTTCGTGATTGATTTACAAAGAGGTGTACACTGTTCAGACTGACAGTCAAAGAGACAACTGAGATCATTTAAGCCACAGGCTACATTTACATGCATGATGTAATTTGGCTTTGTGCCATACGACAGTAGAGATGTTGTTTGCATTTAGCTGTTTACATGAACCCTCTTTGTTAACATGAATAAACCACTTGACAAATATTCTTATCGATGTGATCTGTTGAACTTTGAAACTATGCACCAGGATCTATATATCTGTGTTGACAGCCACCACAGATGTAAAGTTGTGACTTCGCAGTTAGCAGTCATATCTGGCTGTATTGAAAGCAACAGGTTGAACTCGATGCTATGCAAATGTACGTGTGCAAGGAAAAGTTCAAAAAGAGTCTTTTTGATTCTAATACGATGTGTTGATATCAAAAGCACCTTTAAAGATGGGAAAATAAGGGGAAGATGCATGTGCTTTCATGGTTATCATAGCAAGCGTCTTTTTAAGTGCAACAGCACAGTCCCAACCTCACATACTTACTCATGTTTTTTCCTGTTAAACAGAAGTGCTGTTTTCACTCACTGCTTTTCTGTGCTTTCATCATTTTAAGTTGCTCCTGATGAAACGCAACAGTTTCACAGTAAATGTGACGTGAAAAGATTATTTCTGCCGAATCTGAATAGCTGGGGGGCTTTTAACACAAAACAGATGCAGGGGGGAATTTGCATTAACAGCAGTGGTCAAATGGGAGTAAATCAGAAAACATGCAAGATTCCTGTTTAAATATGGGAATCATTTTCATGAATACTTAAGCCTCTGAAAGCTTTTAATGGAAGCCTCTGTGAAATAAAGGCTTCATCCTGTCCAACAATAATGTACTGTGGACAACAGCTGTCTTGCATCACCTTTAATGGTGCAGACTACTGCTGTAACTTTTTTCTCTGAATGTGAGAAGACTGAAAATTCAAACTCTTGATGACCTGTTCTCATTTAAACTTTACAGTTACTCGACTTGCTGTGCGTCTCATTGATATTCGTACAGTTGATGCATTTGAAGGAGAGTGGTGAGCAAAGCTGTGCTGATGAGATAAGATCAGTACGTTTACATGCACAGTGAAGCTGAGCTACGGTTGTGACTTGAACTGGCAATTTGACTAGACTGCTGTCATCGTCCGCATGTCCCAGTCGAGTTGTGTACTGATGGATGTATGACGCTGCGATGCTGCGTGAAAATGTTCAAGACATTCTGCCACCTCTTGACTTTCTCTGTGGGAGATAATTGCTCATGTAAGTGTAACTGAATTCACTGCACCAGACATGGTCTTTAACCTACTTTAATCTTTATTTTTGTCAGATGGCGCTATGGTTATAAAATCAGGATTTTATTAGAGCAGAGTGACTGGAAGAGCTTGAAGTGACTAAGAGTTGACACATGGACTCTTAATGGGCTGATTTGATCACCTTTGTCTCTGTCTCCTTTGTCGTCTTCTTCTTTGTGTGTGTTGTTGTCATCATCTTCATCCTCTCCTGTTTCGTCTTCTTTGCCTTCTTCGTCGTCTTCTCTTTCTTCTTCTGCTTCATCTTCTTCTTCTGTGAACTGGGCGGGAGCTATTGACTGTGCATAAAGTTCATAAGCCATTTTGAGTCTGGTTGAGCACACACATGCAGGAGTGACTCAAGCCTCAACCGAATTATTAGGATGTGTTAGCCCGACTTTAGAGAACTTTGATTTTCTAAGGCTTTGGTCTGACCGACATGCATTTTTGAAAGTTTTGGTAAGAGTAATACAGTAATGATAACATGTATATATTGGCTGAACGTACTGAAATAAGAGTCTGGAAAACATTGTGTGGGAGTATTTTGGCTTTAGGTGGAAACCTTGCCATGAAAGGCTAAGTTTGGAAAAGCAGCTACTTAATGAATCAGTCACTACAAATCTGAGAGCTCATCTGTCCCTTTAGTTGAACTCCATCAACTGCACAGCCTCATCTGACTGCCAGTTTTTCACCCCACTCATCCTCAAGCCTCTGCCAGAGGCTTGTGAAAAAGCCATTACTGATAAGATAGCGAGATTTATAGGCAGCGATATGCTGCTCACGGGTCACGCTTGAGAGGAAGCCACGTTATAAGTAGCGCTGTGGTGCAGCTGATTGACACAACACTGGAAAATATTAAGTATAAACTGATGGATAAGACCCTCTTAGTGGCTACTGATGAATAAGATATTACCTCTTATGGTTTACTTTTTCATAAATGTGATCAAGTGACATGTTTACGAATGATTTAAGTCAGTTTCATGGATGGATGGAAGAATAAATATTGATAAATGCTGAGGGGAGATGGTGGTGTAAAAACTATAATCTTAAACAAGTAAAGACTATAAGTGAACAACTGTAAACCAACACATTCTGAGCTGGATTCTACACGTAGTTAGTTGTCTCTGCATGCCTGTGCTATGTGTGTGTGTGTGTGTGTGTGCGCTCTGTTCCTTTGTTGGACATGGAAAAACAAATAATGCACTAAATCAGTTACAGTACAAGTTTCCTCAGGGCAGCAGTGTTTGTTTGAGGGTTAGTGAATGCCAGAAACAGGGTTGTTTTGTGTTTGGGGAACATGATAAATTAAAGAACGATTGGCGAACGATTACTGTTGCATACATTTCCCAACAACACCCTTTCACCTCCCACATGTAGCCCATAGCTCATAGACAACCCATCTGTTTCGCCATTCCCGGGGTGAAACCAGCCTTGACAGAGCTGGCTAGGCAGTATTTCAAAAGTGTCCTCTGTGGGAAGACACAGTTGGTTTTGTGTAGTTCCCTATCTGTCAAAATCTCCGTCTCTCCTTGTCTCACCCTCACCTAAGACTCTTATTATCCGTCTTTCGTGCTGAATCGAATTCCTCATTTTTACTCGCTGCATCTCTGGCTCCCTTCTCTGTGTTCCTCCCTCCCCCTTATTCCACCCTCCTCATTTTTAAAAGCCACATGCTCCCAGCCCGTCTGGCTCAGTTGCACCCTGCCAATGAAGGGCTTTTTATTGGGCTGAGATTGAGTGCAGCCAAGCAGGGCCTGGCTATGGGGCTGAGGCTGGGGCCAGCCTCACAGTCCCCCAACCCCCCTCCTGACTGCACAGCCCACTCCACATGCCTGTTCTGGTCTGGCCTTGTCGCCCAGAAGGAGATTACTTGTCTCTGCTGCCCTTAATTGCCGACAGTAGCAGAAAAGAGCCAGAGAGAGGGAGGGATATTGTATAGAGAGATGAGGGAACAGTGTTGGTTTGTTGTGCTGTTACTTGACAAGCTTGAACTCAAAGGTTTGTGTTCTTGCTGGCAAATCCTGCCTCTGGTTTTGTTGTGTTTATTAAGATGGATGTTGTTTTGCTCTGATCGTAGCTCATGGTATTTGTGCTAAATACTGTGTAAAAATAGTAAAGTATGTAGAACGTTGGTAATGTGCTGAAAAGTAGAAACATTATTTTACTGTAAAAAGATCATTTTTCCATGTCCTTGGCCATTGTTGTATTTCACAGCCAAAGGCGCCCTTTCAGCAGCCTGTGCCCTATCACCCCTTTTTCCTTTTTCCAGTGAACTTGTACATTTCGTGCTTATTACACTTAGTTATTATTAAATCATCTCTGGCTTGATCCCAGCAAATTATATAGTAGGCAGTTTATTGAACTGGCAGTCTTTGAAGAGGCTCTGATGCTGTATAATTTTTCATCCTTTCTCTGTTATTTATTTTTTATGCTGTTTTCATTCAGCTGTACTCCTATTAAATGTTCAGAATCCCTATTTGCAGCACACTGTCTGCTTAACTCCCACACAATCTGCTATTACATTTATTTTCAAACCTTCGCTGTATGTCTAGCCTGCAAATTAAAAGAAGCTTCAATTAAAATTGCCCTACCTACCACATAGCAGGAGAAAATGAAAGATTGAACAGCATTTCATGTGGCTCAATTTTAAAATATAAACAGCACATTTTGGCTAACAGACACCTCTGTGACAGATGTATGGTACATCTAAAGCAAGGCCAGGCTTCTGTATCTCATACAGTGCATGACCTTAACATGTACGATGTTTTGAAACATGCACATTTCAGTGGTGGGTAGGTCTGCTTTTGTAAAGAATAAAGCTTCCTTTCTGCTCTTGATTTGCATGTCCATCCTGAACATTTGTGCATACAGTTTGCATGTTTCTTCCCTTGGCTGTGTGGATGCTCTGTGGGCAGACAGAAACCTCTCATCCATACAGAAAACATGAATTGCCCTTTAGAGATACCAGAGCAACCTGATACTAAGGTTGAACTAAGTTAATTTTCTGCTGTCAGTAGCTTCAAATTTACCGAACACATGTGGATGTGGTATTATTCTTCTGATCTCCCTCTTGGCAAGAAACCTAATGAGCACATTTCCCAAAATGTCAAACTAAAACAAATGTTAAAATACACTTCTGCTGAAACGCATGACTGATGACTGCATTTATCATCAGTTGGCACGCTGGCAAGGTTAAGGTTATTTGTATCCACTCACTGAAAGCAGTTTGGAAGCTAGCCATGCAGTAGACATGCATTTCCGTGTTGAACATGAGCCAAATGTCAGTGATGTTTATGAGCAAGTAGAAGCTTTTTGTCTCACAGTTGTCCGGCTTCAAACGGAAAGTGACTTGGGAGCGTTTAACTTGCACAGCACAACTCACAGTGAGGCATTTTAATGCAGCTGACTCCAATCTCCCCCTATGTTGAACACATTAGTTCCTTTACCCAGAAGACCCCAAGGCTGTAAGCATGACCGACCATATTAACAAACTGCCACACCAACAACTGTGTGCCAGTGTGATGTCACATGACTGTTATTGTCACCCACGGTGTTTGTATATAAATTAACTCAACAATTTCTTAATTCAATACCTGTGTTGCATAACAAGCTCAAATTGGATTGCATTTGTAAACAGGTCCACTCTGACTGCATTAGATCCTTCCTGATGAATATGGAAGGATTTAGAAAACCTCTTTGTCACACAGCCACAATGTTTCGTGCCCTTTTGATTAACGTGGAATGGAAACAATTAGGTGGGGGGAGGTAGTGAGGCAAAGCAGCACATTCAACAGCTTTAAATGCTAATTAGCTAATGGAGGATGAAAGAGCAGGCAACTGGCAGGGTCTCACATGAGCACACTCAAGCTCTGGTTGCAGCTATGCCCGTTTCATCTGAATTCAGCAAGACCACCACCATTTTGTGTCCTTGAGTACCACTAACAATACAGCCATCTTGTGTAACGAGATATTCCTTTTTTTTTTATTGATCACAAATGAGGCAGATAGTTTCAGGAGAGGCCTCCTGTCGACTCATCTCTCACAAGCAGTTTTAAATATCAACTTCTCTTGCAGTGTAAGATACAATGTTTTTTTCCAAGCACCTCCTGTGTAATCAGTCTGAGAGCAATCTCACAGAGACTGAAGTTACTTAGTCATGTACGCCAAATATACAAGAATTTAAGCCCTTTTAAAACATGAAATATGTGACATTATTCATCAAGCTGTTACAGTGGCGTCCTTCTGTCAGGTATCTCTTATATTAATGTTCCTCGGGCTTTCACTCAGACGTGACAGCAGATTTTCACAAAGAGCAGCAGGCTTGCGCGATATTTCTCATCTGGTGTCTATGAGAAAGAAAGAAAGAAAGACTCAGTGGCGTGTTAATACGTTGTGATGGCAAGCAAGAGGATTTGTTTTTGTGTTCCTGCAGGAGTTGATAGATTTCAAAACTTGTTTTGACTGCAGTGGAAGCTTTACCTCCCCTGCTAGGCGATTATGCACGAGCACAGAACAACAGGGCATGAAATTAGGCCTTAAGTTTAATTCTTAATGTGCCGCGTAACATGTGTGCTAGATATTTATGATCAACATAAATGACTTCTGAGTATATGGAGAGGGTGTGCCGTTTATAAGTGGGCTGTGTTTTTACATCGCAAAGGAAAAGATAATTGTGTTTTTTGAATTATTTATTTTATTGATCTAACATGAAAGGACAGTGAGCTTCACAAATTAAAATATGGTCACATTTTAAATCAGTATTTTATTCAGCACTGTGCAAAAGTCTTGAGCCGATCTTAGTTGTTTTTTTTGTTCACCGGAAAAGATCTGTCAATGTTTTTCTCTGAAGGATTACTACCTTCTATCTCAGTTTCTGTTCAGATCTTATACTTCACCACTTCAACCATTTCACACTGACTCTCTGAATCATGCTGCAAAAAAAGGCACCAAACTCAAATAGTTTGCTGTGTGTTTACACATAACAGACAAGTTAGCTAAGAATCCATTTTAAATCGTCTTTTGGCACTTTGTTGCAGCAGCTAGTTGCAAAGACACGTGAGTTGATCATGATCACACAGTCTGACGGATGTAAAAATGTACTTCTGCATCGATGAGGGGATTTCTGAAGAGCTATTAGCTGAAAATAAATATCTAAAGCAGATGAACAGCATCTGAAAGTGATGTCTTTCAGAAATGAGAGAAAACAATTCATCAAAGACTTAAAACAGGACCTAAAAATTAGTGACAATGAGTCTTACGGATCCCCCCCAGAGCTTGAACCTCAACGTCTCTGAAGCAGTGTGGGATCATCTTAACAGAGAATGGAACAAAAGGCAGCCGACATCCAAAGAAGGGCTTTGGGATGTCCTTTCAAGAAGCCTGGAGAACTATTCCTTAAAAAAATGACGAGAGAGGTTCTCTAATAGGGTTAAAGCTGTGATGATTGTGACTGTTATTATTGTAATAATGTGATGATTGTGTAAGATTTAGTAATCAAAGTATTGAATTTGTTGGAGCCAAAATGAGGCAAACTGTTTCTCCTCCCTCATGTTTAACTCGTCTGAAATGCTTTGGCTTTTATGTTGGGTTGACGGCATTTAATTCGGCGTGATATCAAAATGTTACAAGGTTGAACCCACAGTTGTAAGACTGTAATTAGGACTGTAAATGTCACTGAATAATAAGTACCGGGGCTGAGCTTTTCAGTTTGTTATACAATTACTTGTTGCCTCGCTGTTCAGCTGATGTGTGTCCAAAGTCTGATTAGAAAGCTGTTTGTTAACTCTGGCGCTAAAAGTGGAATATTTCTCTGCACTCAACCAATGTTTGCATTGAAGTAGTTTGGAAACGAGTCCTGGATTTATTGGCGGCTGTTAAAACAATTTTCAGAAGTGGAAAATGAAAGTTTTTGAACACTTGAAGTCTGTATAATTTAACATAAATGAGACCAGAAAAAGATCTCATTTTCACACAATTTCTAAAAGTAGATAAAGTGAAGCTATTTAACCAGTTAGACAAAAAATATTACATCAGCTTATTTATTCTTAGTGGAAAATGATACGATGATACAAATCCATGAGTGGCAAAAATTGGTGAACCACTTCCATTAGCAGCTCATTTAAATGTGAAGGTTAAGTCGGATGTTTTTCACTCGGTGGTATGACAGTCAGTTGGGAGTGGGTGCCCTGCTTCATGTAGAGGACAAGGATCTTTCAAAGGCTAGGCTTCTCATCACAGCTTCCTGGGCGTATATCCTAGCAAGAACAAAGAAAATCTATCAAATGTTGACACTCGTTAGGCTGGAAAAGGTTAGAAAAACATCTCTTAAGAGTCTGGACTCCAGCAGTCCACAATTAGACAGGTTCGTTATCTTTGACTTACTTCAGTGGTGATTTTGTCAGATGACAGCGTGGTTATAAAATCAGGATTTTATTAGAGCAGAGCGACAGTCTGGAGATACCTAAAGTCTTTGACACGTAGCCCTAATGAGCTGATTTTCACTCCCAGTTTCTGACATGTTTAACCATCTGACAAAAGTAACGGAATAAAAACATGATGGAGAGCAGCTTTATAGGAAATTTAGCTGTATTAAGATACATTTAGCTGTGTTTATAAAAAGATTAGAAAAGTTGGAACTTTGAGCTCGTGCGAGCATCATGTCACAGATCGATTGATCCCTAACGACATTATCTGGGTGTGAGTTTTTGCTTTTCTTTTACTTTTTAAACAAATGATGAAGAACATTTGGGTGAAGGCAGTAATTTACCATTAGAGACAAACGCCAATCTTTTCATTTCATGTTTCTGTCTGTGTCACAGTCAATGTTGACACTTAAAACGGACAAAAAAGTAAAACAACTAGGTTATAGAATCATATTTAAAAGGGCATCTTAGGTTTTAGTGGGTTAACCGTGTGGCTCACTGAGTTATGCTTTTTAATGACTGTTTCACAACAAAGGAGCCCTCTTTCACAGGGAAATGGATTCTGTTTGGCTTCTGGCCAGACAGGTAATGTTGAAGGTTGGATATTTGTAAACTATTTGCTGGTTATTTCTTTTCACGCTGAAGTCACAAAGCTTATATCTTTTTTGGACTCACAGCCTTCACATTCTTTAACTCCCTCTTCATCATTGATAATTTTGTTCAAGGACAGTCTGGGGAATTTTCTAACCGGGAAACCTAATTTAATTTGAATCACTGTATCATTTGAGATAGAAGGAAGTAATCAAGGGCTCTTCTAGGATCCCCCACAACATCTAATGACTATTTGAGTGTTTACATATTTTATCACTCAGTGGCGTATGACACTCAAGTCAACATGGACTTTAATCTGAAACGAGCATCTCCTTCATGACTCCCCAGTTTGTCAGGGAACATACAGATGGGTAGCAGACTCTGTTGATTTCTTTTAAAAGCCCCAAATTTGTCACAACCTTCAGTGCTCCTTTGAGGGAGATAAAGTGGCTGTGAATAAGAGGTGGGGGGAAGGAAAAAGCATGCTGTCATGAAAAGAGCCGCTTCCTGGCTGGCTAGATGCAATCAGGGATACTATCTGATAGCACTGGAGGAAATTGGATGAGCCGAGAGCCGTTGGCTGCTCGTGATGGGAAAGATGACTCCTTTGTCACTGTGTCAGTCAATTCCCTACTCTCACCTGAGAGACCAATCAATAACACAAGGATAGAGAGGTTTTTCTCTTGTCTTCTGTATGCTATGGGCTGCTGTCAATTATAGGCTGTAAGACACCATCTTATTTACAGGAATGCAGTGTGGGATGTTATATGGTAAGCATGAATATGTTACACATGTTGTGTGTTTCTGTTTTAAAGGTGGTTTTAATGAATTTAGGTATCTTTAAAGTAAGCAGTTGCACATCTCAGGGGAACACATAAACGTCCTAACCGGTTTCATAAATGGGATTCAGAAGCCTACTGTCTGTTCGTCAGAGCGCAGATACACAAGACTACATCTGAAAAAGCCTGTAGACGTGTCAGATTTGATGCTGCTAGTTATATATTTTGTGTCATCTTTACAGCTCACAAGTGCCATGGCTGCCCTCATTAGCAGCTACATCATTAGTTGTGCAATTATGGAGCATAAGACCCAGAGAGACTCATAACTATCAGTTGCTGTCAGGCATGTAGTATTACATCAGGCATGAAAGACATCTAGCACGATGTAGGCGTATAAACAGACACTCACTGAATGATTCATAATCGTGATACCATCCTGAGCTTCAATATATTTTCTGTGTACAATATATGGACATGCTAGGTTTGTGTAAGGTGAAGCAAAACTTTTCTTTTCATCATCCTTCCCTGCAGTTCCCTGATACCTGTGAGGAGTCTGCCTCTCCATTCGTCTTCATCTGCACCAATCCACAGGAGCTGCTGGTGAAATTCCCCATGAAAGGGAAGCACAAGATCTGTAAGTTCTCATTCTTTCATGTCAGGGGAAATAGAGTGGCTGAAATTAGCCTGAGCCAACTAAGGGTTTTCGTTATTTCTGTCTTTATTTATTTATTTCAGCATTATCTTCTGTATTTATATGCAGACATAAACAGTCATATAAAAGCTTGATAATTCTAAGCACGGTTTCTGATTACTACTTTTTTATTAGTAAAACAACAACCACTCTCACATAAACACACTCCTACAGATCCCCTCCGCACGCCATCTGTAAAGACAGGATTTTGCTGTCAGGTTGCCTGGGGGAACAAGCCAGGTCTGGATGTGCAGTGTTGTTGCTGTATTTTGTGATTTATAACAGGATTCAACCACATTTTCCCTCTGCTGCCATAGCAGCTACTGTAAAATGATGTACCTGCAAGCTCTTTTGTTAATATTTCACAACCCTCTAAAGACTTGAAAGGATTGTTTATGCAGCTGTGCCTCTTTCAGATCTTTTCAGATCGATGGAAAATACTTTTTAAAGGCTCAAGGTAAAATTGAGCAGGCGCTAGACTAAGCTAGTTGTAATGGCCCTGTCTCTTTCTTTGTGAATATCATCCACAGCAAAGCATTAGGTGTGAATAAGGTTCTAGTTAAGTATAGTGTTGGTAGGTATTGAAAAGATGATTGACTGATGACTAAAGTCTTTATCTTAGCTCTTTTAGTCCTCAGACTGTTGCTCATTGCTGCTAAATTACTTCAGAAATGAATAAACAAGCCACTAGTGTGAATGTGGGATTTTATTTTCACATAAGATGGTGTCAAATTGATGATCTTGAATAAAAAAGCTGGACTTGATAGAATTTGCCGACACATTGTTGTAGGCTTGGCTTGCTGTCGTGGGCGCAGATTGCTGTGGTCAAATCTGTGCCTGCATTATTTAAACTGGCAGCAGCCTGTGGTTTATGAATTGGCCATTTCTTTTTATTGGTGGATAAATAAATGTGTTTTAAGTTTCCCAAAGTAAATCTCCAAATAGATTTTATGTTTACTTTCACAGTTCATGCTGTCTGCTTCTTTTCCCGTAAAATATTTGTTTTTAGGCGCATTTACATCATGTTGAAAATAACAAAGATAAAAATTCTTGTTATGTTATTCGTGCAGCCTAAATCTCTTGCCACTTGTGCTGCTTGTAGTCTCAACATATGTCAGTTTTCCTTGTAAGAAGATTTCAACAACTGCTATCTATTGGCATGTTGTTAGGCCGCCATCTTCCCTCAATGTCAGGAGATTTAGATTGGGATTCTATTCTCAGGTTTCAAGTCAAGGGTTATATGTTCTGCATATTTGAGCAGGCAAGGGGCCAGCTGACATAAATGTTGTCATTAGAGGGACATTTGCAAGCTCTGTGGGGATGCCTCCATAGCCATCAACTTCTGTACAATTCTGTATGTAAAGAACAATTATATCACTGAATATATATATATATATAACTTGTGGAGAAAAGGTGCCCAGGTTTTTGGAATATAAGGGAATTTGTGTTTACAGATGCCAGTCTACCTTTTTTTCTTTCACTTTCTTTAAAAAGTGGAAAAAAGTGGTTATGTAATTCAAACTCATAATGTTGCTGGTCTGAAAAATGAATGAAGACTGTCTCGTACAAAAGAAGAAGCACTTAGATAAGCCTTTACTCTGTGGTTTAGCTCACATGTCAGAAGGTTAACTTTAAGCTGCATCAGTGGCATTTTACAGAAGTTAAGGAGCACCTTGTACAGTTTGGGCACATCAGGATATTTAAGTTTCCAGAGAACTTTTGTTGTTAAGCTCAGGTGATGCAACTTTCAAAACATTATGAATGTTCAAAATTTGTCCCGGTATGTAGTGGCAATACGCTCCTTTACTCGGACTATTACAACAATTCATACCCACCATAAAGACTACAATCATAGCAAAACCAACATTAAAACTAATTTACATTTCCCTTATGTCCTATTATAATAAAGGCAGTTTATTATATTAAACATGACAGTTTTCAGGTACCTTTGAGGTCTGAAAATGCAAAAAGATTAAAATGAGTAAATAAAATAAACAAAATGAAACTTGAAGGACTGTTGGAAAGGCAAATCAACCATCCCATTTGGACTATAAAACATTATGAAGTGGACCAGCCCTCCAGAATCTGAGGTGGTTGTGCACTGTTGTGCTGTGCAGCGGTGCCAACATCTGGACAAGCCTGTGAATTTCTTATGTTAAAATGTCTCCTTTTTTTGTCCAGTTTAGGCTTATTTTCCAGCCAGAAGCATGAGGAACATTTAACCTGGTATGGGTAGAATAGACGGAATTAATCATCAGCAAACGTTTAAAAAGCTGAAGGTGAAAAGCGAATAGCTTCCAACAGGCTAATCGTCCACAACACCTCAAAATCCACAATGTGATCTCAACAAGATGAAAGATTTGGCGTAGCCTTCAAAGCTTCTGAACATAAACATCATGAAACATCTAAGGATACACATCTGCTGATGAGGCGAGCATGAAAGATTCTCACAGAACTAAGAGACTTTATTTGGAAGAATGGATAGAAATCCCCCAAACAAGGACAGAAAAATTTGGCGAACTAGCCAAAGGGGGTTTTACTCACTACTGACTCTGAAGGCTGCCCACAGCTTTGCTCCAGGCCCTTTTCCTTCTTCAATTTTAAACAGTAAATCATGCTAATTACAGGAAAAAATATATTTTCTTCAAATTTAAAAAGAAAGTAGAATCTTTTCCTCACTGAGTTCAAGAGAACTTGGCCAATAGTGCTGAAATGATTGAATGCCACTCTAACTCCACACTCTGCGTGTGTTTCGAATATCTTCTCATGTTATGAGGTGTGCTTTGATCGTGACATACTCCCAGCAGCGCACGTTAGCTTGGATTTTGGATTAGCTTTTCTGACCTACACAGACCTGCACAGTCCAGTCTCATTCTTCTGTCACCAGCTTGCTTTTCACTGTCTCACTCTTTTGCGCTCTCGGCCTCTCTTCCACCTCAATTCCCACTGCATCTCACGGGTCAAGGCATTACCGCTCATCTTACTCAGGGGGGCTTAGTGCGAGTATTTTTTGCTCCTCCAGCAGCTTACATTGACAAGATCCACTTGTGTCTGGCATTGGCAAACATCTCATGCCTCATCACAGTGTGCTAGAGAAGAGATGAACAGCGATGTGCTTTTCCATTTTCTTTCAGCGGAGTCATCGCTTTGTTACACAACGATAGCAATTGTTGTTTTTTTTGTCATTAGGGTGTGACTCTTTAATGTGTTCGTAGGGCATTTTGCAATATGTAAAATTACACTGTGTTGCTGCTGAGATTAATTGTTTCATTAGGCAAATTGTGCACTCATGTTGTGGGAAATGGGACTGGGAGCCATGATGAATATTAGCTGGTACCTAACTCACAGCAGCAAGCCTTCTTGCCACAGACTGTCAAGCATTAACTGCCAAGATTTCCTCCAGCGTTTTTGTGGTTTCCTGTTAGAATTGAAATATAGTGCTTATATCACATTAAAATTACCTCAAAATTCAACATATGCATGCAAAACATTTAGTAGAAAACCAGTCTGTAAGACTTTCCATTCGTTTACTTCACCCCTTTGTTGTGGTTTGATTAAAATGTGCCAGTAGAAAGATTGTGCATGAATGAGAGTGAAGCATTTCGGCTGATCTGTACAGTTTGTGCTTGTTTTGTAGCAAAAGCAAACGTTTTGTAGAGATGTTATTTATTACTGCTGAAAGCTTGAAACCGTGGGATAGAAAGCCTTGCACACTCACATACAGATTAGCATTATTGGATGTGTTTGGCTGTTATCAAATAATCTAATTCAGGCTTTCCCTCCTCTCTTTCTTGCCTGTTGGCTGTTATAGATAAATTCTACGCAATACTAGATGCGAACTCGGGTTGATCAGGCATTACCCTGCAGTGGAGTCTGTGACATTTAAAATGTCAAACAGCCAAGACTCACTTCTGTAAGAAGGGAACTGCAATATGGTTTATGGTCACATCCTGTGAATATTTGTATCTGTGTGTGTGTGCTTCTTTGTAAGCTGAAGGTTAGGCAGGGTGTTGAAAGCTAATTGGCGCTATGCCACGAACGCACATTTTCTTTTACTGTTACTTATTGCTTCACTTCCCCCATGTTTTAACAGCCTGACATTATCTGTGTGAAGTGGCTATGTACACTCAGCTCAAAAGATGAAATACGAGCTCTATACCAATACACCCAAAGCCTTTTAACAGTCAGTGAAACTCTTAATATTTACCATTTAAAAAAAATTACCGAATCTAAAAGATGCTTATAATCCTCAGAAGGCCATAACAACTAA
Source organism: Leuresthes tenuis (assembly GCF_036924035.1). Classification (NCBI taxonomy): domain Eukaryota; kingdom Metazoa; phylum Chordata; class Actinopteri; order Atheriniformes; family Atherinopsidae; genus Leuresthes; species Leuresthes tenuis. Next base: position 8,876,262 of record NW_027325356.1, on the reverse strand, counting down.
CTATTTATCCACATGATGACAAATTAGAGCTAGGCACATTTAATTATCTTGTTACATCCAGGGACCCCCGACTAAAAGGTCTGGACCCCCTACTAAACCTCAAACCAGTTAGACATGGCCACAGTTTGCCACTTCACTAACAACTACAGTGATGTTTGGTGAAAAGTTCCTGTCATTTGGTGGAGATTTGAGCATAAGCTGTGAAAACAGTGAGGCACATTGCCAAATACTTAACCTAACTATGGTTAATAGGTGCCATATAAGTGCAGATCCATTTAAATTGACAGATAAAGACATTGTGTGAGTACTGGTGTTGAGCCTGAAGCTGCTACTAAATGTTTTGGATGATAAAGAACTGAGACTTAAGTTTGACCTTCTTTTTATGATACCGCGATAGAATTTAAATCCTATTCCTTTCAGGCATGAAGAGCGCGTATGCAGCGTAATGTTCCATGAGTGAATCAGATGGCTTTAAGCCTCGGAGTGGTCAACCAGCAAGAAAAACTTGATACTCTCCTGAACAACCACTCCTCTATTCATCTTACAGCAGTGAATTAGTGAAAGAAGTGCAACAGTAGACTGCAATCAGTCCAAGGATTTCAGAATATGGTTTGTTAGCTGAAGCCAGTCGGGGCCTTTTGTTCCATCTTGCAGCCATTTGTTGGCATCAAAGAAGTGCTGGCTGATTGTAGAGAAAATGATTCCATGATTTAAGCCATCAGTTCTGTGGCTTGTATTTGTTCCATAGGAAATCATGTTCTTTTATATCATCCTCAAGGACCAAGGAATATGTTTGCACTTGAACTAAACATGTAAATGATCTGAATAATTACATGCAATACTCGGACAAAAAGCGCAGACAGGAGAGAAGTGTTTGAAAAACAAAAGGCAAAGTTTTTCGCCAGCTTTTAAAGGAAAGACTCATTGCCAGCGCTTCACTTGTGGCTGAATTTATGACTCTTGTAAACACATGGACTCAGTGCCTTACTGCCTTGTGCCTCACTGCCTTATCACTCCCTGTTAAGATTAGTCACACCGATGGCTCTTTAGCAGATACAAAAGTGCTGTCTTTTGTTGAGTTGTCTGTCTTACAAGAAAGGAAGTCATGGGTGTAATTACTGCGATGAGAAATTCAGCTTTGGCAGCAGGTCGCGAAGGGGTCATTTTATCTTTAGTGTTGGTCAAATCTCAAAAAAGGCAGCAGACTTGAGTCATTTCAGAGGACCTGGAGGTTAACGGAGTAGTTTCAGTAACAATACTATTCAAGCACTTAAACATTTAGCTATAGAAAAATGTTTTTGCAATATTTCTGCTATTAGGCCTTTTGTACCTTTGAATATCTTGGACATAAAAACAGCCACCTCAGAGAAAACAATGGTCTGAGTAATTATTGACTCAGTTTACTGCTGTCAAAATGGATGCCATTATTTATTCTACAGCTAGCGAGCCTCTGCTGTCTGATGTGAGTTTATCACATGTGAATTGCGTGTTTGCATTGTGAGATTTTGGTTGTTGACATCGTTGTTGCTCTCAGCCCCCACAGATGAACATTTTTCACTGCAACTGGACAGCTGGGCTGTCCTCCAAAACGCTAACAGCACGTTGGCTTCTGAGATGTGCGAAGATGAAGCGCCGATCGCCTGAAAGATAGCTTAGGCCGGAAGAGGCTAACCACCAGTTTCATAACAGAGAGTGCCTAAACGATACATAGCGAAGAAGCACAGGTGAAAAGCACAGAAAGCAGACAATTTCAATTATTTTAACAGTCAGTTTCACTCCTCCACAATTCAGATATATGACCCTTTGCTTGTCCAAAGCAGGGCAAAGCTCAAGGGCCAGCAAGTCACGGCTCACATTGTTCCACATATTTATAGACTGTCTCTGATTGTTGACAAAATGTCATCTTTAGGCCTTTAAAAGGTGTAGGTTGTGTAACCCGTACTGGCCCACAGACTTTTTACCTTGCAAAGCAACTGGAGTTTTGGAATTTTTGAGATTGCAGTCATAGTAAAATCTGTCTCGGCCGACTCCAAACTATCCAGACCAATAAGCATCCAATAACTGGTACCTATGGGAGGGTTTTAGCTGGGACGACAAACAGCATTAGCACCGCCCAAGTCATTTACAAGTTGTGTAACTCTTAGTTCATCTGATTGAAGTTTGATGACTTTGATAGTCAGATGCTTCAGTCAGTCACCTGTTAAATATCTTCTGAAAGTGCCTGCCTTTAAAAAACTGTTTCACAGATAGTTCTGTGAAATAAACCCATTCATACATCAAGTTAACACATTATAGCATGAGGCGAGTGCATATTTATACAATTTGAAGGTTTCAGACTTATTTCTTAGTCAATCCATACATGAAAATTAGACCATCTCATAAGTTTCTTTTTGTGATAAGCCTCTTTGAACAATTTATTAAACAATTTTAACATATTTTATCCTTTAATCCTGGTGTCAAATTCACTGTATTATCAGTTTAATGTTGTATTTTTGAAGCAGAAGCAGTAGGAGCGGCTGGATTTACATGTAATTTAATAGTATAGTTCCATTACAGTATATGTCAGATATAATGTGAACCAAAGACACATTAAATGCTAACAATGCTAAATCCAGCTCAAACTTAAAGGCGATACTTCCAGGCACTTTTCTACTGCTCATAATAAAATGTTTGATTATCTTATCACTCTGTCCTCCGATAGTGTGAATGACACCGGGACTGCTGTGTATATGTGAACACAGACAGATTATAAAACACCAACATTCATTGAAACTTCTTAACCAGGCGTTTTATGCTCTTCTTATCTTTTGCCCTCAGTGTTCCCAGTTTAAAATACAGGCCACTGAATTCCGGTAGAGAACATCTCAACCTCACTTAGGTAATTGCTTAAAGCAAATAAATCTATATTGACTTGTTCCTGTGTAACAGCTACAAGCCCAGGGACTAGTGAGCATACATCACAAATAGATGATTCTCTTTATTTGTTTGCTTGGCATTCAGCATCATATCCCTTGTACACATACCACTTCCAGCTCTCTTTGCAGTGTAATTTGCATTTTCCACGCATACATTATTGAGCCCTTGCAACATGCACGGTTCTTATGCCTCAGGTTGCACTGCACATGGAAATAACCCAATATATTCACTGTGAAAATATTGCAGCTAAATTTTGCTCTACTAACCATCAGCTGCGCTGTTACATCGTGATTACCTCTTTCTTTTTATGTGTAAAATTACCCCGTTGTGGAATGGTAAGTAGAGAAAGCCAATTACCTAACAAATGTCCATCTTTTCTTCAGAGGTGGTTGTGTTTTTCCTCTCATTTCTCCACTGTGCTTTACTGTCATCCTCTGCTGGGAGACAGAAAGAGGTTAGAGCAACGGAAGTCCTTTTTTTTTGGTTATTTATTCATAGATTTTCCATTTAATATTCATGCCTTTTTTCAGGACTATCTGGGTGCAGCAGAGAATTTGCTGCCTCAGAGGTGGCAGAGGCCAAAAATCGTGTTTCAGCTCCAATGAGTCCAGTGGATGAAGGGAAAAGGAGGAGATGGAGAGGGAATGAGAGACTGGGGTTTCATGTGTTCTCTAGTAAATGAGAGGCAGGCCTTGAAGGTGACAGGCTGTGTTTATTACTGATCTGTCAGCCGGTTAATGGGGAGAAGAGAAGAGGGTGGAGAGAGCTGAGCTGTTGAGCAAAGTCTAAAGCACACAGGCATGGGAGCCCGAGAGAGCCCTAAGCAATAAACCTTGCCATACTAGACCTGCTAGTCCTTACTGCTTCGGTGACTGCTCTCCTGCATGCTAAATTAGCAGCAGTAAAAATAACACAGTATTTTGTTGTGGTGTTGTAAAATAAGTCTTTTTTTTTTTTTCTTTTTTTCTTTTAAGGAACAAAGACCGATAGAGTGCTGTTTTCACACTCTACTTTCTTAAGCTCAGATATTTCTTTGCACCCTCACATGGTGAATGTGTACACCATTTAGTCAATTTTATTTTATTTGTGTCTACTTAACCTTTTATTCATACAGGTAATCTCATTGAGACACGTCTCATTCTCAAGAGAGACCCGTTTCAGTGCAGCATACAGCGTAACAAATTGGTTGCAAACACATATTATTACAGTACATGTGTTTAAATAAAAAGCACCAGGTGAAAGCACTAAGGAAAAACGGGAGCTTCCAATTGATTCCTATTGCTGTGTCCATTAATGTTTTTTATTCGCATTTTAAAGTATCTCTTAAAGAAAAAAACTGAAGTGGCTACATTAAAAAAAGACTTCCTCTATACTGCCTTTGCATAAAGGGAGATTGGAAGTTCCTTTGTCTCCTACATTAGCATATTTACATCCTTACTTAAAAATCTGCTATTTCAGCCTATTTTTTGCCTATTTTCCCACTATTTTAGAGAAGAAACATGGCCAATAGAAGCTGATAGAAAAGAAGAGTTGTAGCATATCGAGATGGAAAGAAGACTTCTTCATTTTTATGTCTTGTGCTATATGATGATATTTACTCATTGAATGTCTCTTAAATTTTCTGCTCAATATCACTGATCACATTCTCAGGATTAGCAATAGCTGGGTTTTTTTTTAGGTATTGTTAGCCACCATCGTTCGCTGAAACCAATGGGACTCCGATTCAGCAGAGAGTGAAAGTGCTTTATGTGAACACAGTTTAGTTTTTTATACCCATACTTGACGTGCTTGTCTGTCATGTGCTGCTCTGCTTTGGAAATAAAGCTTTTACAAATGCCAACCAGACTCCCGTTCTTTAAGATTTTGTTTGTGGTTAGTGACCTTGACACATTCTACTCTTAATTACTGCCATGTATGTAGCATATGCTGCCACTTTTAGCTAACAAATATGTGAATACATCCCTTGTTTATATTTGTTTTGGAAATTAGTTAGTGTTTTTCTTAAACAACCAGCACACAGCAGGCGTTCCATTTGCCATTTGGAGTCAACAAGCTGATTATTGGCCGATACTAACGTTAGAACCGTATATCTGTGCAAAGAATAAATTACTTTATTTATAAAGCTGAGGCGACTGGGTTGTTTGTCCCTTTGTCTTTGAGATCCAAGACTGAAAATGAAGTAAATGCAAACGACTTCTTTTGATCCAGTTTAGCCTTAAGTAACTGTACAATAAAGGTCTCACTGTGCAGTCTTTGCTTTGTTGACTTAAAAAAAAAAAAAAAAAACAACACTGTGATGGCAGCACACACAAAATCGCCTGTGAATGAATACAAAGGAATTTTAGGTTCATTATTACAGCCTGTCGCTTTGTAGATGTTGAGTCAGAGTGGAAGAAAAGCTGTATAGACTGACTGAGATGACCTGGTTTGCATGAGTAATATGTGCTTGGTTAGAAGTCGTGATCATGATTAGTGGAGCTGTTTGATCAGTTGATATGTTTAAGAACTGAAAAGACGTCGTGAAGTTGACTTTATTCTTGTGCTTGTGTCATGAGTTGAATGGGAAAACCTCTGGCTGGAGCCGACCACTTGGTGCAGATTTAAAGAATTTCTGGAATTTTTCTAAATAGCATTTTCAGTATTGTGCGGCCTTCACAGAGACATGCTTTGTCTGTGAGGTTTTTAGCGTTTGATTGCATTTGAGCTCAGAGGTTTTATCAGCTGCCCTTGGTAATGAAGCCTCCCAGCTTTCTGTCTCTTGAAAGGTTGAAAAGGCTGTGTAGAGAAATTGCTCTGTGTTGTAGCAATAGATTTGTCTCTCCTTATCTTAACCAGGCATTGTTGCCTTTATCAGCGACCATTACGAAATCCATATCAATCAGCATTTGACGTGCCTCTGCTGGTCACGTTCACTGCATAAATGGCTTTCTTTTTCAATAAAATGGGCACATTTGTCATTATTTGATATCATTCTGTCATTGTCTTATTTTAAACTGAGATGTCATTAACTGGTAAAATGTGTCTACATGTGATGCTGCTTTAAGCTGCGAGTGGCTTTAAAATGAACTATAGGAGTATGAGATGTACAGGATATGCTGATGTTTTCTGTAGCATGACCCAGTCGCCATTACCGCGTCGTCTTTGTTTTCCCGTCTTTTCTAAAGCTTGTCAGAGTGATCAATCTGTGTCTGCACTGGGGCGGGCGTGTGCCGACAGATGCGCTTTGCACCATGATCAATGTTCCTTGATTAGTGAGAGATTACTCCCATCTTTGTACATGTGTGTGTCCAACTGACTGGCAGACGTCTGCTAGTTTGCATGAATGCAGCCTTGATTTGGTTAATTTGTCAGGTTAGGGATCTTCGGATCAATGGGTGGCTTATTGTCACTGTTCAAGTGGCTGATGGAGGTGAGGGTATTAAAATAGACAAGGCCAATGAGTCACTTATGGTATTTTTAAAAATGGTGAGTGGATGTTCTCCCACTCACCTGCCAAGTGAATTTTACACTCGGGTTTGAAATGTCACAAAAAGTGAGCTCCTTACATATCTGGTTAGATACTCTTATTTTCACCAGTACATCAAAGACTTACTACTGTTGTGTATTTTTGTTACATAAGAATTGGAACTGAATATAACCATGTTCATGCAGGGCAAATTAATTACATTTTGGATGTTACTGTCCCTTAAACAGTTTTTGGCTTGTCGATTCCATCATAATACATTTTGAATAACTTTAGCTTTTGATTAGCTTTTGTCAGCCAACATGTAATTTCAGTCTATTTATGAGCTGTTAATTTTGTTGTTTGTTAATCTTTGTATTTCAAAATGGCTCAATTAAATTACACTTGGGTTGTTTTTATTAACCCCATGTGTCTTTAATATTTTTTTAATTTAAAGTATAATATGTAACATTTCTACATTATAATGTGTAAGAACGACTGGACCACAGGGATTTATTTAGCTGACTTGTCCACCTACCATAGACAGTAAGAAGAAAAAAGTCTATTTTACTGTGAAAGGCACCTGCATTGGAGGAGAAATCTGTATCCATTTTGGTTGCAGTTGTGTCATACTCCTTTTCCTGTATTTCACTGAATTTTCTCACAAATAACAAATACAGTTTTTTTCGTCATCCAAGCTTAATGACAGTTTTAAAGAGCTGTAAGCAACATATTTATAGATTAAAGAGCTAAGTGGTTGTTGTTAAAATTGATGTACGATGACCAGGATGAAGCTAACCCGTGTAACCCGAATGTTATATTGTTACAACATTCAAAGCTCTCATAAATTGAAGTTTTATTCCCACTTTATCTAATAACTTGAGTAGATCATCTCGTCATTTCATTCCAGAATTACAATGAACTAAAATGGATGGAGATCCTTGGATTAGCAGTGGTGTCGGCAAACTAAACCCAGAAAACACTGAATGATTTGAATGATGAATTTAATTTAATTGATAAATTAGCAACTGACATTGTGGCTTTTTCACATAACATGAACAGAACATAAATATATTTTGTTACCTTATTGCTCTTTTGTAGTTCTTACACCGAATCCAAATAGCTAGTTAAAAGTTGTTGTTTTTTTTAAATGTGGGTACACCCACTAAAACAAATCAGTTGAATCCATTCCTGTTGCCAGTAATATAGTGTTTACCCGCAGTGCTCTGGGGGCTGCATGAACTCAGAATCAGTCCAGTAACTTCCACTACTTGCCTGGGGACAAGCCTGAAACTACATTATCATGAAGGGATGGCATTATGCAGCATCCCAGGGGCAGCATAGAGCCACAGTTTCTGGCACAGCTGTCTTACAGACAGTTCTAATTGATCAATCTCATCTTTTTTTATCAGTGAATTGTTGCTGTCATATTTCATTGAAAGGACCGTGTTCTCATACCTGCTGATCGGAGCTGTAGCTGATAAATACCTGCAACTGCTGCGCTGTTAATCAGAGACTAAGAGCTGAGTAACAGCAACTGGAAAAGCCATATTAAAAGTTAGATGCAAGTGAGTTTTTCTTTTTATTTACTAGTGTGAAAAGAGCTTCAGTCAAGCCAGATAGTTTTCCTTGGGCAGCAGTAATAAAGACCTGCCTGTATCCCACTTCACTTCACTACATCATCAAACTCTCTTTTGTTATTGCTTTTATTGAGAAATCCCAACCAGCAGAAATTGTGCAAAGCTCTGTCGCTGTGTGTAAAGTAATAACGGTGAAAAGAGCCATCTGAGAACAGCACAGCTCTACTGGTATAAACACTGACACCCTGCTAACATGAGGCCATCAACATTTCTCTCAGAATAAAAAGTAATCATCTTACTACACTTGTGAGAAAAATCAACAGTGGTAATTCCCCTCTGAGGCAGCTTGTCAGCTTTCCATCAGCTGTCCGTGTTTTCACAGCATTTGATTCTTGTAGTTTTCCTTTCCCTCTGAAAAGAAGCAGACAGATGTAATAGCCATTAGCCTCAGGGAGAGACAGCACAGATGTGTCAACAAGGCTCGACTTTTACTGTCCAAGTGAAGTCTGAGTAAACAGTGGCTGTGTAGAGCTCTGTGTGGTTGAGCAGTGATCCAGGGACACGGTCGCACGGCGTTGCCCCGGGACTCCAAACAGACCGTGACTCCAGCTCTCATTACAGGAGTGGGTCAGACCACCCCAATACGGAAAATAAATAATGCAGAGGAAAACCTGAGTGCTGTCACCTCACTGACAACATCCACACAACCTTGTCCTTCGTGAAGAGAAGAATCAATCATTTATATATTCCTCCTGCAAGCTGTGTATTTTGTACTCGCAGTGAGTTGTATTGTTGTTATTTCAACTATGATTTCACTTGCTTTTTTTTCTCTCTTGACATATATTTTGGGTTTATAAAATGTCACAAAAGTAGAAAAATTACATTTTGCATGAGTCCTTGTTGAAGTCAGATTTTAAGGATAGAACCGGGAAAATGAATGAGCATCATGCAAAGATATAGACCTGAATGACGGATCAATGAGAATAGCAGATTTTTATTTTGCACTAATTGTTTAAAGCCCAATTGTCAGCAAACAAATCTGAATATCTCATTTTATGCAAATTCAGACTTTCCTTCACCAAATAACTCCTCATCCCTCTGAAAATCTACAGCTAATCGGGCTTTCTATCTTAATTTGATCTCAGTTTCCTGTTGCGACGCAATAGAAAGTCCAAGATGAAAGAGTTGAAATTCTAATTAAGCTGTAATGGCAGCAGCGAGTTGATATTTTTCCTCACTTTACATTTCTCCCCAGTCAACCCTGTCCCTGCTTGTATGTTTAGCTTGATCTCTTCAAATTTATTTCCTACTTTGTAACCAGAGGCAAGAGCCCTTGACTTGCTGCCCCCACAGCCACAGCCAAGGCAGCTATTTAGGTTGTGATTAAAAATGAATGGTTGAGTGAGAGGCAGCAGAGAAGGGACAAGGGAGAGCAGAGAAAGAAAGAGAGAATGAAAGAGAGAACGAACATGAGGACAGGCTTTTGAGAGGGGAGCTAGCTGCAGCTGCTCCCTCGTAGAGGGTTGCAAGGTCTGCTCGCAACTCTGCTGTGTTTAACTGCTCTGCTCACACCCCACCATGAATATTGCATTACCGCACCATAGGGTTCCTTGTGTTACCCCCACTGTGCGCTGAGCAGAGCTGCAGCCACAGTGCAGAAGCATCCAAGTCAAGCCTGTGCCCACTGTGACGGGGGCGTCCACATTCAGGCACACAAACCAGACCAGCTTTCACGCCACATAATGGGCAGACCCATTCAGAGAGAGCCCTGCGTCATTATATGTCACCAGTAATTATAATAAGTACAGCCACAAAATGGAACAATACTGCTGGGATTGCAAGCCATTGTGTTTTTCTTTGGCTTTAGATCTTTAATGAAGCTGTTTAAATGGTCTTTTTAGCGCTTTGTAATGAAATGATTTCTAGTTAAGTTGCCAAAGAAAGGACATAAATTATTTTTATTTATACCAGCATACATTTGTTGCTCGTATTTTTATCTTAGAGTAGCTCTCTATTAAATCAAATCATTCAGAACATGACCAGTGGAATAAATGTCTATCAGTGCAGGCGTTGTCGAGCTTCCTCTCTGTACCACTCTTACGCTTCCATTTCTAAAAGCTAACCAGCAATATCACGGGAGCTCACAAGGTCGTGACCTTGACTTTACCAGATGATGAGCGTTGCACTTAAATCTCAACCTTCTACTGGCCTCATTCTCTTTACTGTTTCATTACAACATTTCTCAGAGTCCATTACCCACTGAAACATGCTTTCATTTCAGTACTAGCAACAAAGCTCCTCTGTGGTATTTCTTTAATAATTTAGGAGTATAGCTCTTGGTGCTTTTAGGGGAATTGCTTGGTTCAACATATGAAGATACCACAGATTATGGCTTTATATTTTTGTTTATTTGCATTTATAGTTAGTGTCTGAGTCTTCATGTCAGTTTTGTTACATAGAATGAATTATGTGATAGTAAGCAAGTTCACAAGACAAAAGAAAAAAAAACATTTCCGTATCTGGACTTTTGCACGTTGACATGCTTGTCCAAACATACGAAACTGAACACACCCAGATAACATTGTATGTACTCAACATGACTCAAATGGGATTAGGTGCATTATGTGCACTTCTTTATGCATTTTTCGCTAAAACAGTAATGTGAAAGTGTCAAACGTGTCAAAAACTGACTGAAAAATCAGTGACTGAACTCACAGTCATTGAAAGCATTACCAGACTGTCGCTCTACTCTAATAAAATCCTAATTTTATAACTGCAGTCTCATCAGACAAAATTACCATTCAAGTAACTTAAAGACAACATCTTCATAGTGAAATTGTCTATACTTACATGTACGATGATCTCCAGCAGAAGAAGTTAGAAGCGGCAGAATGTAAGGAACATTTTTTCATACACTCCCGTGGGACAGGGTTCAATTATCTGTCAAAGTCGACCCGTAACTATAGCTTGGCTCAGTGGTGCCCGTGATTAACCAAATCATGAACTAAAACAGGTTGCTGACAAATCTCCTGTTTAACCTTTCAGTTTTAGACTTCTTCAGACAATGGACTACTTTATATCACTGGTTTCATCGATCTGCTCATGACAGAATTCTGTCAATCAGACAAAGGTCACCTTTGTGTTCCTCTCGTTTTCCTTCAGGCTTGACAGTGATGGAGAACGGCATGATGCTTGCGCTGTATTTGTCATACACATGAGAAATTGACATATATTGCACATGGGCATTAGTTTTATTATTAGAACAATGTAATGTTGTGTCAATTGCTATGTCACGTTGTCATGATGACTGACTGACATTAGCTGGCTGGCTGTTGTTCCGTGAATTATTCAAGCAGTGAAGAGCAGTTGAGAATGCTTCTTTTTCTGCTCGGTAAACATGAGAAATGGTAAAAGAGCTTTCCTTGGCTTCTCTGAACTCAGTGACACGAGCCGTTGTTCTCAACTTGAGGAAAAGTCACTTCATCTGTGGTTTCTGTTCCCTAAATGTGACCGAGCTGTGTTACAGGCCAGTAAATGTTTTTTTTTTTCATTCCTCCAGAAAATAAAAACACTAACTTTTGCTGCCAATAATGACAGGAGAAACTATGGAGTAGGAAAGTTTGCACAATGCTTCTTATTTATATGCTGAATAAGAGAAAATAAGATTGATACCATGTTTTATGTTTGTACACCAACTGTGGTGATAGATGATAATTCAAGCTTGGACTGAAGATTGTAAGAAAAGTTAAGAAGTTGGTTTCTTTCCAAAACCAGTTTCAAGCTAACTAGTGAATATGTTTGATCATGTTTATTGCCTCAGATCAGCTGAAACACTGTATTTAAGTCCAGGTTGAAGACACATCTGTTTTCAGCTGCATTTGAATAAAGCTCCAAATAAGCTTGAGTTTCAAAACGGAATCATATTTTAACTACTGATTTTATCTTTCATATATATGATTTTATTAAATTTTTATTCAATCTTATCTTTATTGTTCTTATTTCTTTCTTTTTGTTTAAATTTTAAATCATGCTTTTTATTTCTAAAGCACTTTGAATCACCTTGTTGTTGAATTGTGCTATACAAATAAACTTGCATTACCTATTGAACACCTTTATGCTAACACCTAAGCTCTTCATGCTAAGCTAGGCTAACGCCTAGTCTTAAGTCATTTTAAAAAGCTTTTATCTTCTTTATGGCAGGACTAAATGTTAACCTTCTCAAAGGGTCGTTGTTTTTGTTGGTTGCTTTTTGAAACTGTGCAAACAAAAAGTAATGAATGGGGCAGTTTTGGTAAGAAGTTCCTTTATCAAAAACTGCTACAGTTTGCCCTGATTGCCATATTGCACTCCTGTCTGTGTAACAAAGTTTACAGAGACTCGCCTGTCTGGAAAGTATGTTTATTGTGATCTAATCTCGGTGCAGTCGTTCAGATTTAAACCCATTTCTGCTGCTCCTCGCATATTTGGAGGTTGATAACAATGTTCTTGGACATGACAATATCAGTGAGGAAATTTTACCAGCTCTTATGAGCACAATCAAATACACTGAAAGATGACCTAAACCAGAGCCTATAATGTAGCCACACTTTGAAATGATGTGTGTTCAAGAAGTCATTGTGTAGAGTAGTTTTTCTTTTCTGTCAAAGGCAGCAGTAAGTAATACTGACTCGACACTACTGGGAAACGCAGCTCACATCATAAAACTCAGCTGTAAATACTGACTTCTCACTCCAAAAGTGGTGATAATGTATTCAGGAAGACAGAAGGATGTTGCCTGTTTCTAATGTGAGGAAACCTGCACTGTCACCTTGGCTCTAGTCAGAGTAAGAGTCAAAACTGAGTAGTACATGATTTAATCATTCCAGTGGCAAATATGTGAGCTTGTACACTTTCTATCTAAAAAGAAATGTAAAGTGAGACTCGTATCTTCCCCGTTCTTCCTCCCATCTACTCGTGGACCAGATGATTCATGACGAAGGCAACAAGCAAGGAGCCATTACTCTATTTCAACCCATGTCACATTGTGCAGCTTTCAGTAGGCAGTTCCCCTTATCTCCCTCCTGTCTGTGTGATTGAAATTACAGTCACGGCAATAGCAAATGCAAGTAAATGGATTATTGACCAACTGTAAGTGGCTCGCTCCACAGAGCTGGCTGGGTGTGCTCTCACTTGCCAGACACTAAAAAATCTAACAATAGCAATGCACTGTGTGTTCCAGCTCTCAGAGGAGCAGAATAAGTATTCGTTTTATCTTCTTGTTGTACGCAAGCATTTCACACCTCTTTGTTCACAGCTGATTTGTTGTGCTGATTTTTTTCTGTTTTTGGGAGGCAAATACATGGATGCATTTAGAATTTTCCTTTCCAAACCATTCTTCTTACCTAAAATTTAGATTTTACTGTAAAATGTCATCCTCAAGTTGAAAATGGTTGATCAGAGCTAAAACACTGGCAAAACATCAATCTCCCTTCTTTGAAATAATCTATTTAAATGGTAAATGCATATTTATGCCTCTAAGAGGACACGTTATTGATTATTTTGCTGACTTTAAAAGAGAACTATTAGTTGTTTTTTTTCTGATTATCTGTTTTAAAGTGATGCTGTGTGACAGTGTGGGATATTTGTGTTAAATATTGCCAAAGCTTGACATAGTCAGGTATGTAAAAATGATCCCTCAGTCAAATTATGTAGATTTATTGCTATTTAATGTGCTATGATAGTACAAATGAACAAGCACATTTTAGCACATTTTCTATTCTTCTGTCGATTAACAGAATGTTTAAATATGGAAAAAGTTTAAGTAATGGTTTAAACTAAATCCATCATTCTGTCCTATTTATGTCCCATCGGAAAGAAACATAATTCTTTTTTTTTTTTTTATTCTTTAGTTTTGAAACTTCAACCCTGATAAGAGGATGAGGTGGTGCTCACAAGTAAAGGCTTCCTCAAAACCTCCCAATCAGATGATTTCAGGAAGGGCAGATGAAGAAACCTGAGCTAAAACAGTCTGTATCAGAGAGCTGATCAACCAAGGGGCTGTGTAAAAGACGGGTTTGACAAAAGAAGGATGAATACTCCACGGGAGTCCCTGAATTATTGAAAAAATAGATAAATAAATACCTTGAAATAAGGCAAATAAGCGTCATATGCCCCCCTTTCTATAAGCCTTTCATCAAACTGTGGTAGCTTAGTTCACACAATGCCAATGATTTAATTAACAGTGTGACTCTTACTTCATGTTACACAACATTTTCAGCAGACTCTAGTCGTCCATCAAAAGTTTTGGGAAGGAAAGTTATAAACCCCACGGATCTCAAAGTCTCGCTGGGATTGTTTCTTTTCATGTGCAAACGGAAAACCTCTAATCAAAAGGACTTCAATTCTGCTGTAATCACCTCAAAATTCACTTTTTTTTTATACATACGTCTTATGATATTAAATATATAATCGTCATTCAGTGCAAGCACATATGTGTTATAGTAGTTGGGAGGAAAAATGTATATATAATCATGACGATAAATCTAATCTGGTCGTTTATATGCATCACAACAAGTGAATTTAGTCAAATTCTGTTTGCAGATTCTGATGTGATGGAGGTTTCCAGAATCCGGTTAGTTTTAACATCACACTTTCTAATAAATGCTTTAGTCATTGAAAGCAGAACTTAAGATTAATGATTTTTGATTTAAGGAGAACATTACAAAACATTTCATTAGTAGTTTCATCCTTAAAAACTCTCATTTCCATGAATCTACAATGAGGTAATCAGTGCTCAGACATGGACAACGTTTTTCTCTTTCTAAAGCTCATCATTTCTTTGACATGGCAGGGATACAGCATGTGATCTTTGTCCTTTTGTGTTCAAATCACTTCATGAAATTTAAAGAGATGTTTTCTCAAGTGTCCAATTAGAGCACTGGTAGATCATCTCTGAAGACCCTATTACACCCATCTGCTAGCAAGACGATCCCTGGTGTTTTATTATTTTATAACATATTCAGATCAATGTGTAGTTTGTCTTTTGTAGTTTTTAATGTTCTTGTTTTTTTTTAATTTACACAAATTGATGGTCTCAGGAACAGTTTCCCTCTTGGCAAACAGAAACAGATTTGTCTCTGTGTTGATCTGACCAAACAGCCTATCTCATCCCATTTAGCTAGTTTTTGTTTTTTCTTTTGATTTCAGGCCAGGGATTAAAAACAAAAGATGGAGTGAAGTGGATATTTTAGTTGGAATAGCTAGTGCATCTACAGAGGGGAGGAAGGGACACTGGTGGGGGGGTAGTTTGGGTATGAATGTGCGTGTTTGTTTCAGCAGCAGCCACTGGATTATGATGTGTATGATCATGGATTGCATGTATGAGAGGGATTAATCTTAGCTTTTGTTGTAGAATAACACGATTAATGGTTCTGATTGAATTTGCCTTTAGATGTTTATTTTTTTATTTGATAATTTGTTGACTCACTGAGTTTGAGATGCATTAATTTTGCCCCGTTATTCACCACAGAGCATTGCTGGTTGTGACTAATATTTTTTTGTTCCTGAACTTGCATTAGATAAGTAATGTTTTTCGTTTCGTTTGATTGTTACGAATAAGACCTACAGACCACATGCAGATCAACACCAACAGCTTTGTTGTTGATTTGTTTTTGCTGGACAGCTCTTAAAAAGGCATCCTAATGTAGGGAGAAACTGTGCTCATATACAGATGAAACAGCAGCACAGAACATTTGGTGATGAGGTTCTCTTCACCTGGCAAATGTGGGCAATCTGTGTACTCTAATTTGGGTCTCAACCAACTCCTAGGGGGGAAATATTTAGCTGTTTTGTAATGAGTTGCTCCACTATGTTAACTAGCCTGTCTGTTTATCAGCCCTTTCATGCCAAACAGGAGGCATGCAGTAGCTGTAAAGGCTTTTTTTAGTTGAAAGCGTTGCTGTGTTAGTCGCAAGAGTGAACCAAGATGTTAAAATTGCTCACTGGAAAGCTAAACAATGAGCCGTAACCTGCTTTAAAGCTCAGCAGACAACCTAATACAGACTGTTAAATTGTTTCAACGTTTTCATCTGGCACATTTAACTTTACAAAATGAATTATTATGTATTAAATTCTTTATATGTGTAGCTTTCCAAATATATTAAAAGTAAAAGCATGGATATGGTGTAGAGTTGAGCAGCTCCCTGGGATAAATGCTGTGGCTGTTAACATTGCACACGAGGGATGTCGTTTCCATCAAGGCTGCAAGCTGTAAGTGCCGAGGTTATCCTTGTGTGCCGTGTGTGAGTCGCCAACACACAAAGCTGTCAGATGTGAAATGTAGATTATGAGATTATACTTCGTGTTTGAATGTAGCAGATAAGTGACAAAAAATGCACGCATTTGTACGGATAATATTTCTTTTTCATGGTGCATTGCCTTGATTCTTCTTGGCTGATGCTCCAAAATATTATGAGTCATGAAAAAGCTCAGCATTTTAAAAGGACTGGACGAGGCTCGAAAGAAAATTGCTCCAGTAATTTGTTTTTCTATCCTTTGAACTCGATAAATGTTTATTTCATTGAAGTGTTTTGAATTGTTTCGCCGCAGGTGAAATTCTTCATTTATTTGAGTGAAACAGTTTGACTATTTTCACATTCTTGCAACCTTTATTGCTTTGTTTACCTGTTCAAGCCTACAACAAAATCAACACAATGTTTTGATTGAGCAGACTTTTTAACCAGTGGGAAAGCAAGTTCCAACAATTCTGTAATTATCAGTCAATGACATCATTTTAAAGCAAAATATCAGGTTCCTTAAAGTGAAAGTTATGTGCCGTTACATTTGTGCTCTGACACTTGATGCCCATGGTATCATAATGTACATTCTTTAATAAAATCCCAGGTTGCATACACTGATTGCTCACAATGTTAAAAAAAAAAACCTGCCCGATATGTCGTAAATTTCTTTTACGTTACTAAACAGGCACTGACATTTGAGGTGTGGTATCACAGGGATGTTGGGACGAGATCTTTTGGGTATGTTATTTGTGGCACAGAGCATCCGTGGATTGGGTATGTTCAGCTGCTGACACTTGATCGCATTGGGTTCTGAGGGGTGAAAGTCGGGGTTAATCTTGTATAGTCTTTGTCATGTTCCTGAAAGCTTTGCTGAACTGTTTTTGTGGTGTAACGGGGTGTATTGTCTTGCTGGAGGAGGCTGCTTGCAGTTTACAGGTTCCATGGGTGGATGTGCTTTCTGCAGCAATGTTTATGTAGATGATATTTGTAAAAGTAACATTCTCATTAAGTATTTCCCAGCAGAAAGTTACGCAAGTTTACACCAAATGATAGAAGTAATGATAAAACTATCAGCCTAGTAAGCATACCAATGCATCACAAAGCAGTGTTTGCACTGACATTGACTAACATTCCTCCGTAGTTTAGTACTGTCACCGCCTTAAAAGGCTGTAATATTGCTGAAAATAGCCATTTGAAAATGGATTACCTGGTCAGAAAGGAATAATGGTTCCATACTTTAATTTTTTACAGCAATAAAAATCTTCTGGCAATATCAGAATGTCTCAATAGAAAACAAAACAACTCCATTACCTTTCATTGCCCAAATTGGTAAATCCATTAACTAAAGCCTCAGATTCCTGCCCTTAGCTGATAAAAGGTGCATGTTGTCTGCTTGTAAGGACTGGTAAAATGAGTTACTTCTGCTTTTGTATCAACTCTAACCACTCTGACCATTTCCTCTCTGACCTCTGCTGTCAATAAAGCATTCCCATCGAGAGAAACGTCACGTACTGGGTTTTTTTTTCTTTCAGGGATCATTTTCTGTGAACTGGAGATGGTTGTGTGTGAAAATCTGATCAGATCAGCAGTTTCTGAAATACTCAAACCAGCCTGTCTGGCACCAACATGACTCAAAGTTCTTTATATTGTAGATTTCCTTTAAAGAGCAGCTGAATTACCTATTGAAGTTGGTGGTGAGAGTATGTTGACTGCTGATTTTTTATTATTATTATTGTTTTTTTATTATTATTATATTATAATTTATTATAATTTTTTTATATTGTGTTGAGCATTTCGTTATGATTGTAAATTTCAGGTTTTAGTCACTTTTTTTCACTGCATGTAATGATTTGCAATAGCACTTCAACACAGTTTGTCAGAACCCTGCCAAAAGAACGATGGACTGTTGGTGCAAAGGTCAAAGACAGTTTAGCTCAGCATGATTCAATGCTCAGCTGATCAGCTGATCAGACTCAGATAATCTGTCTGACACTCAGGTTAGAGTCATTAAGCAGACTTAAAGAGTTGGCCAACTGTCAAACATGTTCTTTTTATCTACTTCTGAGACACCAAACAACAAAGAATTATAAAAAGCTCCTAATAGCAGCCAGTGGTCTTTTTATTTCTTTGTATTTGAGTCACATGCCACTTAAAAGGGCCTTTCACATGAGACTGCCGGCTCCCTACGGCATTGTGCACTGAAGCTTCAGCAAACAAAGCAGTAAGACAAAATGAAAAGACAGAATACTTACAGCGATGTAATGTTTAACATAATGTTTGCAGTATGATGACGGGACTAATGAGTATTACATGCCTCACCTGACAGTTCAACAATCCACCAAACAATTATTTGAACTGTTGAATAATCCTATGATCATTATCATCATTGATTTTGGAGTAAATGAAATGTAAAAAAAAAAACTGTGAAAAAGGCCTTGCTGATAATCTAAAGCCAAAGGGTAACGTCTTTACATGTCACTAAAATCCTTCAAAGTTTACTTGATTGTAATCCAAGACCAAGCACTGCAAAACGTGAATTTACTGTGCGCTGTCAGTGGAAAACCAATAAACCTTATATTAGTATTGTGGAGGCAAAAAATGCTGCAGGAAAAGGAAAGATAGATGATGTGACACTTGAATTGACTCTCTGAAGAAACAGAAGCAGTGAGGTCTTATACTGAGCTTATACAGAGTAAGGATAGAAGTAACAGCGACTTCTCCCTCTCGCCTCAGCTCACTCTGCAGCTTTTCACCATATGAGCTCTTAAGTCTTTATCTCTCTTTTTCTGTCGGCCTCATATAACCCTCCCCACGCTTCGCATGAGAGCACCCAAGCTTTCAGGAAAGGGCGCATATATATACAGCAAACATAGACAAGAAAAGACACACACCATCTCCAGCTGAGCCCCCCTGCTTACAGTGGTGTTACGAATGCATCTCTCTCCTTCAGCTGTGGAAATAGCCTGATTACTGATGGCTTGGAATGGATTTTCCAACCATGAGATTTTCAACAGGAAAAAAAACAGCCCATATAATATTTCTTAACCTTTCTATGAGAGACTAAAAATTAGCTACAGAGAGCTTTGTATTAGCAAGTATGTCTCCATCTATCCATCCATCCATTGTCTTCCACTTATCCAAGGTTGGAGTGTCCCCAGCAACACTCTCCAGCCCGTCCTGAGGGATCCCAAGGTTTCCCAGACCAGAAGGAATATATAATCCCTCTGGTGAGTTCTAGGTCAGCCCTGAGGCCTCCTCCCAGTTACAAGTGCTCGAAAAACCACTAAAGGAAGGTGACCAGGAGGCATCCTAAATAGATGTCCAAAACCACCTTGACTCTTGTCGATGTTGAGGACCAGCAGCTCTACTCCAAGTTCCCTTTGGATGGTCGAGCTCCAAACCCTGTCCCTTAGGCTGACCTCAGCCACCCTCAGAAGGAAACCCTTTGCAGACTTTCATCCCGGCCACTACACACTCAGCTGCAAACCGTTCCAGTGTACACTGAAGGTCTTGACTTGAGGAAGCCAACAGAACCACATCATCTGCAAAAAGTAGAGATGTGACCCTGAGGTTCCCAAACCAGACGTCCTCATCTCCCCAACTATACCTCGAGATCCTGTTCCTGGCAGAGTCCAACACGCACTGTAAATGAGTTCGAACCAGTGCCAAGAATGCGGATACATCTCCTGCTCTGTTTATACAGGAACTGAATGACTTGCAAAAACGACTCCAGTACACCATACTCTCACAGCACCCCCTACAGAAGCCCTTGGGGAACACAATCGCAAACTTTCTCCATGTACATAAAACACATGGTCAAACTCCCATAACCCCTTCAATAACTCTGCAAGTGTTGTCTACTGTTCCACGACCTGGGCATAAAAAAATACAGCTCCTTCTGAATCCAAGGTGTACAATGAGTACACCTTGGATTCCTCCCCCCTTACACCCACCTCTCTAACACCCTGGAATACATTTTTCTGGGGAGGCTGAGTAATTTTATCGCCCTGTAGTTGGTGCACACTCCCTATTTCCTTTCGGTCTGCCACTCCACAGGCATTATCTCAGACCTCCATGCAACATTGAAGACACGGCAGCCCCTCAATGTCCAGTGCCTTCAGCATCTCAGGGGGAATCTACTACACCCCGGTGCTTTACCATCAGCACACCTTTTAACTACCTCAGCACGCTCTGCCAAGGGGATGGCCAAGTCTTTCCCCAAGTCCTCAGACTTTCCTCCTCAATGGAGGACCTGCTGGCCAGATAGAAGAGATCCTCAAAGTGCTCCTTCCATCATCTGACAATACCCTTATTTTAGGTCAGCAGTTCTCCATCCAGGCCAAGCAGAGCCCTGCTTTACCTTTCGCCGAATGGTTTGCAAGAAAATCCTTGAGGCCAATAGAAACTCCTTTTCCATGGCCTCGCCAAATTCCTCCCATGCCAGAGTTTTAGCTTCAGCAACCACCAACGCTGCAGCCCACTCTCCACCTGTCAGCTGCTTCAGGTTACCCCCATGACAACCGAGCCCCAAACCCTCCTCCTTCAGCTTGATGGTTTCTCCCACTGCTGGTGTCCACCAATGGGTCCTCCAGTTACCGCCACGACAGGTACCAACAACTGACAAAGTGGTGATCAGTTGACAGCTCCCGCCCCTCTCTTCACCCGAGTGACCAAGACATAAAGTCACAGGTCTGTTGATACAACTACAAAGTCAATCATCAACCTATGGCCAAAGGTGACCTGGTACCAGGTACATTTATGAACCACCTTATGCTCAAACACAGTGTTTGTAAGGGATGATCCATGACTTGCACAGAAGTCCGGAAACCCAACCCAGGGACTCCAAGAAGGCTGGATAATCTGAGCTGTTGTTTGGTGCATACGTACAAACAATTTACAATCTTCCCTCCTACAACTCGAAGTCTCAGGACCATCTTGCTCACTAGGGAGAACTCCAAAACTGAGACACTTTGCCAATTTGCCATGGGAGACCCTACCAGGGTCTAACGCCCCTGACAACACAGCTCTCAGGATCATGGGGATTCTCAAACTTCTCCACCACGTTAAGGTGGCGATTCTACAGAAGGCTGATATGTTTCCATTGGTAAGTTGGGGCACTATCATGTAGCCATAGGCGCATTCGGTCAGAGAGTTCTAAGAACGCACTTCTAAGAACTGTCCACCTCGAATTTAGTTATAAGAACTGCCCTTCCCCTGGGGAACTGTTTCATTTTGCATTCGCACATAAGTCGGGGACCTTGGTCGGGACTGATGTGACGCAACCGTCTGCGACAGTGACGTGTTACTGTAGCGCCACACTCAACGACAAAACCCGCGAAAAGTAAGGAGAGAAGAAAACAAAACAACACCACCAAGAAGCTAACATGGAGAGCGAGGAGGCCACCGTGTTTATGGTCTGCATGACGGCAGTATTAATCATGGACGATCACATCAGGCGTCTAAGATCGAGGCTGGAAGAGCACACAGCGAGAGTCAGGAGACGAAGAATCGAGCATCAGACGATACTTCTTTGTTTCACGAAGGAAAGAAGGAGAGCAAAGGAGACGACGTGTAAGTTTAACTAATTAAACATGTACTGATTGTGTCCGTGTCGTATGAGTAAACGTTTCAGACAAGGGACGTAGCTACCAAACACCTACGTCATATGTGTTCCTATGGAACCCAGAAAAGACGCTGCCTCAGAGAAGGAGCTAAAATGGTTATAGGAACTGAGGGCCGTGGTCCCGAGTTCCTGTATGTCCAAATGCACGAAAAAACGGCCTAGTTCCTGAAAAGGTCATAGGAACTGCAAAAGGTTCCGACAGTGGGAATGCGCCTCATTATTGCATAACCTGAATAAAGTCCTAATTCTCATCATTCTGATCTCGCGTTTAGCTAAAGCATGTCTTGGAACGTTGAAATGTTTTTTACTGTAAGCCAAAAACGTAGGAAAACCCAATGACCTCGGTTTACTGAATACAAAGACAAATATTCTCTCTCAAACAGTTTTTTTATGTCTGTGACTCGTGTTAATGCCAAATTTAATAAAAAAAAAGAATCATTAAAGTAGCAAAATACATTTTTCATATCAGCACAGCTGTAGAGAAAATATATATTAGACTGAAATGATGTGGTTTTTAAATTCCTTTGGTTGACTCTTACTAGTCCAGCCTCACACCCACTCATTCTCTCATCTGTGCTCCAGCTCTTCCTGCTCCCCCGCTCTCTCAAACATGCCTTCCTCTTCTTCCTAATTACCATGTGTGCTGCCTTATTCCTCTAGCAGCTTGTTAAGCTCTCCAGGAGCACAGTTGACCCACTTTACATGTAGACCTGTAGGGTAAAACCTTACTGATGGCTCATTTTTTCCCTCTTTTTAGAGAGCCCCATAGCTCTACATATATATATATATATATATATATATATATATATATATATATATATATATATATATATATATATATATATATATATATATATATATATACATACGCATGTATATGTGAGTGTGTGTAGTAAACAGCCTGAATCTGAGAAACAGATACACACAGAACAGCTAAAGAGAAAAGGTCTAAAACAGTTGCGTGGTGGAGTTGTTTACAACGGAGACCATATCCATTTTTGTGTTCTTCAGTTTGTGCTTTCAAACAGAACTGTGTCATTAGAGACATTACAATCCTGTGTATGTAGTTACATAAGAATATGCAAGAATAACCCAATTTAAAAGGAGTCCTTCCTCCTGGAATGTTTTCAGACAGTGAAATCTGACTAATGCTGTAGAGGTTTTTATAATGTTATACCAAATGGTGCTAAAGACCCACTTTTTTTTTTTCTCCCTCTCCTCTCCTCTTGCCCCCCCAAACTCTTTAAAAGGGCGCATGTGTGTGAAGCCGCTGCCTGTTGCAAAATAATTTCCCCTCGGGGATGAATAACGCAATCTTGAATCTTGAATAGTGTACCTTCATATATACTTTTAGTCTGTTACTTTCGCCTGCCTGCTGAAAATGCATTGAACTGTGATTGCTGTCTAGCAATACAACCTATACAGGATATTCATTTCAAGCATGGTATGTTTGCACACCATTGGTCCTGTTTTCAGCTGCCTTTGGGTCCTTTTCTTGTTGTTAAACAGTCACCATAATTTTATCATGTGTGAAAATATAGAATGTGCCTGTGTTCCAGTGATTAAAGTGCGAACAGCCTCTAGATCCATCCTGTAACCACACAAGTGTTTTAACAGCTTGGTCCAGTTCAACCCTGGCCTAGAGAAAGAGGGATCAGTTTGAATTCTCAGTGCCTGAAGTTCAGACCAGGGAAATGGAAGTATCTGAGAAATAATTAATCATGGTTTATGTATTTATTTATTTTTTTCATTTAGCAGTAGCTAATGCTAACGGCTTAGATCACGATGACATACACCAACTTCTAAGGAGTTATTGCTGTTACTTTTTGAGGGATTTTTATGATAGTTACACAATTACTTTGCTAGATTAATGCTGCTGGCCTCACCAAAAGGGGGGGGGTTAAGCACTTGCTAAAAATAAGGGCTCAAAATAGGGCAAAGACAAGACGCACTGTGCTTAAACCAACAAATATTTTGACTAAATCCTGCCTCAAACATCTCAACAAGACCTCAGATAATTGTGTCAAATTGTTAGAATATATGACACCTTTAAATGTCCAGAAGATCAGCGGTTGGTACAGTGTGCAAAAGTAGAAGCGAGTCTTTGAGAGCATTTACTGCCAGTGAGTAAGTGTGCATGCTGCTAAGAGTTAACGGCTTCAAACTTTTTTTCCGCTGGCCTATATGTAGCTTTCCACTTGCTCATCGAAAGAGTACACATCAGTAAGCATTATTGTAAATGCACCAGATATAGGCTTTTGGGTATCTATTGTCCTTGGAGAGGTTTTACAAAATCCCCATTAAAAACAGAATGTAGAATGATGACAGATCAAATAGAGATTGGATAGATAGGAGATGGGACACAAATATTGGCAAGATAATCGCAGATGGCCGAGAGCATCCAGTTCTGTGATTGCTGACGGAATTTAGTTCCAGTCTAGTGCATATTTAAAAGAGAATTCAGACTGACTTAAAGAACTTTTCCTGAGTGGGATAACAGTCTCCCTCTCCCAGCCCTTGTAAGCCGATATGCAGCTGCTATATTCCTAACAAACTGTCAACACACCAAGTCACCAAGGAGCCTTGTCCATCTTTCTTTACATGCAGTAAGAGAAACAGTGATTTCCACAGCATGGTGTTTTTTTTACATCATTTCCTTGTGTGGTCCAAACAGGCGCCCCTAACACCCATACTTCTTGTTTTACGAGCAGTGATTATTTTATGACAAACAAGAACATTTTGATAATGGCAGGTAAACCTCTCTCCCACAGCACATTTGTGGCTGATGTTTTCTTCCCATTTTAGTTGTTGTCTGATGTGATTTTGAAAGAACCCTCTGTTTTTCCTTTATGTAATGCCGGTGATAAAGATTGCTGGCTAACTATCTCCAGTTCTTCTTTTGTTTAGCTGTCCAAATATATGGGCTTTTGTCCAACATTATTACAGAGGCGCATGCACAATTAGTGGGGTAAACACAGCACGCATCTTGGTTAGTTGGGCAGAGACAGGCTCCTAAACAGAGATGATGGGGAAGTTAACCAACTTTACCAATTACAAAATAAGATGGTTGGAAATTGTTCACTGGGATCGCATCCCTTTGTTAAGAGCAGAAGATGATTGTGTATCCAGACCAGAAATAGGACTAAATGACTGGGGCCCAGTGAGTTCCAAAGGAAGAAAAGTCTCTGCAGTGCCCACTTTGTGTCTTAAAATACAAAAATCTGATCTAGTGTCATAAGAGTTTATCTCTTGTAATCCATGCAGATTTTCCTTTGCACAAACACTGGTCCCCTCAGTAACATGTGTCTATCAGACCATGCAGTTACTGGCTTGTAAATGTCTACACAGCAGTGTCAGAATCTGGTAATTTCTCAGTATATTTGATAATGATGATATAATTGGTGCAAACATTATAATCAGTTCCAGCCGCCGTCCCAGAGTAAGCTAGATGTCACTGTCATTTCTGGTAAATGTGCTCATTTGTAAAGTAGCCTTGACGTGAAGGTTATTACTTATTGAGCTCAGTAAAATTAACTTTACTGCCATCACTGATGTTGTCATACATGCAGAGCAGAAACACACGACCAACATCAATAACCAGGAAGGATCACTCAGAAATATTGTCAGCTTACATTTTGCACACGTTTATATTGATCTCTGGTTCAGATATTTCATTACTGAATGAACACGAATTTACAAACCATTTAAATCTACATTTGTTAAAGAAGTTATTTATAATCTCATGACTGCCAGCTGCATTTTTGCCTCTTTTCTGCATCCAGTATTGTTTGTATACGAGAAACCTGTCTATATATACATTTTTTTTCTGTAACACATTAGAGTAACATAAAATAAACATATAAGTGATTTGCCCAACACGTATCAAATGTATTATTCTAGGATCTAATTGGATTTAGAAAATGTTCAAGAATTCTTTGTTGTATCACGTGGAGTTCCTCTGAATGTGGGCTGATGGTCAGTATTTGTTCGTTAAAGTAAACCGAGACAACAGAGCTTTTATTAGCACTGTGGAGTAATTATCAGTGCCACTGTCCCACTCAGCCTTCACAGGATTGGAATAACCAGCACTCATGAAATGACTTGTACTCCTGCTGCTGCCTGAAGCCCTGCCTCAGTGCCTCCTCCTCTCTGAAGGTTACACCTTGTCCACCTGAACTGTATGATTCATCAGACTGAGGTCCCCATTATTGCTGCTCCCTGTAAAAGCATCAAGTCGTTTAGAAAATTTCTATCATAAGCTGTTCCTCTTCGGAGTCTCCCCACCCCCACTCATCAAGAAAATCAATAGCATCTGCTGCCTCACAGTTAAGCCTGCTGTATTGCTGAGGGAGACAAACTGTGGGAGAGCTAAATTGATTAAGTATCTGTCTATTTTTAGGGATGTTGAGTCCTAAGTTTGTCCACATTGATGAAACTGTAAAATAGAATTAGAGCTATTGAATCCATTTGCAGAAGAATCATCATTTGCTGCATCTTTATGATAAAATTAACGCTCTCTTGTAGCCATGTCTGCCACAGTTTTTATTTTTTCTAAATTATGATTTGGACACACTTATTGTTGCTCACTTAGCATTTGTCACATACCTGCACTGGTTTTTGGTAATAAGCATGTGACACAGAACTCTGCTGAGCTCACAGGCGACGCATGTAACAAAGCTAATTGCATGTTGAGGCATATTTACTGCAATTAGCAGCCCCACCCACCCCCATAGCCACCCACATAGCCATCCATGTTGGACTTTTAAAGTGTTATCACAATACACATGACAGCAAACTGTTAATCAGGAAAGGGCTTTACTTCCTTCACCCCGTGTCTCCTTCCCACAGCTGCCTCTGTTTATTTGCTCTGCATCTGTTTGAAGTGTTTCTTTGCCTGAATAACAGAGGAA
The DNA here is from genome assembly GCF_036924035.1 of Leuresthes tenuis. Classification (NCBI taxonomy): domain Eukaryota; kingdom Metazoa; phylum Chordata; class Actinopteri; order Atheriniformes; family Atherinopsidae; genus Leuresthes; species Leuresthes tenuis. Next base: position 8,849,515 of record NW_027325356.1, on the reverse strand, counting down.
CACACTGCTGGAGGAAATGTTTGTATATCAACATTAACGTTCAAATAACACCATAGGTTTCCCTGAACTGTCAGGAGATGATGTGGTCATAATATCAGTGAATAATATATATATGCACAAGCCTTTAGTCTGCTTAATTCTTGCAAGCCATTTATTTTTTGGATGAATTCATCTGTGTGTCAGCCTGAGCACATTAGAATAACATAAGCTCAATTTCCATTTTTATGAACAATCCACTTACCTCTGTCGGGGAGACTCATGGAGGGAGGTCTGCTGGATCAATGTCATCATGCCCATAGCATGCCAAGGAGCCTGTCCACTGTGATACTGTTTCTACTGCTTTCATCCAGCACACCTCCCCCAACACACTCGCACAAATATACACAGTAACACAGAGCAGCACATGCTTGGACTCTTTCACACCAGTTCTTATTCTTCACTGAGTATTCCTCACTCCTCTGTGGAGAGGATACATTCTGACATTTGACAGACCCATCAGCAGTTTTTCTGCTTGAAGAGACTCAGCCATAACCTTGAGCTAACACACCCTTCAGCTAAATGATCTACTTAACAGGACCCAAGGGGTTCCTGATATTTGCTGGTCATGATGTCTGCTACGGGTGCTCAAACGTCCGAGCGAGGACCTTCAAATGAGCAAAAATGTAATACCAAGGCAGTAGAAAAATATGGTTGACAGGGCTGGGTCAACTTTAAAGCCCAAACTGTTATTATTTTTACCAGAATCTCTCCTCTCACCCACACAATAACACATAAACACACGGGTTGGTGCAGGCTTTTAGTCATAAGCATTAAGAATTATGTGCAGTGGGAGTGGAGGCAGTAACCCTGGCAGTGTTTGTACTCTTCAATCCCGACTGAGCTGTACAGCACCACATGGAGCACCCAAACAAATAAATCCTCAGGCAGATTAATCAGAAATGATGGTGTTAGACAATGTCAGACAAGTAGAATCTGTTCCCCTGGTTCTGGCTGATGGCAGTGCAAGAGCCCAACCTGATGGGAAACCTGACTATCAAAGGGAGAATTTTTATGTTTTTTGTCTTACTCACCCACTTAGGATCTTAAATATTTCAAAGATATGAAGCATGCCGAAAGGAGCTTCATCCTACTTTTATGTAGATTTCATGTAATCCTTTGAGACGGACCGTACCAATGCTAAGCATGTTATTGAAAAGCAGGAAAATATTGCGTGGGAAAAATAGACTTAATGCAATGTGCTTTAACATGTGAACTTGTAAAGAAAATCTAGATTGGTGGTTCTCTCTTTCTTTTTCATCTTTACCTGTTGTTGCTCTCTGTCGCTGCATTTGATCAAATCAAGCCCGGGCATTCTGAAAAAGACTTGAAGCTCCGTAAACGAGTGCAAGGCATCAAAATAGTTTTTCAAGGAATGTTTCAACATTTTATGGAAATGTACTTAGTTTTTTTTCTTTGGGGGAGGGTTTGCCAACAATAAGTTCTGCGGATCAATACTGTTTTTTAATTTTTTTTTTTTTCTTGATCTACCCTGGAAATATAGAACGCTCAAGCTTGAGACCCATTAATGTAGTTTGCATAAAGACTGGCAGGGGAAATGAGCCAGCCTGGTTCTGTCCAAAGGGAACAAATTCCCCCTACTAGTGCCTCCAAGGCGTGCTAATTAACACATTATTACTCAGAATTATTGCTCTTGGGTTTCGTGACTTCCTGGAGTCAGTCCTGAGGTTGACAGGCACCCTGCAGAGACCCCCAACAAAAGTCACAACATCAGGGATACATCTGGCTAAGAAATGGCCATATAGGTCATACTAAAATACATTTCACTCATAGAATAAAGTTAACATTTTATAAATGGTCAGCTGTAAAAGAACAGGCTTGATGTTTCCCCTCAACCACCTTGGCTTCTGGTTTTTATTTAAAGGTAGCTTAGGTTAACTGCTCTCTTTAGCACAATAATGATTTATATTTTTTAATCATCTAAATTTTGCCCGAAAAAGCAAGTTGCCAGGCCTTCAAATATGGAGCTTCACACAGCTTATGAAAAATAATGTTTTTGTATGTTTGAATGCTTGTTTTTAGTTTCCAGTTTTCCCAATATACAGCTGCATGTGCAATGTTTTAAGCCCCAATGAAATCTAATTCATCGTTTAAGTATTTCTATATTAAACTTATTGGACTCTCCATCAACTACAGTATTAAAAACTGGCTAACAAAAACAAAAAAGCATGTTAAGATATTATAAATGGTATTTTATAGGTTGGTAAATAGTGAAAATATCAATGATTCCTGCACTGTGAGGCGTATGCTAACCATGCAGCCAACGAAACTGGTCCTCGAGTCTCTCGGCTTTTGTGGATTGGTGCACGATGAGCATGTTGGGAGGGAAGTGGCCTCTCTAAGTAAGGTAAGCTTCTGTTACCTGGAAATGCAAATATGTGGGAGCCAGTAGCAATGAGTTGTTCATTTCATGGGGACTTTAAGGTTTGAAGTGTTACATTTAGACTTAAAGTTGCTGGAAGTTCTTGGGGTTTTTTCAGCAACTTATTGCTTTGCCAGTTATTTCCATATATTTTCCTGCAAAACCTTGCACCAAACTAATTTGATATTAGGTTTGCATTCAAAAATATAACATTCGTCTTCTCAGTTGGCCTTTTGAATTGCTTCTAAAAAAATAATTTCAAGTGTAAATGTGTGGTTGAAGATTAATGTTGAACTGCCAGTATGAATCAAAGGGATGCATAAAAGAAGAAATATATGATGTTTACTTCTGCTTACTATAATATCGTTTCCTTTTGAAATCTTCCATGCTCTGATACAATATTACCCTAAAATACTCTCATACACAGGATTGAATAGTTAGGTGTCTGAGTGGCAGCAGTGAATGGCCTGCCTCGCTGGATCCCTCCCCCAGAGATGAGTCTTGTACTTGAGCTGACTGTTAAACAACAAGCACTACTATACATCACTGTGCAGGAACAAAGCAATGCACAAAGCCTCCCATCTCCTGACCTTAAATCTAGTCTGTTTGTGTGTGTCTTTGTGTGAGTGTGCACACCCGTGCACGCCTCCCTCTGTGAGTGTGGGTTTTTGTGAGAGTGCTCCTTCCACCATGTAGCTGAGTATGTGAGGAGAGAGTGCTTGCAGGGGTGTCAGCGCAGGTTTAAGATATTCAGCTTGCTGTCAGCACCGACACATTTCTCCCTCTGCACCGCTGCACAGATATGCAAATCCAGCCTCCTCAGAATGCAGAGCGCCAGATCAGCTTCAATTTATTCCATTCTGCACTCTCCTCTCGATGTACTCGCCCTCCCTCCCTTCCTCTCTGTTCTCTCTGCTCTCCCCCTCTCCTCCTTATTCTGCTGTCTCCTCTCTGTCTTTGGTTTTCTGTTTGGTCTTAGCTGCTGTGTTCATGGCATATGCCCTCAATGAGGAATCATACCGAGGTGGGAGGATTTCTTCTGAGCAGCTTGAAGCCTAAGCTTAGTGCAAAGAAAGCGCATCATTCTTTCAATCTCATTGAAGTACAGGAGGCAAAAGATTGCCTGAGTGTGTGCATTTTACTTTTACATACTCTTACCTTTACGTGTTTTAGTCTTGTAGCTGTCCCACATTGTCTGCATTGTACACATGCAAAACAATCTACTTCTCTTTCTTTAGTTAATTACCAGCAATAGAACATCAGCGGCTTACATTGCAAGTGGTGAAACACAATTAGTCAGTTGCCAAGCTGCTCTCTAAAAGGCTATCTCACCAACACACAGTGTCATCAGTAATCTAGTCTCAGCATAATCTAAATGCCAATGTCTATCCTCTGTGATCCATCCCCAACACACACCACATTTACATTCTAATTAGATGTGGCCAAGGCCGCTTTAGGCTATAAGGACCCTCTTTAATAACATGGCTGTATTCACCTTTGCAGAGTCCCATTGCGGCTGTAGCAAAGTAGGCTACACTTTATATTTTGTCCCTTTGACATTGTGGCTACTGAGGATTTGAGTGGGTTTTTAAAGCCCTCAGCACCAGAGTGTGTGAAGCCTGACAAGAGGTTTTCATGTCTCTAGAGGGTGAATTATAAATGAGGAAATGGAGATGCAGTGTCAAAGCAGGAATAAAATGCTAAGACTACACATATCACACCCAATTTGGTAATACTTCAAAAGGACATTTAGATGCAGTATCTGTAAGGTTATTTATACTATTTATTATCATGTTTTAACTGCAGTTACATTTTCAAGTATGTCATGGATTAACATTACCATTGATTTGTAATTAGCAGTTTGTTTTAATATGATTAAATTAGCTGAGATTACTGTTTAAATAACATGCATCAGCTGGGCTTTTAGAGTGTTTTTCTAACAAAAGGATGTGACAGAAGCTAATGTTAAAAGAATAAAACATAATAAAGAATAAAACATCTTCTGGGTCGCTGCCTCAGCAGTGGTGAGAAGTCTGAATTCTAGATTTTCTTATTAGTATAATTTCTATTTCAAGTGAGCGGTAAGTGTTTTTTACCAGCTCAGACCAGACCGGCAGTCGTGTGTGTTGATTATAACAAACATAAATGTCAAATGTCTGATTTACCCCCTTATATCAGAAGACTTAAACCTTCTGCAACTGTTCCAAATCACTGTTGGTTCCTTTAGGCTTTGACTCAAGGGGAGTTGGTAAATGTGAGGGGATGATTGACTGTCAGAAGCTGGGTTTCCATTCACTAACGAGGCCAGTTTGTAATTATCTTTTGAAAAGCCACAAAGAGGAAATGTCGCACATGTTTCTTCTGACTGGTCTGAAGAAAATTTAAAAAAACTGTGTAGTGTTGTTCGAGGGTGGTGGTAAAGACTAAGTTACCAATAGTCATAATTCAGTAGAAGAAGTTGTTGTCCTAATCAGAAACAAGCCTTCAGGAGGGAAAAAAGAAGAAGTAACAACTACTGCGGTGGACATCCACAAGATGGAAAAGAGAAGAGCTCTTTAGGAGTTAATATTCTGGGAATATCTGGAATATTGTCTCATATCTGGGGAGATGCTTGGCAGTCGTGAGTTTATCGTTTAGCTGAAACAGCTGGTGAGTCACAGCATTTTAATCTTTGATGGGTCAGACACCAATTGTTTTTTTCCATTTTTCCTAAAGCACATCAAGTCTTCTTGGGAATTGGCACTGCGAGCAAGTGTATCAACTTTTTGGTTCATTAGTACAAGTTTTTCCAATTTTTCCAGTTTAATTTCACCTTTTCTTATTCACATTTTCTAAATGTTAATCAAAACCGCCAATGATACATGTAGCTAACTTTGGATCATCTCCAACGTGCCCTCAAATAAAAGCAAAATAACTTTAAAAATTAATAAATTACATTTAGATAGAAAAACATTAATATATAAAAGGTTCAACAACAGATATCAACAGAACATCAGTACATCCAAAAAGAGGAAGCCTTTCTCTGGAAGACCATGATAGATGCCAATAGTATACCATCCCCATATTTCAGTTTAATTCAACATGTAGCCCTTCGATTGCTCAGTACCTCAGCAGTATGGCCCTTTGGTGAAAGATGCTGCCCAGCCCCTGTCTGTGAGCTACAGGAGAAAAACTGACTCGAGTTTCCCACAGAATAATCTGATGCATAATAAGATCATGCTAATTCCTTCTTTGCTCCCAGCAGATATAAATTCTGTCGGTGCTTCAAGGCTTTGTGTCTTCACAGTATACACATGTCCTATCTGTTCATTTGTGGTTGATAAAGACGGCCTCTTTCTTCTCTACTGAAATTCTAATTATACATTATCAAATATTTTTATTCTCTAAAGTGAGATGCATGATGTTCTTAAAGAGCATCTTTTAGTTTAATGTGAAATGAAGTATGTTTGCCATCCTTAGTGTATTCCAACCAGGCAAAGCTGTTTTTGATTACAATCAAGTCTCAGTCAAAGAAATTAACCTTTAGCTATTAGAACAACTTGAAAATCAATATAAACCTTGCAGGTAACTGATATTCTGTCAGGATTCTTATTAGTTCAGCTTGGCTAAAACTAGGTTTAATCTGTCCAGCGTGGCTTCTGAGTTCCTCTTTGTGGTCTGATATGTGCCTTCATGGTTAATAGATAATGGGGTATAGTGATATACGGGCAGTGAAAAATGGAAATGCAAAACAGAGGGCCGTTATCTTCAAGGAGTCCATTTCTGAGTTAATTTTTACGCATGGCCACTCTCAAATATCACCTGTTTTAGCCACTGGTATCGTCTTTATTAGCAGGTTATTCTGTTATTTTTATCAATGTATGTTTAATCATGTTGGCAACCGAATTAAAGATGGATAAGAAAATGTCATAATAGAAAATATATGGCTGTTATTGTATTTAAGGTATGTTACTTTCTGTACTTATCTTTTAAAAGGCCTTTAAATGTGAAGTGAAAGTCTTGGGAGTATTAAGATTTAGGTAAAATTCTAACTGTGTCTTGAGGCGCATTCCCACTGTAGGAACCTTTTGCAGTTCCTATAACCTTTTCAGGAATAGGGCCGTTTTTTCGTGCATTTGGACATACAGGAACTCGGGACCACGGCCCTCAGTTCCTATAACCATTTTAGCTCCTTCTCCGAGGCAGGGTCTTTTCTGGGTTCCATAGGAACACATATGACGTAGGTGTTTGGTGGTTGGTAGCGTCGCCCCTTGTCTGAAATGTTTACTCATACGACACAGACACAATCAGTGCATGTTTAATAAGTTAAACTTACACATTGTTTCCTTTGTCTGCGGCGCTCTGCTCTCCTTCGTGAAAGCAGTATCGCCTGCTGCTCGATTCTTCATCTCCTGACTCTCGCTGTGTGCTCTTCCGGCCTCGATCTTAGACGCCTGATGTGATCGTCCATGATTAATACTCCCGTCATGCAGACCATTAACACGGTGGCCTCCTCGTTGTTTTATTCCATCCTTACTTTTCGCAGCTTTTGTTTTGTTGTTGAGTGTGGCGCTAAAGTAACAAAGTAACTAAAGTAAAGTCTGTCGCAGACGGCTGCGTCACATCAGTCCCTGTCAAGGTCCCTGACTCATGTGTGAATGCAAAATAAAACAGTTCCCCTGGGGAAGGGCAGTTCTTATAACGAAATTCGAGGTGGACAGTTCTTAGAACGTCTCTGTCCGAATGCGGCTTTGGTCTAATTAAATCTCAGATCTCAGGAGTCTTTAAATTCTGCCGGTTCTTCGTCCCAAAAAGCATTAGAGCTTCGGCAGATTTCTGTAGGAGAAAGCTTAATAGACCCATAAACACGAGGAGCTCCTGCACATGATCTCTGTGTTCATAGTTGAAACAAGATGTGACAGCAGAGTGCTCTGCATTCAGTTAATTTTCATCTGTCGTGCTCATGTCGTCTTCAGCTGACTTTTCTGTGAATGAAAATCAGAACCCGGTGGCCCCTGGTGCTCAGTCCACATTATCCAGGACAGATAATGAAACCATGTGCTTGTTTTCACACCACATAAAACCTCTGCAGACTCTCTGCCGAAGGACAACATGAAGGGATGAAAAGTCCAAAAGTGATAAAACAAAAACATTTTTAAACGTAGTAAGCTTTTATTGTGTAATTCAGAGCTGTGTTTACAAGATATCTGCTGCTGATTAGAAGAAATATGTTACAATATGTGAAGTAATTCTCTTGGTCTTTGATCAGCTCTGTTGAGCTCCATTCTTCTCCATAAATAACTCTCTCTGCAGAAGTCGGCATCTTTTTGTAGCTGCACATAAGAGCGAGTGATTGATAATCTGTGAAGCTCTGATCGTGTTTTCGAGAATCGCTTGTGGCCGCGGGGGAAACTTGCTCTCTGTTATGGTGCTTCATCACAGTTCCCAGTTACTATTGAACCTTCTTGTTCAGTCTTTACAGGCTTCCCAGTAACTGTGCGTGAACAACCGGTCCCAGTGTTTCTTTGAATCTGGTGGTGTTTAACTAAGGGCCCTCTTCAATAGAGAGAGTCAGTCATCAGTTGTGCTATGACAGCGTAGGACATGACTTCGAGAGGCTAGATCCCATCTCCTATTCATTTCTATCAGTAGGAGCAGCTAATGTTTTTAGCACAATACAGAAAACTGAACAAAATGTTTAAGGTTTTAGGACATTCTCTGCAGAAGTCTTGGCATTGGTTTGGATGCAGATAAATGGTAAGTTGAACATTACAAGTGGCATATAGCCCATTGATGTATTACAGGAAGTGACAGCACTTTTAAGCAAGCACATTGGTTTGGAGTGTTGCAGGCTTTTTCATTACAGTTTGCATGTCTGTATTCATCAGGACTGCACACACACACAAAGCTCTTCAACATCATAAATCATAGATTGTTTGAGGGCTATTTTTCTTCTCCGTCTCTCATACTGCATCTCTTACAATACATATTGCATCACCTCCCGGTAATGTCTATAAATGTTACGCAAAATGTATGAAGGGTGTTTAGATGATTGTCTTAATCTATGCTCATATCTCTCAGGTGTCACTAAGTTTTTAATGAGGATTTTACTGAAACCCTAGTGTTCCTGCTGACGAGCTGTTTGTTGGCCACAGCTGGTTGTGTTTGACATTACTGGATGTTATGTGTGGGTTTAGTTGCATATAGAGGCCGGGAAGTGAGATCTGATGACACGGTCTCTGGAGAAACATTGTTAAGGTCCCCACATTGTAACATATTTGCATTTATGTCTTTAAGCTCATGGATGAATATGCATTGTAACTGCATGCTGGCACTTGAGGGCAAGTTTAAGTAAGGTGTTTAAGGTGATCTCTGATCTTTGACTGTCTTTCTGAAGCCAATTATTTTAAGCAGTAAGAGGTGAGCCACAGTTGCCCAGATGAGGGATTTCATTTGAATGCCTGCCCATCGATTTGCCTAAATACTGCTCTCTCGTGATCAGATCACTTCGGGCCGATGTTAAAGCCACACCTTTACATATTTAGATAATAACCCTCCATGATAACTAATTTTCTTTGAAGCAGACAGAAATATTGACATTTTTACAGCATTATCAAGCTTATTTCGTACCTGTGGTCCTCTGCAAATCGCAGTATAGCAAGTAAACGCGTCATTTATAACCTTTAACGTGAAATGTTGCCCTGGTTGTATGTGTTCAGCTGGAAAAATAGATGGGAACATTATCAAAGACTGTAGATGTACAACAGAGGAGAGACTCAATGGGAGTATACAAGTGTTAATTATTATTTCTCTTCCTTTTGCTAAATTGAATGAGCTCTGTTTTGCTTACAGTAAAGGGCAATTGATTACTTTTGTATGATGATTCTGCCTTCAGTTTGAGCATTTGCAAATCCTACAATCCTACACTTTGTAGGATTTGCTGGTACTGTCAACAAATGATAGTCTAAATAAAATTCTGGAGGAATTCCTCACATTTTTATGTATAGTATGAAGTGGTGTGGTCCTAAATGGATCCCAGAGATACCCATTATCACAATTTTACTGTGATTTTACTTTTCTTTGCCTAACATTTATCTGTGTTTGTTTCCTGCAAAGTTGCTGGTAATAGTTATACGTGCTGTTGAAAGAGCTGCTGAAAGATGTTGCACAAGCTGCAGAACATAATGGACACCGCCGTGCACCCTCGTCACAATGTACAGATGAAAGATACTGAAGAGTGTACTCAGTCAGAGGCTTCTTCAGCTCCACCCAAATACACTGCAACAACTTGATGACGCTCATTTTATGTCAGCTGCTGCTGCTCATGTGTGATGAGAGATATGTACTAAAACAAGACTTCTTAAAGTGGCACAAAGACGCCAGCCACAAATTTTTTTATATATATATATATAACACTTGTTCAGCTGTTTCCACCTGAGTAAGTTGATTGTTCAAACCCTTGAGCAAGCTCAAGTGAATGGGTTTATGTTTTATAACTTGTGAGTTTTGGTTTTAAAGTGCTAGAAAGTGAAAACACCGTCTTACCTTTCAAAGGTTACATTGTCTCGTCTGCAACCCACGTTTTGTTTTTGCAACTTGTTTCATTATGACTCGAGTCTACGTGCAGTAGTTTCAGGCGGCCACAAAGCTTTAAACATTTAAATGATGTATTCGGACTGCTTTTATATCGCCTCGCGGCAGTAACGCCAGTGAAATATTAGTAAGAGCCGGGAAAAAACAAAAATGCAGTGAATGTTAATTTCTTGAATTGACAGAACTGAGCTCCAAGCAATTTTTGAAACATTCATTAGTGATTTGCAGAGGACTGAATAGATGCAATGAACTTTCACAGTTTGAACACATCTCTTTTTGACAGTCCATTAATGTCAGGCGCTGTTTGGCAGACAGACTTTGAACTGTTCAAACATGAGCTGAGCTCTCCTGGTTGTCTGGCTCTACAGGAAATTAAGCTACTGTTGGCAAGTTCTTTATCATGTATGTTTGCAGTGTGAATGTGGGCCAAGAGCGAAGCAAAAATGATTACTGGAGCCACATGATCACAGGAGGAGGGAGAGAGGAGAGTCATTTTTAAGTCTGTGACACTCAGCAATGAGTTTGTAACTATATTATGAGAATAATTTGTCAAAATGTTTAAGCCCAGAAGTTCTAAATTCACCATCGTCCTATTTAGTGTTTATTTTGACACACCAAATAGCCTGCAGCATCCAATCAGTAGATATACTGAGTGACACCATTGTCTAACTCTCACTTCCAGCTGATACAATTAGATTGATTACTGCCAACAGGCCTGTTTCCCTCCAAATAATGACAGTTTGTGTGTTGTCAGGCTGTGTGCTGTAAGAACTCACAGTCGTTATACTCCTACCAAACATATTTTACTCCAAATAATTACAGAGGCTCAACTTTTGAGGCTCATTTTTGCTGAATTTACAATTGTAGTAGAAGATTAACACGTCAACATTAAAAAGATTTTTTTTTCTTTAATTTCCACCAGAAGTTTTATGGTAGTTGTAAATAGAGCCTTTGAACACTGAGGATTTTAAGAATCAACCCACACAGATTTTTGCTGTTTATTTGCCACCCAGCTGTCTGCTGTTTTAGTTTCTCAGAGGTGGTCTTCATTACTCATTTTTGCAACTTTTATTAAGTCCTAATCTGACAGTCATTGTTGCTTTCTGCTGCAGCTATCCAGAAGTGTGTAGGAGTCAACTGGGCAGAGCTTCAACCAGAATTTTTCTTTGGTTTTATTCCTTCTTCTTCTTCTTTTTGCATCACTGCTTTCACTACTGGGCATTTAGATTGGTGAATGCCAACAGCTGCGCCTTCGCTTGCAGAGTAGTTTAGCTTTCAGAGAAAAGACGGGTGAAGTGAAGCTGAAATGAAATTACAGCAAAAACCCGGACACACATGCACATTCCACCTTAATCTCAGTTCCAAGTTTTTGTTTCAGAGACAGTTTTTACTGAAAAAAAAGCTTGTTTAAAGAAGCTTTCTAAGTGCAGGTACACCCACTAAAAACAAGACCGTTACATCCTTTCCCCATTCCCAGTAGCATCGTGTTTACCCTCAGTGCTTTGAGGACTGCAACATGCACAGAGCTGGAATTATCTCCAGTAACTACTACCTTCCAGGGGACATGCCTTTAAGCTACAACAACAATGGTATTACGCTGTGCCCCACAGGTTGTGTTGAACTATTTCTTATAGTCACAACTTTCTGAGATAATAGACTAGGGATGTGCTGTGAGCTTTTGTCTATGAGTTGTTGCTGTCAATTTCAGAACCTCCTTGTGATACAGTTTCTGCTAAGAAAAAGTGAATTGCTCCCACTCTTGCAGGCTTGAGCGCAGCAAAAGAATTGGCTTGTGCCCCCGGGTGTTGTGTTACTATCAATGCCGGTGGTCGGAGCCAATAAAGACCCTTGAATACTTGCAGTCATTTAATCCTGGACTGAAGACCAATTAAAGATGTTTCCATTGCATGCAAAAGCCAAATATTTGCAGAAAAGGGCTAGAGATGAACAGCTGGAGGTAAAACCACTATGGGGAACACAGAAACCTTTGTGCTTCTAGTATTTGCAACACAAGTGATTTTCAACTTCTCTTACCTCATTGTTGTACATCTTTCGAGTTAAAAAATAATGTAAATGCGAGTTTCTTGAATTTCTTCCAAGAAAACATTGCTAGTTTGAGGCTGCTGCCATCACAGGGTAGTTTGTTTTAAAATAGCAACATGCTACATGCTAATGATTCTGCTTGAATGTAGATGACTAAGACTACTATGAAGTCATTAAGAGGCAGCACTGTAAGTCATCTATTAACATTAGCAGTTTATTATGTACTTTGTTATATCTGTAAGCAGGTATAAGAGTATTTTAAGTGCTTATTAATGTACAGTATTTGTCCACAGTTATTACGTCTCCTATAAACTCAGTGATCTTTAACTGTATGTTCATTCCACATCATGCCGCCATCCGGACATCTTATGGACCACTGCCCTTACTATCAATGCTATCAAATTCACTTCATGGACTTTGTCTCTAACGTATTTGAACAGGGATTTTTGTCACATGATGTTGTGGTTGTAGAATTAGGATTTTATTAGAGCAAAGCGACAATCCTGCAATGCTTTAAGTGACCGAGGGATGACGCGTTGTCTCAACAGGTTGATTTTCAGTCACAGTTTCTGACACATTTGGTATTTGGTGAACATAAGCTGTGTTGGAAATTCAACTGTATTGATATACACTTACATTTTACTGTTTTACAATACGATGGAGCTTTTGAGCATGTGTGGAGCACCCACTTGAGTTTAGTTGAGCATTGATTTAATCCTCAACCACATTATATAGATGTGTTTTAAGAAGCTTGATCTAAAAGCGATTACGGGAAGACTAAGCTTTTTACATGTATTTCAAAAGTCCCGGTTTGGTTTGACAAACACTGTCATTCATTTTTTTCATGTTATGTAAACATACTTATTGATGTGTGTTTACTGCTTATGAATTCCAGAGAGCTTGTTGAAAGCCTGAGCTTACTGGTCAATTGTCGTGCCTCATTTTAAATTCCATTTAATTATCAAAACTCCTCATTAGTCCAAGACCACTGACTTAATCAATCTGTGTGATTATACTACTTCACAAAACATTTTATATGAAAAGTATGAACCAATAACAATTTGGAAGCGTCGTTATGGAGAAGCTTTTGCAAACATCCCCACTGCTCCACATTCACCCACAAACCAGAATCACCTTTGCTGTCCCCGACTTGTCAGACACTGTCTTTCTGGCGAGTTGTGATGAACTGTCATGTGCGTGACTAAACCCGCTCAACGGTGCGCTGTTGGTTGGAGAAATCACTCAGCCATTACAGCCCCTTAGTGTCTGTGAAAACAGCTTCAGGCAGGGAGGTTTGGACAGACCCAGAGATGGAGAGACTGTTTTCTCTGCAGTGGGAAGCATGGTCGATGAGTCTCCCTAACCCCTTGCAAACAGCATGCCAGCACAACTCTCAAACAGCACCTTCTCTATCCACTTGTAAATTCACTAGCTCGGCAGCACAGGAAGGGAATGTAAATTAGGTGTGACTAACAGCAAGATGGGAATCCAGGCAGTTTTTCCCCCTCCCCTCCTGCTTTTCTCCCCTGGCTACTGGGGGTTTTGTACACATCCACTTTCCTGCAGTGCTCGAGGTCGAACAGCTTGGTTTCACATGCAGAATGACTTCAACTGGAGGTGTATGCGCCGGGACAGAGAGGTAAAAGGAGAATAAAGAGCAGTGTTGCTGCGGTGAAGTCAGAATGAAGCCTTTTCGGAGAAAAAAAGCCATTGGAGTTGTCATGAACCGGGAGCCCTTTCACTCCATCTTCAAGACCACTGCATGAGTATCGGGCTCACTGAAATATGGGAAATACTACTGCCACGTGTGATTTCTCTGAAACATTTTAGCTGTACTGACTCACCAACAAGCACTCCCTGTGTAGTCAAAGACATATTGGACTTAAGTACAGCAAGTACAGCAATTAACACCTGGAATTTGACTGCGTCTCCACATGCAAGTGATCACTTCCTCACCTTTATGTAAATAAACATGCAGACTACATCATATCTGCTTTCAAAGACCAGCTCTAGTCCTGCACAGGTCCAGTTTGGCAAATCATTGGTCAGGAGACCACAGGGTAAGTTATTCTTACGTCTCACATCAGTTAAGTATGCGATTCTTCAATTTGGCCCAATCCTAATCTTAATAATTCTCAATGTGTCTTAAGTATGGCATTTCATTAGTAATCAAGGTTTCATGATACGAGGAAAAAAAGCTAGTAAAGAAAAAGTGATTATGAATTTATGGTTTATTTATGTCTGATTCTATCTGCCAGTTTTGTTACCGAGGATAAATTATGTGATAGTAAGTATGTTCACATAACACTAGAAAAAAACAATTACATAACCAAACTTTTAAGGTTAGATGCGAACATGTCAGTCAGATCATACAAATTGAGCTTCTGAAACCGTAGCAACACGCTTAGATAAGGTATGCACTCCATTAGATTCACATGGGCCAAGGCGCCCTGTACATGCGCCAAAGTTAGATTTTTTTATATCTTTCATAAAAACACTCAAGTGTAAGTATATATTGATGCAGCTGAATTTCCATTTAAGGTGCTCTCATTCAGTTATAAAACGCGGTGTCATCTTATAAAACCCCAATTCAAGTAGTTTAAAGATGTCCGTGCAGTGACTTCAGCTATACTTAAGTGTGCAATGATCTCCCACAGTCAATAACTCGATTCTGCTCCTGTGCATGTATACAGTTACAAGGACAGGAATCCAGTTAAATGGCCCACATCTGGCTGAGTGATTTCAATCACCAAGCCCTCATGTTACTACTACATGTGACCACGGCTATAAAACTATTGCTGCCTTTTGCAATGAAATCTGACATACTTCGGTCAACAAACCGTTTGCTCTCCCCTGCTTGATGCACGAACCAGGACAGTGGTTCATTTGAATGCTCAACTCTTATCTGTGCATGCAAAGGCACTGACTGACAATGAGGGTTGTAGTTTATTTGGAGTTGTGATGCTATGAATACTCACTGGTACATCACAGCTATTTAAATGACTTCCCATTAAAACAACAGCACCCAGTGGGTGTTGCAGCTAATTAACCTTTGTGGCCACAGAGGTGGTAGAACTGTCCACACCTGGATATCTAAAGAACTTTTACATGGATCCAGGATTGTCAGTTAAATTTCACGGCAAATTTTGGATGTATTGCTATAAAATTTGCATCAGAGACACACTTATACACTGAAATAACATCTGCTCAAAGGTACAGCTCAGTTACATTGATGACCATCACATTGTCTGAGTTACTTTCCTCTAATTTTATTTCTAATTCCACCAAAGCTAAAGATATCCCAGTGAGTCCCCAACAGCTGTGTAAGCCACAAGGTTGATAAGAAAAACATAAAATATCTATTTAATTGTAAATCAATTATCTAAACAATTGAGAGTCTCTGTGTCGTGTTTCAAAGGATAACTTCTATGTCATCACCTTGTGGTAGCTGCTTGGGTAATGTGAGCACTACTACAATTGAAATCCTTTTTAATTACAGCAGAACGACAGCACGACATGACAGTATGACTTGGCCACAATAGAGAAGAAGCTCTAACATAGTGAACAGACGGCCAAGTACAGACAGTATGTTTAGTCGAGTAGAAAATCAAGGCAGACTTCATACTCCAGCTGGGACCCGGAGCCCAAATATCATGGTTGTACGAATTTTCTTATCACTTTAAAGCAACACTAGAGAGGTTTGTGAAGCTCATAACTATGTGCTTCTGCACTGACTGAAGCTGCCCTGGAGTACCGCACTTCATGACTTTGGTTTCCAGCCCTGCACCACAATGTTTTTGCTTTGTAGGTTTTTGATAGCATCTTCCTGGCCTCTTCAACATGACAAAGTGTATGGCTGTATAGGTGCAGGGCTCATGCAGATGTGTTGCATCCCACAGCTCTAGGGGGAAACAAAAAGCAAAAACAGGTTGTCTAGTGTTACTTTAAGTCTTGAACGTAGAAATTAATCTGCAATTTGAGCACTGATCTGAATTGTAGTCTTTCCTTTGTGCTATTTGACAGCAGCTGACCATGAAAGTGTGCTCCAGTTGTTTAGAGCTTTTACAGAGACTGCACTTGTAATTGTTAATCGTGTGCGAACAATCTACTCCAAGATGGTGGACCTGGTGAAGATTGAACCTAGATGTCAACATGTCAGCTTTGTCAATTTGAGTGTTACCTGGAATCCACTTTAAAAGTGAGATGAGAGCGTTTTTCGGTGTTTCCTCCCACACCAGATTCAACCTCTTCCTCAGAACCAGCTTCTTACCAGCAGAAAGTCGAGTGTCCGAGCGAACTCTTCACCCAGATGAGTGACGGCAGGAATTCTTACGGAACAAAAACATTTTTACGTTCAGCTCGGCAGGAGGAAATTAACATTGTCATCTGGACGTTCAATGATACAAATACGGCTTTGCTATAGAGCAGGTGAGGAGGAAAATCCTGCACACATAAACATGGGGAGATTTGTTTGATTTGAAACAGCTGGCTGCAGAGTTGAGGCTTCAGTCCATTCCCCAGAAGGAAAGTTAGACGTGTTGGGGAGCCAGCGGGGACCGAAAGACTTGATCATATATAGAAGTGTGTCGGTTTACTTAGAGATGCCATCGATAGATAGACATCAAATACACTTCTACAAATAATTTCTAGTCAGATGGGTCTTGAGCTAAGTTGAAGAATTCCACTGTACAGTTTTGGACAGTTTATATGGATGTTTGGCCTTAGCACGGAATGTAAGAAGGCAGACAAATGAGATTTGTTTTCACGAGGAGAATTAAACTCCAAATAACACCTCTGATTCTCAAAATAAGTGTTTGAACTTGATGGTTAGACTTTTCACTGTGAACTTCTTAATCGTGGGCCAGTTTTCTTATGTAGATACTGTTCAATCACAGAGCTGGAGGTGCTTATTTTATCTTTCCGTTTCTGTGTCATCATATTTAGGCATGAAGTAATTTCCTCATGTCAGCGTGTGTCTTCAGAAGGTGTGTCAACATGTGGTTAAAGTGCAAACTGTACGCATAGCTGTTCTAGGTTTATTATTCAGGCGCTTTGAGAATTGTGTTTAATAAAAATTTGCAATAAGGATACAGGATTCATCCTTTTTATTCCTCAGTGTGTGGGTAGTTACTCTCACAGAAAGAGAAACAGCAACCAGCCAATTATTCCTCTGATTATTATTGCAAGGAAGCTGATGGACCTGCGTGTTATTGATGTCTGGGAGGATGTCAGTGGACCTCTATTTCAGTCTAATAAATACTCTTTGCATGCTGGCCCTGGATTTTTCACGGAATTATGTGCGAGCGCTTTCCATCAGCAGTGAGCTGTGCTCTGCCATTATGTGTAATGGGAATAGTATGCATGCAGTCATATTTGTTAATATGGAAGGAGAGTTTCCAAGCTTGGTGAACGTATGAATGTCTGTGTGGCTCAGTGTGTGTTTTACGGTCTTGGTGATGGAGCTGGCCCTCTGCAGACAACCTGTGCTTATTTTATGGCATTCTCCCCAGCTGCAGAGTGTGGGCAATAAACCTCTCTCCAGCAATCTCCAAACAGTGCAGCAATCAATGGGAAATTATCTCAGCCAATCGATGGTCCAGCCTTTCTGTTTCTCCCTCTCTGTGCTTCCACTGCTGTCCCCTCACTCCCTCTCCCACCCCACTTCTTCTTCTCCTCATCCCTTGTGTCTCATTTTTTGCTGTCTCTCTGTTTTCTTCCACCCACCTCCTCGGCCCCTCCCCCTTCTTCTTTCGCTTGCATTCCCTCCAGCTCTCTCGACTCCACAGCACCTATTTTCGAAATGTGACAGCTCAGTAGCTCCTGAGCCATTAACAAAAGTCGCTTTCACACATGGAATATTTAACATTGCTGGACTGACTTTCCTGGTTCTTATGTGTCTGACCCAGCTTCTGTGCGCCATGACGTTGTCCTTAGTTACCAGCGGCTTTTTGCACAAAACCTTCATTTTTTCATTTTTTCCTTGCTTTGCTTCAGGGTGTATATTTCAATAAGTTCTGACAATTACCCAAAGGACACTTCTTAAACTGCTGCCTTTAATTTGATTAAAAAAAGACAACATTTTGACCTTTTCTCATCAAAAATACTCAATAGCCCTTTCACATAGAGATCACGCTGCTAAGCTCCTCATTATGTGGCCGACGCTCACTAAATAGCGCACCAGTTAATCAGCTACAGAATCAGAAAAGTGTCTGTGTGTTCCACCATACCAGCGCCCCCCTTCAGATATATGTCGAATTTCTTGTGTGACAGCCTCTGAAATGAAACCTTTTTATAGTAACACAGCAACCATGTCTATGTTAAAGAGGCCACTTGTAGTTGTGCATCCACAGGGCCCAATTGTCAGGGTTTGCAGGTCCTTTAAGACATTTTTATCTCATCTGATTCTCCAGCCTCAACTGTTTTGGTTCACTCTCACTGCTCTCATGGTGCCATTTCAGCCACAGAAATGAACTCCGTTCTGGACAAAGTAAAGCTGTCTGCCACATTTCCACCGCATGGGACAGCTCGACTCACCTGTCCTTTGTTGTTCCACCGTGGATAGCACCTGGTACTTTATTTTTAGCACCACCCCGACTGAAGACCATGCAAGCTGTGACAACACTAGAAGATGATTGGTCAGAGAGAATCATCATTCGAATTGTATCTCTGTTACAGCCTAAAAGATTTTCAACACTTATGCACTCAGATCCAGTCACAGGTTTCCCCAGCTGGATGGCCACTCTTCATGCTGCACATGCTGCATGGTAACTCCCTGCAGAATAACACAACAGATAGAAGCATCTTGAAGTCGAGTAGCACCTACAATCCATTGGAAATGAGTTGAAAGTGACTAGCTATGACTACTGACTACTTTCCATGTATGAGCGCACATACCGATGGGGACTTCACAGACGTACACGTGACTCTCTTTATATCAGAATTTGGGTCAGCTGCATGTCGACAGCACACTGTAAAGGTGTGAACGGCGGCACCTGTCTTTTGTTTGATTGATTTTAGGCACATATATTGGCAGCTTTTGAAAATATTTTATCTATACGTGACTGGCCACAGAAGGACCGAATGGACCCTCACAGACTGGTGAAGATGGCGAAATTTAACTAAACACAGGCCTCGCGGCTGAGCAGCCAAGCGGAGCATGAAAAGCCTTTTAAGAGCCACTTAACTCAGGAGCTGGAGACACAAACAGAGTGACTGTTCAACTCATGTTCACCAGGTGGCAATGACTTAATAAATGATAATGTTGCTCCTTGTCAGCTGGACATTTTCACCCTCCAACATGAAAATTTAATAAAGTGATATGCCAATGTTCTGTTCTCAGCTTGTTATGTTGCTTCCAGGTGGGTAAAGGACTCATCAGTGGGTCCTCTCTGAGTGGACAACTTATAGTAAACTTCAGTTCAAAATCTTTTTTTAAATGTAAACATAGCAGATTTTCTGATCTTATATGCTATCAGTCACGTACCGCTACTGGTATCACTGGAGTAGAATACATAGAATGTCTTTATTGTCATTGTACAGGTACAATGCAATTTAGGTGACATAACTAGACGGTATTCTAAGGTCTCCTCCCAGAAAGCGGCTCGATAACTTTGTTCACACGTTGCATTTTGATTAGAGAGTCCTTCGCTGTCCTTGAAGTTGAATTTTTCACTGTGATAGGTATTCATGAGGGGGTAACTGTGCTGACACTGGCTAAGCCCTCATTCCCAGAGTGCTTGTTTTGACTCTGATAATAGTTTGTTTTCATGTATGCTGATATGCAGCATTTCACAGAAATGTCACTGTGTCTTGACAAGAAAAATTGCCACGGCAAGTTTTCCACAGTATTGATTCCAGCTCTTAACTCGCACGATACTCCAAAGGAATCAAGAGAGGACAAAACCAGTTAGTTCCCGGAGGAAAAAGTCCGCTTATGCTGGCACAACACCACTCTGACTCCGGCTCTCCTGAGTACAGCTTCCACCTCTGGGTTTTATGACACAGTTATTGGGCTCTTACCATCTAATATTTATTTTCCCCCTAAAATACACGCTAAAATGGCTCTTCTCCCCTGACATCATCTGTTCAATGTTATAAAAAAGCCTTTTAAAATTATCATGCAATCCGGTTAGGGTGAATGTATCATTTTAGTAATCTTGGATAAACCTTTGGCAGCATTCACTAAAAAATTCCAGAGAGGTTTCCACGCCTAAGCAGCGCTCACTTCTCGCAGAACAGACACACACTGACAACCATTCAGACAGGCCTGGAAATGGTGAGCAAACAACACTTCTGCTAAACACCTTGTTTATGCTGCTACGAGAGTTCAGCCATAATGTGACAACATGAAAAGATAGCACAAGTGACAACCACAACCCTTGACTGTCACACTTGTATCATTTCCACCCCCCACCCCATCTCAACTGTGGGGAAAACAGCCAGCTAATGTTGCGGCTTGACAAACACGAGGCTTGAGTGTGTTGCTGCGACATACTATTTGCTTTGCAGTTAAGCACTGGGTCGACACGGGTTATCGAAACCCAGCGGAGGTTGTTCTGCAGAAAAGGACAAAGCAGTCGAGCATAGTTTGTGAGGATGAACTCTAATGGAGAAATGTAATTAATATTGGTGAAGCTGCGTTGGCAGAGATGGGTTGCAGGAAGGGTAGATTAGGAGGTCAGCTCTGGTCGGTGGCTGCAGGGGGTTTTGTTGACACGCCATAGCCACGAGCATTTATATAAATAGCAACTTGCTAAAATCCCTTCTCTAGATTCTCAGCTGCTTAGTCTCTGCAAACATTCTCATCTGAGTCTCACATAAATGTTTTGCATCAGGTTACTCATGGAAATGATTACAAGAGTGGGATTTTTAAGGCTTGAAAATGTCTGCTAATGAGCAAGTCTGTGCGGGAGCTGTTTCAGCAACAGGATCCAATGGATTAATGAAAGAATCCATCACTGATTCATTCTCTGTAGACTTATAGACATGCACAGATATTAACATTCCTCAGATACGTCAGTGAAGATAAATGAGTGATAAATGAGTGTGTTGTGTAATGTTTATTAGAAACTGCTTATAGCGCTTAGTATTTGCTGCTTCCCAGCATACTCTGGATGGTTGTATTCAGTGTATTTCAGGCAGATTTGAGTGTGTTGCTGCACATTGGTTCAAATAAAATTGGTTGTTGTGATTATTGATTTGTTATTATCATTCATTTAAAGCTTGTTCTTAACTCTGGGTGGACAAAATGACATGTATTTGCTGCCCCAGTTCTAAAAAAGATGTAAAGTGTGAATAAAAAACAGACTTTCAAATCTAAAAATATATATTTCATTCTCAATAGAACATAGCATCCCAACATTGTTGGAATTGGGGTTGTACAGTATAGGTTTCTAATTAAATGGACATTAGCTTAGGTTACAGATTAGTCTAATAGACAGGCATTGCTCATCAAGAGCCATAATTAAGGTGCTGATCACTGGATACAGATGGATAAGTAAGGATCTCTATGCAGTTTGCTTTAATTCATCCAGACCAACGTTTGCACTCTCAGGTCTTCATGATCAGTAATCATTGGAGACTTCCAGGCTACAGCTGCTATACAGTAACATGATGATGGTGATTTAATTATTCATACTGTACTTCTGCAAAGAGGTGAAGAAAGCAATCAGAACAGCGTCAACAGATCAGATTCTTTAAAAAACAAATACAGCCAATAAATTTATCTCAAATAGACTAAAACTACCATGTTGAATACCAAACATATCCATCCAAAATATCCCAAAAGTCCATTTCTAAAATATGTCACGTTACAGTCGTGTTTTCACCTCTGTCTCTGGAAACAAAATCTAATGACGTGCTCCGAAAAATGAGCGAACAGTCGAAACTTTGGAAGTTTTCCTCTGTTTTTATTTGTTTTTCGTATCGTGCAAAAACGTTTTTTATTTTTACGTGATAAAAGTGTTGAATATGGATCAGTGCCGCACCCTCATCTTACTCATTTCTGTACAAATGAACAAAACTTCATTTCCGACTGGAATTTGCTCTTTTGTACGCCGATGACGCTGTCTTGTCGTCCACTGACTCTTGTAAACTGGGCTTTCATCACATCACAATATGATCTCAACAACAACGAGACCTAAACTCCAAACATTACAATGTGCTTTGTGCAACGCTTAGATGCCGATACTACCTGCACTTGTTTAGTGGTAGCACGTGTGCGTCTGCCATCACCCTTGAAATAAAGGATGTTAATACAGTTTTTTGTGAAGTCCCATGGGGTTATACATATTATAATGATTAATATTGTTGGTATCAGTAGTATTATTGTAGTCAACGGTGTATGTTGTCATTTTTTTTCTTTGTTTTTTTGTTGACCTTTGATTGTACTGAATCTACATCTGCGCTGAATAACTTAACATGAAATACTACTGACAAAAGCTGTGGTCTAATCTCTTTTTGCTGTGGAATAAAAGGTCTCGTTGGTCTTTTACTTCATCATCTCGCTGTCTCTGTGCATCAACCCGAGGCCGCCTGTAATCAGCAGGCCTTGAGCTCTCAGAAAGGTCATTCTGTCCCTTTGATGGTGTTTTGATTCATCCTTTCCTCTTCTCTCCCCTCCCTTCTCTTCCTCCCCCTCTGTCTCACAGGGAAGCTGGAGAGTCACTACCACCAGGGTGCCAAGAAGGGGCTGGTCCCATCAGCTGCAGAGTGACGCTGGAGGAACATGGCAAATTATCTTCTCTAAGAAAAAAAGAAATTGGTCTCAATCTATACTGGTGTTGGTCCAGTCTCCATTACAAAGATAAATAAATACTATAATCTCTCTGACAAATATCTACAGCATTCCTTCTCTTTATGATTGTTTGCACAAAATTAAAAGAAACCTGAAGCTGGTTTTCTTATTGTGCAGTTTTGATTTGTGAAAATGAAAATAACTTGTTTGATGACACAGTAAATAGACGTTGTCTTTGTTTTTTTCTGATGAATAACCCCATCAGGTTTTATTTTGGCTTTATTCTTGGGCAGCCGCAGGAGAAATGCTGTTCGACTTTCCTGCTCATTAGAGGCAGGCCTGTCATTACCCTTCTCACACTTAAGGCCACATTTACACCGACAATAGCACTCTGTTAAAAAAAAAAAAAAAACACAGCCTTGTCATTAGTTTCAATGAGACTATTTCATTACAGCAGCATGGGGGGAGGGGAGGGGGTGTGTGGCAGAAAGGGGAAGACAATGCATGAGGAAAGTATTTGAACCCGACTCAACACTGCAGTCCAACAGCACCAAGCACTGCACTACATGCAGATACATGCTTATTTCATACCTTTCACTGTTAACACATCACTGATACCATGATATCTTTTCAGTTTTCAGTTGTAAAACCTTCCTTTAAGCCTAAACTACCGTCTGATAAGCCCTCAGACTTTTGGACTTACCTTGGATGGAATTTCGTCTGCTCCCTCTGAGCATGTAGCAACATGCCGACACTGAGGGTAACACTTGGACGCAGGGATATTTTCAGTCTAAACAGCATTTGTTATCTGGCTTGGGTGTGTGCTCCCTGCTCACCACAACAACACATTAAACCTGTTTTCAATTCTGAACCTACTTAGAAGCGAATGCAGTTGATGTCTCTTTTTAAACCGTATGTCTTAGTAAGTTTAATGTGCACATGTGCAGCTCTGCGGGCTCGTTTGTAAAAGTGCTCTCAAATGTATGCTGGCACATGGCCTTGAGATCGTTTCCCACAGTATGAGAGCAACATTAACCTCAATGCAGCTTCTAAGAATACCGGTTTTAACTTGGGGTTTATGAACCTGTCTCATGCTCTCTAATGCAGCACAAATGAGGGTTGTTTTGTTTTTTGCAGAAATGGCTGGGAAGGGAAAAGGAAAAACATTGGACAAGATCATGGAGATAATGGCGATGGTTGAGTGGGTAAACAAACGTAGCCAAATACACAGGGCAGAGAGACAGAACTGTGGCATTCATTTACCTATAAGTAGAAAAAAACCACACATAGCACCTTTTTTTTTTTTCACTTCCTCCTCTTACATTCTTCAAAATGCAGAGACCATTACAAGCACAGACGCTTGTGCATATCAACTGTGAATTCCCTTCATTACCAGCTAGAAAATCGCTTCCATTGGATCCAAACTCTCCCAAAAGATCGATTCTTTGTAAAACTACTGCTTAAGTCAAACTAAACTCAACTCCCCTTGTAATGGCTCTTGTTTTTTCCAGGAATGGCACACAAAATAGGTTTAACATCAATTGCAAAAAAAGGCAGTCAGACAGAGAATATCCTCTTTAATCTTTTGATTAAAAGCAGCTTCAGACATTAGTTTTTTCCTCACACAAATGTTTCACTATGTTTTTACGTCATAACTGTTGTATTACATTAGGTTGATCAATTAAGTTTGTGTTCTGTACGTCAGTGGTGTCTCCCACCTTTCAGTGCCTTTGAAACCAATAAAGAGAGGATGTTGTACAACAGACGCAGCTGTTTACTGACGCTGTAGACGTCTGCTTGGTGTATGCGATCCCTTTTAATACAGCCTTCAGGTAGCATCGCTCTGACGGGGTGGGTGCGATGTTGGCCTCTCCCGGCTGAGAATCGCTAAACTTACCCGTACCCTGTGGTGCACTGACTGCACACATGTGCACACAAGGTCTTTTTAGGCTCTGTTGTGACTGGCTCTGTTTGATGAATTTCATGTGCCATGTAATTTTGTGTTTCAACATTTCACTTCTCCTTGCATTGCTGTGTTTATTCCCTCCAAATGTGTTGAGTGGCTCTTTGACTAAGCTCTTTCAAGCCTGAGGGCGTGTTTCACCATGCTTTGAAAAGCATAGTGTGATTCACCAGCACGCACACACACACACACACCCATCCTGGGTTGTTATGTTTTTGCCTGTGCCTAGCATTGTAATTCACTGTTGATTAGCTTAGATTTACTCTTGTTTGAGTTGCAGATTAGCCACAACTCTGCTCCACTCCATTCAGCATGAGAACGCATAATTGCACCAGCTCTCCTGGTAATCTCCCAGCCAGTGAATGTAAGAGGACTCTTTTGTAAAGATCCTCAATAGAAGGTGGGTTTTTTTGTCAGAGGTTGCCTAAGAATTTACTAAACTGAGCCCCTGTGAATCAGCGATGACAGCACTTGCCCCGTGGGTGGCCTTTTCCTCTGTCTTGCTGATTGGGGGCATTTCTCCGGATGGGAACAGACATCCAAGTTCAGATAAACAGGGCTGTTTGCTGTTACGCTGAACAATTAAGCACATGCAGTTTTTACTAAGCCTCTTTAGATAAACACCATGAGATCATGTGCTGTTGGTTTTTCCATTGCACAAAAGATGATGTGATGTACTTATGTTGAAGAAAAGCGTCAACAAGGCCGAACCGACGGTTGAAATGGCAGCAGGAAATCATGTGTACACGTGCTTTTTCACTCTCTTGGGTGAAGCTGGAATAGAAGTTTGTTCACAAAAAAAACAAAAAAACAAGTGTTAAAGTGGTAATTTGCTGTTATATGGAGGTCCATGTGCCAGACTAGTTCTTGGCGGGGAGCAGTAACTTCCAGGAGCCTCTGCAGGATACCTGGCAACCACTCAAAGCCACAAATAAATCCGGGAGTGTATCATACATTTAAGTTTTTATGTTTAATTTCTGGGTAACAGCAGGGTCGTTGATGCCTCCTTTTCAGTCTTCAGGCAAAGTTAACCAGCAGCTGCAGTGGCTCTGGCTTCAGATTTGAGGTATATTGATTTTGCCATCAAAGGTAAAAGAAGGAAAGTTCATACGAACCCTTTTACTAAAAAATATGCGGAAATTGTAAATGACAGCAGAATGTAATTCTTTGCCAGTCGATTGAACTTTGTATTTGATTGAACATAGAGCGAAGACGACATCAGATGTTGAAACTGACCTATTTTCTTTTTAATTGCACCACAAGTGGGTATAAAAAAGAAGCTCAAAGACAAAGACACTGAGTCATTCCACTTAACTAAAAGCTCAGCCCTGAAGAATAATGTTTCTCAATGGTTTCATCATCCACACCTTGCAATGTGATTATCAAATTCAAAGAATCCACAGAAGTCTCTGTCCACATGGGACAAGACTAAAGATCAGTACAGGATGGTGAGGATCCTCAGGCTCTCAGGCAGCGCTACATTAAAACCAGTAGTGGATATTCACTGCATGGGCTCAGGAGCATTTCTTAACCACTGTCAGTGAATACAGTTCATTCACAAATTAAAACTCTATCCTAAAAATAAGATCCATAAACACCAACTTCCCCCGTGCCAAGCGTATTTGGTAAGGGCCGAGGTGTGGACGCAAACTGCCCTGTGGTCCGATTATTCAAATTCATTTTAAGTTTTCTGTGATAAAGAGAAGAGGTACTATGAAGCCTGTTGGCAGCACGCAGCTTGAAAACCAGTTACAGTGATGGTTGGAGGTGCATATCTGAGAAGGCACCATGAATGCCAAACTTATTCTACAGGTTTTGGAGAAACTTATGCTGCCTTTCAAATAGGAATACCTTGATTAATTCAGTAAGACCATGTCAAACAACGGTCTGCACATATTACAACAGTATGGCTCAGTAGTCAAAGTGTCCGTCTGATGGACTGAAAACATTTGACATGATGTGGTAAAAATGTCAACATTTATCTTTCAAAACTACAAAAATGTGTCTCCTCAGTGAGATAATGAAAACACTATCAACTTGTACAGTTAAATCGAGCTACCGGTACACCTCAATCCAGCCATTTAACCGGACCACCATCCTTGCAACAGTTTACATCCGTGAGAGGGGAATCACGTTATGGGGAGAGGGCGTTAAGTTTGTCCAACTCAGTAGATGGACTGTGCGAGAATAGATTCAAGTCATTCTGCTGCGTCTAACTTTCTCTGTGGGAGCACATCGTGAGCAGACAGTCTGGAAACGCTTTAAGCTAACGTGAGTTGACATGTGGTCTTAATGAGCTGCTTTTCAGCGATGATTTCTGACTCGTTAAAGCAGAAGAAACAAAAGAAACACAGAAATATGCGAATGAGAGCAGTTTAACTGGAAATTCAGCTGGGCGATCTTTGTTGTTACCTGCTTCCTCTTGTCTGTTCAGAATGGGAACTTTAGCTTGACTTCCAACTACATTATCTGGATGTGTAAGTCTGGGTTTGAGAACCTCAGTTTTACACAGTTTCTGTCAGACCAATATATGTCGACATGCATTTTAAAAGTTCAGTTTTGGTTCAGCTAACACACTAATTTTGTTTTTGTTTTTTCTTCTTATGTCCTATAAACACAATATTCAAGTCATACAAAATGAACGAATGGAAAGTGTGTAACTGTCAGAAGTCAGAATTTTCAGTATCAAAGTGGAGAAATTAACCCTCCAAGGTTGGAGTTCTAACTCAGAAATGTAGGCAAGCCTCACCAGCCCTGACCTCCAAATCCAACATGGCTGCCCCACACACTAAAAAGTGATGGTAGCTCCAGTAATAAACTGTTAATTAGCACATCTGTCACCTAGTGTTTTGTTAAATTAGTCACGCACATATTACTGTCCAAACCCTATCAGTGAGCACATCGCTGCTGTGTCTGTATGCACAAAATAATGCCTTATCAGCTTGTATTGCTAATAGCAGTCAGCCTGGTGTGTGAGCACAATAATAAGCTAATCCTATTTGTTTGCTGACTTCCAACTGGAACATGGTCAACTCAGGTGTGACATCACTCCCAGCTTCGAGTTCCGGCTTCAGCGGCAAATGGAACGCAGCATGAAGCTTCTGCTACATCACACACCAACCACCCCGCTGCTAATGAAGCTGGTGAACAGAGGAGAGGAACTAATCAGAGTAGATGAAGCAATATAACAAGCATGGCATCATCCAATTTTGAGCGCCACCTGTTTCTGAGTAAGAACTCCTGCTGAAATCCCTGTCACCATCCAGCGTTCATCCACTTAGCTGAGGTTTAAATTTCAATCAGACATTTTAGAAAAAGGGTAATGTGGCTTTTCATCATTTGGGCTGAAAAAGATGCCCAGCTGAATTTCCTGATTGAAATGAAATGTAATTGACTCCAGTCCAACAGTTTGCCCTCCTCACCATCAAGCCAAGTTTCCAGTTGTTGAAGCAGCAGGACCTTTGTGTGCTTGCTGAGAGACTGATTGGTCTGAGGGCACAAGGTCCCATCCCCCCATCCTCACAGGCCTGGAAGAGGAATTAGGCTTTGGAGCACTTCAAGAGGTGGTGGCAGGCTGGGGAACAATACAACCTGGGAGCAGCTTATGGCTCATCCATCTCATAATCCGTCACAGAGCGCTGCCTGTCGAGCCGGGGTGGCTGCACAAAGGAAATATTTTGGAAAGGATATTGTCAATATTTGCTCATTTAAGACAATTTGACAGCAGGATTTGATGCAGTAAAACCACTTCAAAAGGCCCTCATTACTCGAACAACATCTCAAACACACACAGTGCCCCACATTTTCACTCAATCAGCAGAGACTGACCTCAGAACTTTACACTGTAGATAAATATAAGGAATAGTCTTGTTGAACAACGTGCAGCAGCTGGTAAACAGAAACACATAAGAGGGTTTTATATTTTGGTGGTAGATGGTTTATGGTGTTCTTGGACAGAGTCAGGTTGGCTGTTTCCAGAGTTTCCTTAAAATATCAAAGTGGTTACACATACGTTTGTTCACAGTCCTGAAGGTTTGGCTGCATAAAGCACTTCTGATTATTATCTATGAATGTCTTATTGACCTGAATGTAGAAATTGGGCTTAAAATGAGTACAACTCCTTCAATCTCTGTTGTGTCTCTATCTCAGTCCAAAGGTGGATCCCCAAAGCAGAATGGAAGTGCACGGACCTTCGAAAGTCTATATTCTCAGAGATCTAAGTTCACAAAGTGCTGCGACCTCTTTGCTACTGAGTAAATGTTAATATCTGATCTATAAATTCCATAAATGATTGTGATCAGAGAAAAACAGGCAAAGAAAAGAGCAAAGCTCTTCAGAGAAAAAAAGCTGACTTTTAGGAGTCCTCAAAAGGAGAGCAGATGCATAAATTCAATTGAAAATTGATTTTCCATAGCAAATGGCTTTCATTTGCCACCATTTCTAAAGATCCCCTGATAAGTGATCAATATGGCCCATGACCTTTTGACTTAGTGAATGAGGCTATCTGTAACCACACAAATATATTAAGAGGTCACTTAGAATTATGGCTACATCGATTTTCCAAAAAGAAACAACAGAAACACACAGTGAAATTACTAAAGTGACTCATGGGTCAGCACATTAGGGTAAAATCCATGTCCAGGGAAACCCCCCCACCTCCCATCAAGAAATCACACAGTGTCTCATATATTGCCGCATTCCATTCAGAGCCTGTCTTCAAGGCCTCTCCCGTCAGTAAGTGTAAATATCTGAGCATAGTGTTTTGTCAAGCTCTGAATATGTAAAGTAGTCCCTTCCAGGCCTCTGTTTTCTCAGAGCAGGCAGACACATAACATGATTTCCCGGGATTAACTGTTTACATATTACTATGTGGTGACAGTAATGCAAACCTGGTTTAGCCATAGGCTTACATTTGTGCTCTTTTTCTGTTTGAAATTTAATGGAGATTTGTGACAAAATTTGGAGAAACAGCCAAATAACACGTTCAGAAAACAACACATTACAGCCGCACGAAATAGAAAATAAAGTCTTGTTAAATGACTTTTGCAGATGCCTCATGACTGTGGCATGATTACTGTTTGACTAATTGGGTCACAACCCAAGTTTGTCCTAAATAAGACGTTTCAGATTAATTTAGAACATACAGTAAAAGATGTCACTGCTTTCATGCTTGATCTAATTTTTTTCAGTGGAGTGGCACGGATCGTGTGTTAAAGGCGGAGAAATCCATGAAGAAAAAAAAGAAATGAAACCTCACAGTCTTTTGTAATAACCTTTTCTTGTGATATTCAGGTAACATGTTTTAACCTGGGATTGCTCCGAGGTACAACATATTCTTTTTGTGTCTGAATAATTCTTGGTTATTGGTTGACCTCATGTTAAAGAAGAGTAATTTCTCTGGAGTTATAGTTATTGTCTGCCCTCCATCCATGAAACATTAATAGCAGGTGACCCTCACGGGTGTTTGCTACACATCTCTTTGTCCATCTCAATCTCTTGCACACTCTATCTATACTCCCCATAAAATAGATACTGTAAATGATGGACCTATTATTTTGCATAATTCTTAGCAGCCATAAAATCGCTCTGGTGTTATTTTGACACCATAAACTGCTATTTTCTTTCCACTGTGAGAGTTTACACTCTGACTTAAGATACTTGTTTAAAATGGCACAAGGTAAGCATACTGCACACTGTGGTGAATAAGGAGTGATATCATACACAGTGTGCTGCCAAGCTAGTCTTTCTGTGACGCTGTTGAAATATTCAATGCAAACTCATTTATGTCATTAAAATGTAATGTGTACCCGAGTGGCAACTTCCAAGGCTAAAAAAGAAGCCAACACGGAAATGCCAAAAACTACAGTTGCTCAAAGAAGGAGCTTAAGGCTTGCTCAAACAGCCAACCCCTAAAGACCACCGTGTTAAAATGGCTAATGTTGCTGCTAGAATAAACACATTTGTAGATGAACACAAAAATGGCTCTGCTCTCTACAGCTGATTTTCATGTTTACGGCAATTGGACGAGTTGCCATGAAGTAATTCACCAATTTAAATGATCTTTGTCATGCTCTGCATCTGGAAACCCAGCGTCGTAATGGCCAAAGAACAAACTTGAGGCTACACTAACTTACTCGAACACTTCAACATACTCACATAACTAAACACTGTTGTCCAGGTTTTAAAGAATCAAACAAATTATAAACTTGGAGCTAAGGGAGCACAAAAGCTGTTACACTTCACCCTTCACCCTGGATTCTTATGAGATTCAAGAGAATACATTTCCCCTGGCTTCAACCAATATGTCTTTAAACCACATCTTGTACCTAAGACTGTCCAAACTAAGTAGCCACTATTAATATCATCCATTGGTTTGTGGATTCCCATTTTAGAGCCTTAAATTAAAAGACTTGCCTATTGCCATCTTTGAAACCAAACAACTTATGATTGATGGGCCATACTATTAACAGTGGCAATAATGTACTCTCTCTGCCTCAGCAGCCTGTGAATAACCACATTGTCTGCCCTAATGCATACTCTTGTTTATTTTTATGCTAAATATGACCATAACCAACAATCTGGATTTCATCTTCAATTAAATGAGGTGTGAAACTAGTGATTAAGACCACAGGCTCATCAAGAAAATGTCTTCTGATGTCACAAATCAAGCGAGAAATGATTTTCCAAAAGATTTTCTGTATGAAAGAACTTCTATTTGCAACCTTGCAGTCTTCAGATAAAGTGCAGGTTTAAAACACTTTTGCTTTGACTTCATTCCTGACATGCAGTCTACAGTTATAATAAACAGCAACTGCAACACAAAAGAGGCTCTTGAGGTTGCTGCTTTACCAGCATTCATTTCTCAACTAGACTGTATATCTTCACTGAAAGGAAAGCAAAAAAAGGTATTTTCTCTGTGGAAAATGTGTTTTTAGTCTTTTGTCTGAGGGCAAAAGTTATATTTTACCAACTTCCTTCATTCCGTAGATCTTATTGATTGAAGACTGTTCATTCAGTCACCTCTAAAATACCTTCTGAAAGCACTTGTTCTTTTCCAAAAACGTGTAATTTCAAGCTGATGGGACATTTCACTTCATAAACAAAAACTAAGAGCAAAGTAGCCATAGAAGGATGTTGCTTTTTCAATTCAATTCAATAATATTTTATTAATCCAGAGCAACTGACAAACAGAGGGGTGTGGTAGAAATCTTTAGAAATCCCAATCAGTGGGTTTGCGTGTTGTTTTTTAAGCTTTGCACCATCTTAGGTAATGATGTCATACACAGTGTTGCCAGGTAACTCGGAGAACTCGCTTAGTAGACAACATGATTCAGAGACATTCGTTCTCGGTGACATGTATAGGATTACACCGTCTGTTGTTAACAAGCACTGTAATCTCTCCTCCTTAACAGTTACCTCTTTGTCTGCAGTCTCTCTCTGCCCATGTAGTCTCGAAACTGAGAAAAGAGGTGTTAGTGATATTCCTGCAGCCATGTCTCGATGAAAAAAATAGTAATAATGCTGCTGTCCAGATATTTCTGTAGTATCCTCTTCAGGGTTCCCAGCTTGTCCATTTTCCACCAGTCGCTAACGTTCCCCATGATGATCAAGGGAAGTAATCGTAAACTTCCTCCTTCTTTCTCCCCATTTTGTTCCAACCCTGCACCCTTGACGTCTTCTCTTCAACTCATCTGCATTTAGGGTCTTATCACTTGGGCTTTGGACAGCTCAATCAGCAGCTCTCACATGCAAACAACTTTCTTGTTGCCATGGTTATGCATCATAATGGGTGTGAAGAAGTGCCAAAATTACCAGCAGAAATCATTCCAGCAGCACAGCATTCAGACCGGCACAGAAAAATGTTTCAAAAATCGTTGTTTTCACAGAAAAAAAGCTCATTAGAAAATCTCAGGAACATGCTTAAGAAAGATGTATATGTCCATAGCGCCTGCACCCGGCTGCCACTCGTGCAGCACCATTTGAGAACACAAGGTTTAGGATTTTTAAAATGTTTCTCAGCTAAAACACATCTAACTTGTTGTTTTCGGTGCTTAATTCTAAACAATGACCAGCCTTGTTCATAGGGCAGGATAGGGCTTTTTCATCTTAGAGCGTTTGCTCAGAAACATTGACATTTCGTACATCTGTGGGTTCTAGAAACAGAAAAAAAAGACAACATTTTATCCTGGGGACCAGGTTGCCCCTCAAACAAGCAGTTTAAACTCATGGTGAAGTGAGAAGTTGTGATTCATCCTCTGGGGATCATAAATTTCATGGCAGACAATTTCAGTTGGATCACAGTTGTGAGTAAAATGAGAAGACCAACTAATACTTCTGCAGTATTTCAGTAGTCTGTGTCAGTCTTGGGAATGACTATTTTCCTGCCATATATAAATGTGCTACATGGGTGTTACTCGACACATTTTAAAAAGTGCTAAAGATTAAGTCTCTCTGAGACAGGCTTCAGGGTTTTACAGTCTCTTTTATAGAGTAATGGAAAGATGATCACATGAATCGAGCCAGCCCCTCTGTGATTTCCACACGGCTGGCTGATTAGGCCTTTTTCAGTGATGGAAAACACATGGCATCCACACAGCTTGTTCATTTCAGGTTTAAGATGGTGTGAAGCTCATACTTGGTTTGGAGCCGCAGCCTTGAAGGGCAGCCATCATCAGATTTCTGTCCCCTCCAGTCCCTGCTGGCTGCCGACTGTTATTTAGCTTTCCAATGGAGGCTGGATGTTCCCTGGGGAAAGCAAGAGTGTGCCTGCCAGCAGGAATGCTTCGGAGGCAATAGAGGAAGATGGAGGATGGTGAGTAGCTGCTGCTGCTGCGTTTCCCTCTGTGTGAAAATGAGTCCATTAATTCAGCCCCCTCCCCTGCCTCTCCCCAAGCCCTCCCTGTGCCTGTTGTCTCTGTTTGTTAGCGAGATGATTCCTTCTGTCATGTCAAAGGCAACATTATCATATTCTTGTTGCCTGGGAAACCAGCGCCGGAGCGAGACAACGACTTAAAGCCTTCGTAGCGTTTGAAGCTGGTAAACATGAAAGGTTATTTGTGGAGCTGTGAGAGCTGGAACTGTGACATATATGAAAAGGTCTTATTGTCGATAGCTTTATTTATGGCTCATTGTTCTCTGAGAAATCCCCCTTCGGTTGTTTGTTGATAGATTCCTTTCACTGATATTAAAACATGGCATAGGCAGTTGCAAAGGTAACGAATCCAGCTTGCTTTAAACATATCAAGTTTTGACCCCTGCATTGATTTTTTTGTGTGTGTGCAATCAGGATTTCAAACAAGCTGCTCATTTACTTCCTGTTCTCTGAACTAAATCCATTGAGAAATCTTTATGATAGATAGTTATAATGTTGCCACTTTCTAATAACGCACCATACATATGAGCTGTCTATGTTTTAAGTAACAGCTTTATTAATGTGAAATTCATCCCCTATGGAAGCTTTTTGATAATTTATAATCCACTGATGACAACAGTGATTAGGTTGCCAGGTTGTGAAAAATCCCCTTTGACTGGTGTTTACTCTCCTCCAGCATGACACTCGCTTTATCAGTTCAGATAAGCTCTGTAGGTCATCGGTTAGTGCGCTCCAATGGACTGTTCGACCACTTAGTCTCTGGAAAAGGTCAGGAGGAAAAGCAGGATCAAAACCACCTTATGTAAAGCACATACAAGTACAGACTTGTATGTGCAGACTTGGATTGAAATAAAACCCACTTATCAATGTTTGCTTCTACAGACCTGATGGCTTTTTAAAGTTGAGAAACCTATTTATGACTTCATTTTGAATTTAAAAAAAAACATCCCAACAAAAGAGATTTTTCACACAACAAATAAATATTTCAGGTTTTGTTTGTCATTGTTTAATTAGTATTTTGATTTTTAGGTACTGACTGTACTATTTTTTTAAATATCTTGTAGACAAAACAATTGGTTAATTGATAGATGGTGCAATTGACAGATAATCAAAAATTATGACGATGGATTGTAGCCAGAATCACAATTAATATATTGTTATATCAGCTAGTAAAATGTTATTCACTAAATATTGTTTCTATTTATTTCTGATTAACAATTAAAAAGTTGTTCATTGTTTTATCAGCATATTCCAGTTATTTGTTATGTTATTGTGCTTCAATTTGACGAGTTTTGGGCCAAATAAACCTGTGAGGTAAGAGATACAGAATTTCCAAGCAGAATTTCAATTAAGACCTTGTGGCCAAATCTTTGAAACAAACTTAAATGTTGGAGATGGATGGGACTTGAACTCGTGACCTCAGTATTTCTAAAATCCTGGAAGCAGTCCTGCCCCCCTCCACCACACAAAAGCCCTCGTCTCGTGGCACCTGGTTGTGCTGGTGAATTTTTCCTCCATGAAAACCAGACCCTTTAAATCACAGTCCACGCAGATAGCAGTTAATCCAGTTCCATGTATTTCGCCCGCGCGCCGTGGAGTGCAGTTCAATCCGTCAGGCACGCGCCTGTCCTGGATTTCCTAACCGCTCCCGCTGCTGCTGGTTGACTACATTGTATCAGTTCCCACACGAAGACTTAGCACGGTGCTCGACTAGAAACGGCGAATACGAAGGAATTAACCTGGATGGAAAGCTATTTACTGTTGGATTAATTGCAGGAAGGTCGCGGGAGAGCAGCGGACTTGTGTCGGGCTTTAGACCGCAGCGATAAAAATGCGCTCCCGCCTCGGCTGTTTTCGCTGTGGACGGTGTCTCGAAGTGTGATGGCAGAAGTCCAGTGAATCGCTGGCCTCCCCTCCTCTTGTGTTGGATGTCTTGGGGAGTGCGTTGCCACTGGTTTCAAGCGCTTCACATTTTGTAGAGGTTTTTATTTTAATTCAGTCTCGTTTATCCTTGTTTTTTATTTTTATGGAGCGCACACCACCATGGACAGACCACGGTTTGGAATAGGAGTGTTTAGTTAAGTCGGTAAGTTGGTCCATTTTCTCATTGTTAACAGTGCTACGACTCGTTAGCCATTTAACGTTAGCCTTGCGTGCAAGGCAGGCAGGCTAGCTTTACACCATGTAGCCAACACAGCATGCAGCAGCAAGCTGCTAGCCAAGGCTGACTGACTGCACTCTGAGCTCATTGTTTCACTGTGCCAGCTAGCTAACGTTACAGTCACACTAGCTCATTACACCGAGCTAAGTTAGCTCTGTTAGCTTCTTGTACTTCTTTTTACCATGAATACATATAAAATAGGCAGC
Source organism: Leuresthes tenuis (assembly GCF_036924035.1). NCBI lineage: Eukaryota > Metazoa > Chordata > Actinopteri > Atheriniformes > Atherinopsidae > Leuresthes > Leuresthes tenuis. The sequence continues at coordinate 8,813,544 of NW_027325356.1, read as the reverse complement.
TAAATGTAAGTAACGTTAAAGGACTGCTCACTACAATCGTTTAACTGGAGGGACGCGATAGTTAGCCGTCGCCTCGGGGACAATGACATTTATTAACTGTAGAAAACACATGCCTGTCTACACGAATAATGCCCCCTTTCAGTGTTTGGAAATTAAACGTGATGGGGAAATATTAGTCGGGCACAGTTAAAGCTGCAGATTCCGCCAGGGAAGTGTTTCTCAAGCTGGGTACCGGGGGCCCCAGGGGGGCCTTAGTGGAATATTTGTAGACCTCAAGACAAACTGAAAATGAAACGTTTTTCACAAACGTCTCACGCTCAGCACATGTATCAAATTTCCATTTCTGATGCTACTGTAAGAGCAGCGTGTGAATAGTGTTACTCATTTTGTTATTTATCATATCTCCAAAGAAAAGTCTCCTCTAATGAAACTTTAAATCTCACAAAATGGTGGCTCATGGTCACAAAACGTCTAGTTGGGCTTTTTTGACGTGGTGGGAAAATTTTGACGTTTTCAGTTGGTCAAGTGAATAATCTATTAAAAGAATTGATTTGTTTTTTGTTTTTAATCAAATTTTTTGTTTATTTGTATTAAATTCTATTATGAGATCACCTAACCCTGTGGTTTGAGCTGCTTCATGGAATATGACTGTACCACATTAAGGAGTAGTCAAGTGGTACACAGCCTGTTTGTTAACATCTCACATTGCAGAATTAAATTATTTCTGGTTAACTGGTTTCTAAAAACTGCACCTAACTATCCAGACTTTGAATTAGTCTTTTGTCCTTGTTCTTCGTGAAATGTTGTTGCATAAACATGCCATGTGATTGGCACAAAACTTTGCTTATCGTGGCCACTGTACAACTATCACTTGGCAACTCAATTACCGATGTTTCTCCTCATTTGTTTTGCCCGTTCCTGTAATTTTAGGTATGATTTATACTACCATGTCAAATGGCTAAGATTAATACCTGTGCACCGAACCAGAAATGTAACTACTGCAACAATTGCGATACGTCTTCAAGCCTCAGTTGGTTACGATTTGTTGTCCATCTTAGCAAAAGTAATTGTTTTACAATAATTAGTAGTTTCATATGAAACTTAAGCTGCTGTTTGTACTAAAACAAACAGAAATCCACTTGCTATCCTTTTTTTTGGGGGGGGGGGGGTGATTAATGAACGATGTGGCCACATAAGTATGGTATAATTGCTCACAGTTGCATAGAACATGTGCATTGGCTCCATGTAAAGTCTATGTAGAAGAGTAAGTGAAACTTAAATTCAAGGACGCTGTGTTACCAGCATTATTTTGCAAGAGACCGTTTGAGTGAAAAACATTCTTTGTTTAATAGAAGTAGATGGATTGGCTGGGCTGATCCGTCATTTGTAATAATTCATGCAAATGTTTGTGTTCGCAACTTGTGAAGTGACGAAAATGTCAGGTTTTATTCTGTCAAGTTTAATCGAGATTAACTGGTATAGTTGCGAATTTGATCAATTTAGAAACTAATTTTTATAATCCTAAATTAGAAACATTCCCAATTGAAGCGTTCTTTAAATTCAGAAACATTCTGTACAAATCTATTGTTACCTAACAGCTGAGGCTAACATTTTAAGAAGGTAGCATTGTGGGTAATGTGGTTTTGAGTTTTCTTAGGCGGTTTATTGCAGCTGAGGAGTGCGTCCAGACAGTGGTGGTTAGATTACTCATGATGATGAGTCATTACCCATCCAGAGGGGCCCTGGTTTAAGTAGAACTTATTGTAAAGATGTTGACCATGTTCAGTGTCTCAGACATGGAAGCAAACACTCGGGTGATGCAATGTTACAGCGTTGACTCTAGGTTCCTACCATAGCATAGTTGGTAATGATATATCAGCTATGATCTAGAAATGGTTTCAGGTAACGTGACAGTATTTAACATAATCAGATAACACCGCTTTTGATTTGTCCTGGAACTTGGTGTTACTTTTAACAATGCAAAGCTGATCGTGTCACACAGTGCAACAGTAGCTGGCTCAAATAGTGGTAGTAACCGCAAGCACTACTGTTTCTAGTCAGACTTTCCAGGGCCACTACCACAGCCTCGGTGTTAGTTTTGTGTTTGGCTTGCTTATTATGTTGACGGATATATATATATATATATATATATATATATATATATATATCTGCTGAAAATGAAATGCACTCATTCAAATAGTCTGTTTTTTCATGAGTCATATTGCGGCCAGAATAAAACTTGCTAATCAATTTTCAGCATAGACGGGAATGAACAGTGGACCTAATACATTCACTTGAGTTATTGGTGATAATGCACGGTAAAAGAAAAATTATCGAGCAATAGCATTACTGAATTTAATTGCACAAAACTAGCCACGGTACTTATAATGTATTCAATTTTATTGCAGAGCCATTTGATGCGAAACTGAAAGCAGATTAAACTCTTACGTTGCAGTAAAGAGTCGGGTGTCAGCAGGTGTTCTTAGCAATGTAAAACAGGTGTCGGGGAACCATTTGTGGTACGAGTTTAAATTTTTAGGTATTAAAATCAATATTGTGATAAAAAACAAGATGTAGTGTTTATCTACCTGGGCCATTAATACAGGTGGAGGCAATGCTTGCCATTCAATTGGTGCTTTGTTGGTTTTAGTAGGTCAATTAAATGGAATCTATGCCATTTCTTATGTTGTTCTACACTTCAGTTTACAGTGTCATGCTTTATACTTAGCTAATATGTAGCAAATACTCAATGATTGTCTGGGGTAATGCGTTGCCAGGGCTGGCAGAACGTCCCAGTCAGCAGCAGACCTGTGGTAGTGTTGTATTACATGTTTTGTAAAAGAAGTAAGCAGACATCTGCATTAGGGCCACTCAAAGTGAGGGCTCGGTATGCAGCCATCGTAGCCTGACCAGGAAGATAGTAATGATTTTATGTGACATACAGGAAGTTTTGTCTACAGGGTAGACAAAACAATCACACACATATGGCTGAAAAGGATCTGAAATTAATAAATTATTTGGATGATGTACAATTGTGCTTTATTCAGCCTTACAAATAAACTATTCTAGTACGAGTAGTAAGAAAAACAGTTTTACAAGAGTGACTGTAATTCGTTTGTAGTACCTGTAAATGATTCAAACCTTTTACCAAGGCTGCAAGAGTGGTTGATCTGTATGCATTATTTACTGACTTGAATTGAATTGATTTTTTTTTTTTTGCTCAATGTAAGGGCTTTTTATCTTTAGATTTCTCCCCCTTTCTTTTCATGCTCTTCAGAATGTATTATAACAATGGCAAACCCGGAGGATTTGCCCCAAAATTGAATTCATACACGTGGAAGGTCTGGTGCCCCTGTTAGACATGCCTCTTAAAAGCAAATGTGGTATTTTCCATTTCTTCCAGAGTAGAAAATTCAGCCTTTTTTTCACTGTGATGAAGACATCTGCCTCCTTTTCAAGCAGCCACCTTTTCTCAGGCTATTGCTTTTCATCTGATTAGATATTTTTTTCTCTTTGTCGCAGTAATTTGTTCTAATCATGAAAACAGGTGTAAGGAGCTTTGTTGTGAACTGTCAGACATTGTAAACGATTTGACAGAAGCCATAACTTGTGAAGTACATTTTCAGGCTATGGTGAACACAAGAGCTCAGCCACATAAGGAAATACCCCATTTATTAACTCGGATGTTTGATGGCTGAGATAAACAAGCTGCTGGTATAGAACCAATCTGCATATATGTATCATTAATATTAATCTTATGATTAATCAACCTACCATTAAAAACAATAAAAGATCTGTTGTATTTTGGGATAATTCTGACCAGCATTTCACCCTTTTAAATCCGTTCAGCTTCAGATAGAATATCAAAGAAACATTGTGGAAGAAGGGTGTTTGTTTAGAGGTCCAAGGCATTAGATTAGTCCAGGACAAGGGGATTACGTTGGCTTTGTAAGTCTGCCGTCATCTCATGGCTGCACACCAGCTGAGAGCAAGCTAAGAAAGGATTTGGCCCGGCATACTCAGAAGTAGCTGATCAAGATTTTCAGACCAGTTAAAATCACCTGAATGAAGCTGTTTACTCAAGCGCACGTGTATGCACTCGTTTTATTCATGTATGCACTCACAACCATTCCTTTGGTTTTTAAAATGCTTGCTAAATGAGAATCACATGCATACATGTCTTCTTTGTGGAGTGGTGAATCCATATTGAGCCTCATGCTTCAGTTAGTATCATTGGACAGGTGCAACATCTTTGTAGTTGAAAACATTACAGTGTTTCCAGAAGGTTTGAGATTTATTTGAAGTGATCCTCACTGTGTGAGCGGGGGGTCGGATTGGGTTTGTAGAAACACTGGAGGGACTGCAGAAAAACAGAAATTACATACGTGACCTGACTTCCAGTCTGGAATCATAAAACCCTAAAATCTAATTGTACATTTTAAATTAACTAAATTTAAACATTTTACAGTTTGGTAATCTGTAGGTTTAGCAGTATTTGAAAAGAATAAATAATGCATATAATGTTAAAGATCTCATTGGTTTGAGTCTAAGGATTTCACAGCAAAGCTTATTCTGATTATTTTAGCCTTTTAGATTTCTGTTTATACAATGTAGAGGTGTCCATCATTTAATCAAAGAAATGCAAACTGGTCACCATTTTAATGATCTGTTGAATGCTGCAGTTGCTTCATGGATAAATCCTTTCAAATGGTAAAATGAGCTATTTTTCTGTTAAAACTAATAATGCTTTAGATTGTTGATGACTTGATTGTATTATCTCAATCTTCTAATGCACATTTTAATATTCACTGGGGTTTTACAGATCAAATAATTAATTGGAACAATTATTGATCAGGATGAGCCACTGTAGTTTCAATCTCAGTGCAAAATCTAGTTCAGTGTTTTTATTTCCCTTTATCCTGCCACTGTATATTACACACATTTAGCTTCCAATGAAGTTTATATACATCTTCTCCACTCTCAAATTAGATATAATCCAGCTGGTAGTTTATTGTTGTGCTTGAGGAGAATGATTCATCTCCTAAATCATTATTTTAATATGTAGAGATAGCTTGTTTTGAGTGATGTGTGGAGGCAGTTGTGTCTGGACGGTCGACCAAAATAGATTTTATATGTGAGAATTGTGATGAGGACACATCCTCCTTTATTTCCTGTGGCTACCATTTTGTTGAACAAGTTGACTGTACAGTATGTGACAGTTGCTGTGAGGTTGTATTATGGGTCAAGAGATATGCAACTCTGCACTAGTTTTTACAGCATTGATTGCATTTCCGACTTGTAAATTGCCAGTTAAAGCAGAAAAAAAGAGAACACACTGAATGCTTGTTGCACTCTTGCTGCTTTGCCAGAAATTGGTGATCCATCTTTTCCTGGGATGCGAGCCCAGGTTATACTCAACTCCCCCGCACAAGCTATAAAGATATTGTCAGCGTTTGTGGCGCAGAACAGCCTTGAGTGTTCCAGAAATGCTGTCTCATTTGCTTTTGGTTTAAAATGTCGCCTTATGTGTTCTTAGAAAGAAAAGCCCCAATGATTATTGGCCAATTCAAGCTGTGTTTTTCTTCCTTTTTTTTTTTTTTTTTTTGCATTAATGAAGCCCTGTCAAATTGCAAAATACATTGGTGTATTTAACACTACTCTTTCAGTTCAGTCTTCATTCAACCACTCACAAGTAATGTGACCTCATTAGTCAATCACGCCTCACTTGCTCCTGACACTGGTGATCTTTTCACTACAACTTACACATAGTGGTTTTCCATCTACAATTAAATGATTAATATGCCAGTGTAAAGATTATTGTTTTTTCTTTTCTTCTCTGCACTTGAAAAAGCCTGTTGGTTTCTCCAAAAGGATGAGTTTAGCATCATCCCAGATGTTGTAGGGATGTCAAGGTCTTGTATGAAGACACATTTTTGAGCCGAGCTTGCTGTAGACCAAGAGAGCTCTTTGAAGAAGTGATGTGCGGGAATTCCTCGGAGCACATCAATACTCTAGCATGGTGGCAGTATGTGGGAGGATCTGTCCCTGTTGCCCTAATCACGCACACGATCCACTGTCGTCTGTAGCATCAAAAAGAAGCCGCTGCTTCTCGGGTGACACCAGCTTCTCTTGTTATATTGATGAGTAAAATGAGAGAACATCCACAAAATTACACAACTGCTGCAGACTAAAGCAGAAAAAGATGATCAACTGGGACTGCAGTCACTTTGAAAGAGGAATGTTTCGTGTTGAGCTGTGTTGACGTTAAATGAAATCTATCTGGTTTCATCTCGCTGCCGGCACATGTGGAAACAGATGTATAGTGGTTTAGCAAAGGTTTAGTTTGAAACATATTCCCATCAAAGCAGCTTCACTTTATAGACTACTGGAAGGTTATCCTGTCCAATTTCTTTTTTTTTTTTTTTACTGTGCATGCATGAACAATTAGGAGATTTAAAGCTGTAGTTGTAATTCTCCTCAACTATATATGAATTGTGTGGCTAGTTTATTGGGCAGAGCACATTTTCATCTATTTAACTATGGAAATATCACTTTAGGTCCCTTTTTTAAAAAAAAAAAAAAAAACCTTTAGAGTAATTCTAATAATAGTCCACTGTTGTCTTATCACTTACAAGAAATCCATTTTAAATCCACTAATCTTGGAAAAAAATTTCCAATTTTAGCAAGTAGTTAAAGGAAAAGTGATTTGGGTCCTCAGGGTTCCACTGTAATGGCTGTCCAGTTCCCCTTGGCAACCACATTTGGACCACATTTAACCCGTCTCTGTAAAATGGTTGCCGGCACACATGTCCTTCACTTTTGCCTCCTAAGGCAAATACGGTGTTGGTCTTTTAAAAATATATACATTTTTATAGAGAAGAGCCAGAAAATGAACCTGCAGCTCAGCCTGTAATAACCATTGTCTACTGATTTGCTGCCTTTTGGTGTCACGTGTTAGAATAAACAGGTTAGATTTAGACTTTTTTAATAGTCTGGACTCATTTTTGTCGTACTAAGACAATAGTCATGAGATTAATCAGTAATGAAATTCATGGCTTTGAACCAGAGTAGAGTTTGTAATGAACCGAGAAATGGTCTAAAAACAGCCAGAAGGCACTACACTGAAATGTAAAAGATGAACTGATATATTAAAGGAAGAAGTTGTTTTTTCCCCAGAAAACGAATTAAAATGTTTAATAAACATCTTCAGACTTACCTTATTGGTTGGTTTTCCTGATCGAATCTGACACAAATGACAAACCTCAGATCTAATCAGGTTACAGGAAGTGTACTGTCTGTACCCGTTTGTTTTACCTTTAATCTGATGAGGTGACGGAACAGAATCCTGCATTTGTATTAGAAATGCATGTCACGCACTCATGATCAGCGTTATGCAGTTTCACAACTGAGGACAATCAATAGAAAAAACAGTTAATCTCAGGGGCGAAGATGCTACAAAAGCAAATAAAGCAACACTTAAGAAAAAGTCGGTAATGGCTTTGGACAGATCACGCTGTGCAGCTGCAGGGAGTGTACGTTCTTTTCTTCTAGCTTCAGCTCCACTGCCATGATGCTTATTATCCATAAAAACATTTGGTGTGTGGGTATTTGTCTAAACAGCTAGAGAAGGGTTATCACGTGGCTAAAACATGAGTGGTTTGGACTGTTTTATGTTTCACACAGCAGCTTCGGGCAGATTTATGCTTTTGTGTTGGGATGTTGTGGCATCTACATGCACGGCAGCAGACAATAAGAGCTGTAATTGAGCCGCTCAGTCTGTGCTGTATTCCCTCCTACATTTTTCTGTTGTTAGTAGTAGTTGTTGAGTGTGAAGACAACTTGCGAAAACGTGTATACTGTCATCTCCCAAAGCCATTTTCACTGAATGTTGTCTTTTGATCACACTTTGCTTTTAAACAGAGGTAAACCCGTTGTTTTGGACGTAATATAAACGCACAACTTGACCTGAAACTGTTCAACACATCCATTTAGTGAGGTAGCAGAATCACGACCGTCAACGAGTTAAATCCTCTGCTGAACTATAAATCAGTTCCCAAGCTGCAGGCATCTATAACGGGAGCAGAGAAACAACTCACCAGAGAAGCATAAATTCAGCTTTAGTGTTATTAGTTGTAAAGTGAAATATTGGGATGCTCCAATGTGTGAATATATCAGACTTAATATGGTACTACAGAAAAGCAGCAGAGGCGACGTTGTCTACATCTAAGTAGAATTAAGGTTGCATTTGTACTGCACTGTAATCCAATCAGAAATTGACAGAATAATGACATAAAAGAGGAGAAAATGTCTTACTACCTGTTTGCGTTTTAAACTGACAGGTGCTACAAAAGAAGACAGACGGAAGCAGACAGACTGTTAGAAAAGGAGAGATAGATGAAAAACGGAGGGCGAAGTGTTTGTTTATTTCAGTGACAGTCTGAGGACAAAGCCAGCTCGCCTGTAGTCTTTTTGTTTTCTGGGTCACGGTGTGTTTAGACTCTTGATTTAGCTGACTTGCAGTTTTAAAGGTGGTTTTTCTCCTTTGAATGGATGACCTGGTGGTCATGGTGGAAGCAAATGTGTAAACAAGGCAGTCAAATGTCTGAATCAGGCAAATGTATTTTAATAAAATACATTGGTGTGGCTCTTGGTTTTTCAGGCTGACCTCGTTCTTGTACAGCTTTGGAAGTACAGCTCTGTGTATTAATGACTGTGTGAGACAGCTCAGGTTATTGCAAAATGATGAACTGAAGGTTAATGAGTTAAAAACTGGGAGTGACCACAGGTTAAGCAAACATGTTGTATATGCAGGCCTCCAGACTGCCACCATTTTGGCCCACGCTCAACCGAAAATCTATCAAGTGCTTCTAAACATTTGTATTGGACAACACCTTTCCGCTTGACATTTGAGAGATCTGTTTGTGTGTTGCTTTATTTCACATCTTAGATTTGTTTTTTTCTAAAGCTGCTTCCTCTTTTCTCTGTCGGTTGCTGCTGCGAGCGCCTGCTGCTTGCTCCATTAAACTACTCCTCTGTGCCCTGGTCCTTGACCCATAGGTGTTATTACAGGAAAATTTGGCTGACCCATAAGCGCCCGAGTCACTGCATTAATCTGTTTTAGCTTCTTAATATTTAGCTAACAAGACGAGTGGACAATTATGGGTTTTTCATGCTATTTTAGATTGTTTACTCAATCCGAGACAGTAGTGCATTTGCAAAGTGTGTGTTTTGGATGTTTGATTCCCTTTCTGCACTTTAATTTTGTTCAATAAAAATTGGCTAATGATGTTTTCTTCTCATTGCAGTATTTTGGCTGTTTCCTTCTGTCAAACTCTGTTGCTTGGGAAGTACAGAGGAGCTTTATTACATGCTGTTTGAATGCTCAGTGCCTGAATGCTCAAGTATGATATTATCAGTATACTTGGTATAATTTCACTATCACTGTTATGTAGAATATTGTTTTCCACTGCCCGACATACATTTTCCAGCCTTTCAAACGTGAGCATTGATGGAGTGTGTACACATGTCAGCACTTACAGTCAGATGTTATTGCATCCTTGTGCGCTTTTTTAAATTTATTTTTATGAACAGTATTTCAGCTCCAGAATAAAGCCGCTTGAAGTGGATGGCTACACTATCCAAAAATATAGCTTGGACAATTACTGCTCTGTCAAGATTAATATTCTGGTCAGCTGTGAATTGGGTGTAAATTATTGCTTACTCCTGATACTTGTCAGTTTTCGAATGTGACACTCGGGCCTCTCAGGAGCAGATCACTGCTGCATTGATTCTGGAAAAGCTACCGTGTCAGTGATCATACTGTTTGAAGCCCTGCTTGTTGACTCGGCCTCTGTTACGCAGCTGCTGGGAGAGAGGCAGGCAGTTATTTGGGGTTAATGGTTGTCCATGCCCTTTCTCTAGTTAGACATTCACATGGCAACACCACAGCTGTCCATGGTACAAACAGTAGTGCTGTATATTAGTCACTTAGCAGTAACCTGATGTCTTCGTGTAAATGTCTAGCTCTGCAGTATCGGCTATACCAGGGCTTTCTGTGGTGCTTTTGTTGCTTTATTTACAGATTAATGCAGTGTAGCCGATTCATAAAAAGATTCCATAAAGATTAAATTAGTTTAACACTCGGAAATATTCAGAGAATTTCAGTGCAGATATCATCAACTTGACTGAGTGCACTGTTTGCAGATGGGGTTTTCAGTAAGAATTTGTTGGAATCCTGCATGGCCAGCTGCCCGTGCAGGAATGCATGTAATAAACAGTCCACTAAAGCCTGCAGGGAAAAAATGGTCTTTATCTCTTTCTGTTTTTGCTCGTACACCCTCACATCATAAGTGTTTGTCCGTGGACATACTACTCCTTTACCACAGGCCTTGTCATTTCACCACCCTTCCTTCCTATTTGTAAAAATATTTCTCATTTGCTTTTGATTTAAAATATTGCCCTATGTGTTCTTAGAAAGAAAAGCCCCAATGATTATTAGCCAATTCAAGCTGTGTTTTTCTTCTTCTTCTTTTTTTTTTTTTTGCATTAATGAAGCCCTGTCAAATTGCAAAATACATTAGTGTATTTAACACACTATTTCTAATACTAAAAAGAATAAAGCTCATTAAAGCTGTAGTTATTGATTGAGGTGAAAAGGCCTTCTCGTGACATGGATTGATTGAAAATCTCCCAAATTGGCCATTGATAACGTGAGAATCCTTATTAAGATCAGATGGTTGTAAAGCTTAAATTTTTGGGGGGATTTTAGCAACCATTTACTCTTGTCCACCATCTTTTTGTCTTTGTGACCATATTTCTGGCAGCTCGTGAATGCTTAATTGCATCCATCACAGCTTATTATGTCATGCACTCGGGTGTAAATTGTGTTTTGGTGTTTCACATATAGCTGCTATGTACTGCTCTGAATTTCCAAGAACTCCACTTATGTTGCAACAATGTGTTGTATACAATGTATTATGCCTTTCTAAAGTCCCATGTGCCAGGTTGTAAGCAAAAACACTGCAGGTTTAACTACAAATAGAGTTAATAGTAGCAAAGTTGCACTCTTTTGCTCCCATTTCACTTTCTTTTTTCTTTTCCAGTCGAGGTTTTTTTTAACTTGGCAAAATCAGATTTTCTTTCAAAGAACTATAATTCACTGCAAACACACTTGTTTTTTAAAATAATTTTTCTTTAACAGAACTATTAACCACCATTTCATAGTGAAACATGGACTACTAGAGAACATGTCAGTTGTCCAGTGAAAAATAATTAGAGAAATCTGATACCAGTTAAGGGTTTTTTGAGTGATTGGTATTTGACTCACGAGATGATGTGCCGTCAGCTGCAGTAGCAGCGTTTTACAGGGAGTTAACACATACCTAATTAGCATATCAAAGAGGACTTCTATTATTAAAGCAATTTCTCAACTCTTCTAGATATATCTATGCTATTAATCATATACATTCAGCATAAATATCACAAATCACAAGTATCACTGGTTCAATGGGAGACCGTCACATGACGGGAGACTCATTAGCATGTTCCTGTTACACAGGTTGTAGTCCAAACACGCTGCGTTCAAGTTCATAATTATGCAAAATGCTGTGTTTGTCATGATTGAACATTCATCATTTGGTATTTTCTGCTTATTTACAGGTTTTATTTGGGATTTTTGAGGTTTTTAATATGGATTACATGATTGTTTTAGTTAAAAATACTATAATAACTTTAATGTACTTATGCTGTGTAGTTTGCAACAGTGTGCTAAAGGGAAATACATATCGGATAGAGACTGCACTGGCAGATACTATAAATCGGGGGCAACAAATTTTGACCAGAACATCTTAAAAAGTCATAAAAGATCATTATAGAAAGTTGCCCTTTTCAGGAACTGGTGCAACACAGTTTGTAGGACACAGGGAGGTGGCGTCCCTTTAAGTTGTACCTTGCTCTTTATATTAGATGTCGCTGTGTTTGTTTTGGCCCTTAGAGCATCGAGAGAAAACATCCTTCTAAAGGCAGAAATGACATTGTGTTATTTAAGCCGGTGTACCCTAACTTAAAAGCAATTTAAGCCTTTTCATGTAAACACAGTAGATGGCAGAGGCTTCCAGTCTCTTTTCTATGTATTGATGATTGACTTGTAGCTTGTCTGCCATACTTGCCTAAGTGGCATCATTTGTGTCAACAATATTTTTCATGGGAAGTTTGAATCATGGTGAAGATCTCCCATTGTGACATTCGGGCACATTTTTGTGTTAATGTGGCTATATTGTTGCTGCGTTGTATGTGCATGACATGAACCATTCTGTACTGGTCACATTTTACACACAACACTTATGTTCTGCTCACTGGTCACAGCTGGTCAAGCCATAAACCAGCCCTCTCTTGGTCACCGGACAGTCAGTGCATATCTAGTTAATGCTCTTGGAGCTTAACTAAAGTCCTGCTAACTGGATGCTGTCAGGTATGACGGTCACGGTCATAATTCTCAAATGAGGAAGAGTTTGAGCCTGTGCGGTTTACTGAGCATTGCAACCCCCCGCCCCCCCTGCTGATTCCTTGGTCTGATAAAGTGAATCTTCCTCTTAAACTCAAAGTCTGTGATAGCTCAGTGACTTGAGTTTAAGGCCATCCCAGGAAAAGGCCAATGAGGTGCTGGAGAGGAAATGCCCATTAAACAGAAATGATCATATCCTACCATGTTGGAGTGAATTAGCTCAAGAAGAGATTAGCCTGAGTGTGTGTGTACTTAGTAGAAAATGTTTTTCATTTATATGGACCTGACATATTGATAAATATTATGATAGCGTTAAAGTGTTATTGCTTTTGGATATTTTTGTCACCAACAGCCCCACTGAGAAATTGCTGCTGAAAATTCGAGCTGTTTTTTAGCATGATTCATGCATTCCTGTTAAGATCCTCGGATTAATTTAATTCAGTTTAATTTAATATTTTACTTGTTCCAAAGTGGGAAATTACTTTTGCAGCTTAAGGAATCAAAACAGCCATCAGTCAATGTTAAAAAAAAAAAAAACACCTCCTGAAAAAAACCTCTTTTTAACTAATTTTACCCTATATTGCTGCAAAGAAGCTGTTTATCATCACTATAAGAAACCAGGCTTTGATCTGTCACAGTCATTATTATACTATATATCTTAAAACATTAACGACCGCTCAGTAAAATATGGGCCAAACGTATCAGTTTAACTACAAATTTGATGCCACTCCAGCTATGTTGTTGTATATTCACTCTTTAAGTCTTTGGAGGATATTGATCTTTTGAGGTTTTTACTTGACAAAGTTTCATCATTTTCAAGTTGTTTTTTATCGTGTGAACAGCTGGTTCTGATGTAATCACATTAATTTGACACCACTGTGAGATAGATTGTCAAGACCACTCATTAAGGCCAGCTCAGAAGTGTCTGAGGGGAAGACACCCTGAGGTTTTTAATTATGCTATCAAGAAGTATCTGGTTGTGGTGGGGTGTGGCTTTCCACAATAAAGGCAATGTAAAGCACTTGTCGAGCTTCTTTATTTTCCTCCTCTTCTCGCCTTTGAATAATTTAGTGTCATGATTCACTGGGAGGTCCCATTGCTCTCTTTGAGAGGGTTAGATTTGACTTTACAACCATTTTCCGTAGTACTCTGACCTTTTGGGTAAAGTTACATTAAAGTTCATAGTATCTAAACAGACTGACATTGCTAATTATACCACATTGTATAGCTTGTACTTTCCTACTATAGGTTTTGTGCAGCTTGTCCATAATGGTGCTGTTCTTCAGGACATATGCTGTAGTGTTTTACATCGCTCTACCCTGGATCATGAAATTTAACACATCTTTCTCATGCGCTATGTCTCACAATTTTACATAATGTTAGCACTTACCAACAGTCTGTCTGTAACCAACTTAGAGTCCCAGAGCTGTCGACAGGAATGTCATACTCATTGCAGTATTATCTGAAACCCTTTACAGAAATAGGACTGTTCTGTATTTATATAAGCTCCTCTTGACCAACCTTGACACCGATACCTCTGCAGAAGTGATTACTTGCCTCCTATCTTGCTGTCGAAACAAGTCGGATGCTTAATATTTTATTGGATTGTTGTGCAGATGATGTGTCTTTGTTTTTCGAGGGCTTTGTCAGATCTTTAAAACCTGAGAAACAAGCTTCAGATTATTCTACCAATTTAAATTCGCCACAGCTTCATTGAAACAGTGCGTCAATTGTAGATTGTCAAGAGCAGAAATAATTAGAGGAGTTGTGAGAATCTTAGTCACTGGCTTTTATTATTCAGAAATCATGGCAGAGTGAAATGGCTCTGCATGTTAATGGAGCTGCTCTTTTTCCTGCTCGAGGCCTTTTTGAGCTCAGGAAAAATCAATCTGGCACCTTGTCAGTGTTTTAGGATTGGAGCTTCTTTACACTCTGGCCAGTACGTGAGTGTCCTTTTCATCTCTTGCATCAGTAGCTGCCACAGATGAGCCACAATTGGATTATTTATTTGTACTCCTGGGTGAGTCTAATTTGTAGTTTATACTGGACGCCACTTTTAAGCTTGAAAACATTTTGATGGTCTTGGAGCTATTTCTTCTTTGTTTTTGCTTTTCACAAATACTGGGGATTAATGTTAAGACTTTAAGGCTATTTTATCTTTCTAAGAAGATTTGGGTATGGATTTCCACCAAATCACACATCCATTTCCTTCAAATGACTGTAAATGCACATTATCTACCTTTGATTCATGTGAACAAAATGTTTAATTACATATCACACAGAGCTGCTTTCATCTGTCGACTACTTAAACCCCGGGAGCAAATCTTTATTCTTTCTTTTATGTATCGCTATCACTATCAAAGAGGGTAGAGGCGCTAAAAATTACGTTTCACAAAAAGAAATGTCGACTAATTTGTCATGCCATTTTAGGTTTTTCCAACCCATGACTTTTGAAGTGCTGGGTGATAATCCTCAAAAATACTTTAATTAGTGGCTTCCAGAACCAATATGCTATCATATGAACACATGAGACTTCATGCAGCTTTGCCCCACACACTTTCCCCGTTAATGCTGCTATCTGCATTGAATTTCTAGATTGTTACTCCATTGGGTAGCTTGCTTTATACATGACTGATTTAATTTAATCAGAAAGTTTACATTGTATTAGACTGCTGATGCTGGGGAACAAATATATACCAACATGTTTTTTATTTGTTCTGCCTCTTACCAAAAAGACAAGTCCAGTACAGCATCAACTTGGTCAAATTGGCTACACCTTTGCTGTGTGCCTGTGTTCTCACCAATATGGTAATGCTCTTCCTTCTCTGTGCTTGCAGGGTTGGATAGTTGGAGATAACTAGCTTTTCACTTGATTATTTCTTGAGGGTGATAGCTACAAGGGTCTGAAAGGGTGTCAAATGTTAAAACAAAACGAATGTGGCCTCTGTAAGCCAATGAGCCTTCCTTCGACAGATCATTCTGTGTTCATGCGTTACTCATGCATTAAGAAGGTGCCACTATTTTCGATAGTAAAAAATGTCCATTGCCACGATCACCATCAACATTAACACCAATTAAACTTTTACCTTAGTCTGTAACAGCTCTCCTCCAAAACTACTCAAGCAAAATGAAATAAAAGTGACGTCTGTCTGCTCTGTATTATATTTAGAAATGTTCACAAGTTATTTTCATATTTCAAACAGCCTTATTTCTACTGTGACCTGAGTGCTAAAAGAATACAACAACTAAATTTTGCCAAATGGGACTGATTCTCATTTTATTCTGGATGCATCAGCCCAGGAGAAAGTTTTTATAATACTAATTTGGGGGCGAAAGTTGTTTTGAGACTATAGTTTCTTCATTAATGTAATGTGTTATTGGTTTATGACCAGAAAGGATTTTTAGTGTCAACCCTGGTCCTGTAGTCCATGACGAGCCTGTGTTTTCACACCAAATGTGAGCTTTTCAAACGTACACTCCTCATAAATCAGGGTCTTGGGTTTTGTGAATGTCAACACTACTTCTCCTGCAAAGACACAGTTAGATGCCTGAAGAAGGTTATGTCAAGAAGGCGGTTTCTTTAAGCTGCTAACCTTTTTCTGTTCGGTGTCAGCTGGTCACTGATGGATGTCTTTTTCATTAAATATTGTGTGAAACAGCCCTGGATTTGACCTTAATCTATTGAATTTCTGACCTTTGTCCTAATCAGATTTCTTAGAGGAAACATGATCGTGGATGTTTTTTTAAATTGCACCACTGATGTCAAGTCTTTTAAACTAGCAGAGAGGAAGGAGCAGCTTTCGGCACCGTTGTGTTGGAGCTTTTGCTTTTGCCGCATTGCCTCACAGCCAGGACATTAAGGCTTAATCAGCCGGAGAGAAATCTGCATGTTTCACACCTCTGTGTGCTGTTGTTCTGAGTGTTTTTAGCAGTGATGAAATTTTAGAGTAATCGGGAGTATTAGTTGTGATTAAAATGTACCGGTTTTATTCAAAGCTAAAATATGCATGTTTTCAGTTAATGTGGGCATTGGTAACAAAATGGTCTTTGTACTGCATTCGTATGAAGCCCTGGTGAGCTCATCTTTGCAGGCAGCACAAAGTTCCTTTTGTTGACACCCAACTGATAAAGATACTGGCTGACACACAGACTTCTGACTCCTATCACCTGGTTTGACTAGGTCCATTTCTACTTTGGTAATCAGCTCAAACACACAATCCAATTACATGGCGGTTACTATGAGGGACCGGTCTTTGAATGACCTGCACAGATGCTGTTTTTTGGACTTTTTCTTCCTTTGCAACCTATGCTGTTGTAATCTTTGTTTCACTGTGCATAAAAACCCTTTTCTTTGCATTAAAGTCCAACCAAGGCTTTTCGTGGCTGATGTTGAAAACTATTTTCAGGGATTGAAAAGTTCCACTAACCATCTGTCCCCCAATATTCTGTGTAAGATCAGAGATGTGAACATTTCTCAGTGAAGATGCATCACAACGCAGATGTAGAATATTCTGCATTGATCCAATAACAGAACAAAAATCCAGTTTTTCTCTGTTTTGATCGTTGCGTTTAGGCGATATAAAACTAAAAGAAATGGCTCTTGTGCATTGAATTGTGGGAGTAATATGATGCTCACCTTACTGTGATATGTGAGCAA
The DNA here is from genome assembly GCF_036924035.1 of Leuresthes tenuis. Lineage (NCBI taxonomy): Eukaryota > Metazoa > Chordata > Actinopteri > Atheriniformes > Atherinopsidae > Leuresthes > Leuresthes tenuis. Next base: position 8,796,385 of record NW_027325356.1, on the reverse strand, counting down.
GCAATTTAAACAAAAAATAGTCTGTGAACGCTTTGGATTTGATGAACTTAGTCAAAAAAGGAAGCACTAGATAAGACACTTGTAAGAAATATTTACAAAGGTAAATTACTTCACCAGGTCACCCTGTCTTAACATCTCCAGCCATAAGGAACACGAGGCAGCCCAACTAATCAGCCAAGAGTTTAGGCGTTCTCGGTCAAGGAGGAGGTTTTCTTGCCAGCAGCAATAACTCCTCATAATTAAAGCTGATGATGATTATTCTCTAAAATAAATCCAAATTACTGCAACGGTATTATTTCCCTTTATAATGATCGATATTTGTTGAGCGGTAAATTGTTCTGGCTGTTCTGCACGTTGTATCTGTGCAAATTTTGTCTAACTATTTTGTTTTTGGTAATTCACCAGCTGAATACATATGCTTATATGGAGATAGAATGTATCCATTTGCGTGGGTTTGCTCAGCTTGGAAAGGCATAAAAAACCTTTTAAATGTCCGTATTGTTTGTGAAGGCTAATTCTCACTGGGTTTACATGAACCATGAATTTTTCATGCAGTCCTGAGTGTGGATAAAACTCAAACTTTTAATGAGAATAATGGATAATCCATTGGTTTTCTTTTCATTGTCAATCAAAGAAATACATTTGAGACACACGTTAGAGCCCTTCAGTGTGTCTAGAAAAAAATAAATCTTTATTTTTATTGACCGAGGTCAATTAAAACCACTCATTCTCAATTTAAAAGAATATGAAATTGACAGAAGATAAGCAAACGTCTCTTTGCGTTTGCCCTTTGGTTTATTGTTTCAGTTATGTGTGGGATGTTGGCAAAGCCCCTGTGCTCCTGGATATCCTTGACTGTTCAACCAGTCGGTACTTGCTTGATACACAGAGCCACAGCTATGCAGGGCATGTTGTTGAGATGGTAGAAATCTAAAAATCTCCTGTGAGCTATATTAAACCAGACTTCTCCTCCTTCTCTGCATAACAATTTAAAGTAACTTTGGAGAATCTCCTCTCTGTCTCTAATAAGATTTGGAGCAGTGGGAGCAGAGAGAGGGACTCTAATCATAATTCAGAGAGTGTGAACCTCACAAAAATAAATTCTAGCTTAGTGTAAGCCTTTATATTTGTAATTATACCATGAACCATCACAAAGAAAGGCCTGGGAACAATAGTAGGCTAGAAAATAGTAAAGGACATTGCTCATTACTTATAATATTCTTGATAAATGTGTCTTCTTAAAAATGCACTCTAGTGATTTATCTGGAGTTAGTTAAGTATTTATTGTGATAGTAGCAGACGCTGAGCTTCCTGGCCAAGTTGATCATGCTTTGAGATCTTCATGTCAACACATGCCTAATTTGAGGGCATATCTCATTTATGCCTGGGCCGAGGAGTTATTTTTCTATCTGTGCAAGTTAAACAATAATTATCTGCTCTGCACTCTGATTTGAAACATATGTAACCCATCACAAGCTGTTATTTTTGCAGCAGGGGGGAAAATGGTGTATATTTGGTGAATTTCATGGTGTTTTGGGGGGAAAATTGCTAACATTTTAGCCCTTAAAAGTGCGGTCATTTAACAGTAAGAGTCACTTTATGTACTTCACATTATGTCTGATGTTATTTTCCACATCTCCTTTTCACCCTCTCTGGATCTACAGTTGTGTCATAGTTAAACAACAAGCTGAAATGGAAAATGAGCCCTTCTCTTGTGGTTTGTGCCTGAAAAGACTCTGTCTTGGATCCATGTTTATAGACATGCGTCATACTCTAATTTCTGTTATATGCACAGATGGTGTTCTTTGCAGTCGCATGTAGAAAATGACACAAAGCTATATTTAATTTATCTGTGTTTCATGTGAAATCGACCACAAATGGCCATCCCCTGTATTTCATTCTGCTCTGTCGCGGCAGAGTCACCCCTGCGTGGCCTCTGATAGATAGAAGGGTGAAACTGGATCTGTGAAATAAAGGACAAGCACTCTGGGACTTGCATGGCTCTGCATGCCTTTAGCTCAATGGGGCACTCGCTGGGACATTTCCTCGGTGAAGCTTTTTCAAAAGGGGCTTGCACTGCAGTTCTAGCTAAGGGCAGTACAGTGGGTCAACTGCCGATAGAGTTACAACCTCTCCTTTGTGGAGGTGTTGGACAAATTAGACCTAGCAACTGTTTACCCAGTCATACAGGGACAGCTGCATCTCTCCACCCTCCAAAATCGGTCCCTGACTGTTGTTCTTTAGGGAGCCATCTGTGAGAAATAAGCAGGCACGATGATCAAATGATTGTTCAACAGTTTTACCTCTGTCACTGCTGCGGGGGGGGTGTATGAAACGCAGAATGAGCTCTTTGCAATCTGTGATCCAGCTGCACTGTTACACTAATGATAGCTGGGTAGTGGTAGATTAAAGAGTGCTTTTTTTGATGGGCATTTGTACTCTTACAACAGGATGCTCTGGTGGTGTTGTGTATTTCTTTAACATTAATTCTAAAGAAAGACCAAACTGGGCACTGGTGCATGTCTTAACTTGTAAAAAAAAATCTGAATTCTTTTTCACTTTCATGATAGAAATGAACTGATTTTGTTCTACCAAAAGTGATAAAAAAATATTCTAATATATCCTGTTAATCTCTGTATGAGGATTGTTCTATAAACTGGTCTGATAAGCCAGTCGGGATGAGCCATATTTATACAGGCTAAAAGCATAAAGATATAAGCATTGATGATATTATTAAGAATTTAAATGCTTTGCTGTCCTGAACATTATCCATTCACAGGGCTAATGAATGCTGCATATGTTCAATATATGGTGCAGCTAGATCTATATAACTAAAGTTCGATACGATGTTCATCGTTTGTATTCATTTCGTCACTTTGTAGTCTAGTCGGAATAGTGGTAAAATAGTTGGATGATTATAAGGAATAGTAAAATGTCAAATTATCTGCCAATATTAAAACATTTATCTGCTAAAGTCTTGAAAATGCTCGATCCATTTAGTCAAGCACACCGTTATGATTATTAATAAAAGATAAAGGACTTTGATCATTTTTTTAAAGGATCTTTGAAGGGCTCCACTCTGGCTGCAGCACAAACAAAATCGGCTAAAAATCATTGCTAGTTTGCATCCGCATTGATCAGACCACCCGACTGCAACTGTAAAGTCTTTTGTACTTCGTGTTCTTTACTGCAACATCAGATGATATTTGTTATTACCGACATGTTCTGATGTCTCAGGTGACTATTCTGTAAGATCATTACAAAATTAGTTGCATCGACCATGTAAGTTCTCCCATGAGTTCTTAATACTGTTGAATATGGCATAGAATAGAACAAATGGTCACGGGGAAATTCACGTCAGTGACGTTGGTTTGAGCAGTGTGAGGCTTTTTCAGTGTATGATGTTCAATAAACTGTTTTCTTCCCATAAGATGCTTGTTATTGGCAAATAAATTTTGAGGAGCGTAGTGAAGAGCAGCACTAGTAATCATGCAGCTGTGCACTTTATTGAAAAGCTTGTGTTATTCACACTGAGAACTTGGTTTGTTTCCCAATAAATAAAAAAATAAAAACTCCCCAGGATCATTTCAGTGTAGCATAAAGCAGATCTGAAAACATCCATTAGCGTTTAAAGACCTATTCAACAAGTGGTTTAATGCTCATATGTCACTTATGTTTTAAATGCAGGTCTTTGCAACTATTCACCAATTTTTTACACAGAAACATTTTAAAATATTTAGATAAAACAAAAAGGCTCTTCAGTCCTCTAAACCCATGCTAATGCACATCTTTGAAGACGAGGATTTCACAAAATTATCTTTATCCTTACCGAGCTGCAGTGCCTCCAAAATCAGATGCAGCTGGTTTCTGCACAAGAGCGTTGGATTCATTTATTAAAACATGTGAAATGTGTTGACCTTTGTGCTGTGTTGTGTTGGCAAATACAACCACCGAGTTTTCTCTTTCACACCGGCTCACGTTTTAAGTTCCTCTGTTAATGCAAGATTACTATTGTGCTCTGGAGTTGAAAAGGCACGGCTCCATAAACCGTGCGGGGGTTTGTAAGGCCGGCTTCTCCTTATTTATCAGCAGTGACACTATCAGCAGCGCCTTGTGAAAAGAGAGCCAGTCATTCAGAACAGTGGGGCCACCTTGGCTGTCAAAGAAGGATTTATGCTACATTTCCCATGGTTGCCATGACAACTGTGGGAAGTGATTATGAAGAGAGGGTTTTTTCGGAGCAGTGCTGTCACACCAGTGGGTTTTATCATAGTGGTTTGCACAGTGATCATTGGAGAATTACTGGCATTTTTTGTGATGCCCACAATGAAATTCTCCCATCACCTGTGATTTGGTGCTGTTATTCTGTCTCTGAAATATCGGTTTAATAATTCTCTTCTCTTATTGTCATTCCAGGGCAAAATGTGGTTAAATGGGACAAGAACGAGTAGACCGTGAAGATTCTCTAACCCTTGTCCCTGAGTCCCAACCGTCTGAGAGGGTGTCGGACCTCACTGAGGCAATCCTGGGCCGTTGGCACTAAAATGTCCCTAAGTGGTGGCACTGCAGGCGGGAAAGGTGTGGACTCTAATGCGGTGGACACTTACGATAGCGGGGATGAGTGGGATATCGGTGTTGGAAATCTGATTATTGACCTTGACGCTGACTTAGAGAAGGACAAACTTGAGATGTCTGGCACCAAGGACGGCATGGCGGCACCACCCAGTGCAGTGGCAGCGTTGCCTGACAACATAAGATTTGTGAGTCCAGTGTCTGGCTCTCAAGGCAAGGAGAGCAAATCCAAATACAAACGCAATAAGAACTCTAAAGACAATAGTAGCAAAGCTTCAGCTGGAGATGTGGGTAAAAAAGAAACTACAGGACGGACTCAAGGGGAGCCGGTAGGTGCAGCAGCGAGTGCAGTAGCTGCTAGCAACAACTCCACCTCTGGGAAGAACATGGAAAAGGGGGGCAAAGCCTCCAGAGGTGTTCTCAGTGGTAAAAAAGAGAAAGAAGGGGCTAGTGGAAAAAGTAAGAAAGACAAGGCAGATGGTGCCCCAGTCGTGGCAATTGGTGTCACAGAGAAGGATGTGTCTCAAGCCCAAGTCGCTTTGGGGAATAGTCGTAATACATCCTTTGAGAACCCACAATCAACAGACTTGGCAGATGCCAATCCAATGGGGAATATTGCACTTGAATCTGTTGGGATAGTACCAGCGTTGACCACAAAAGCTGAACCGGAGGAGGTGGAAAACGGTAATAGTGAATGCAAGACGCTAAAGAAGGTGAAAAATGAGAAGGTAAGTTTTTACTTTAACTCTCTTTTCGTGTTAGATGTTAGGTTTGTTTTGTGCCAGGTTTCAAATACATTGAAAATTTCATTAAAAAAATATTTATACATATGATGTTCTGATTAGTGCTTTAAAAACTTAAAAACTCACCCAGATTCATGACTAATCATTCCATTATTTTCTAGTATTTTGTCCTCAACGTCATGTGTTATGAAATATGAATTGGCAGGAAAGCTCGCCTCAGTTACTGGTGTCTTTTCCAGAAGTCTTTGAGATGTGTCTTTAAAACAGAGCCGGCTTTCATCGATTTTAATTTAATACAATCTGACCTAATGCTTTAGGCTTCTTGACATTGTGCTTGTGACAGCCTGTTGCCTACTGCAGGCACAGAGATGCACTGCATCCCCTAAAGCAATCTGACATGTGATGCATAAAGAAGACCTACTGCTGTTTTCTCTTTTATTACCATACAATGAATAAGGGCACCCTTGACGAGTATGATGCCGAGACCAGCTACAGGAAATGGCCCACACAGTGCTGTTCTTTTCTCCTCTTGACAGCAGAGACTATTCATTTGAAAGGATGCATGAAGGATTGCCTTTGGGTTTTAAGTATTAAATATAAATCCTTCGATCATCTTTTGCAGGTATTTTTAAGGCGCTTCTGCTTCAAATTAGCCAGTAAAGCATTAATAACAGACTTGTATAATAGGAATTATCAGCTAGATACAGATGCAGAGCGTTATGCCAGTGATGTGAAGCAAATGTCAAATTGGGTTCCACTCTTCTTTACATAAACGATTTCAACACTGACGTTGTCATACAAGAATAATATAAAGATCTGGGTAGCTATTCACCCACACTTATCTTGTTCAGTGAGAGTTTATCTATGACTGTGTCTATTGTATGCCTCATAGCAGCCTTTTCATGCTCTTGCAGTATAAAAGACAGCAGAGCAGGGAGGTGCTGAGGACTGTTTTTGTCTGTCATCGTGTTCCATTCTTAATCCCACAAGCCCCAGCAATGCCTGGTGGAGCAGTGTGTGGGGGAGGGAGCTGGTGCACAGCACGCCTCCGTCGTTTTTCCTGCTGCTCTGAAAGTGGTGTGGGGGATGGGCTGCGAGGAAGCCTGTTTGATTCCTTAAATCCAGGACACTCAGTCATGAACACAGGCTGTAGAGCCTTCCTTGGACTGAATACTGTGAAAGGAATTTCAGGAAAGTCGTTGTAACCATAATGTATTTCAAACAAAAAGGCTTTTGAGGGAGAACTGCATTAATTTGTCGACAGGCAGGAACGAATAAAGAAGAGGTCACAAATCCTTTCTAACAGCTAGCATGTGAAATGCATCTTTATTACAGTCAAATTGCAATCAATTGTGGCTAAAAGAGCTGTTTTTTAGATCTGTAACTCCAGTAAGAAAATGCAGCATAAGAGCACTTATGTTTTGTAAGTGAGTTCTTCAAGCTGGCTTTAACATTGACCAACGTGGATGTGTCCCCTCATAGGAAAATAGGCCATGGGGAAGTCATGTAGAGCAACTGTAAGGATTGCTTTGTGTCGTGTTGTTTACATTGATTATAAACCATTTGTACACATTTAAATGATCACAGCCATGTCATTTTGGAACAAGAATTAAACTTAAAAGTGTTGAAAGAGTAATAAAAAGCAAAGCTTTGAGGAAAACTACCCACAGTCACACCAGCAGCTGTAAGACAGCTTTTTTTTCCCCACATCATAGACCTAGGTTGTAGTGTGACCCATTCATCAATTTGTATACACCTGGATTTGAATAAGTTATTTCTTTCTGTGTTTTCCCTAAAAAAAAAAATAGATACAATAGACTGAGCTCTTGGTATTTAGCTCATAGTAAAGGGACACAGGACTATATTTCAATAAGTTTTTGAAAGCTTTAATACACCAAGTGAAATAAGATAAAGGGAATTATGAATGTCTTCCCAACAGAAACTTATCTGTCACTTACATTTTTCAATTATTCACAATGCAACACTGCATCCCCAATGTCCCCAATGTTTATTTAATCTAATTGATAGTGGTGACCTTGTCTGAGCTTGCCCTCTACTTTACTTTAACAATTATTAGCAGGGTCAAGGCTTCGAAGCATTTGAGTCAGCTCTGCTTGATAAGACAAAAATCACGTCCATTTAGATTACTGAAAGGCCCTCTGTGACTTTTCAACATATATTTAATCAAATCGACATAATTTCTGTTAGTCAGAGAAATCGGCTTAATATTTGACCTCCTTTTTGAAAGAATTATATTTTATTATAGCGTTGATGTGATATGTCGGTATTGATGATGATCAAAATATTGAAATAACAGAATTTTGATTCTTTGTTGATTAATACACTTAAAATAATATTGACATTTGATCTCAGCTTATAAGATAAAAAATTATTGATTTATAGATTTTCTATGGAATGTAGCTCAATTACCAAAAGAAAAGAAAACACAAAAAGAGTGAACGCAATCGGCAAAATCCAATATTATAACGGACCCCTTTTAAATGAAATAACATCACAACCTGCAGCCTGAATGCCAAATTTGTCATTACGTGATTTGTATCTTGGTTTGGGAGAGTCCAGCTAAAGCATTTCATGCTATACCTGTCAGCTGTTTATAGCTAACCCTTGTTTAAAATTCACAATATTAACTAGCCAGAGTAGATGATAAGATTTAACTGTCAACAGTAAAAGGAAAGGTTCCTGGTTACTTACGTTGTTCACCAGCCACATGGCGAGCATTCACTGTTGACTGGGTTTATATTTCTTTTACATCCTGTTGAGACTGTAAAATTTATGAGATATAATGATTCAAATGAATTGGATATCATTGTATATCATGTTGCATCTACTGACTGCCTAAAATTAGTATGCAACTATATGATATAGGCTTTTCTAGTATATTGGGTAAATTGTGACTAGTTAAAGGTAATGTAATTAAGCATTGGGGTCGAGAAAACAGTTTCAACCTCATTACAAATTGCTTGTTAATTTGTAAGAGCGAGGATTGTGTAATGCAAGCATTAATCAGTATGAATTTCACCAACAATCTTGTTATCTATAGTAGTCGTATAATAGCCATGGCTACATTGTCTGCATCCTAAGTTAAAGCTCCCCAAAGCATTGGCCCTCAGATGCTGAATAAATCATCTCTACTTCCTTCGTACAAGTGCTAACCACCTCTGAGTGAGTCTCACTCTCCCACCTCTCATTATACAAATCTAAAGGAGTGAAGCATTCGTCAGCTTCCTCGATGTGCCACTGGCTTTGATAAATGGAGCAGCGCTCATGGAAAATTACATTGGCAGGGGGGAGAGAAAGGAAAGGCTGCACTTCAATGAAAGAGCACTGCCACCGATCTGCATTGCTGCTGATGTCCAGCTCGGGAGTGCAGGGATCTCATGAGAGCTAGCTTGAGTTCTTTCTCATTGCCTGTTTCTGACTGTCGCTATTGTGTTACAGCTCATTCCTTTTAAGTAGTGCCAGGGATTTTAAAGGCTGTGGAACAGAAAAGAGACTGTGACTTATTTTAAGAAGGGTTGCAAAGTACAACAAGCTTGCTTCAAAGGGCGGCTGTTAGCCCACCTGATTGTGTTCTGGTAAAGCTAAACCTGCGTAAAAATCAGAGCGGATGCTTTATTAACTGAACAATTTAACCTCAGGAACTGAAGCTAAGTTCAGTCAAATTCTTGGGGTGCAGACAAGCATATATAAACTCTCAAATACTACATCTTTAATATTAAAATATTACTAAATTTACATACTTTGCAGACATTAAGAAATGTATTAAGTTGTCTGTTTAGAGCGTTTACATCAGAAAGCTGCAGTGGCTAATAGTTGTGAGGCGCCATATTGGATATTACTCAATGAATATGTGATTGAATTCGGCTTCAGTTAATTAGATTTAGTAAGCGTAATTTCAGCATTGTACATACACTAAAATTGTTAGGTCGTGGGTTGTAATCTCCCCTCAAATGACAACGCCTTGAAAATTTAGACAGTGCGCCATCTTGCTACAGCTTCCATATGTAGGGGCATGTAGGGTATCTGTTTTCACAAAGAGAAGACAGACGACATGGATATCGGTTGTCAGGTGTCAATTTGTCCACAATCTGTAAATTGAGTGTGCTCCAGACATTTTTTTAATCTGGTGAGTATTAAATTTTTTAATTAATCTTAGTACTTTGTTAGCATTAAAACACCCTTTAGCTAGCACCAAGGCAACTGCAGTAGTTTAACAGCTGTGCCAATTTAAAGCTGGGTATGAAAATTGTGTCTATCGATATTTCACCTTTTCTGGGCTTCGTTGGTCTTTGCTTTATTCATTCTCTTTCAAACTTATGTATAGTTTATGAAGAGCAGGAGGTTATTGTTGCTTTGTTATAGTTTTTAGCTTCACAGTGTAGCGGTACCACCTCCATATGCAGTGCTCGTAACTCTGTCAGAGAATTAAATCTGTGCCTCATTTCTGGAACCTTCTGAGAAGGATTTCCTTCTTTATTTGTTCAGCAGTGCAAAGATAAAAGGAAGCTATGGCTTGAACTTCTGACAACTAATTTACATTTTTAAATGCACAATTTAAGCTGCATTTTGACCACGGGAGCGTTTTCCTAGGAACTAAGGTGTTTTTTTGGGGTCCTTTCCTCGATCTCTTCCATTTTTTTTTTACCACAGGAACCATGGACTAAACAGAGTCATAGTGGCAAAGCAAGTGGGGGTCTGTTGATTGACCTCAAGAATGAATTAACAGATTGAGCTTCAATCAGGATAAGACAAGAGCAAATTCAGAGCCATAAAACTTTCATTTCAGAGTAATTGTATAAATGTTAACAGAGCTGAAGTGTACTTCCTCGTTTAGGTGTCTCACAAAGCATGATCAGCGTTGCAGTGCTGACACTCTACCAAGAGATTCAAATTTTACTCTCGAGCTCACTTAATTTGCCCAATCAAACCTGTACGTCATTCCTCAGTAAAAATTGTAAAGGACCCAGGAGTGTAATGAGCTTTTTGGTTCCTTAAAGAAAGGTTCCAGGGTGTAAAACTTCTATATTCTTTTGGTTGAAATGAATCTTTAGTGTCTTTCAGGACCTGTAAATAAGTTACAATCTTCTAAACTAGTTCTTTCTAGTACTACTCAAATCTCAGGCATGTGAAAAAAGGTATTTGATTTGTTTTTACATTGTATTGCTTCATGATATTGTTGAACCCAACAGCATAGTATAATATGAAAATATTTCACTTAAAAAATCTGACACATGCAGTTCATGTTCCCTGTAATGTTTACTAAAAAACTCGTCTATTTCCTCACAAACTGCTTGTTGTTTTTTAAATAGTTTTACACAAGACATTGATCGTATCATCAGTCTTCATGGCCACAGAACAATATATGGTGTGAATTTATTTTTGAATTTTCTCCTGATCTGGTTCATTGCTGCTCTGATTTTTATTTTGTTGCCTATTTGAAATATTCACCTTCAGGGAGTCCTTCACTCCAACACGAATTCCCTTTAGCTGCTGCTTTCACTACAGTATGAATTGCTCAGAGGTCATAAGAACAACATTACTTTCACATATTAAAAGCACTGTTGGAGTGAATGTGTGGTGTATTTTTGAAATGATACTACAAACCTATGTTGGTTGTGTCTTCATACATTTTAATAAAATGTGAATTTCCGTGTCCTGGGAACGCTCCTTTTTGGCAGCAGAGTATGACGCATTCCATGCATACCACACATCCTCAAGGTTCACTGTGCCCTATCCCTCTCAGACAAGCCAATGCAAATCAAAACAGGTTGTAGAAACACTGCAAATCAAAACAGGTTGTAGAAACACTGCAAATCAAAAAAGGCTGGTGCAACATGATGGGGGACATTTTGAAATGTCACAAGTTATTAGTTGTTACATACAATGATGAAGGGCTTCAAGGTGATGGGAGGGACTTTTGTTGTGTGAATTCTTTGCATCTAAAACCTTATGTAATCCAATAAAACCAACCTTTTTTATGTAGCTTGCTTTTCTCAAACATTCTGTTATGTATAAGTATGTATAGTACAGTATAAGGATATAATATAAGGTATAAGGATATCTGCTGGTAATTCCGTGATTTTTAACATCTGTCATGAGTAACCATACAAATAGGAAGTTGACAATGTGTGTTGTTTCCAAGCCCAAGACATGCCCGGTAGAAGACCCCAAATCCAGACAAATTGAAGAGGAGATTTGTTGGATGTAGGATAAAAGCAAAACAGAGACTTAGGATGAGGAAGTGTAAACATAAACATTATAAGGACATAGTGGTAATATTGTAAGTTTAGTATTGTGTGTTTTACTTAAAAAAAAATGCTTGCAGGAACATAGCCCCGACTTCAGTGCCTCCTTATTCGGCTCTCAGCATATACAGGCAGACAGAGACTGCAGGCAGAGCGATAAGCATACTGCAGTGCTTGTTAACAACAGGTGGTGTAATCCTGGGCATTTCACTGAGAAGTACTTGAGCGTCTCTGTAAAGCAGATATAGAACTACCGGCTGTGAGAGTTCACCCGACTTTCTTGCCAAGCCTGTCTGTGGCATCATCGGTTCAGTTGTGGCCAAGCTTGCCACCACCACCGTGTAGTCATATTGATTTTTGGAGATTTCAGTCACACCTCTCTGCTACAATTCCAACTTTCAGTTTGTCAACGGATTTTAATTTCATTCTTAAGTTCAACTTTTCTTAAATTAAATAAAAGTCAGATTTTCTCTTGGCTACGTTCTCACCTGCAGTTTTATTCAGCCAGTAACCTGGGGAGTCTTAGGCGCTCTTGAACAGGAAAGGTTTTCTGTCAGACTATTATTTAGGTCACGTCTGATAATTTTCTCAAAGCTAATTAAGGCATTTTTAAACTTCAAGACAACATGCAGGGAATGTAAATCTAAATCATGGCTCTTTCAGGTGGTTTGCCTTCAATTTTGTCATAAAATTAATTTTCGAAGTTAGTTTCTTCATTGGCGTGATGGTTTGATTTGTCCTGTCTGTAAAACCTACAAGTTTTATTTACAAAAAATCAATGTAATAATATAGTGTTACACAATAAAACATTGCCTTGAAATCTTCATCAAGAATTGATACGAAGGTTTGCTGCAGGAAATCAAAATGTACCCAGGCTGCTTTTTTAAAAGCAATCACAGATCTGTCAAACAAAGAACTTGTCACGCTTTGTCTTTTTCTCCCCGTCTTTCTCTCGGCTTAGCTTTCCAGGAGGTGAGTTGTACTGTGTCTGGATCGGCTTGCTAGGAGGGAGGCATGTGTGGGGGGAAGGGAGCTAAGGCTTGTACAACTAATTCAGCTCATGAAAGACTTATGCAGCAAGAGCAGCTGTCTTCCATTGTCAGCCTGCAAATTTCCAACGTGCCTCATTTCGCCTCTTAATGCGTGAGTAGCAAGAGAGCCGGGGAGGGGAGAATAGAGGAAGTTAACCAAAATAAGGAGGAAAAAACAATCGAGAAAAGAGGAAGGCAAACATCAAAACTTTCACAGCACTAACTCGATGTTGTAGGCTTAGTTCTGTTTTTCTATTTAAAATTGTGGTGGGTGTGCGGTTGGACCATGGTCTAATAATAAACCGTGGGCCTATTCAAACCCACTGTGCAGACAGATAAAAAAGGCTCTGCTGTTGTGAGAAGGAAGGGAGAGGGCATATGAGGGGTAAGACGAGGGGGAGGGGACAGGGTAAGAACTGCCTGAGATTAGGAGAGGAGGGAGGGTGGACAGTGTTATGAATGGATAGAGTCTTTAACCCCCCCGACACACTGAATAGTTTGTCACAGGCTGCTGCGGCTGTATGTGGAATGAGAGGAGCTGGCTGAGAGCTCTTGGATTCCTGAATCCTTGAGGCATGTGGTCTGATTAGCAGAACAAAACCCACACAGTGGGGAGGAGCAGACGTGGCTTTTTTTCCCCCCTCAACTGGAATTTTCTCTCAGCAAGCAAAGAGGTGGCTCAAACTTTGTACTGACTTGCTACGGTTGTAAAAGCGTTTTCAGGCTATGTTGGGGATTTCTCACTTGTTTCTGAGGCTTTGTCTCAGCAGGGTCTCTTGTTTTGGCCATGTGAAAAGAAGCTTCTCTTAATTCTTCGCTCATGATCGTTCAGCACTTAAATTCTGCTGTGACGTAGAGCAGGTTTGAAATAATTATCGTCACCCAAACACTGAGAAAACCATTGAGCTTGTGGAAGGTTTTTAGTTTAACAAAGAGGAAGTTAACAGCAAGGCAGTGTTTGAACAAGAGTGTTAAAGAGGGGATTACTTGCTTCTTACCCTCCCCCTTTAATACTCCTCCAAAGGGATTGTTTTCAGCAAGTTTGTTCAGTGGAACAAGTTTAGGGACTCACTCACGTTTCTGCTGTGAAATTCTTTGCCTTGTTACACCTTTCTTTGTTACTTTATCTCTGCTGAATGCTCACAGTTTTCCAGGAAATTGATACCTCATTTGGTTTTATGCTTCCTGCCTGAAGAAGCTTGAGATCTCAAAGGAGCAAGAAAAAACTATTGAAAATAAACGTCTGTCATATCTCATCACAATTCTACTTTGAGAAGGTCAGCATTTTGCCGTCTCCAAACTCTACGCCCTTTGAGTTTGATACTCGATGTGACACCATGTCATGCATGCTTTTGAAATATCACATGATAACAAAGGGGTCATCCTCCTCCCCTTTGATTGACGTTTCAAATGGCATTGCCAGTTCTCTCTTGTTGTTCTTCTTTTTTTAAAGCATCAAATAGTGTTTTTCCATGGAACTTCCAGGCCGCAGGCTTAAGCTAACAGCCTGCTGCTGCTGCAGAACATCTAGTCCAGACAAGATGATGTACTAGATCCAGAAAGTAAAAAGTGATTTGGAAAGACTTTGAATTCATTTGAATTCTGCATGTCGAAGGCTGCTGTATATATACGAGTCAGTTTCATTGTCCAGCTCAGTACACCAGCTCCCACTGTGTGCTTATCTATAATTACACCTAAAATACCACTTGACTGGTTGCAAAGCCTTTTGGGAAAACAAGTGTACACATTTGTCTGTGGCATGTTTAGACTGTTCTACTTCTGGGTACTTGAAATATAGTTTCATTGGAGTGTGTCCTCCCAGATCCTATTAGACCAAACTCGAGTTGAGATTGAGTATCCTGAGTATATTTAGGATGAATTGAGGTTTTATTTTTCTGTGAAACCCACAGTGGAGTGCAGAACCATTGATTTTTATTTTTTCTAATATCAGTAAAGCGTTGTTGACTCGAGGTTTACATTGTTTCAAAATCTCTATTATTGTTTAACTACACACTGTATTTTTAATGTTTTGGTCAAGACATGGACTGCACAACTGCCTTCTCAGTGCGTTTATAATTTGTTTTCTTTTTTCCTGTCAGTTCCTGTTACACACAACCAGGCTTGTCATTTTCCACTCGCAGAAGTAGACAAGCGAACAAACACTCATAATGACAAATCCATTTTCTTATCCGTCAGATGGTGTTGTTTGTGGGTGTTAGTTGTTGTTTTCTGGCTGAGGAGGTTCTCTGCCTTTATACATCTTGTTAGGTTTTGTGAGATGTCAACAGGCTGTCTAAGATAACACAGCAGTCAGCATTTTGGGGGGGAAAAAATAAGATCATGCGTGAGCCCTCCTGGGCTGAGAGGTCAGCCTCGAGAGCAAAGCCTCTAAACAGGCGTCTCTCTAATCCGGTGACTGTCGTTCCAATTTGGAACTTAATTGAATTTAATCTGTTTAAATTTAAATAACTGAGTCGTCTATGTTAAAAAAAAAAAAAAAAATTAAACAATATAAAGGTCTTTTGGTTTATTACATTGGAGGCTTGTGCGTGTGAGAGTGCACACATGCTTCCAAGCTTGGAAGTGCAGATCTGAGATGAAAGGATTTTCTTTCCCATTCTAATCCATACAGACAGCCAGGCCCTTGTGATTATTCCCGCCTCCCTCTCTACACTCATCTCTTTGAATACTGGCTCTTTCTAATTCACCCTAAAAAGGGTTTCAAAGGGGGATTATACTGCTGATAGAAAATAACGGGAGAACAAGTCAGTCCTTTGGGACCAATGTCAAACTTTTATGAGCTGACTGATTGCCTCACCATGTACAACTGTTTACTTTTAACAGTTTTTTTTTAAATAAAGAATTACAGATACAATCTTTAATTATATTTTTAATGGAAATTTTTCAAATAGCCGTCATTAAAGAAAAATTCCCAAAGACTTAGGCCTGCCAATTGACTTATCTACAATCTCCCCTTTACAAGGAGAAATGACATGTGACCTTCCATAAGCTATTTTCCAATCTCGTGGAATTTTTGCTATCAGATAATCAACATAGTAATTCTTAACAGATCTTTTTTCTTTCTTTTTTTTTAATCACTGTTGATGCAACACTGAATGTGTCTTCATTGATGTCCTTAGAGATTACTTTGATAGTTAATGGGAGACGATATATTCCAGTGTCAGTTATAAGAGGCTAACCTGGATATTTAACCACTTATCAAGATGTCAATAGAGCCATCTCCATACATGCTCTGCAGCCTTGAAATACTCTAGACATTACGTGGAGGAGCTGAGAAGGGAGAATGTAAATGTCCAAATTGGTTGGACTGGGCTTGACCCTGCCAGCTACCCAGTAGTCTCTGCATAACATTCAGTTGAGCCCGTATGCGGCCAGTGTAGGCAATTACCTAAGAATCCTGTGACCGTGTGTGCATGCTGATTACATTTCTATCTTGGGACTGGTGCGAAAAGAGAAGAATGCAAACATCGGAAGGCAAAGATGAAAGCTCATTTAACACGAAAACATGACTGAAAATCCAGGGAGGCGATGAGTTTCAGGGTGTACTGTTTCATCGTGTCCTCAACCTCTTCGTCACAGACGATCCCCCCCATTGTGTGCGACATGTGTGAAAGACAACCATGTCCAAACCAGACTCTCAGGAAATGGTTTGAGATCCCGGATTAATTTGACTGGACAAATAAATGCTTTATATTGTGCATCTTCCTCTAATTCAGCTCATTTGGCAGAGCATGATTATCGTCTGAAGCTGCTCATGTTTAAATATGTTGGAAAATGTGAATGTTTGAGAATCAGGTAAAGCATCTTGTGGCTCAGTGACCTGGGCCTCAGACCAACAACTTAATGCTTCATCTCCACTAAATCCCTTAAATCCTCATCCCAATCTACTGCTCTTCAAGAGAAAGACAGAAATAGACATTGTACGTATATTTGGTGCATAAACATTGATGGCTTGTGCTCTTCCCTGCCATAAATTGATAGATGATATCTAACTGTTTTACATGAGCATCAAGTAGTCGTCCTCTGTTGACATGATATTTAATTTATGTAGCTGGCAGAGGCTTTTTGACCAGGGCCAGGAATGAGAGCATTGAAATAACAGTGTAAAGACTTCTGATTAAGTTATTGTCAGCAGAACAACCAATCAAAGCAATTCCACATTGAAGACTGAGCCAAATACTAACCTCAAAGTGTGTTTTCAGTTTGGGAAATATTTAATGCCAGATGAGTTATAGTGGAGAAGCCGAGCCAAAAAGCAGACCCAAGTCCAGTGTAAATTGGATGAGGGACTATATAAAAATTTTTATGGACTTAATGTTAAAATATATTGAGTTTGACTTCTTGCCTGCGACTTTTTTTTTGTAACATTAGCCATTTATTCCGCCTCTTGTTCCAAGAAATCAAGTCTTCACAATACATCAGACTCGCATTCCAGACTTTTGAACCCTATGTCTTATAAATTATTTCTATGTACATAATTCATTATATTTAGAACCTTAAATGCCACAACTGATAAATGTAGGTTGCCTTTTGGTTATGCTTCTCTTCAAAAATTGGCTTCGTACCAAAGACTTTTATAGTCTCCTGTGTATGAAGGTTTGATTTTTCTCTCACTGTTTCCTTAAACGAGAGAACCACATGCATCAAAGTCACCCCTGCCACAGCGGAGTCCCCTTATGAATGCTGATATCCTCACTAGAGACTGCATCAGTGTCCTTGAATACAGAAGCATTGCATTATCTTGTGAGAAAGAGTCCCCTGTCAAAACATCCCATCATGGCACAATTTTCTCTCAGCGTTGTTCCAGACCCATTTGGTCAGCAGTCTGGTGTGGTGCTCTGCGTTTAGGAGTTATGGGCAAGGCTGTGATGTGGGGAGTACAGCTGGAAATAATTAAGCAACCATAACTGAGAAGAGAAAACTACTTAAGAATCCAGGTGGACATTATACTGTATGCGAATCGCCACTGGCTGACACCTTAGAAGCTATTATTCTTCCTGTGGCCAACATTCTCTTTCATACCGGAAGGTATTTTATTGTCCCCCAATACACAAAAGTGAATGTCTGACTGGGAGGAAACCAGAACCACCTGGAAGAAACCCACCGAGGCACAGAGAGCGCTTGCAAACTCCACCCTGAATATGTCTGGCAGCTACCCTGCATATTTTAAACCGCTCTGTGTTTTGATGCTTACCAAAAAATGTAGCATTATCAGGCAAAGAATTTAAAAAAAAAAAAAAAAAAAAGCATAAATCTGGCTCAACTTTTTATTTTGAAAGTTATCTTGCTGGTCCATGTGCAGTTGTAAACTGGTGGATTGGTTTGCTCTGTGAAAACCATCAGTCTACTGCACGGGCCAGCGTCTGGGTCCACAGACAGCTGCTGTTGGACTGGGACGACCTGTATTGGATGATAAAGTGATTTTCACTATAAGAATGTTAGGAGTGCTGCTTCTTCTTCTGCTTCTTATTAACCTCTGTGTACTGGAAAAGCACAGTCCTGTTTCCTAAAAACAGGCCCCTTTGTGAGGTTTTGACCATTAGAATATGACAAATGGAGAAAGGGAGTTGCATGGAGTGAGCAGCATTGAGACATAGTTGGATTTTAGTTTTTTTTTATTAATAGTACTGAAGGTGGACTCTGCAGCAGTGTTTATTGTCCAACTTAAAATGGTAGTCAAATGGTGAAAAGGCTGGTGCCATGGCTTCATTTCTTGTAACGAGATGTTTAGAGTTCACCAGAAAAGACAAACTATGAGCATAAACTGTGGTGGTGATACGGTGATAATCGTTCTATTAGAAGAGAAGAGAATAGAGAATAGAGTTGGAAATATTGCTCTCTTGGCAGGATCTACTTATCCTCACCATGTAAGCAATGTATTCCAGTGAGATGAGAGGTAGCAGGAGGGCCTGCTATCTTGTGATTGAGCAACAACAGCACCACCAGCACGACAGAGCGGGTAAAATGGAGCGGCAGCCGCCTCACAGCAGCTGACAGATGTCTGTCACTTGGAGAAACATTCGAGCCAATCTGCCATTTTTAACTTTCTCTCTGAGTCACCATCGTGCATGTAAATATAGCCCAAATCATTGCTTAGAGGTTCTTTTTTTAACTTGGATGGATGATGATTTTGTCAGATGATGATGTGCTGATACAATCAGAATTTTCTAACATTGGAGTAGAAGCCTCGGCAACCTTTTTGAATATTTGGCTGAATTAAAATACTGCATAAATCAGCACAAAGGGTAGGACAGAAGCAAACAAATGTGCGGGCCGTGAACAAAGCAGGCTAATCAATCGATGCGCCTCTAATCCTAACATTAGCCCAACTTAAAAGTTTAAATGTGAGTCACAAAATTGACCTAAAAGTGTAAAAGATATAGCCTAACCTGTGTCTATACAAATAAAGACTATTGGCTTAATTTTCTGCTGATCAGTTGGTTTACTGTACGCTGTCGACTGTGACCGTTGCGTAACTTATGCTACCCACACACCAGAAGACTTTGAAAAGGCTTAGAAAAGACTATCAGCTCACATCTAAAGACTAAAGAGTGTTTAGAGTTTTTAGTCCCAGACTAGCCTCAGACTAAAGATTTTACAAAGACTGTGAATCTTGTAGGGTCACTATTTACAAGACTACAACTAGATTTTTTTTCCCATCATGTAATTTTTTCCCCATCATGCTCAGCAGAAGTTTTACAAAAATGGAGGAGAAGCAGCTTTTAGCTACAGCTGCTCTTGTCTGTGCAGTGGTTTGTAGTGAAAAACCCAACAAAACGCCACAGAATATGGGACAGAATTTTGGACGGTCCATTTTCGCCTGCTTGTCGCTCGTTCTTCTACGTCCGCTGACATGTTTGTTATTCACTGTCTGCTTTCCTGTTTCCGATTTTGTCAGTGCTCATTTATTGGTTGTTGATTGTGTTACGTCACTGTGACCTGCGATTATATTAAAGACGTTTGATATGATCCCAAGACTAGGGAAAGACTGGTATGAAACGCAGTCGCAGATTGCAGATTACCACCTTAAACGTAACGATCAAGATGACGGGAGCGCACCGAGACTCCAGTTAGACTTCTAAAGACTGTCAGTTTTTAGTCTGGGACTGTGACAATCGTTTGGTGTAAACCCAGCATAAAACGGCAAGTTTATTTGGGTAAAAAACGCTCTTAGAATAGTGTGAAAAGGCCAGAAAGATGAAATGGCACTTTAGATCCAGGTGATAATTCTGCATTTAAGCCCTTAGGCTGCTTTTGGATTTTATTTATATTGATAATCTGTTGATCTAGTTACAAGTGTTAAATTGTTTTAGAACATGAAGTAACTCATGGAGAGGCATTAGTACTTTTGTCTCATGGTTAGACTGTTGTGATGAGAGGTTGATGACTGGGCATGCCAAGAATTCATAAGATTCCCCAGAAGTGGGTGCAGTCTTTCTAAATTATAGTTGCAGAGAATACTCTTAAGCCAACAAATGGACAATAACACAGAACCAGCTTATTTTTTTGTTTTACATCCTACATCTTACTATTTCTAAATGTCCTGTACTTCAGTCTGTTGGTGTTGTGGCAGGAGAGGATCGATAAAGGTGAAGTTAATATGGAAATGAGCTCCTGTTTGTAGGGGAGGATGGGGAGTTGTTTTGTCCTTGGCAATAAGCTGAGCTCGCACATTCAATTATGTTTTGTAAGAGAGGCTTCTCTGTCCAGCTGGAAAACTAAATTATATTTAATCACATTAATTTGGTTTATGTATTCCTTGAAGAATGAGACTTTTTCTCCTCTTTATCCATCAGTTTTGAGTTTAATGTTACAATTGTTGTTTATATTGTGAATAACAAAACCGATGATATTACTCCAGAGAATTTTTGGCGAATTTGGTCATAGAGTATCGGGACATTTGATGTAAAATATGATAAAATAAGATGTATGAATTCCTAGGTTTTCTTTCAGTGCTTGAGATGAATGTTAAATCTTTCGACTGTGTTTATCTTTTTAACTGTCCAACAACCACAGATGTGTAGCTCTTAGCTGCAGAGCTTTATCGTTCTGTATGGAAATTTGGTGTTAGCGTTGGAAAAACCACCAGAGAATGATGATTTAAAAGAATTTAGAGTCTATACTGTGAGTTTAATTATTAATTTCAGTCCCTCAAATGCAGTATTGGTATGAATTATAAAGCACCAAAAGCCCAAAGTGTTTAAATATGTATTTGTAACACTTATAAAAGCCAAATGTATCAGTGTTATTGCTTGGTGTCCTGTGGCTAACTGATATTGTGCTAGTTTTTATATAGTTGAAAAATGCTAACACCTTTTTAATGGCATCACAAAATATACTACAAATACAGATAAGTGGAATATACAAGCCACGCTGTGTTAAAGGGCATTTATCGGTCTTTGTATCTGCAGTACATAATGCAACCCCCCCCCCCCCGCGGCTCTTCATACTGTCAGTTTGACAGTAAGTCCTCAGGATAAATAAAGATGGAGGTATCATCTGTGTTTATGGATAGCAGCTGCAGACAGGGAGGAGGGGAGAACTACAATGACTGCACTGACTGTTTATTTTTATCAGGGCATTAGCAGATTAGGCACTCAAACTAACAAGGTCATCAAACTCTGATGGCTGAGAGCAGCAGACCTCTGCTAAGCGCCTGGCCAAGAGGGGAGATTTGGTCTGATATAGTGGGTTTCACTTTACTCGTGCTCCCTCGACATCACCACAGTCTGACTTTATTAGTGCTTTCAATGATCTAGAGGAGAGAGGTATTATTTGTTTGAGATTCCCCATCAGCGGGTTTAGTTTCAAGGCTTTACTTTATGTTGCTGACATGCTGCCATGTTGCATAAGTGTCTTAAAAACATCTGAGGGTTTCAAGCTGCTTTTGTGGTTGTGCCAGAGTGCATCTACTGAGTGGCTTTAAACCTTTTCAGACTGCTTTTACTTTGATTTGATGTTTGCTAAAGTAGATTTCCAGCCTGGTTTGGTTTCACTTCAGAAAAGATTTCTCACTTAGCTCGTTGGAGAGTCCCTCGGTTCCCGCCAAACTCTGATATTCAAAACGAGGCATACAGCATTTTATTTAAAGAACATATTGTGTGAGAGAAGGTTGATGGAGACGACAAATAAAAAAAAATATACTAATGATTTGGGCTTAGAGGTTTACACTCATTTTAAGTGGTTTTAGCCTTTTTTGGAAAAAGGATTTTAAGAAGATTAAAGATAAGGAGATTAAAACTTTTTGTGAATAAGATGTCAGTTACATGACTGATCAGCTATGTGCACTTCCACAGAAGAAACCTTCTTGTTTGTTTGAAACAGGTTTTGTTTCAGGTTAGCAACCTTTAATTCCTCAGATTCAAAGATCCAGACTGCAACCACTTTTTGGTCGGTTTGGCGGTCAACTGCTGTTTCTCTTTTGACATCTAAAAAAAAAACCAACTCTGTTTTGAGTTGTCACATGACAGTCTAATGTTTTTAACTACTCTGCCTAACATGAACGATTAAAACAATCAGCAGCTAAATAAAATAAGGTCTCAGAATCTGTGCTACACTGAAAGATCTCAGAACACCTGCAGTAATCCACATTAAGCGGCTCGTTTTCTAGAAATCTAGAAATCAAACTCCAGAAATGTAGTGTCTTGGTAACCTTGCGGCTTTGGACCAATGGCACATTACATTCTCATGGTGGATATGTCCTGCCTGGGATTTAGTTGAACTAATTTGATGCAGAGTGACTGCGTCAGCGGGGTTTTTCTTGAGCTCATTATTTTGCTGCAATTTTGGTCGACAGCCCGAGTTCTTTTTATTCTGGCATCAGGGGAAGATGCTTTATTGTGACAAAGGCAGAGCGGTTAGCTGCATGGTTGCTAGTCCAAGGTTAACGTATCGGGGTATATCTTTTGAACTGAATAAAACAGAAAATTGGTAGTTTATAAAATGACATTATGCAGTCAAGATTGCAAACATATGGAGGAGTCACTCCATCTGTACACTTAAATGATGTACAGATGTCTGCAGCCCTGTTCTGTTTATCTGTTTATTACATCCATGTAAAATGTAGCCAGTTCTACTCAACCTGGTTTATCGCTCCAAACCAGCTTATAGAAATATACCTACTTTACATTTTCTTTTTATCAACATCTGAGAAGTTCACCACAGCTGTGGACACGCACTGTGACCTACACTGTACTATTGACCTGCCTTTTCAAGTTATTTTCCCTCTCACCAGTAAAAGTGTCAAAATATCATGTGGTACGAGCTGTATCATCGCCTCCAAGGTGCATGAAGGTGTAAAGTCTTTCTTTTTTCTTTTTTTTTTTTTTTTTGAGGCTATAGAGCAGGAACTACTTTCACTCAGTAATAGTGCGCATCACCAACCATTAAGATAGACATGGTTCAATGAGACGGCCGACAGTGGAGGTCAATCAGAGTAGCGAGCTCTGGTTAAGGAAGTAGCTTGAGGGACAGAGCAGCCAGTGGCGCTCAATGACCATTTGTTGAACAAAGCTCAGTACACCCTTCCATATGTACAGACATATATCTCTGCTGCTACAGCCGTGGCCTTAAACCCGGCTCATTTATCATCCACTTCTCTATCTGAGCAGCTTGAACCTTGAATTTTTTTTTCTAAAGGTGGAAGCCTTGAGTGGATTATAGGAGTTTATCCTAAAGTTTGTCAGCTGATTGTTGTATATCTATATTCAGCATTTGATTAGTATTTGATTAATAGGAGTTGAATTATATGTATCCACGTAGAAAAATGTATCCTGCCTCTGAAAGTGAGTATGTTGTGTTGTGCTGAGCAGAATATTCATTGTTTCCTGTTTATGTGTCAGACAATCGAGAGTAACTGGCCATGATTGTCTTCTTTAAGAAAAATGTGTTTACTGATGTGTGGTCCGGGATTGTCTTTCTAATGTTTGGAGACGGCACCACCCACAGCAGAGTGTTAACACAAGGGAAACAGACGAACAGAGCATCTATAAATAGTTTGAGGTTAGGGGCTCCAGGGAAATCTCACAGCCTGAATAACAACTTGTTTTCCTTGTATGTTATGTAGAACTCGTAAAATGACTTTTGTTACTCTGCTGATAAGGTTTCAGGATAGTGTATCAAGGAGTATCTGTTAATGCCCAACCTAATTTAAACTGCTTTGGGCTTTTGGATGCAGGAAGGTAGGTCTGTGAAACTGGAATTTATTGTACCTACCTGTCAACGTTACACCAAATCATGAATTAAGTAAACAACTCAGGTTGCTAGGATTTTTCCAAATCCTTTAGACTTGTAAGAAGTATAAATGGTTGGTGTTCGAACTGTTGATGGCAACCTCTCAGTTTGTTGTCAGGTTTCCCTTTGCTGTGAGATAAGATTTATGACTATGGAGAGGGTTGGCGAGAGAGAAACCCTGGCGGTCTCAGCTTAGCTTATCTTGATTTCTGCTCGTAGCACAGCTCCTCTCCCTGTCGGACGCAAGTGGGTGACCTTGACAAGAATGTGGCTTATTGTTGTAAGAGATACTGCTGTTGTCAACTGACCTATGGTGAGAGTGAGAAGATGAGGAATGTGAGAAGGAGATGGAAGCCCAAATCAACACAAAGATAGGATTAATTTGAAATGGATAACTCGTAAGGTTGGACTCTTTGGGCATTTTTACAAGGTTACAATAGAAACAGTCTTGTAGGTATTACTGCAGCACACTTTTGCCCCCAGTAACGTTGCATTATGCTCTGAAGATCTTCCAGCCAGAAACCACTGGTTAAGATGAAAGAAAAATCCTATGTACCAGTCAGAGAGATTAGGTTTGCTCATGTTTTTGTTGCATGAGTACAGATGCACTATGCAGTAACATAAAGACCCATCCAGTTTGCTTTGCCTGTGTATGGCGAGCTTTCACTGCTCCCGATGGCAAACAGCCCGCCTCAGTACACTTTCCACCCAACCCCCACCCTTTCAGCCAACAAACAATACCAGGCCTAGTCTCACAGCAGCGAGCCAAGCCAGAGAGGAGAGGAAGGAATTGGGTTGACAAGGTCAAGCTGAACCAAGACAAGAGGAAAGTGTACCACTCCACCTCGTGTGTGTTAACCAGTCAACCAAACTGGCATCCAGCCTGCCGGCCAAATAGCTAAGCAGACAAAATAGTGCCAATACTTTTTAGAAAGTAGTTTACCATTCTTTCTTGATACTGAAATTGCGTTTTGCTGTAATGATAATGTAATTCCTCCATTTGCTTGTGAGCCAGGGTTGGTGTTCAGAGTGTAGCCTGAGGTAATATCGAAAGGTGGATGGATTTGTTAAGCCTTCATCATTACTGTGGAGGTAAATCACTCCTCTTATCTCGCTCTTTTGTTGTGCAGATGTTGAATTGAGCTGCTTAGTTTTGTGATAATTAATGTAAAAGTGTGCATTTTATTTTTTTTTTAGCTAATCGAACACAGTCATAACCATAGAATGTACTTCTTGCAGGAGCATGAATTTCTCTCATGCGGTAAAGGATGTGTGTTTTAAGGGTTTAGATAAATTTCAAGCCCTGCATGTGTTGAATTTTTTATGATGACAAACTAGGCCTAACTGTGGAATAGCTCGGCAGTTTGGATGGCAGACATTTTATGGTCTTTCCAGAAGATGGATCCAGCTGATCCTCTGCCTTTTCGTTTTTTGCACCCTCTTGAGAATTGTAGTTTTAAATGAATTAACTCAACAACTATTGAACATAGTGCCATGAAATTTGGCACACACATAGACGGGCTTCTTTGGTTTTATTGCTGGAAGTGTGCCACATACAGACGGCAAAAGCACGTTACCCTTTCACAAGATTTTAATTGACTTTTTAACAATTGCTGGCATCAGTGTTTGACTCTTTACTTTTATTCTTAGTGTCATCTTCTGCTAGTTATCCTGGTTTATAATAAAACAACCACAAATTAATAGCATCTTTACAGTTTAAGTGATAGGAAGCTAAGCATCAACACGGTACTGGACGCATGCTGCTTTCTGTAGCCTTATTGGAGCATGTGAAAGTGTGACGGTAAAGTAAAAAAATGTGAAAGATAATGCATGAGTTTAGTATTTGTAATAAGGACAATTGGCTATGTAGTAGATTGGCTATAAAAAAGAAAAGAAGAATACAAGCTCTCAGACAGCTTATAAACAAACCCAAGTGTTGCCAAATGCTTCGTTTTACAGTTGCA
Organism: Leuresthes tenuis; assembly: GCF_036924035.1. Taxonomy (NCBI): domain Eukaryota; kingdom Metazoa; phylum Chordata; class Actinopteri; order Atheriniformes; family Atherinopsidae; genus Leuresthes; species Leuresthes tenuis. The sequence goes on along the minus strand of NW_027325356.1, from coordinate 8,770,556 downwards.
GTTTGATCGTGTTCTAAAAAGATATTTTCCTCCATATGACTTTAATGAGTAAATTAGGCCACTGCTGCATAAGTGAGCAAATATGTGAGCTCCACTTATCTCTGCTCAGTTCTCTGCCCTGCGGTCCCTTGTGCCTTCTGTCTTTTTATATCCGTCTTGCTTCCCATCACGTAGCTGTAGGAGTCGTCTCCTTACTAATGCATGCGATTGTCTACAGGTGAAGCCTCATGCTCTCATAAGAGGTTTCTCTTTGTCAAAACTCTGTACCCTTTCGCTTCAGTGAAATGAAAGGCATTTGTAGAATATATGCTCCAATTTGCATATCGCAGCTATAATGTGTCACTCTGAATCACTATCAAATTTTCATCACTGCTTAAATTTACATAAATGTGTAAGCATTGCATGTTTTTTAACAACTGAGCTGTAATTCACAACTGTTCAGAGCAGAGAGATGGATGTTTACTGTATATAAAGCCATTATTCATTATTTTATTCGCAACACAACTTAAGTGTTGTGTTGCACCATAAAAATGAGCTGTGATACTAAGTGTCAAAGTGTAGGCTTTACCATTTGCAAATGACATGTTGTGTAAAGCTTGTTTTTAATAGAAAGTATGCTTTTATCTAACTGAACTAGTCTTATATACACGTGTATAAACTGTAATATAATGTCAGCTGGCAAATGGCTTTGATTCAGATAGTTTAGATCCTGTCTTTCTCATTATAGCTCCAAAGAGATTGTGGGTCATGGGTGACTGATTTCATCACAGCTTAGTTTCCTCTCGGTATTATTTATGTGTGCTTATGCTTTCCTGAAAGCACAATTAGCAGCTAAAATTGGAAGGAGTTGCCTAGAAACTGAGTGTCTTTTGCCAGCTGGTGGTCTGCAGTAGATGTCAGGTGTTCCTGTTTGTATTTTCTCTGTGTGCCTGTGATTACTCTGAGCTTCAAAGAAAATGACAGCGTGGTTTCAGAAAAGGAAGTGTGTGCTGTGTTTGAAAACAATCTCCCAGCTTTCATGACTTGAAAGGAAAATAGTCATTTCTTGTGTGTGTGTTCACACTGATTTGAACATTGTAGCTATAAAATTTGATACAGCTTGTGCATTTCTTTTCAATTGGAGCTCAATTTTAATATCTTTTCGTCTTCAATTCCTCTCAGTAACGTACATCTCAGTTTTGTCTCAACTGGCTAAACTTTATACGCTGCTCTTAAATTCAGTGAAGCAAATTCACAGAGTCCTATACTGTTTGTACGACAGCCAAATTGAGGAGCTTTGGTCCTTTTCTTCAAACATATCGTAGCTGTGTGGCAGTGGTGTTGAGAGAAGCACTGATCAGAGCCAGGAAGACGTGTAAAAATAGCATTTCCACTGGCCTTCTGGCTCTGTAACTCACCAGAGATGTTAAGAGTTTGCCCATAGAGTCAAACAGAGTTACGTAAGGGAAGTAGAAACACTGGACGCCAGGATTCCTTTATGCTTAATAATGGCTGCTTGTCAGAAAGAATTGCATTCCTTTTCCAGACAGATGTTTTCTTTCTTTTGATGTTAGTTAGAAAATCTCAGCCTTTCTTATGATTTAACAGTTACATCAGGTATAATCTGGTCAGCCTGATATTTTTACAACGTCTGAAAAACTTCCCCCCAAGTCCCATATTCAGTTGCTACGATTTGATCGTCAAACCTCTTTTATGGATTCATTTCCTGACATTAGCATATCAATTCAAGTGATTCATATAAAATCTGAATAAATACAGTCATTATTCTGCATCTGGAACAAGTATATAATCATTTCATGAATAGATCAGAACTGTGATTTAGTTGTACAGCTTGAGAGAAGGGGTTTGAAAACGTTTAAGATATGCTTATGGTGTGTAAACCATTTTCCAGTGTTTATGTGCTGATAACAAATGTTAGAGACAAAAATTGATCTGGTGATTTCACATCCATTATCGCTTCACTACTCAACGGAAGCATGCTAACAGACAGGTTGAGTTAACCTCATGCTCCAGTGCCCTGAAGCAAGCTTACACATGTTAGCATACCGTGAGATTTGTGCATTGTTGCTGCTGTGAATCATTTAGATTTCACAGACTTGTTGGTTTAATTCTAATCACTTCCACCTCAAATATAGTTTCCCCATCACTTATTACGCTGATGGTTAATGCTTTAGCTTTTCAACCCCCATCTTCAGCCACTTCAAATGACTGTGTTCAAATGTGGCCAACTACCATACCACGCTTTTGAGAGAAAACTCCTTATGGTGCTCGTTTTATTGCAGACACTGATGCAGATAAAGCACCAGAAGAAATGGGATTGCATGGTTTAGCAGTGAAGCATATTGAAGTACTCCTGCAGACATGGTTCTCTGTGACCTGCAGCAGCAGTCTTGTTTGAGTGGCTAAACCATGACCAGAACATTTCCCACGTTAAACATGAGTTTTGCGTGTGTAAATTGTTTTAGATCTGTTGTTAAAAATGACTCATAACTATTTTAGAAACCCATCAGTGTTCCACATCACAGGATAACATTGAAGTTGAACCATGACAAAGGTTTTTCTTAAACTAATGTTTCAATAGTCTTTTGAGCCCAGTAATGATCCTTAATGTTCACTGTTTTTGTATTTGAGCAAATTGGCCAAACAGATGTTCAGGGAAACGTTTTTTTGTTTGTTTTTTTCTCACAAAGCTTTGCTAAAGCTTTGGAGTCCTTGCTGTTAGCTACACTGATGGTGGAGACCCTCTGTATCTCCACCATGTCTCTCTTGTAATCCTCCCTGTCGACCTGTGTTACCCTTAATCCACTGAATGTGGGCATCTGTGTTTCTTTTTCAGGACAGTTGCACCTCTTATCAATGGCATTTCAAGTTTTTATAGTTTGTAGAGTGAAAGAGACGGTGTGCAGGTGTATGATCTCTGTTTAGCCATTACTATCCGTCCTCACACACACATTTTTTTCACAGTATGGTTGTTTTTGTTGACGTTTCTTTGGTTCTGTTGGGGGAAATGGTGCAAAATAGATTGTAGCTCAGAAATCCTGCATTAGCAGCACTCATCATTGAACTGCAAAGCAGCAGACAAACCTTTTTTCCTCCGTAATTGTTGGATGAAATGAACAAAATTTCTCTCCAGTTCATAATCCTCCAGCAGAGGTGATGGATCCTTCCCCACTGATAGCTTCAACTCACAGTATGATGGTATGAAAACACAAATGTCAAACGACTGCGGCTACTTTATTAATACTCAGATTTTTTACAGGTTGGCTTTTTTTTATGGTCTGACACATGCTAGCAGTATCACCATCCGTTTATGGTTCTTCACCTGCCACCAACGCAGGTGGCTCAGTGTAACACTTTTTCATAATAGTCACAGTTTCCTATTCCAGTCTCATAAAGAAGGTAAAGATGAAGCCAGTGTGTCCAGTTAAAAGTACACCACACCCGTCTGCCACTGAAAATCAGGCTGTTCCCCCTCAGTTAATGCCCCAGTTATACACAACACCAAGCGAAGATTTACAAGATTTTTGCCAGTGAGTTAAACATTATTTTTCCCCAGTGTGGCTTTCTCAGGAAGTCGACATGGGGTTTCAGGAAAAAAGATTGCGTGACACTCTGGGATTGTGGATTTCAAAACCATTCTGTAAAGTCTGGCAAGAAGGGAAGAAATCTTGGACTCTGGCACCAACTGAGAGTTGGGTAAAGCCTTGTAATCTGACAAGTTCTGTAGTTCAGTTGCTTGTGGTTTTTTGAAACCCCAAACAAGACGTCAAGCATTGCGCTGGATGTGTGTGTGTGCACTCTGCAGCTCTAGGGTGAAAGTCCTTTTGTTCACTCATCCATTTACACAACATAAAAATCCAGCGGATTGTTCATGTAAACTGTTTCAGTTTTTCCATTTCTATTGCTATTCTGATTTGAATCATTACCTTATTGAACGGTCCCTCTTGTATCTTAGCATGAGGCTGGCTTCTTACTTTAATTCTGAAAGTTCCTCTGCTTTATTAAACTAATTGAGTGGCAAAAGTCGAAGCACATCCAGGCAAGGTTACGCTTCATTTGAAAATGTAAGATATCACTGTGAAATTCATGAACTCATTAATGGAAATAATTAATCTCAGGAATTGTAAATGGCATTGCTCCGGGGATCATCAGCATTCAGTGTTTTTAATGGAAATTTACAATGATTTAAAAGCTTCTGATACCAACGCTGCACTTGGAAATCAGGGCAATCCTTGAACTACTTTCTGCCTATACTCATAATCTCTGTTTTCCACAATTAATTATCAGCTCTTCTTATTAGCCACTTGTCCTTATAATTCTGAGAAGACTGAAATAATTAGTCCAGAAATCAAATGATAGAAAAGTGGAAATAAATACGAGCAGTCTGCGACTGCATCCTATTACAGAGGCGTAATAAAAAAAAGATGAACATCAGACGTTAATCACTTCTCAGATCTGTCGTAAAAATGCTCAGGCACATCTGTCCATAACTTCTTAAGTATTACTGCTAACACAGAGACAAACCGAACCAACGACATAACTGTTTGCTCTAATTGGAAGCAAAGTGATCCTGCAAAACTTTAGCTTTAAAACTCAATTCTGTTAGCTTACTTTGGTCACAAATGATATTCAAATCATCAACATAAATAGTATGTGGACATGTCGAGCCCTTTTGGAGGAGTTTCTGGATGAACATGTTTGTACTTTTCATCATTTTCTGTCACTCTGCTGGAGGCTTTATTGTGTGGTTTTAGTCTGAGGTCCAGGAACGGTGTGGTGACAGCTCAGGTGATTACCTGTCCTGTCTCATTCACTCAGCCGGCCCGCAGCGTGGCCACATCACACGTGGAAAACTGACACACGGTGATTACGATGTCGACTCACTCACTCTTCACACATTAATTTGCTATTCCTCCCTGCAGCAGAAGAAACGGTTCAGCCGCGCTGATGTCGGTAAACCATGAAATGTAAAGATTCTGTGATGACAAATCTTTAGCTAATATTAAGTTTCATCGAGGACTAATAGTTGGTTTTCAAAGCTCTGTGATTGACTCTCCTCATACAAAATACTTTGATTATAGAATATATCTTAAATGGAAATGAATAAGTATGCTAGTCTATGTCTATGCTAGTTTATGCGTAATGCAATCATGCTGAAACCTCATACCACAAAGAAAGCTGAAAACTACTGATTTTACTGCCATGCTACAGGCTCTGCTGAGCTGTACAGAAGCATAGCTGCAACTACACTGAGATGATGCGGAACTTGTTTACCTCGCAGTGTGATAAGATGGCATGACCACTATTGTTCATATGCACTGAATATATCTGTGCGCCACAGCTGGAAGTGAATGACCCTCCGTTGATCACTGTTTTTTAGTTCGCCACATTTGACACAGTTTGGAACAGTAAGTAGATTAGAACAATTATTTAAAGACTGTAAAGACTTGTAATCCAAATGTGTCAGTTGTTGTTTTGTTTTCTGAGCCTAATTGGATCCAGCATTGGCAGCATATTCCAGAACACTGAGTGGTTTATGCCCAATTAATAAATGGCAGTTGGCTGCAGCTTGGCATTCCTGTTGCAGTTCAGTGCTAATGATTTGGAGCGCTTTAATGTGGACTGCATTGAATAAAGAGCACTAAGCCTGGTGACACTGTGGACCTTAAATCACCATCAGTCTTCCTCTTTTCCCACCTACATGTTTTTCTGCCTCCATTTCTCTCTAGTGCTTCCCTCCATTTGCTCTCATCGCTTCCCTCCCCTGCTGTCCTTTTCATTTTCCTCATAGGCCCACTCGCTACTCATTGCTGTCACAGTGTGTCAGAACAGGTGAAATCAATTACTGACCCTCAGCGGCGTGCTCCCTTACCACAACTAGCTCTTTAATTGAGGGAATTAATGAGTGATCAGTCTGTGAGATGATTTGGTGTCATGGATCTCTCTCTGCTGTGTGTGTGAGGAAGGAAAGCTCGGGGAGGGTTTGTTTGGCAGACCCCCGCATATCTAATTCGGTCCTTCCACAGAGGCAGTCAAGGCAGTTCACATTCCCTCCCTCTGCCTTCTCTGCCTGCTAATCACCTCTAAGGTTGAGGAGAAAGGTTAAGGAAAGACACAGTAGTGCATTACAGCACTAACAGCTGCCTGGCCTTTTCTCTGTTGAGGAAAGCTTTCAAGGGCCACTGAAATACCAGAATGTCTCATGTGTCGAGCACGTTGTTCACTTCCTCTCATTGTGGCATCTACTGACTGAATCTCAACAGACTCTGGATGTGTTTATGAAGACGTTCTGAAGTGTCTCGTGCGTTTCTTTCCCTTATCAACCTCCTCTTCCTCCTTCACAGATGGAATCTCCTGTCTCCACGCCAGCTCCTCCCCCCCTCCACCTCCTGGCCACAGTGGGCAACAGTGAAATTGCCTCGCCGTGTGAGCAGATAATGGTCCGCACACGCTCCGTGGCGGTGAACACATCCGATGTGGCCCTGGCGACCGAACCAGAGTGCTTGGGGCCCTGCGAGCCAGGGACCAGCGTCAATCTCGAAGGCATTGTGTGGCAGGAAACCGAAGACGGTAAGAAGAGTGGTTTAACATGCTGTTTAGTGAAACATATAAGTCACGGTTGGGGCACAAAAGGAAAGGAGCTAAAACATATGGGATAGTTGCTTGTTTTTTTTTTTATTTTCTATGTACATACTCTGTGTGGTTTTGTGGTTAAGACATCTAAGAACATTGCCTTTTCAAGGCTTTAGTTAAGTCTCTGTCGTTAAAAAAAAATGATCATCTTGCCGTCATTACCATACATGTTTTTCCTGCTGAAATATAATTGGATTAGCCCAGACTGCCTCGGGAAATGGTGGTGGTACCAATTTGTGCTTTAACAGCACACATGGTGCATTATTTTGCCAAGAAGAATAGCAGTTGGCAGCCAGTTCTTAGGTGGCCTTGATTTGTTTTTTTGCATGGGAGTTCTCAGAAGGGAGTTTGTTGCACAGAGATATCTGCTCGACGGCATCATGCCTCATAACAAAGCGCTTTTTTTGCAAACCTGCCAGTCGGTAATAGAGTTGGCTCGTCTCCTGCAGTGCAGTCCGAATGAAAATCTTAGGCACTCAGTTTTCCTCCCTTTGATCAAAACAACATTCAGCTTATTTAATTTCAAGATGTATCGCTTTTGCTATCAGTTTCTGCAGGATCTGAAAAAACTGCCCCTTTTTTCTGTGAAATAATGCAAACACTGAATCTTCAAAGCAGCCTGCGCTCAGTGGCTCTGCGGGCATGCAGAGTACAGATCGCCCACACATTCACGGTGCAGCTTGTTGGTTCATTTTCAGGAACCAAATGGAGGAAAGGTCCCCGGCTCATCAACATTCCCAAAGCACAGTCCCTGTCATTGAGTGGCTTTTTTCCCCCTCTATCCTTTTTTTCTTATTTTTGCTCCAGCGCTGAGCTGTCTGATTCTGCCCCCCAGCCCCCCCACCCCGGTCCTCTCTATTGCAGCTCTTTTCTGTTACCAAGCATCCAGCCAGTCACCCCTTGACTCTGTTTCCAGGCAAACTGGGTGAGAGTGAGTGCATGGTGAGAGGTAGAGGCAGGGGGTGGAGAGCTGGGTTGTGGTAGACAAGGCCACTTCTGTTATTGACACAAACATGGCTCAGAGCCAACACCAGTACTATGTTGTGCTCCCTCATTCTCTGCCTCCCACAGTGATGGAGCCTCCCACTTTCCCCCAACCAAGTCTGTCCTTTGCCTGTACTCACCTTGTCAAAGCTGCTATTTTAGCTAAAAGAGGCAGTGATTTTGGTCCGGTTGAGCTGTGTTTTTCTCTGATTCTGCTCTGTCTGACACAGTGGGGAGGAGGATGGTGGGAGATTTTGAGTGGTTTTAAAAGTGGTGAGGTGAGTAGAAAGGGAGGGGGTGTTTTGTGAGTAGTGGTGGTGGGGGGAGCACTCTGAAGGTGTAGTACACAGGTTGTTATGGCTGTCAGGGCTTTAGAGGCCCGTAGAGTAAGATTACAACTGAACCCTCTTTGAAGTCTGTTGTTTTTTTTTATCTCAGAAACTTGTCAGGCAGAGCTAAGTCGTTTTCATCTGTTTTTCTACTCACTTTGAAATATTACATCAGAAAAGATTGACGGAAAAATCAAAATTTAGGATATACTTCTTTGCTTTTATGTTTATCCGTTCACTTAATGTGTTTTTTTTTTTTTTCCAAAAAAAGTTTCTGCAGACAAGGGGAGAGCAAACATTCCTGTTTCTGCTTTTCGAGAATAAACATGGCTAATACCAGCTGACATGAAAAGATAATTATACATGGCAGTGTCCCAAATTCAGTTTTTATTAAAGCTGAGTCTTTAAACCAGCTACAGATGAGCACACAATAACAACACTGTTTGCCATTGTTGGTGACCTAACATTATACCTTATTTGGATGCTGTTAGTTTTCAGGTATCAGGCAACTTGTTACAGGCATGGTTACATAGCTAGTTACGTGCTCGCTCGCCAGCGCCACTTTTAAATGAGAGCTTAAATGTCCTGGTCTGAGAATGCCAAATAAAGATTGGTGTTGAATATTTGTTTAATTAATTCTATTTCAGGGACAAGTACCATTTTTTGCTGTTTCCCTCCCACGACCGTGAGTTGAAAGTTGACAACTGTTAGGACGGCCCTAATCACAATTTTTCCTGGTAAAAATCAGTCCTGAAGACCTGTGGCCCAGGCAAGGATTATGTTTAGGGACATGGAATAACTTTCTAATGTTCATGAAATTATAAGAAAACAATGTGTTTATGGACCCATCGCGTCTGATCTATCTGTTTTTCACCGGCACCTAGTAGTAACGCGTTACTGCAAGACAAGGACACTTTTCTATTTCCAGGCTCTGGTAAAACATGTGTGGCCCTGTAAGCTTAGATGCTAATGTTGTACGAATAAGAGAAACATGCACATCCCAAGACCACAGCCATCCAAAAGTTCTGTATGCAAATTCTTTGAGAAGATTTGGGTCCAGTGCAAACTCTGCCAGATATAGCTAGCATGCAGTAAGTCTACCAGTTCTGTGTGCTATGCCTCATTTTAAAAATGCTGGATTAATTCCTCAAGAAGAGTACTTTTATTTGAAAGGTACCTTCTTAGATTTGTTTGGGTGCTGCCACTGTGCCCTTTACTTTCTTTATTAAAGGAGGACGCAATGCCTCGGCCGTACCACCACCCTTTAAAGACTCTATTCAGCTTTGGTTACGAGCTTCAAACCAGACTATGGAAATGCACATTTTCTTTTTATTGCCGTTTCAAAAGTATGCTTCAGATCTGTTTAACGATACAACACTGAAGCAGTGTGTTTAAAGCTGAAGAGATCCTCTGCATCAGCCTATAAGTGTTTAAAGAATTTATTGCCGTTTGACACAGCAGCTCGTTGGCTGCTAAAAAAAAAAAAAGTTCGATTTGTCTTGTCTTTTTGAAGAGCTGATCTGTTTTACCATCTCAGATTTTTTACAACATATATAATTGTCAGTTTTAGGTTTCATACAAACAATAAAACCAGTGTTGTTGAGATACACCAGTACATCTGGGCTGGGGTTTTTTTTTTAAAGTGAGGCCATTCTCAGCACCCTTCATTGTATTACATTTTGCACACTACATTAAACAACACAAAGATGTGTATTGTCCTCCCTTTTACATCATTTTAATAGTACAAGGTCCTAAAAACCCACTGGCTGGTTTGAAAATGAAAGACCTAGTTGCTGTTTACATCACACAGCACTGCCTGTTCCCTTTAGAGATTTATGAATGAAGGATTCTCACAAATGAGAACCAGCTCAAATAAATCCACTCAGATGACCGGGGAAGAGCAACAAACGGAGGCCTCAAAGACGAGGCTGTGAAGTTAGTCTCCCACCACTCCTCATGACAAGTCTCATACAGCGCTGTTTAGGCATTTAAGCACTGTGTGTGCGTATCGTTTAGCATGCCAACCAACAGCTGCTTCATCACCTCCGCCTTTTGGCCTTGTGGGAGTAAATGAACAACAAGCTCCCAGTAATTGTATGCGTCTCACCCGACTCGCTGAGTGCCAAAGAGGGGAAAAAGATGAGGAGGAAGCGAGCAACGCATAACAAAAAGCGATCACAGAGGCTGCACCTTAAGTCAGTGCTGACAAGAATCTTGGCTGAAGAGGATGAGTGATTTTTATTTTTTATTTTATCCTGTGTAATTCGAGGCTTTGAGCGCAGATGTTGCCAAATCTGGATAACGACAAGATTTAGATAAAAGCCCGCATGTATCACGGATTGCTGAATGAACAAAATAACCCAAAAAGCTTATTATTTTGTATTAGGACCTGTGTAGGAGAAAAAGTGTCCCACTGTCATTCAGGGGGTAAGTGAAGCGTAGACAGGAGGCACGAGGAGGGGGGGGTCAGAGCCGTGGTATTTTAAGGCCCAGCACTGACACAAATCCCCTCAGCACAGACGAGGCAGT